>NC_140088.1:16596361-17215870 GCF_964237585.1 Gallinula chloropus | reverse complement strand
AGTCAACATTCTGGTTAACTTAGGGGCATCACAGCTTTACAGATCTTGTAAGCAAAATTTGTATCTTGTGTAGATATACTGAAATCAGTGGAGGCATATGAGAAATGCAATCAGCCTCCAGAATCTACATATATAAGCAGGAATTATGGTGAAAAGAACTTCTCCCTTAGGAAAAAAAAATAACTGGGAAGGCATGTTAAATAATTTTTTTAAAAGTATTTTAATAGACCACCTTAGCATTTCTGAAATTTAAAAAAATAAATAATTCCTGAAAAATCCCTTAATCAACATAGGCAGGACTTACACATGGGAATAGTTCTTCTGATGTTTAACAGGACTGGACCTGTGAATGAGGTTCAGAGGATTATCTCTTTTTTTTTTTTTGGCTAAAACTCACATTTTACACTGAAGAGTTTGCTACTCTATGGCCACAGTAGAAAGATCTATAACAAAAATCTTGGGATGTTATAATTTAATATTATCTAATCATACTAGGCATAATTCAAGGAAAGCAGCACATTTGTTGAAGGAGACTTTTTGAATGAGGCTTAAATACTGATGTTTCCCCAAGATCACTTTTAGCCCCCAAATTCCAATCCTTTAGCTGTAGTGAGCATTTTGCAAACAGCAAACTCTCACAAGACAATGTAACAGAAAAAATAAAGTGAGAATTCAATTTGCTTATGGCTGTAATACGGTGATCAGTGATAGAATCTCTGAAATGAACTTCTGTAAAAGCTGGGTCTTGGAGCCTTCTTTGGACCCTGGTTCTTTTTTCATATATAGTGAAGTATATTAACTGCAGATTATCAGTGGTTGAGGCACCACTATACAAGCAATACCAAAATTAATTGAATGCTAGTTTCATGCCCCAGTTTCCTGCTATACTGTGTTTCAGCATGAGCTGGCTCTGCTCCATGTTTGCCCAGTGCCATAATAGTTCTGCCCAGTTTATGCCTCAGATGCAGAGCCCCTGCATGTTCAATGGGGGGTGGAAATTCCAGTGCCTATGTGTGACTGCTTCACTTCTCTTCCCTTAACAGCTTTCCCAGGAGACAGAGGAAATCTGTGTTCTCTGAAGGAGGGTACAGAGGGAAATGGGGGTACAGGGAGGGAGGAAAGGCTTCACCGAAATAGAAAGATCTTCTCTGGAAAAAGCAAAGGCTGGTTACTCAGCAATTCTTACCCTACTATTACAAACCTAAATGGAGACCCAAAAGCTTTATCTAGAACCTTACGTTCCTTTATTAAATCACAGAATAAGATACACCTCCCACATCCTCAGCAAAGGAAAACTTCTTTGCAGCCTTTGGGCCGCACACATGGGACTGCTTCACACAGCAGGTGAATGCCAGCACTTCTGTGAGCAAGGGTTCAAGTTCAGGCTTGTTGATCAATATTTTCCAAATTCAGTCCAGGTGCACATAGAAGCCTCAAATACAGCCTACTGCATAGCTTGTATCACAATATAAATTTTTCAGATTAGATCTAAAAATACCTCAAGTGAAGGAACACCTTTATTCACAGGCTGTGGATATTCCCTAAGAAGTCGTTCCTCATCCAAAAACTTCCCATCTCTACCATTGCTTGCAGGCTGGAACAGTCCATAATTCAGGACATCTTTCAAACTCTGATTCAAAGTGCACAAAATTCGTTGCTTTGCAACCCACACTGAGGCTTCTGGGTTAAATCTAATACATTTCTGCAAAGAGAAATTATTTTAAAAGTCTAATTAATGAAAAAAATTTAAATAGTATCTTACGTTCTAAAGTTTCCAAATGTCACAAACATATACACAATTAACCTACACAATACATATATAAACAGAACTGCATTTCAGACCACATTCCTCGATAATAACTAAAGCACAAATATTGTGAAAACACAGGGAGGTCTCAGGTCCTTCCACAAACATCAGAGATTATATACAAAGAAACCCTCCACAGCAAACCTGTTTGAAAAGCCAAGTGATCGGGTTGTTACAAGATGTTTAACCTTTGACTTGACTGTAGACCGTTCTGAAAACGACTCTGATCTTCAACAATTTCCCAAATAAACCAAACATTCAGGTAAGAATTCTACTTCATTTTAAGTTATGTTTATTTTAGGGTAAGTTTGTGGGGTGAACAATATAAGCAGAAGACTTGAAAACCTTGAAAATCCTTTCCAGTTCTCTGCTTCTTATCAAGCTCGAATTTAGGAATTTAAGAGCTATCGCTCACATTGCAGTCACTGGCTTCCAGCAGGAGGTAATGCCTAGAAATCAATTTGTTGCCTTTGGTATGCATCATGAATGTTCGGTGCTGCCAACTCACCCCGTGCCAGCCCATTCAACACAGGATACAGTGATTGCACATGGGGCAAAGAAAAATGTTAACGGATATATCTTTTTTGTATCAGGACATTTCCGTGAACGTAGATCTAATTCAGTGTCAGTAACTGCCCTTCAGGCCTTTTATGAAAAGCTCTGCTACTCTTCACATTACCATTGTGCATAAACATGAGAACACAAGTACAAGTAAAAATAAGATTGATGGTTTATGAAGAGAGTGAAATGTTTCCTTTAACTTTACCCACAGCTGCTTGCTCCTGCAGTGCTCACCTCTGCATCACCTGCAAACACTGTGTCCATCTGAGAGCAATCTCTAATCCATATATACAAATTAAATAACAAATTTATTTGAATATTTCAATTCTGAACTTTGAAGAGCAAATTCAAAGGCAGAATATTTTATATGTTCACAATGTCTTCTTGGCTGTTTCAGTATGTGGTGATTCAGCCTCAGGAAGAGGTTGAGCACCAAACGTGTCTCATTTGCTCGCTCCTGGAGGAGAAACAGACAGAACCCCTCCTCATGGGTTGGGATAAGGACAGTTTACTGACAAAATCACCACGAAAGGAGAACAATAACAGCAAATTTCATTCACATCTAATGATAACACAGAGTATTTTACCCACCTGACAATGACAGAGCACTGCACAATGCAAGGAACCAACCCAATGCCCAACCCTCACTCAGATTGCCCTGGAGGCACCATGAGTACCCCTCCCCAACCAGCCCCTTTTATGGGAGAGTGATGTCAGGTGGTGTGGGAAACAGCCTGGGCTAATTCAGCTCACCTGGGCTACCTGCTTGGGGAGGTTAACTCTAGCCTGGCCAGAACCAGGACACAGTATTACGTGACAAAAAATGTCAACAGCTTTCAATTTAAAACTGTTTTTAACTGATCAAACACTACAGACAAATAGTCCTCCATATGTATTCACTTTATCAGAGTAGAGATGACTAGCTGGTTTTTAATATCACAACCTACTGAAGTTGAGGAGTTTGGCTCTATTTCTGTGAATTAATCCTCAGATATAAGGACTATCATTAGACACTGATATGAGATGTCATCTAATCATCACTGTGTGCTAGTAGTCCCACTGAAGCTGCTGTGTTAGCATATCACAGGGGTTTGCCCGAGGAAGCAAGGCTGGCTTGTGAACACTGGGCTTTGTCTAGCTCCACTGTGCCTGGTCATGAATTATTAAAAATTACCACTTCCTTTGTTTTTCATCAGCTCCTACACAAACTGCACTTTTTCAGATAGAGTTTGAGCACTGACATTAAGACATTTCAGTGTATGTAAGGGAAGAGATAAAACTTTCATTGCAACATGCTCAGGTGATGCTTTGACCTAAGAATCAGCCTATTTGGTCTGCTCTTGTGTTCTGTCTGTTCTTGATTGCATGTGAATATTGCAGATAATGGGGTGTATTTCAAATTCTCAAATGTTTACTAAATTGGCAAATTTATTTGGAATATATTTCAATGGAAAATAAATCTTTCTGCAGTGTTCATTCACACTGCTTCAGTAACGCACAATATTTACCTTCCAAAGTAGTTCGATTTCCACAACATTGGCTGCCATTGGCATGTTCATATAGCACATAAGAACAGGACATAATAGTTTAACCACCTTCACTGGACTGCAATGCCAGCAAGGAATTCTCGTGCAGTAGATCAAAGGCCTTTTTAAAAATTAGTTACCAACTATTGTACTCCTACTACACTAGCTACAATATTTTATACAGTCCTCAATGGCAGAATAGACATGGAAACATTTTGAAAGCAGTAATTTTATGAACTACTTTATTCACACCCTTGCTTTTCATGTGATTCACAAGAAACAAAAATGCACTTATTTTATAAATATTGATCCCATTGCTAATTCATAGCAAAGATGAATGATGTAAAAATCAAGTCAATAACCAAAGAACTGTTTCCTACCAAAACTTCTCAGACTCTGATACGTAAAACTAGTGAGAGAAGTCATTATACTTGCCATGAAGCCAAGCATGATGGAGAAGGCAGCTGTTACCTTCACCTCAGAGGCAGCTGCTGAACAAGATAAGAAGGGCCATTCAAATGCTGTATAAGGTGTATTTTAGATCAGCCTACCCCTGGAACATCTCTCTTGTGCCACTTCTCTGTCCATCTGACAGCCCTCCCAGCACAGAAACAACCAGTCATCATCTCCATCATGCAGATGAATCGTTGCTTACTGCTACACTTTCTACACTCATAAAATGTCAATTGAATCACAGCAGAATCTACACACAGTTTGCTTTAGTTATGAAATAAACAAGAATTCATTAGATGCACATGGTGCAATAACCACAAGGAAATGAGACAGCTGCTGAGTCAAAAAAGCTGGACAGCTTTTTCTTAATTTCAACAACTTATTATCAAAAAAATAACAAAAAAGTAGGGATAGCGTAGTGGCAAAGAATTACAGGAACACATATGAAGCAAAGATGTTTTGCACTGACAGATGTGGGATCTATTCTGTCCACCTTTTTTGTTGCATCCCAAGACCAGATAAAATGTGATAGCTTGTCTTGAAGGCTAGCTACCCACACTATAAAAAATTGCAACACTTCTTTCAAATAAGAACCAAGAACATCTGAGTGGCTAAAAAACACTGCCAAAACCATGCCAGGCCACTCAAAATCCATGTCTAGCAGCAAGATGGCACATCAACGTTGGTCACTGAAATGTGAGACCTGCACTTTCAATAAAGCTCTTCAGATGGTTAATTATAATCTTGCAATTCCTGCACACTGGTGACCGTAAGTCACTAAGTGCAACAGAAGGACCGGAAACGAAGGAAATACATAGCTCACCCACGCCAGCTACAGGGAAGATATTAATTCAACGGGAATATGTTCATGATACAGAACCCCTGAGGAATAACATTTATCCATTCAGAAAATCTATCAACCAACACATCTTTTTCCTCAGACTCACAGTTGTCAATCACACAGAACTGCGCTGTGACAGAGGAACCATGACAAATGGTTTTTACAGCTCCCTCCAAACTATGATTGTCAGAATATGAAAATACAAGTTATTCATTTCAACAGAAAATGTCAGTATTAACTGTGTGACAAACAAAACATGGAAAATTCAAATGAGTGTTGGGTATCATGAAAAAAACAGCCAAAATGGCTCATTTTGCTTTGGTGTCTGAGTTCATCAACTTAATAATTGGAAGCACTGCTTTCTCTCATCAAAATGCATTCAGAAAACACTGAATTAATTAAATGAAAGGTCAGAAAAACCAGTCTGGCCACATCATCATCAGCTGGCAAGCCGGATCACCTGTCTAGATCAAGGGCGTAAGAACAGATGTCAAAAGCACACACAATGTTTCCATTGTCAAACTAAAAGAAGACCAACTATAAACAGAGAGCAGCAATGCACAATCAGTCACAAAATGGGATACAGAATACTTGTGAAAAGTTGCAAAGGAAAACCTGGAATAGATCTGAGGCAGCGGACGGCAGTACAGACCGGACACAAGTCAAAATGGGGCCATCTCATGCAATGTCTTATGAACATCTGGGTTCCCACCTTCATAAGGTAAAAGTTAGATAAAACAATTGTTCAGTTTTTGCAAGAAAGAAAAGCACTAAAGGAAAAGATTCTTAACCATAAAGGCCAATGAATACTGGAAAAAGCAAAGTATAATAAGGATACAAAAGTATAAAAAGCAATGCTACAACTTAAGCTATTGCTTTACCAAACTGCCACTTATCAAACAACATTCTGCACTGAAAGTCTAATATAAAAATAAACCAAAACACAGGAGAGAGGGCAGTCAGTAAATGCTCTTTACTGAAGCAGAGCAGCAAAACAGATGGGCAGAAAGCTTTTCAAAGTAGTCTTCAGCAAACCCAATCCCATCTCAGCATCAGAATTTAATAAAACATATGAATCTAAACATTCTGATTTAAAACATAACCCAGAGGGAGCACCTAAGTATAGGATAAAACCAAAGAGCGGAACAACCACCATGTGTTGATAATAAAATGATGTTTTCATTATAAAAAGACTGGCTGAGAGATCTGTTCTTGAAGTTTGGGGAAAAGAGCAATTCTAAGCACAAAACATCAGACATCACTGCCTCAATACCCTACAAAGGAGATTTTCTTGACAAGAGCTACTGGAGAAGTCAGAGTCCTTCCAGTTATAGGCAGAATTGCTTGTGATATGTTCCTACACAGGTCTATAAAGGAAATAGATGGAAGATGACTTACCCTGGACTCAGACCAAAAAGATGCAGGGAGAGGTCAGGTATGCCAAGCATCATAGAGGAAAGAATAGACTCATTAGCTCACACAGTTTTCCATGTCCAAAAGACATTCAATACCATGCACAGACACAACTGCCTTTAGGCACAAGGTAGGCAGTCGGTTTGAGCAGCAAACTGCTGGGGGCTGATGACTGCCGGCTTTGGTTACCAAGGAGGAAAGATGCAGATGTGTCACTGATCAGCACTGCTGACAGGTGACACTGAACTTCGCTGCCCTGGGGACAAAGCATCCTCACCTTAAGGGCAAACACAGCTGAATATTGCCTAACCTGCCCAGAAACCCTTCACCACTGTAGCAAAGAGAGGAGGAACTGGTCTTTACTGTCATTTCTATCTTAGTAGAAAGTAGTAGGGGTCCTCCTCAAGACAGAGCCCTCTGGGCTGGATGCATCACAAATAGGCTTCTGGTCAAAAAAGATTACAGCTGTGTCCTGTCTCCATAAAGGAACTACTAAAGCTGAGCTCCCTGGCTTATTACATCAGGAAATTATAAGGCGTATAATATAGAGGTGTTTTTACCCACTCTCCTGTGCATATACCTTTGTATGGAGGGCTTTCTATGCTCTCCATTCCCACACTAATGAGCTCAGGAAATCTTTCAGTGAGCTCAGGAAATCTTTCAGTCACTCACTCGAATATAGTCACTCACCCTCCTGTGCTATGGATGGCACTTGTTTTAATACAGATGATGCACAAAAGCAGTAAGAAATTACTCTGTCTACAAAGTATTGCTTCAATACATCAAAGTACGGTCTGAACTGAAAAGCATGCAGAAAAGAATTGCTTTAAGAACTGGTAAGCCTTCAGAAGAGCTTCACATGAACTTGTCAAGGTTTACATTATCTTTAAAGTTTCAAATGAGAATAAAAGGGCAACAAGACAGATTTTCCTACAGTGGGTGATAATTTACAGAGTTTTCTATAGCAGCATATCCTACTTATGATGCCTGGTGCTTATCTCATACATGCAATGAAATAAAGATGATGTACACATCACTGCAGATGAGCACTTTTAGTCCTAGTAAGTCTAGTGAGGGGTTTAAAGCTTCCCAGGGCCTTGAGTTTTATCTAAAACCATATCTATCTTATCAAAAAGCCTTCTTTTAAACAAATATATCCTTGATCATACATTCTAAAAAAACAATAAAAACATAAAGCTAAATTATGTAATTTCATGCTCCTTTGATTAAACAGACTAATTTTGAACACCTCTTAGGTTAAATTAATTATACAGTAAATGGGGTGTATGTTGGATTGGGCTCGTAGCTGTAACACAGTTCATGATGTTCTCCAAACTTCGCTATGCTGCATTTAAGCTATCTGTCTTCCTGTCTGCAAACCTGAATGCACATTTCACTTTTCTGTACAAGATCTTGTGAGCTGATAAATTAAATCAGAAATAGATCATCTGCTATAGAACTGTTTAAAACAATTGAGTTACTTTTCATTAAGAGTTTATTGAAAGGGGGGAAAAATACAAAAAATTAAAGCAATAAAAATGAACAAATGAAACACAAAACCAAAATTACTTTTTGGCTTATTTCATTTCCTGCACAAAATGAATTTTTAAAAAATAATTGTTTCAATAGTGTCAATAAATATCTTATTACTGGTCTAAAAAATAGAGTAATGAAATAAGAGGGCTTTGGGAGGCAAACATTTCTCTTTGCTGTTTTTAACAGCAAAGTAAACCTAGCAAGTAAAGCTATTTTTTCCATTTTGCTGGATCTATTCATTGAGCACTGAACACAGTCAAAGATACAGCAAGCTGATAGGATCATCAATAAAATCCTAACCATGTCAAGTCAGAGCTTGTCTTGGCAGAACTTCCCTACAGGCAAAATCCTTTTAAATTTAAGATGTACAACAGTGGATTTCAGTATTTCAATCACTACTGAAATGAACGACCCAAGGTGATGACTGCTTCAGCCAAGATTTAATAAAAATCACACGTGGGGCTCACAGCAGCCTCAGTCCTGCCCTGCCCTCTGAAGCCTTCCCATCCAGCTCAGGTCCCACAGCATTTCTTAGAACCACAGAATATCCTGAATTGGAAGGGACCCACAAGGATCAAGTCCAACTCCTGGCTCCACACATGGCCAGACAAGTCAAGAGTACGTGACTGAGGGCATCGTCCAGATGCTTCTTGACCTCAGCCAAGCTCGGTGCTGTGACCACTTCCCTAGGCAGCCTGTTTCAGTGCCCAACCACGGTCTCAGTAAAGAGCCTCTTCCTGATATCCAACCTAAACCTCCCACGGTGTAGCTTCAGACTATTCCCTCGGGTTCTATCACTGGACACCAGAGAGGAGATCAGCACCTGCCCTGTTGCTCCCCTTCATCAGGAAGCCATAGACTGTGATGAGGTCTCCCCTCAGCCTCCTTTTCTCCACGCTGAACAAACCAAGGGACTTCAGCCTCCCCTCGTAAGACTTCACCTCCAGAATCTTCACCATCCTCAGTGCCTTCCTCTGGACACTCTCCAATATTTTTGTGTCTCTCTTGTACTATGGCACCCAAAACTGCACACAGTACTCAAGGTGAGGCTGCAGCAGCACAGTGTAGAGTGGGACAATCCTCTCCCAGGACTGATGGACCCCAGGATACAGTTTCTTCTTCATAAAAATTAATCTCACACCATAGAAACTAAGGGATTAGATTTAATTTCAGCATACATCTTCACCAAAAATACTTTAAGTATTTAAGAGAGAATGCTCCCAACTCCAACACAGATTTCTCAGAGTTCCTGCTGATGCTGCATAGACTGGACTTTAGAAAAAAAGCTCTGCAACTATACCTAAGGCCACACTGTCAAAACAGCTCTTCCCTGTCCGCCTGTAGACAGGCCATCTCTATCATTCTAAAAATGAACTTAATTAAGAAGAAAGGAATAATTTCATCTGAGATAGATCTTCAATGGCAGCACAGTATGATGTAGATCTTAAATGTCAGCACAGAGTGATATATGTAGCATACATCCATAAAAAGAATGTGTTTTTTATAATCATCTTTGAAATGAAGAAAGTTTGATGTCTACCATCAATTCAAAAGCCTGACAACAGCACTCAAGGAGGCCCAGGGTAATACAGATAATTAATCACAGTCTTGGACAGGTTGTGGTTCTCGATAGAATCGGTAAGTAACTCCTAAGACCTTCTCCAGAACTAGACTGTTATTGCTATCATAACACTTGTGGAGGACAAGGATTCTTTTACTTACAAAATTACAACGGAAGTTTTTTGAACTCCTAATATTCCAGACATCGAATTTTACACACCCGGCTATAAATCCAACTAGTAGTTCCTTATGACAGAGTGAAGAGTTTGGACTATAGATTTCTAATATGTAAGAAACATCCAAGATCATTTTTTTAAAATTTAAAATCACAACCTTTTATTCTCATTTACTCAATTGATCAGATTTTTTTTTAACAAATTAAAATTCTGTTCGATTCTTTCTGTAAGATGTGAAAGATTAAAATTTGTGTTGAAATGTATCTAGTAATAGACTTAGGAGTGTGAGTTCACAAGTTAGCTTGCAAAAGACTCCTCTAGGTTTATGCTCTATAATCTGCCTCCAGTATAAGTGGCAAGAAGGTGGGAGAGAATAACAGTGACTTCCTGTCATCGTAAAAACTACGAAAACAGTACAATGCCACGCTTTATTCTTCCTCCAAACAGTGTTGTCTATGGAAGGCAGAGTAACAACAGCATGTGGTAAAGGCATAGCAGCAAAGGAAGAGGGAAAGATTTATTCATGCTTCTCTTCCCTCATCGTTGCATTCTAAAAGTCACCAGCTATCTAATAAGGATATATTTTCATAGGATGATGACAGAGGAAGGCAACTAATATGGTAGTGAGAGAGTGTATTTGATGACCTCCCGCTAGACCACAGTCTAGTGCCAATCACAAACTATCTCATGAAAAGAGAAACTAGAGAAGACAATGGAGTTATATAAGTACAAGGTTTTTGTAGAGACAACATGTGATTTGGGGTTCATCACTCATCTTCTGATGAGATTTTAGATGCCTAATTCTCTTTCTTCTACCCAAGCACCTCTGAATGCAGATCAGATAGGTATTTTCATTTATGAGCACAGCTTTCATCAAGTTAACACAACGAATACTTTCTCTTGGATAGGATGGTGCCTTTATTTTAGGCAGTCAGTCAGACATAAAACCCATAGATATTAAAAGAAAACAGAACATAAATTTTGCCTGTAATTTGTTAAAAGACCGTAAGAAAACAGATTAAAAAAACTGCAGATTGAAGCCAGCAAAGCTAATAATTTAAGGTTTTTTTAAATGGTAACATCCCTTACCGTTTGCTGCAGATCAGGTATTATAATTCGAATCACTAAAGTGTTACTCTGACTGTCTTCCATTCTGCTGCTTGGCTTTTCTGCAGTTGCTCTAATTGTGTCATAAATAGTTTCTTCTTTGGAGCTGTCTGATTCAGATTCAACAGAATAGTCGGAAAAGCTTTGCGCCATTTCATCTTCACTTGACGTTGGACTACGAGGCATATTCAAGTTTTTTATCCTGCCAATACAAAGAAGAAAGAGAAAAAGATAAGTTAAAGTCTTAAAAATTAATCAGCTACAAGTTTTGTTTTCTTAGAAGTAACATGCATTTAACAACAAAGTTATATGTTTTACCCTCCTTTATTTCCTCCTGTAATTTATTTGGGTGTAATGGAAATAAATCTAGCTGCCAATTTACTACAGAAGAGGAAGAAATACAGAAGGAGGAAAAAACTAATAAAAGGGAAGATGTCCTTTCTTCCCAGGCACACCCAATCTCCCAAAGGTTCCAGAAAAACCCAGCATAATTACCAGGTTGTCTGCTAAAAAGCAGTGTTGTAATCTGTACTTATAGCTAGATCTGGCTTTGAAGCCTACTTCTCCCAGTGCAAAAAGATATTCCAGGAAATTAATATAGGTGCTAAAGTAACATTATCCTGCACATCAAGAAACCGTAAAACTAAACCTCAATTTTTCAAATGGTAAAATCAACCAAAAAAATTTAAACAGCGAGCCAGACAGATACAGATGTTGCTTTGTGGTTTGTGGCTCATACAACATCCTCTAATATCAACACTACCAAAATCTATTATGCATACACAAATTCAGACTTCAGAAACATTTTTAATCGGTAGTACAGATGAGGCTAAACTGGAAGTAATGTTTAGTCCAAAGTAAAGACATTTGTATTCTCAGAGGTGTTACAGTAAGAACAGCAGGAAATTTTTCTTCTGGATTTTTCCAGCTACAGCAAGGAAAGACCTTTTCTAGTCCCACAAACTAAAAGCTTCTCCAGGAAATGAAAATTATTATTCTGTGGAAAAATAGGGAAGAAATATGTACTGGAAAAAATTGAAATACTGCCATAAACATTGAAGTGATTGGTATTTTTTTTTTTCAGTTTTCAGAGGCCAGAGAAACGTAAACATTATTTTTCATATTTCCCATAAGAAACTTCTCAAAACAACTTCTCTGCTTTTTAATAAAAAAATTCTCAGTTAAATGCAAAATCCACAAACAACCATCAATTCCACTGTCAGCCCATATTACAAAAAAATAAAAAATAATAAAAAAAAAAGAGACATCCAAGAAAAAGTAAAGCACAAAAGGTTGAACTGACTTTTCCAAGGTCACTCATATACCAAGTGACTGTACTGAGATATCCAAACATATATTTTCTATAACAGGCTCACAGTTGGGTCTCCCAAAGTAAATACAGTCAAACAACAGCAGGGACTAAGGGAATTTTGTTTTACCATTTTGTTTCACAATTTAGTTTGAGCCAACTAAATATCACAACCAGATTACTCATTTCTCTTTCTTGTCCGGTCATTTATACCTCAACGATTACAAAGCAGGCATAAAAGGCTACTGCTCTAATTCAGCATTTTAAGGTGACCATATGTTGGAGCCACCGTTTGTACACCAGAGGACTGGCCTAAGGCTCAAGGGCAAGGGCAAGCATTTCCAAAGAACATCACATACACACATCATCAAGTCTCATTGTTATTTCTGATGAAGGACAATTCCAGTGTTATTACCCTCCGCTATAATTACTAATGAAGACAAAAACAGTGCATTCAAAAATCTGAAAGCATGCCAGTTCACAGCAGCTTAATGCAAGGATCTATTTACAAAAGAAAACTCTTGAGGGAGCATTTCATTTTCTAACTGCTTCACTGAACTGTAGATTAATGTTGCTCTCCAAAGCACCTAAAGTCAATAAAAAGCATAAACATTTCCATGGCTTCCTTATTTATCTACAAATGTTAAATTACATAAAACCAAAATGTAGTAAGTGGATACCCAGTATTTAAGAGTGTAAGAGGTACAAGCCAGCAAGTGTGAGGAAAAAGACATTATGACCATCACACGGTCTGTTTCTCCCTAAAACCATTCGCAAGTGCAAAATATTCCAGGGCAATGGATTCAGCTCCTCTGACAGATAGCAGGAAACCGTAATTATGTAGCATACAAATCAAGAGTTAAATTCAGAAAAAAGCTTCCCAAGGTTTTGGCAAGTAGATTTTCATGCAAAAACTACCCAGAAATATCAGGGCAATGTGGTTGATTGGCTCTTAAATTGCATGGAAATGAAAGATTTGGTCACCAGAGATGCTTGCTGTCATACTTCCCACAGTGAAGTTGTTCACTTTTAAGAACTGTTTCACTTTTTTTCATGATATTCTGAAGACTTTTCCACAACCAAAACTATTATCTCAGGAAAAGTGAGGTAGGTTGCCTGGCTTATCTAGGCTTGTGGAGCAGAAGGCAATACAGCATCACAGGTTCCTAATTCCCAGCTGGCATTTCACTGGTTCAAAAGGATGTTATGCAACTAAAATACAGATAAGTACTGTACAGAGAAGTACTGAATAAAGAAAAGTTTCTCTGTAAAGAAATAAAAAAAGATTTCCAGTGATCTTGGAAGTAAACTCACAACGGAAACTACAACCACAACTGTCTGCTTCACCTCAGGCCCTCTGCATTTTAAACCCCTGTACCTGGCACTCTCCTTCCCCAGTCCCTGCACATCCCCTAACTGCTGCCTGAACAAAGCACGCATGAGCTCCAGACGGTTAAACACCACTTCTGACACAGGAAGGCCATAAAACAGCTGGAAGAAGAAAGACTAAAAGCAAGGCAATATGTTTGTCCTTATTATTGCCCTCTTCCCTCAGCACCTTGCCCTTTAGCTCTGCAGGAGCACCACAATGTTTACTCTGCCTCTATGGCTATTGCCAGGTTACATTTCTCAGGCCAACAGGCCAGATGAAATAAGTTGAGTTCAGATTGCTGCCTTCCCCTCACAGATGCTATTTTGAGATTTTTTTTTTTTTGTTTTTCTCTACCCATCAAGCCACTTTCACAAAAAATGCAGGTATTTCTTATCCTGCTGGGTTTTACCACCCTACCATTAAGGAGAGTTGAAAACACCCTATGAATACATTAAAAAACACCATGGACAAGAAGCCTGACCATCTAACTGCCTTTTTCTTAAAAAACACACACACAAAAAAAAAACCAAAAAAAAACCCAAAACAACAAAACCCCACACACTAGAAAAAAACACCATCAAATACTAATAGCATATTATAAAAGACTGGAAATGAAACAATGCACAGATTATCAAAAGGCAAGGAATGCAACTCCTAGAGCTCACTAACTGAACAGTGTGCTCCAGCGAGTGCAAACTGACAGGGCAGGGGGGAAAAAAGCAAGAGCAGTGACAGCTGATTTGGTTTTTTTTAAGCCTTATGGTTTAAAACATTAAAATAATTTCTTAAAAAATATGTTTAAATTTATTTTTAACTACCTTAAATATTAGAAACTCAGTATTTACAAAAAGGACTGAAATATTGATATGGATACATAGTGGACAAAATATCATCGTTAAACATAGGTGCATTATAAAATATACCACTTGCCTTCTAGTTTAAAGACATGTTTTGAAATCTTCAACTTAATTATGGGTATGCGCGTTTTTTTTTATCCTGCAATGTAAGGAACCCTCCTCTCTAGTTTTATATTGGTAAATATGCAACGTAATGATACAGACACAAAATCCCCTGTTTTAAAGGATCTGTCACATATAAAGTGCTCTCAGTCTTGTACCCTACACCAGCAAATACAGCAAGTGCAGGTGTGTTTGTCCAGTTTGCCTGGAGCAAATGCAACAGTCAATATAAGCCCGACAATGACCAAAAGCAAACAGCTACATGCACAGAGATCCTGATCCTCTGCGGCACTTTCCTGGCTATCACCATAGCAAGAGTTTCCCCAGTGAGAGCAGAGCAATGCTGCAGCTGTGGCAAAGGCTCCCCTGGGTTTCTGCAGTGGGCAAGGCTAACGTATGGCGAGACAGAAGGAAGCACATCCCTAACACCGAGAGTAATTTTTGATAGGGAAAACACGTTAAAAAATGTTAAAGGATGCAGTCCTTCCATCCCTGACTTGTGAGACTTTGGTTTTGTTACCATGTGAACGTAGGCTAGGGTTTCACACAAGTAGCCATTTCAAATTAATCACAATAGTTATTAGTTCTTCTCTGTCTAACATACACCTGAGGCACATGCATCAAATGTCTCGTCCAATGCCAACAAGGCTAGATCTCTGAGCAGGGTTTCAAATTCAAGGGTCATTGGCTCCTAGTCACCATAAGAACAACCTATTTTTATATAAACATTCATTTGCACAATAACAGCCCTGTCGTCTGCAGGGAGAAGTCCTCTAGACAGCTATTGTCAGAGGAGTTTAAAATGTACCTGTGGGAATCTCTGATACAGAGTTGGCATTGTTACGGATTGAGTAATGCCATTAACCAGACTGTGAGAAAAGTTTGCTGTTAGAATAACAGCAACTGCTAGAAAGAGGTATTTAATGATTAACTTTGAAGAAAAACTATTCAGGAAAGGGATTTCTATCTGTGTAAAACTTGCCAGAGCTCCTAACACCTGAATTCTGTGACTTTATTGGGGATTATATGTATCAGCTCAAGAACCAGCTCTCCAAATTACTAAATTAGAAAGTTGGAGAAGATCACAGAATCACAAGGTTGGAAAAGACCTTTGAGATCATCAAGTCGAACCATACCAGTCCTCTACTAAACCATATCCCTAAGCACCTCATCTACCTGTCTTTTAAACACATCCAGGGTTGGTGATTCAACCGCCTCCCTGGGCAACCTGTTCCTTTTGGTGAAGAACTTTTTCCTAATGTCTAATCTGAACCTGCCCTGGCACAGCTTGAGCCCGTTCCCCCTTGTCCTATCACCTGTCACTTGGGTAAAGAGACCAACACCCATCTCTCTACAACCTCCTTTCAGGTAATTGTAGACAGTGATAAGATATCCCCTCAGCCTCCTCTTCTCCAGAGAGAAGCATTGCCTTTTCCAATTATATTAAAACGAAAACACATTTCAGACAGAACTGAGTGAGTGTGTGTGTGTGTGTGTGGTTACAATCCCAGCACAGCATGCATTTCACACCTCTCTACAATTGTGCAGAAAAGGTCAAATAGAAGAAAACCTGAACTGAAGACTGACTCCAGTGGGAAACGTGCAATTTGATGGATTCAACCTCCACTTTGTACTCTTACCTCAAAGCTGGCAATAACTGGCACTGCACCCTCCCTCACTTCCCTGACCGCTCCACTCTTACCCCCAGACTGCTTTAATCTCTACACTAACACGAACAGTGAAGCAGAACAAAGCATCGATCCAGGTTAAACACCGGGTTCTTTTGTTGCAGGAGGTTAATTTCAGCATCCATCACGTCTCTGAACTGGATCACTATGCAAATGTTTGCATAAGCAGCAGGAGAAATATGGCTGAGGGCCAGAAGCAAACAGCTAAGGTATGAAAAGGGCAGAGCCACTTTTTCCAAAGCCAGTCCTAATGCTTCTCAGCATAAAGCAAATCTGAGACACTGCTGCTTAAGTGACAGGAAAAACCTAAATCAATATGGCCATCTGATTAACTCCAATGAAAATCTCTTGATTATTAGTACCAAAATACTGTAACTCTGAACAGGACAGATTACTGATACCCACTGATATAAAATTCATCCAGCAAATGCAAAACCTAGAACACCACATCTGCAAGAAGGAAAACAGAACGTGGACAGGTTATGCTAACACAGCCCATGGCAAAATCTCAGGAGAAATGAGGCACTTGGAGCTGACACTTTCCTCCCGAGCCCGCCAGATGAGGAGGCAACTTTGCCTGTGATGGGACACCACATGAAGCTGTGCTGGTCAGGCTCAAGTCCTGGGGACCTTCTGCAAAAAGGCCAGTGCAGTCTCCAACACTATCCTTATCCAGCCAGAGAAAAGAGTGTCCAGACAGCAAAAGGGAGCACTGCTACCTTGTTGAGCCACCAAGGGTGCTCCCACGATCAGTGCCAGGCAATGCCCCTGCCACACAGGACACACAGACGAGGTGCTACCAGGCTCAGCACTCTCCAGTCTCTGCAGGCTTTCATACTACCAAAACATCTCCCTACTGCACTGCAAAGCAGCCCATGTACTATCACAGACACTAACTTGGAAAGGCTAAATCACAAAAAAATACTTTCTTGGGGCTCAGGATCTTAGAAGATAACCAAGAGTCAGCAAAGTCTGCTTTATGCCATGTGGCTTTAGTGTCAGGGAGCACATCCTGGTCCAGATTTATTGAGAAATATAGATGTTTTGGAGACTGAAAAATAAAAAACGATGAAATGAATCAAGGCTCTAAGAAAGTTAATCTGCAACCTGCAGTTCCCTTAATCCGCCTCTGTAAAATGGGACAACTGATTCTTGAGTCCTCTCTAAAGCACTTCCACTCTGTGGAAGAAAATACTAGAAAACCAAATTGCTTGCATGTTATTCAAAAGATAGCGCGCTCTGTGGTAATTACCTAAACAAATTTAATCATACAATACTTTGCTGTTCACAACCCCCATAATTATGGGTTTATTCCCATACGCCAATCCTTTACTTAAATTCACTTTGGTCACGCTGTCTGGTAATGCATTTTTGATCTCCCTGTTAAATAACTGAAATGCCCAAATAAATATTTTAGAAGATGTGTGCTGAGGCATAAGTATTAACATACAGGAACGCCAAGCAAAATTCCTCTTTTACTTTTTTCTCTGAAGCTGTTCATTTCTCAGCATGATATCTCTTACTTCTAAACTTAAATATTGATTTGGAATCAGTATTCAAAAATCAATGGTCATATCCACTTGTTCCCATCAGCACCACCAAAAGATTCTCCTTACTACCCTGAAAAATTGCAGATTTATGCAGTCCTTACTTTCCTTTCTAGGTGATCTACACAGGTGACAAATTGTTTTGCAAAAGGGCTTGAGTGACACTTACACACATACATGTGATTTTTTGTTGTTATTGTTGTTTGTTTTTAAGGAAAAAAGAGGAATAAACGGACTGAAGTAATTGTTGAACCTGCTCCTTATTTCTGAGGCACCTTGTTATCCCTTGTTCGTGTATATTTGCACAGCACAGACTTGCCAAGAAGAGGCTAAGCCCCATTAACTTCTGGTATTTAGAGTCTTAAATACCAACATCACATGATTAAAGTGGGTCTTAAGATCAGACTGTAAGAATGTAAATTAAAAAAAAATTTAAACAGATGTACCATTAGCACTCTTATGCACGTGCAAACTCCTCACATGCCACTTATTTATGAAAATACAGGGTAGTTTTCTAAGTTTCTTCAGTTTCCAAGTAGCTTTGGATGCTAAAATTCTCCTTTGTCCACTTTCTGTTCTACTTGACATTTATTTTTCTTGCAAGCTATTCAGCTGATCGTGGTATCTTCATGGAAAGGGTGAAGTTCAATCAGGCAGATGCAGAGAGGTTTTGAGGGAAGTATAGATACAAAGAACACAAGACACAAGCAACAGTGTACTGAATGAGAAAGGTTGGAAGATGGGCAGAAGCAGATGTAGAAAAAAAACTTTAAAACATTTGAAGTTTAAGTTGAACATGGGAAAACAAACACATCTGAAGTGGGAGTTTGACATGAGAAAACAGAACCAGATAGAAGAAAGAGGAAGGAGGTGTAGAGGCTGATCCCAGGCTGGCACAGTCAGGATGATTAGTATAGTTAACAATCTTAAAAGAGAAAAATATTATTGGGGGGAAACATAGCAAGTATTTATAAATGCTAACCGCAGTAAAGTTTACAGTAAAGACCAACTCCCACTGGCAATATAATATCTTAAGTGCCTTCTTTTAAGCACTTGCAAGGTTTCCAGTGCAATTCTGTCTGACCTTTATTTAAAGGTCATTCTTCCAGACAAGGAATTATAGCCATCCCCATGAGCCCCAAAGCAGGTAGCTTCTAGGCTCTGTTCATTTCTAGAGTTGCTTTTAATACAGCTTCTAGTTTTGTACATTCATTAGAACATCCCATTTTCCAATACACAGCCTAACAAACAACAGTACTCATAAGTCATTCTTGAAATACTGCCTGCAATCGATACTGTACTTCACCAAGGACAAAATCATAATGCACTTTGAAGTATGAAATAAAGATAGTGGCTCCCAAAGAAATTGAATACATTTATTTGTAAAAAACACTTCCAATTTGAAAATGTATCTGTTTGGGAAGTGTTTAATCCAGAAACCTAAAACACTTTACACAGATGTTAAGGGAAAGCACCTAAATAAGTATCAACTAAGTAACTAATTCAAATGTGATGAAAATCAACAAAACTTTTTAAGACAAAGCACTAACCATACTATCCCAGATATCAAAGTTCACCAGCATTCCAAACCTGAGATGCGGCTTTCCAGATTCAGAAATCCAAATAAATACACCTTTCTAAACTGGTTGGGTTTGATCTGTCACATAAACAACAGTCAGGGTAAGCTTTGAAAAGCCAACATGAAACACTCAAATATCTATCCAGTTCTGGATCCAACGAGGCATTTCTCCACATAATGACAGCTTTTAACTTATCAAAACAAGAAAAAATGCTACAGGTTCAGCTGTTACAATGACTTTCCCCATTCCAAAGTACAAATTTTAAATATTTTCTGTCAAGTATTTCTACACACAGTAACCTGAGATCTCAAAGTTGGAAACTTCAGCAATTTAAAAAAAAAAAAAACCAAACATCCCCTTCAGTTATATAAAATGAGAATGAGGTAATGTGAGCAACTAGCTGTGAACTGTTCTCCAAGTAATGTGGAAGTACTACACTACTTCCATTTTAAAAAGTCATTACCTATTTATAAAAAATGGTCATTTTGGTTTTCCCAGAATTTTTCCTTGGAAAATAGAAGCATGTAGGGCAAGCAATTTTATCTTCCTAGTCTTTATGTTTCCAGCCTCTGCTTGCACTTGACTACGTAAATATCAAAAAGATTATCATATGTTGGAAGGGAAAGGACATAAGAGAATTTAGAAAGATTTACAACAGGAATTTGAAAACAATTCTAAGCTTGTTGAACATGTTTACCTCAGGTTCATCTCCCTGGCGGACAAAGCAGCTTAGTTGCTTGTTAATTTGCATTTTATGCTTATCAACCTTTTTCCTCTTTATCCATAAAGACAACGTTTTTGTGATAATTCAAATACAAACATAATTAAATGTTAACAGAGAAGAATTGTTGCTGTCTTGTTAAGTAGATTAGATCAGGTCCTGAGAGTAGATACAGCAAATTCCCTCTTCTCCTTACATAATGGGTTAGCATTTAGAGTTTGCTATTAAGTTAAATCTGAATTTTCTTCAGATGGAATCCTGGGGGCTACTATACTATTTTATTTGCATTGTTTACATTATTTTAATCCAATAAATAATACACCAGTTAAAAAGCCAAAGCTTTATGTAGATGTTCAATTTTTCTGACAAAAAATGAGTTATCTTTGCCTGAAATATGGGATTTGGAGGCACGTATCTCAGACTCTTCACGTCTGCACATCTGGGGCAGTCCTCCAAAGTGCTCTGCAGCTAGAGATTCCCAAGTTACACCACTCCAGGTCAATGTTCTAGGGAGGAGACTGAAGCACAGGCATTTTGTTCCAAGGCCCAAAGAAATCAAGTTTTGAAATACAGAAATCCTTTATAAAAATATTTTAAATATATATACACACAGACAAACATATATACAGATAGATATACATACACACACACACACTTAACTAGAGCAGGCTGCAAGCTGTCAAATGCAGAGATCGCTTTCTCTTCAGCTTCGTTTGTGTTCTGGTTTTGTTTAGTAAGTATATTTTGGCCATACAAGGCAATATAGTAGGCAAACAAACATCTACCTCAGTTGCTGTCTTAATTTATGAATATTTGAGCACGAACAAGTCCTAGCCTTAGTTAGAACCACTAAACCAACTTGTGCAGACAGGAGAGAAGAGAGGCAGAAGGAATTACCTGGCCTTTTATATACTTAATTTCCTTTTGTAATCAAGAGAGAAGCAACAAACAAATGGTGACCCAGAAAGGATGCATACTAGTAGAAGAACTAGGCCAGGTGACCAGCCCTTGGTTTAGCCAAACTCTGGTGTAAGTAAAGCCACATGCCGTGTCCTCACTATCTTTGTGCCCATCTGTGTATGTCTGCAGCAAATTTCCCTGCTTCCCAGTGACAGATGGTCTCTGGGCTTTTCTTATCCTAACTGCAGAAAAACTTACCTGACTTTTTCAGAAGGAAATTTTGAAAAGGAAACTTTGCTGATCTTACCTGCATCTCGCCTACTTATTTTGCAACCCAAGGCAAGCATCGCTTGGGCTTTAACATACAGAATCATAGAATGGTTTGGGTTGGAAAGAACCTTAAAGCCCATCTAGTTCCACCACTCTGCCATGGGGAGGGACACCCACCATCAGCCCAGGTTGCCCAAAGTCCATCCAACCTGGCCTTGAACACTGCCAGGGATCCAGGGGGAGCCACAGCTTCTCTGGGCAACCTGTGGCCAGTGCCTCACCACTCTGACAGGGAAGAATTTTTGCCTAGTATCTGATATAAATCTCCCCTCCATCAGGTTAAAACCATTACCCCATGACCTCATAAACAGTCCCTGTCCAGATTTCCTGGAGCCCCTTCAGGTACTGGAAGGCTGCAATAAGGTCTCCCTGGAGCCTTCTCCAGACTGAAGAACCTGGTCTTGAACCTGATCTCCTCCTACCGTGGGTGGTTCTTTATCCTCCCAGTCCCTGTCTTTGCCTTCTGTGACTTAGGTGGTACAGCTAGAGCACTTTCCAGTGGAAACTGACTCAAGGAATTCATTGTGTACCCCAGCATTCTCCATATCCTGGTAACTAGTTCTCCTGTTTCCTTCCAGGTAGGGCCCACATTTTCCCTTGTGTTCCTTTTATAATGAATGTACCTACTGAAGCTTTTCTTCTTGACCTTGACATTCCTGGCCAGATTTAATTCTAACCTGGATTTAACTTTCCTAACTCAATCCCTGACTTTCCTCCCAGGCTATATGCCCTTGCTTCCACCCTCTGTAGGCTGCTTTTTCACCTCTGAGTTTGTCCAGGAGCTCCTTGTTCATGCATGCAGGCATCCTGGTGGTTTTGCCCAATGTCCCCTTTGTTCAAATGCATCACTCTGTAGCTTGAAGGTGGTGATCCTTGTGTACTAACCAGCTTTGTTGAGCCGCTCTTTGTCCCATGGTACTCTAACAAGCAGATCTCTGAAGCAACTGAAGTTTGCTCCCCTGAAGTCTGGAGTAGTGAGCTTGAGCATCTTGAACTCCACCATTTCATGGTCACTGAAGCCAAGGTTGTTCTTAAGCTTCACCTTCCCCATTAACCCCTCCCTGTTGCAGAGAACAAGGTCCAGCATGACAGCTCTCTTTGTTGGGCCCTCTAACACTTGGAGAACAAAGTTATCATCAATGAACTCCAGGAGCCTCCTAGATTCCTTGTGCCCTACTGTGTTGTCCCTCCAACGGATATACTCCAACCTGCCATATATATATATGGCACAGTTAAGAACATTCTTTAGGATTGTTTATGTGAATGATGACAGTGACAGCAGACTTGAGAGAAATATCTGCAGACTGAGAAAGGTTAAGTGATCTCCCACGATGACCCAGGCAGCACAGCGATTCTGTAGATGAACTGTGAGATAAATTATTCTTTTGATCTTTTGAGATTTTGACTCAACTCACTGTAAAAATAAGAAACTCATTTTTACCAAATTATATCCAGCCAAAATTCAGGCAATCAAGACACAATAAAATTGATTAAAATAACCAGTTTTCCTCACTACCTGACTTTCTTCTTGACTACCCCCATTTAATTACTGCCTTCAGTAAACAGCTCGAGAAATAAAACACTTCTTAGGCAAGAAGAAAACAGAATGAGATCCATGTTTAGGACTATTATGCAGAAGTAGAAAAACAAAAGATATAAAGAACATTAGTGTTTAAAAATACAGACAGATTTATAACAAACTCTTTGAGCTTTCATTACTTAAATGCCAGGTGTAGTTTGGAATTTAACATCAAAAATAAATAGCAGGCTAAATCACCCTGGAATAACTGCTTACTGTACTTTTGATGTAGCTTTCTCCATTCAAGGAGAAATCCCATTAATGTCTCCAGACAAGAACTACTAACTCTGCAGGTCAAAACACCATGACTTTTCAGTATCTTCTATCTTTATGAAGTATCCCTCTCTCAATGCAGATCGAGATAATCACCAGCTTCCATGAACACAACATGGATTCTTTGTTGTGTTTGAGTCACAAAATCATCAAGTCATCTCGGTCACAAAGGTATCCAGATGTCTTTAGTCCAACCTCATGCTCAAGGCAAGTCCAGCAATGTGATCTGCTTGGGCTGCTCCTGCCTTTATCCAGATCTGTCTCGAAAACCTCCAAGAGCAGAGGCCACACAGCAACATCTACTTTACTGTCCTTGTAGGGAAAAAGATTTTCCTCATACCCAGTCTGAGCTTCTCTTGCTTCATCATAACAACTGTTGTCTCTCATCCTTTCTGCCATGCACTGCTGCCAGCTGCTGCTCCCTGAAATCTCTTCTTCTCCAGACTGAACTCTCCCTGTCCCTCAGCCTCTCCTTGTAGGACAAGTACTTCAGCCTCCACCTTCTTGATGGAACTCCACACAACCTGTTCCAATTTGTCAACATCTTTCCTCTGTTCCCCCTCCTCAAAGGTGCTCAGTCCCCACCTGCACTACTGCAAGGACTCTGCCTCCCAGATACAGGACTCAGTATTTGTCCATGTTGAACTTCGCGTAATTCCTATCAGCCCATTTCTCCAGCCTGCCTTAGTTCCTAGGGATGGTAGCCCTTCCCCCAAGCTTAGTGCTACACACAATCTTGACAAAAGCATGCTCCATCACCTACTCGAGGACTGAGAGAGACATAACATCATTTTTTCCTTGTGGTGACACATATAACAAAGCCATGACCAAACATTTACAAAACCTTGACCCACCGAAGAAGGACAAGGCAAGGACTAAGTTTAGAAACACTGGCAACCCTGCTGGATATGTGGACAGCTTGGTCTTACTGAGGCCAACAGCAAAATGCAGCACTTGTATCTGTATTTTGTCTTTACATGGAGCTGTAAGGGTTAAGATAAAACTGAAAGATGAACCTAGAACTAGGGCTTAGTTTTATAACCCCAAAGCTTCTCAAAAGTTAGCATATAAGCAATGTACATTTTGCAATTAATATGCTCTCACATATTCACGCACTGCAAAATATACTCATGTGTAAAGTCTTCATAGACAGCATGCATCAACAATATATTCCTTTCCTGTGCTTTTCAAGGGGAGAATCCCATTTAAAATTATTGTCTGAATTTATACTTTTACAGTTTACAACAGAGTCAGGTAAAATCCAGCATCAGCAAAATTTCTGTATTTGTTTATATTCCTTACAGTGATTTCTATACAAACTGTGATTTCTGCCTGTTTATGTAGGTCTCTAATTCAGTCATAGGTAATATAAGTCATAAAATGATGCTGCTGGAGAACCAGAAATACTTTAAACGGATTTATTTCTAATTGACTAGATTTCATATTGATTGTACTCCTGTAAGACCTGATTAAGTGAATTCATTACCATTTATAATTTTATGATGGCATACTTTGGAGATTCCAGCCATGGAAATTATCTGAGTCTAATCAAGATATGCAAGCTGAATATAAAAGCACCTTAAAAGTAACAAAAAAAAAAAAAAATCTTGATTGAATCATCATATAAAATACTCCTAGTAAAAAACAGCATTTCCCAAATTCCAGGCATACTATCAGTTTCTGCCATTAAGAAAGGATTTACTAAAAGTTCTTACTAAATGCTCCATCAGTATCGAGCTGCTGAAACAGGATTTCAGTCAGAAACTTGTGACAGCCAGCTGCCATCCACAGGACCGTGTTTCTCTAGGAACGAAGAGCAGCAATGCCCAGGAATACCATACTTGAAAGGACTCCTAGTTTTATATAAAACTGGCGTGACCCTATGAGACACAACCTTCACTTCTTTCTGTGTTGCTGCACAAATACTTCCACATATGCTAATCTGAACAATTTCTATGCAAAGGTCATTTCCTAACACTGCTGTTGATGCTGTCAGAGCTACCTATCCCTGCACTTCATCAAAAGAGAACAGCAATGTCTAGGCAGCTCTGCTTACCAAGTAATGCAGCTGTGCAGGGAAGGAAATAATTAAGTCCATCATGTGAACCAAATCCTTCAGGACATACCCATTAGATTTACTGAGCCCACTCTGCTTTGCTACTTGCAGGAACAAGGGAGGCAGAGCGAGAAAAGCCCTCCTCTTACTTATGGTTATAAAACTACAAATGTCTTTTAAAGGAAAGAAGCACAAAAAATATTTGTCTTTTTACATCTGTTTCTCATTTTACATCAGGTTTTACATCTGTTTCTTGTTCTCCCATGAATTTTACTGAGTTTGCCTCACAGGTTTTTGTGGGTTTTTTTTTTTTTTTTCTTACACTTGCCTCACCTCAAAAGTCTTCCCTTGGCCTTAATAAGTCTGAACTTCTCTTCTACACATGGTTTTTTAGCCACACATGGAGAATGACCATTTCTGCCCTTAGAAGCATATCAAAGTTTACTTTTCTTCTACACTTTCATTTACACTTCGTAATATTGACATTTCTCCTGTCTCTCCCTCAGGTCACGGGGAACCACTGGCTCCTTTGCAGGTTTTTGTATCAGATCTCTGGTTGTCTCCTAACCTTCCCCACAACAAACAGGTCACCAGGCACTTCCCTCTCCCACCACAAACCTGCAGCTACCAGTATGCCCGACAGCTGCATTTCTGGCCATTATAGCTTGCCTTGCAGGGCTCTTGCCATCACGCAGGGCTCCCCTCACATCTACAGGAAGCACATCAAGGCACCACAGCTGCATGGACACTGTCTCAGCAGAAGGACTCGACAGGGCAGGATGGCCCTCAGACCATATCATCTTGCAGCAGCGCCCAGGATGCTGATTTGGGCTGCCTGGGTCCATGCAGGCATCAAGGCTACAGGACTGGATCCCCTATCTTCTGGCTTGAGGACGACTCATTAGATCATTGCAAGTCAGACAAAATAATGTTCTGCTACGTGAAAAAGAATCATGTATATATGCACACACACACAAATATATTTGCACTAGTCTGTATATTATAATAAAGTCTGTTAAATACATACAGATATGTAAAAAACAAACCAACCTGAACCTAAAGACACAATCATAACTGGAGACTGATCTGTGCAACAAAGACCTGCAATAATGCTTTTAAGAAAACCACAGAACTGGAATGAAAGTTCCATTTCACTAACTACTCAAAGCACGTAAAGGGCAGAGGAGCATATACAGCCTGTATCAAACGTCACTGTCACTGTCACTACAGAACAGCACAGCGTGCTCAGTCATGAATGTCTGCTTTTCACATCTGCAGTGACTGTGACTGCTGCAAATGTAAATGGGAAAGAACAACATCAAAAAAAGGGGAAAAAAACCCCAAGACTGAAAAGGTAAGCAAAGGCCTTACACAATCACATTTATATTTTAAGCTATATTTCGGTGTTTATATATTATCAAAATTCGTTACGAGTAACTGTTGTTCCTTATGCTCCAGACTTATTTGAAAGGTAGTTCAGCCATTCCCGGATGAAGCCTTTCTATTTCCCACAAACAATTTACTACCATTGAGAAAACAATTCAAAAACTGAGTGACTTCAGTTTATTTTCCTGTTCTTAGAGTTATTTCACATATTTCCTTGCATAATTCATACTTTCTCATTTCTACATCCAATTCAAATATATAAATCCCGTATCAGGGCATGACAGTGCAGACTGATGGATTACTGGGTCATGCCACAGACCAAAGATCAACTGGACTCTTGAAAAGCTCCTAACCACAACTGCAAACTCACACATTTCAGCCAACAAAACATAATTACTCACAGCAACTCAACACCCCCAAATACAACATTGAAAATTCAAATTTGTGCACCTGTTTCTATACCATTACCTTTCTCTTCTGATTGGCCTAAGTATTTTTCTTTGACAGTGGCACTAGCACAGAAGCAACCAGTCATTAAACGCCTGATAAGCTAGAAATTTTTGTTGTACTGGCCCTTGAGGTACACAGAGTTTTTAAATCTTTCTCTCCTTTTTCATTTCTGCAGACTACTGCTCCAAATTGTACTCCTTTGTGTCACCACAGACTGTATGGCAATGCCTTTCACATTTTACATAATTTTTGTATTTTCACTCTTGTTCCAATGCCCATCCAAAGATACTGTTAGGACTCATTATCTTATCTTCGATTTTGTGTTCATAATGTGCACTAACATAGACACCCGCAGCAGCCAACACAAGGAAAGGCACCTTCAGTTTCTCTCATCACACGGAAAATTAGGTTTTTTAGTTTTCAGATCATATGGAAACATCAATTTTAAATCACTGGCCTTTTTGTTCTAGACTTCATAGTATCATAGAATGGTTTGTGTTGGAAGGGACCAAGGTCCAACCCCGCTGCATTGGGCAGGAAAACCTCTCACTAGACCAGGCTACTCAAGGCCCCATCCAAGCTGGCCTTGAACAATTCTAGGGAGGGGGCAGCCACTACCTCCCTGGGCAACCTGTTCCAGTGTTTCACCACCCTCACAGTGAAGAATTCTTCCTAATATCCAATCTAAATCTACCCCTTTCCAATTTAAAACCATTACCCCTCGTTCTATCACTACATGCCCTTCTAAAAAGTCCCTTCCCAGCTTCCTTGTAGGCCCCCTTTGGGTGCTGGAAGGCCACTGTAAGGTCTCCTCTGAGCTTTCTCCAGGCTGAACAACCCCAACTCTCTCAGTCTGTCTTCATAGGAGAGGTACTCTAGCCCTCTGATCATCTTTGTGGCTCTCCTCTGGACTTGTTCAAACAGTTCCATATCCTTCTTATACTGGGAACTCCAGAACTGGACACAGTACTCCAGGTAGGGTCTGAGAGCAGAGTAGGGGGCAGAATCACTTCCCTGGCCCAGCTGGCCATGCTCCTTTTGATGTAGCCCAGGTTACAATTGGCCTTCTGGGCTGCAAGTGTGCACTGTCGGCTCATGTTGAGCTTCTCATCCACCATTTCCCCCAAGTCCTTCTCTGAAGGGCTGTTCTCTATCACTTCATCTCCCAGCCTGTATTGATGAGGAGGATTGCCCTAACTTAGGGGCAGGACCTTGCACTTGTCCTTGTCGAACCTCATGAGGTTCACATGGGCCCACTTCTCCAGATTGCTCGGGTCCCTCTGGATGACATCCTATCCTTCTGGTGTGTCAACTGCACCACTCAGCTTGGTGTGATCTGCAAACTTGCTGAGGGTGCATTCAACTTCATTGTCAATGCCACTGATGAAGATATTAAATAACACCAGTCCCAGTACAGACCCCTGAGGGACACCACTTGTCACATCTCTCCATCTGGACTTTGAGCCATTGACGACTACTCTCTGGGTATGACCATTAAACCAATTCCTTATCCACTGAACAGTCCACTCCTCAAATCCATCTCTCTCCAATTTAGAGAGAAGGATGTTGTGGAGGACCACGTCAAAGGCTTTACAGAAGTCCAGATAGACGACATCCATTGCTTTTCCTCTGTCTACTGATGCAGTCACCCCACCATAGAAAGCCACTAGGTTGGTCAGGCAGTATTTGCCCCGGTGAAGCCATGCTGTCATGAATCACCTCCCTATGTTCCATGTGCCTTAGCATAGCTTCTAGGAGAAGCTGTTCCATGATCTTCCCAGGCACAGAGGTGAAGCTGACAGGTCAGTAGTTCCCCATGTCATCCTTTTTACCGTTTTTTAAAATGGGCAAAACATTACCCTCCTTCCAGTCACCAGGGACTTCCCCTGACTGCCATGACTTCTCATATATGATGGACAGTGACTTTGCAACTGCATCAGCCAGTTCCTTGAGACTCTGGGATGCATCTCCTTGGGTCCCATAGACTTACATATGTTCAGGTTCTTCAGGTGGTCACAAACCTGCTCTTCCCCTACAGTGGAAGGGGCTTTACCCCCTTGTGCCCCATTTTGCTCCCCACTGACCCAGGATGGGGGAGGAGAGCTGTTGCTAGTGAAGACTGAGGCAGAGAAGTTGCTGAGCACCTCAGCTTTCTCCTCATCCATTAATACAAGGTCTTCATTTTCATTTATCAAGGCGGGAACACTTTCTTTCACCTTCCTCTTCTGGTTGACATACCTGTAGAAGGCCTTCTTTTTCTTCTTTGCATCCCTTGCCAAGTTCAGCTCCAGCTGTGCCTTGGTCTTCCTGATGCCATCTCTACACAACCGGGCAGAATCCCTATATTGTCCCCAGATTACCTGTCCCTGCTTGCACTGATTGTGCAGTCGCCTCTTGTTCTTTAGTTTGACCAGCAGGTCTTGACTCAACCATGCTGGTCTCATCTTTGCCCTTCCCTTCTTTGCCTGATCTCCTATATCTGGAAATTGAGAGCTCCTGTGCTCTATGGGAAGCATCCCTAAAGATCCACCAGCTCTTTCTGATTTCTGAGTTTCAGGTTTCTATTCATTTTGCAATTATTGGACTGAAAGCCCAAACATTTCCAGTTTAAGAATCAGTTTTGCACAAAAAGTTACATCACCAGCAAACTATTATCAAAACTTCTTAAACTGTGTTTTATAAGAATCATAAAAAAGAGGTAAGAGACATGTAGAGTCTAAAAGCCTTTTTAATGGAAAACACTTAAAATGCAGCATACAGAACAGGTAAGAAAAAAAGACAAGGAACATGTTTGTGCTGTATGACAAAAGGCTGTATGCTAACTTACTAGTGCATCAGTTCTCACCTAAATGTATCCGGGCATTATAGTATAAAAGCCCAGAAACATTAGTTGCAAATTTACAATGAACTCATTCATAAGTTGCTTCCAGAAAAAAAAAACAGGGAGGGTGGGAGGGAGGCAGAGAGATGTTTAACATGTCTAATACAAGAAGTATTATACCATTAGTCTATCTGCTAGTTCATACTTAAAGTATATTCGGTAGGAGAAGGAGGCTGTTATGCATGAGGATAAAAGCTAAGGAGATCTGCCAACCCTACAGTTAACTTTGCGAATTCCTCTGCTCTGAGATCATTCTTGTAATCCACCCAACGCTGTAAAGCAGGATGAGGAACATTTTCCCTGTTGGGGATCAAGCAGGTTTTTCAAGAATTTTATGACTACCTGTTTATTAAAATCCATCAAGACACACAGGTGAAGTCCTGGGCTGCGACTGCAGGCTTTCCCACCTGACACAAGTGGCTTCAATCATTTGTCTACAAAATTAGTTTGGCACACATACCTGTCAATATACAGAAGAAAGCAACAGTGCCAAGATGATCATCAAAATCTAGCGCGCTCTCATCTCATATTCCTGTAAGACATAAAGACATAAAGAAGATTGACACATGGGGAAAGTTAGCTAATGGCCACCCTAATTAAAATCTGTAAAGCAGAAACACTCTCAGCACAAAGGGGATGCTGATACGTTAGTCTGCAAGAGAGAGAGTTTGCTACACTGGAAATTTCTAACATACTCATCATGCTGTAACATAAATCTTACGCATAGCTTTGCAAAGGCAGAGCCTGATGCGACTTCACTTGCTTCAGAGTGCTTCTGGCAGCATTAAGTCAGTACGAAGGCAAAAATAGGCTCTTTCTGTTATCAAGACAGACATATTTTCAGGGCAGATCTGACAGAAGGTGAAAGATGCTACTTCACCGTTTCCCACGGATATCTTCCCTGATTTAAGTCTTGCCAAAGCACTAAGCGTCCCGCACATGCACACATGCTAAACAACCCGATTTTGAGCAGTGAGATGCTTGCTTTTTCCCCCCAAGTAAACCTGAGATCCAGAAATTAGGGTCTACTGTTTCCAGCCACCCCAAAAAGATTCCCCAAATCAGCAGACATGTGCTGAACACCACAGTCCAGCACCCAGCACAGTAAGGGATAGCCTGTATCTAGTTAACTGCTAAGTTCTGAAGTGCGCATGACCACATTCATATTTTATTGCCTTCATTGATGGGTAGAAGCTCATGCTAAAGAAACTCTTCCCTATCACATATTTCTGCTTTCTCTAGATACAAATGCCAGGGAAAAATCCAGAGATTTCTGTTGAGAAAGCAAGTTTGACAAACTTTACTTTTTGGTGTACTCTGGTGTATAATACTCCATCAAAAAATAATACTAGAATCTTTTGCATCTGTTACTTCTAACCACATTAAGAGGTCTAAAGAGGCCCTTTCTGTTAGACACAAGAGAAGTATAAGCCAGCCATGCAGCTCCAGAAAAAATACAGAAAGTGACACTAAGTGAAACTGGAATTGCTCAATTCAAATGTTCTGTGAACATCATCGGCACCACACCATTTACTCCAATAAAAATTGAATTCACCTCAAATTCACCCCTCCTTAGTCTTTGCTTTATTAGACTCTCCCTGCAGTGCACATTCAAGTTAATGCTAACATCTACACACATTTGAAAACATTTAAATATATTTTCAGTTTGTTTACGCCCATTCTTTATTTTAAACAAAGGTAGACTTTGACATATTTTACTAAAAATAAATCTATCCACAAAGTTTTGAGTAGGAAGAAAATACTTACAAATCTGCTTCTGGCACCTGCACAACTATCTTACAGCAACAACAAAGAAATGCTACTTAAGGACATTCACACACACACCACACACCCCAAATACTGTATTTTATACCACATAGAAATAAACTGCATTTGAAATTAACCCTAGGTTTTGCATTTTTAGAGCAGGGGGTATAAATGTGGTCTCCACAATCATATTACAGGAAAGGTAGGTAAGGAAAGATCATCAGCTGTTTCTCACAAGGCAAAAGCCAAAATCCATATAGGGAAAGAAATCCGCAGATTAAAAGCAAAGCAAAACTAACCTACCTAACAGGTTCCTTCAGCTCTGAGAGACAGGACAAACTGCTTCCACATTTGAACCATCTCTTTGTACACACACCAGCTTTGCTTCTAGATAGATCCTGAGACAGGGGAGGAAGAATTACCTGGGACTGGAAATGTCCATGAGAGATGAAACCTCCCCAAACTGCCTTCAGCTGCTGGCACATCTCCTCAACATCTTTCAAAAACAAGCTTTGTTTATTATAAGAAAGATGCACAACTTGATCAGTTTCAGATAGATATTGCTATGATTTACTAAAGGTGTATCCACAGCAATGGTCTGAACCATAAACAAGTATTTCGGGCCTTTGTTAGTAAACAACAAAAGCAACATAAATGTTAAACATTCAGCTACTAAACATTCAACAAAAATAAAGGCTACAGAAATTCATTACAGGGAATTTTTGCACTTCATTGTGGAAGAGAGGTGAACGCCAGCAGTTTGATCTGTTTGGAGCCAAATTCTTCTATTTACAAGAACTACCCAGTGGCATGACTCCATTCTGTATTTTGGATGGTAATGTATTTTTCACAGTCCTCTCCAGAGCTAACCCTAAGAATATCAACATGAGAAACAGTGGTTTGCCAATAGCTAGGAAAAACTCTTTAAATGAGAATGCTTGTATACTGCAAATTCATAGAAAACAAATTAAATGGTGCCAATACCGGTTTCTTAACAAGGCTGGGTGAGGTTACACAGTGGAGAAAGACACCATCATCAGAAAAGTGAGCAACTGTCCTATCTTTCCATGTAAGGATTCTCTGAATGCCCGCACGTAGACAGAAATTCCTGTGTCCCCCCACAGATTATGGTTTTTTCTCTACTCAAGCAGAGAATCAGTAACACAAAAGCTCCTCTTTCCCTCAGAGCCTCCTATGCATCTCTAAGTAAAACTCTGTACCGTGAAATTCCAAGTTACTTGCACATCCCTAGTGCTTCCCACTGCAACAGGTCTCTCTTCCAGATGTTGCTTTCATGTTTGGCTGGGCAAGAGCTGCACAGAGGCTCACACATCCCTCAGGTGACAAAGCAAACACAACAGGCAACTGCTGACCTCGTGTCTCTCCCCCTCCATGGGACCTCTAATGTGGGTCTCTCCTACACCTAATCACCCACTTTTAAGATCGTCATAAGAACAGAAAACATTCAGAGACTTCCATTCCTTTAAAAAATTTAGCTGAAGTTGAACAATAAATTGAAAAGCCATTGGAAATTTGAAGAAGGATAAAGATGGGAGAAACAACTGACAGCACAGTCACATAAGCCATTTTCCTTATCAAATCAACGTAAAAAACGCCAGAGCATCACTCCAAGCCCAAACAGAGACACAGGGTTAGTTATTTCCACGCGAAATAGGTTAGTTATTTCCACGTGATTCAGTGCTGTACAACAGTGAAGAGATCTGACATTTTTGCAGTGTGCAACGTAGCAATAGTAACTTGGTTCAGGGAGCAGTACAGCTGCAGCCATGCAGTATTTATAGTTCTCTCTCCTCAGCTTCTTAGCGCTGCTCCTTTTCCCTGCGGCGAATTAGCCGGGATGCTGCCTCCCAAACACAGTGCACTGCAGCTGCTTCCACTGCTGGAGGAAAGCCTTCGCTGTGCCACTGTGCTACAGGATAAATGTTCCCAACAAGGACACAGGTCAAATCTTCCCCCACAGATTTGGCAAGTTTTAAAATGAGAAAAGTTCCAAATGTTTGTATGAGTTTTAATGAGCGGAATGAACAGTTTTCACATTCCTCTTTTACATGGTAACATGTATGTTGAATGAATCTTCTATACAGGAAGATAGGCTTGTTTGTGGGCTTTTCTCTATACTTAGGTGCACACCTAGGAAAGTAAAAGATATTAACTAAAAAGAGCAACGCTCAAGTAAATTCGACGACTGAGTAGATAAGGCATTTCTATAAGCTCCTTGGCAGACAAACATGCATTTATTCTGCCAGTATTCTGACTCACACAAACATAACAAAATCACACAAAGTCAACAAAAATAACGCAATCAGATTAGCAAACTCAAATGAGTATGTCTGAATAACTTCTTAGCAGGATTCTAATGCCAGAGCGGCCCCAGTTTTTGGTTCTGAACCGGCTCCCAGCTGACCAGCCAGCTTATCCGCACAGATGTCTGCACAGCCACAGAGACTGATCCGTTTCTGGAAATTTATGAGGATGGCACAGAAAATGGATATACTGCAACACTCAAAAATGAAGCATTTTGGGAGCACTGGATGCAGGATTAGCCTGTTTTAATAATTAATACAATTTAAAGCAACACATTGCATTATTTCATCCCTAACTTTTCTGAACAGAATCCACCCTTAAAATCTCAATGCTCTCATAGGATCCTAAGTGTTCTTTTCTACTTACATGTACAAAACACCCCATAATCAATCTGGAAGACCCTCTTATTTGCACATAAGCTTACATTACTAGCAGCTTCTGAAATTAAAGATAATTTATATCATGTCTACGGAAAATGAATACTAGAAAATTTCACGTGACTAGAGAATACTTTACACAACCAAGTGTAGCTAAAATCAGCTAAAGCTGTCCAGCTACAGTACATGAAAGTACTAACTGCTGCTTTAACAGTACACTCCTATAATTTATAGAAGCCTAAAGGCACTGTGCGCTGTAAGGCTCCAGGCAGCCCATTAGTTTAGTAATACTCAGAGACTCCCTGACGTCTTTAATACTAATAGGCCCCAAAAACACACACGTTCAATTCTGCACTTCTTTTCTCATGTTAAATTGAGAGCTCAAATACCAAGGTAAGTACTAGGACCACAGCTTGCAACTCTGGCATATACGTTCACAATGGATTCAAATGCTGCTTGAGAGAGACTTAGTAAGAAAACCTGATTTGATTCCAGCTCAGCAAAGAACAAAGCGACAAGCTGAAAAATGAATCTAGTAAGGGAAGAACTATCTGAGATTTTGAGAGACTACTATTCTCTAATGATGCCATTACATAAAGCCAGAGCAAAGAAAGAAAATCTGTTCACAACGTTGAAATGTGAACAGAATCAGGAAAACAGTTTGAGGAAGTGGAGAAATAACTATTTTATTCATCAGAAGAGACCATATTTGGGTATATATTTAAAATTCAGAACAGAAAGAACTCCACATGGACCTTTTTAGAACTAAATCTGAAGTCTACAGCTGCTTAAACACTGAAATCAATTCACATATTTGTGACTCTTGGTTTTTTGCTATGCTCAACTACTCTAATCTTTTTTTCCTCAGCAGTCTAAACATAACGGCTTAAATGCTCATATATTGTGTGGTAGCAGAGAATGGTCTCCGAAAACGCCAGATGCTTTGCAGCTTCAGATTAGTCACTACTTATGGCAGCAAATTCATGCTAACAGCAAAAGATAAAATTTAAATCCATATAAATATATGCTGCTAATTTCATAGACACTAAAGACATAGAAAACTTCAGCAATCCCACACATTGCTTCAAAGAGACAGGAAAAAGGCAGCATCACAAATTTGGACGACAGAACTAAGATGGGACAAGTTAACACAAAGCCAGGGATGTTCCATGTAAGTGCAAAGCAGACATATAAAAGACATCTCTCAGCACCCATTCCTACACAGACACTAAATGGCTTTGTCCAACTCCCTGGACTTGGAGGAGGAGGGAGGATATGGTGCAAAGTCGTGAGCAGGACATTATCCCACCTGTCTGCGCTGTGCTCAGGGTGACCTCACTGGCCACTTCAGCACACCCAGATCATTTCCACAACAGACTGCCTGTACCATGCAACAGCAGAGGACTAAACAAGGGTTATTTTCATTTGTCCTGGAGTTTTATGCAATGTTCATGACTCCACTTTCACCTGCATTACAGCAGACTTGACTTTACTAGCCCTTATTAAAGCTGTTTCCAAACTTAGCAAATTAAACAGTTGTTAGACCTCAGTAGTTTTGACCTGCATGCAAACTCAGATCTCTTAACACCTTGGCCATGCATAATGCAGAAGGAATAGTGCATGGGTGAAGTTAAGAGTATATGCAAATCCCTTGCTGAAACTCAGTGACACACTTTGTTTCTGCTCCACAGCTATAAAAGCTGAGCACCACTGGCCAGAAGATCATGACCGCCAGCAAGTAGAAAACAAATAGTCAGGGGCTTTAAATAGGACAAGCACAGTAACAAGCAAAAATCCTTCCTAAACACTAAATGCTACTGGGCAATACTGCTGCCCAAACAGTCTCACAGAACTTCTAATCCAATGTGTCATTGTGGTGCTTTACACCAGAGATTTCCATGGTACAGGAGCTACAGTAGGAACCCCCAGGGCAACAGCTTTCTCAATCTCCCTCCTCCTCTCATAAAGTGGGACAGCCACAAATTCAGAGCATACAACTCATGGCTGCTGGCTCCTCTAACAGATTACTTAGTGTAGTGTAATCTTCATTAAAAAGGTCCCTTTAGGGAAAACACTGAACAGTCAGGATCAGAAGGGCTTGCAAGATATATAAAAGGCAGTTGTATTGCACAGTTGGACTGACAAGCACCTGAAGCAAAGCATTGTTTAACTTATATGATGAGGCTTCTTGAGACCTCTGAGCATGTCATCAACTAAGAGAATTCAAATAGGAAGAGACCATATGAAGCAGTTTTTTCACCTGGCACTTTATTAAGGGACAGTCTATAGCCACTAAAACAACTGCAGTATACGCAACACTCAGACTGAGCATTGAAGTCAAGCTCAAGAATAAAATGTACACTGCCAACACCACTTTCCCATTCCCCAACCCCCCCCAAAGACAAAAAATGTAGCTGTCTTGCTAATAGTCTATGTGAAACCTACTCTATGCCTATGTTCAATACTTCTAAAATTAAACGTTTTCACTCCAAAACATAAGCTTATGGGACTCTCTTTATTAGACAGCATGATATACAAAGAATAATGTAATGCCAAACAGCTTAAATTCTGAATTTATGATAATGAAACAAAGACTAGATTCAGATCCTGCATTTTTGTTGCTTGTTTGTAAGAGGTTAAAAAAAGTTCAGTTATGGAAAGAAAAGTATCTCCTTCCTATGCTCATCTAAACATAAATGGCAATATAATTAAAGTATTAAGTATTACTGCAAATTATAAGCAATCAGTGATGAAAGAAAAAGGTGCCATCCTCAGTTCATGGCTCATAATTATTTCATTTCCCGAATCCTGCAAAATCCATGATAACTAATAAATAATATAAGCTTTCTGAAAAGCCAGAAGGTGCTCACCTTGTATTTAATTTTTCACTTGTGCTGGTTTTGGTCAGAATAGCATTAACTTTCTTCACATAGCTGGTATGGGGCTGTGGTTTGGCTTTATATGCACAGCTTCTGCTTTCCCTATTAAATTCTCTTCATCTCAGTGCACAAGTTTTCTCACTTTTACTCTTCTAATCCTCCCTCCCATCCCACTGAGGGGGAGTGAGAGAGCAGGCACATGGGACTTAGTTGCCAACTGGGGTTAAAGCACGACCTCATCATATCTGATTGATATCTCATTATATCAACCCATTGAAGTCAATCCTAAATTTTACACTGCAAAATTTCTACTCTTTTTTTTTCGTATGAGAAAGTGGACAATTTTGAAACCTTGACTCACACAAAGACTTGTACCCATTTTCTACCTATACCTGCAACTGGATTTTGGGTCTAAACTCAAAGGAAAATCTATCAATTGTATTTACCAAACAAAAGCAAGCTGCTTGTTTTTCAGACTTCAGCACCTTCAGAGAGTTGTAAATGTTACCAGCTGTTGACCAAAAAGAAAAAAAATATTTTCAAGTGCTGAAATCCATGACTACCTAAAAGGAAGAAACACCCTTAATCTCCTCAAACTAGCGAAGCACTGTATTTGCCATGCTTTCAGCAGTCCAGATGGCTCCATTTTATTTACACGTACCATCTAAACAATCATTCATGCATTGTGGAAACACTTCTTACCGTTTTGACAACAGGAGGGAGATTACTCTCCCCAGCTATCAATCACAAATCACTGAGGGCAGCTGCAGCTTCTGTTTCCTTATCATGCACTTAAAGACAGGAATTTTTCTGAAAGATAGGAATTTATTAATTTTCCTGGCTGAGCTATGGTAAAGAGAGATGAAAGACAGTAATAAAAAGGAGAGGAACTGGAGTTGTAGCTGACCTGTCCAAGGAGAGCAAACCTGCTCAGAAGTAAATTATTCAACTGCTGCAACTCCAGTGGTGTAAATCACACAGGTCAATCCATTCCCACTCAGTTTTCTAGCAACATATTTAGCTTGGTGTAAAAGAAGGTTTGTGTGGGGAGGGTTGTGTTAAAAATTTAGTTAGGAAAAACGTTTGCCATTATCAGAAGAAATAAAATCATACTAGCAGTATTTAAACTAAAGGAAATAGAAATACAAGATAAGATGCAGCAATAGGTTTCAAATAATTTGATCAACCTGTCATGGAAGATTAAACTGTTCTTACTAAAAATACTGTGACAGCCATGTCAAGAATAAAGAAAACATTTGTGCTAATTTAAAATTTTGTTAAGGTTTAGCATGTAAATCAACATGCGTATAACAAGCTACAAAGGTTAAGAACTGCTCCTGCATGATCTCAAGAAATTCATCAGGCCTAATTAATCTGACAGTACACAGTCTCTTCATGGAGAAAATTACAAGCAAAGTAAACAAGAAAAATTGAAAACCACACTCAGCTTTAAAATTATGTAGTTGCTTGTCAAAATGCAAGTTGTTCAGTTTAACCCAGACCACTGGGGACACATTCTTACCATCCCATTAACCCAGTACAAGGATAGATGCCCTTTAGAAGAGCAGTGTGGGAGCCTTTCCTTGTAACAGATTTCAGGCAGACTCCTGGGGAGAGTTTGTCTCACTAGATGCAATCACTTGATTTAACAGGATCTGGGACCCACCAGCTTCCTAATCCAGCCTTGGAATAACTTGAGCTGGAAGGGAAACAGATGAGGAACTAAAACAGAAGAAAACATAAGCCTCAATGTTCTATGAGCACAGTTTACAACAAGACTTAACAGCATAAGTAGGTATACCGAATAACAAAACATTCCTGTGAATTTTCTGAGCTGCCTGATTAATGGGATTATCTCCATATATGTTGGAGAGCATTCAACAAGACTAGACTCATTTATATGACAAGACATTTTAATGTGCTTTAACACAGTGGATATATAGAGCAGAAACAGACAGAAGCACCTGCACCGACAATACACTGTCTTTTAAATTAATAGTATTATTCCAGGATAGGATTGTCCTCTTTCCCTTATGAATAGAGACACCAAAAAAACAAGGTTCAGTGAAACTGGAAACAGAGCAAACAGGAACACAAAAGCTTTCTACAACTTACAAATACATGTCTTTGCACATGTTTGAGAGCCACATTCAAGCAAGGCATTAGGATTACAATCTTGGTTCAAAACAACCAGGTATCAATTTTGAGTCTCACTAACAACACACCATCCCCAGAGACCTCCCTGTCCCAGGAAAACACATCTTCTCTGATAAAAGGATGGGAGAAAGGAGAATAAAATAGACAGGTGTACACAAATCTCAATGAATATCTCAAGTTAGACAAATAAACCCCATGCCAATCAACCAAATTATATAATGTTTGCTACTTTTGCTGAATATACACTGAAATTTTCATGACAAAAGAACTGCAGCAGGAAAAGAGACCCCTATGGCAGCAACCACTGTCATTTTATGTAAAGGACACTTGACTCCAGCTGTCTCCACTCAAGTACTCGTGAGACACAGTGGTATCACAGTGACTCCCTCTCATAAAACACAACACCTCAGCGATAGTGTTACCTGTGTTTGCATGCCATTAACCACCCTAAGACAAGAGCTTTGGACCAGTGTATCAATGATGCTCTGGTTTTACTCTCTGCAGTAAGGCTGTTGCACCAGCGCAGAGTTCAGGCAGGCAGCTTTTCACCCGGTCTCCTTGCTGCACTGTTTACCTCCTTCATGTGGATAGTACAATCCCTGTTCCCAGTGAGCCTCGTTCAGCTCACAGACATGGCTGTGTAAACCACATGTGCTGATTTGGCCCATTTATTATCCAAGAATGGAGTTTAAAGGCCTGCTGACTTGGGTTCTGTGGAGAAGTAAAAATTATTGCCCCTTCTCTGAATGACCACAGAGATATTTAGCACATTACTGGAACTTCATTTATTGAATAAATAAAAGCATCTGAGCCACAGATATAAAATCCCTGCTCACACTGCAGTAAACTGGCTTACAGCAGGCATCACTGTTTGGATTTTTCAGCAAGGATCTCCTGCACAGAACATCAGCTATCATGTTCACAGAGGATGTATTCAGCACTGTATCCCTACTCTTGTATGAATGCAATTTAGGGTCTTCAATTTTTACAAACTTGGATCTGTCTAGAATATAGAAAGTATAAATAAAATTAAATAAACCACATACATTACTCCCAAACCACATACATTACTCCCTACCTTTCAAATAGGGGTCATGCTGCCTTTTGTCATGTGTTTTCTCTGTTCACAGTTTGTTCCATTCCCTGGTTTCATCTGCCTACACACAGGCTAGTCTTGCCCACATCACCTAATTGTGTTATCCACAAACTTGTTTAACCCCATAAAGACTGTGAAATAACACTAAGAAAATTTATCCCCCCAAAATAAAGTGTTGAAAAAGTCAGATATAACTACAAAGAGACACTCTGCGACTACAGATCACTAACCAGCTCTACAGATATGTGGATTGCTATATGCAGAACTGACCTTCCATGCAGAAAAAAATAAATGTTAACATGCCCCAAAGCAGTATATGGCCATGTAGCCTCTTAAGTGAATTCAAATATTCATATACACAGGGAATTTGTAACCTCTGTTTGAATGATCTTTACCCAGAGAAACAGAGTATTTAGATTCAAATGGAAATTTCAGACAGAAACAACTCTTCCCTTCCTCCCCACTGTAAACAGAAGGTGCATGTCTGCCAGGATTTAAGCAAAGCTAACACTGCATGGTGTCACCCTGACCTAAGCTACAATCCTAAAATGCACCACAGATTTAAAAAGAAAAAGTATCTGGAACTGTGAAGAGCTCATCTGTGCATGGGAAATACAAAAATACTAATTCACTGAAAGATGTATGTCTTCCATTAAGCAATTCTTTAACTCTCTACATGACAAAGTATGCTTTTCTGTCTACATGGAAGAAATAATTAAACCTGGGAGCAAAGAATAGCTGCAAAAGCCACTACTGGCAATAATCCATGGAGTAGTATCTGAGAAGCCTCATCTCTCTGAGCCATGCTGGGGGATTCCCAAGAGAGCTCTTCCTCCAAAGAACAGCTCTGGGTCCTATTTCTTACAGGAAAGGAATCACTGGCCCACAGAGCTACATCAAATAGCAAAATTGATATCGCTCTTAGACTGTTTCCAGCTTAATGTTCAACAAGGTCTAGGAGAAACCTGAAAGGAGGAAAGAAGCAGGCAGCAAGGAGCAGTGGGACAAAGTGATGACTGGGTAAGAAAATGGCAGATCGAGTATATAGTCGATAAATATGAAGTGACACAGGCAACAACAGCTCTACACATAGAGCAATGGAAATTGAGCTAATTACTGACATTCAAGACAGTATTTTGCAAATGTCAGTTTTATGCACAGCATGCATAAGGATTACTAGAATAGTAAAAAAGAAATAAAGAACAAAAGATATTAATTCACATTATAAAAATGTGAAATGCAGGTCTCTGTTTCCTCCCAGTCTTGAAAGGGCTAGTGCTGAACTAGAAAAGATACAGAAAGTTGGCCAAGAAAATAAATATATAAAGCAGGTAGCATGCACACAAGTGGGAAAAAAAATTATTACAACCCTTCAAGCCTGTGGAACGTTTAGCAGGAGGTATGTACCATTAGGGAGAAAGCAAGCAGAGAACTTACTCCCATTCTTAAGGGGTAAGAAACAGCAAGTGAATCTCACAAGCTCAAGACATACCATGAAGCCATCAGTCACTGAAGCTCAATTTATGTTCAGAGCACAACTGAACATGTTCCTGAAGCAAAACCCATCAAAAGGCTCTGAAGTTATGTGCCATAGCTCCAGCTGGGAGACATACCATGAGCATTATGGCAAGACTTTGAATCCAATCTATCCAGTGTTATCTAGTCATAAACTGTTTGGGTACCATATTAACAAGCCCACCTGGCATGCTCATTTGACCATACCTTGCAATGCAAGTCTTTTCTGTCTGTCTCTATCTGCCTCCCATTTTCACTTTGCCTTCTTTGGCAACCATGTGATGTGAGTGGATGCTGTCTGCATGACAGCTCAACTCCAATGTTGTACCATTACACTTTCTTATTGGTATTATGAACGTTATGACATGACCAATCACAGATAAATTAGAAGAAATTAATATGGCAGTGAAAAAGAGAACAGAGAACATTCTCTGACCATAAATTTTGCAGGGCACTTACATGGAAATTACAGACATGGAAATCACAATTACTTGATTATTAGCAGGAAACAGAAAAGTGAATAAACAGTATTGAGGGGAAAACAATAAGGGCTATGTTTATGGCAGTGTTTTTCAGATAAATCTTCAGAGGACAAATCACATGAGTATCTTGCATGCCTCATTAGTATCAATAAATGCAAACACAATAGTAAGCAGCCCAAATTAAATATCATCGCTAAGTGCTAACAGAATCAGTTGTTAATGACCTATTAGCATCATAATTAGCAGATTGGATATTTATGCTCATTATCTATCATTCTATTTGCAAACAATATTTTGAATAGCTTAAACCACAACATCATCAGTAAAAGTCCCACCTGAAATGTAGTATTTTCAATTAAGAGGTTACTGAGTTTCTCCATAATGCACTAAGGTTTATATTAGAAGCTCCTACATGGTTTGAAAACCTGCTATCCACCAAGACATTGTTTCACAGAGGGAGAGAAAAAAATATCATATTCTCTTCTCTCCAAATAAAGTGCAGTTCCTAAGTGTTTTCCAACGACCATCATGCTGGCAATACTTTGATGGCAGCATTGACCAGATTTCCTTGCCATACCAAGCAGAGAACTGCAGGGGTGAGGTCGATATATTCCACAGTTCAACAGTATTCAGCTGTAGTGGTCTGAGTTTAACCCAATCCCACTTGGACAGCAGTAGTGGAAACCTTTTTGTATTGTTCCAAGAAAGCTCTCATGCTTACTAAAGCTTCCTCTTGGTAGTCAAATGCTACAAAGCCCATACAGTATAATACTCACTGTACAAATACATACATTTTCTGTTTTCAACAATCTAGCAATTTCAACTAGAAATTTCCATTTTCAGCTCTCATGTTGCACAACTCAGTGAACAACAGTTCCACATACGCTTAATCCACCACCTTCATGACACTGAAAACCTCAGTTCTTTCTCAACCTTCTCCTCTCACAAGCTGAATTCACACCTTCTTTATCCTCCCTTTGTATCTCATCCAATTCCACTATATCCTTCACAAGATGCAGAGATATATAGTATTAAATAGTTAATGTCACACTTAGTGCTTACAGAGCAGAAAAATGATGCCCTCAGTTCTCTCCTCAGGACCTTCTTGTCCATGCCTAGTACAATGTAGATCTCTGAAAATTAAAACCCGCATCATTTAAAATTAGAACTTGTATATCATAATACAGCAGGTATTGGTATGCAGTCCATCCCTCCATGGCATAGCTGACACACAAGCATCAGACTCTGAAAAAACAAATCACATACCAACTTGAGTTCACCAAGTAACTGTCCTGCACACAGTCCACATGACTGATCTTTAAATAAACCCCCCAAAACACACACACTCAGAGTCCAGAATGGAACATACTGCTGTATATTTGTCCTATTCTTTCCCTAAGCTTCATACAGATGCTCATCCAATACAGACATTTAAAGAAAGAAACCAACTTTTCCTCATATTGACTGCACTATATAAACTGCTTTAAACAATGTTATTGACATCCCCAGGAGGCCTATTCCTGAAGGACCACAGTTACATGTGAATTATGTCATTCTATGATTCAGGTGACACTTTCAAGGTCCCAAACCTCAAGTATATTATTTCCCTTATCTCAAACCTATATAACCTAATCCCCTTTACCAAGATGTCTCTACTACAACACTGATCACCTCTATTCAGTATTAAAATAAAGGATACAGTTACAATATATTTGAATTGTTGCTTAAAGGACACTGTTCATGGCAACCCCTATAAACAGACCTAAAGCAAGTGTTACATAGCTCCACACTGCCTTTTTCTCCTTAAACAGTTTAGGTCAGGATAAGCCCAGAAAATTCAAAGAATGGTAATTTTTTACTTTCAGCTTTATAACTCTTTGGGTCCTCTAGCTCTAGGCCTGTTCTGCAAGGGAACCAGTCTTGCTCCTTCCACCCAGGCCCAGCCCTGAGCAACATATGCCCATGTTTCTCAGTCCCATATTTGCCTGGCCCAAAGGTTTTTACAGTCTCTGCTTTTAACTGTCTGTTAAATTTCTATTGAGAAAGAGAGGAAACTTTTACCAAAGACTTGAATAGGTTACACTTCTGTTGCAGTTTTGTGAGGCTGTGCTGCTGAGACAGGTTTTTGTAAGCAGCAGTTACAGTTTTCTGCCAGCCTAAATTATAAACAACGAGCAATTCAAGGCCAAAGTCGCGGCCTGAGAGATAGTCACAGCGCCTCTGAGAATCAGAGAAAACAACCTGGAAGCAGCTGCATTTTGCCACCAGAGAAGGGAGTGAGAAGATGTAATGAGCTGTGCAGACACCAAGGCCAGAGAAGGGCAGGGGAGGAGGCACCCCAGGTGCCGGAGAGAAAGATGCCCCTGCAGCCCCTGGAGAAACCCATGGAAAAGGCCAAGACCCCACCTACAGCCCGCGGAGGGGCTCCATGCTGGATGGAGCAGGTGGAGACATAGAGAAGATGCTGTGACCCTATGTTGGGATAAACCCCTGCCAGCACTTGCAGCCATGAGGAGAATCAGAGACACAGAGATGAGAGAGAAATATTTGTGTCGGAACAGGTTTGCTGGGGGGAAGGGTTGGAATCCCGTGGAGGACTGGGACTGAGAGACACTGTGATAAAGAGATAAAGCCCTGTGGGAAGGGACTCACGTTGGAGAAGTTCGTGGAGGACTGTCTCCTGTGGGTGAGACCCCACGGTGCAGCAGGGGGAGGGTGTGGAATGAATGCCCCCTCCCCACCCTGGCTGAGAAGGAAACCAACTTGCAAGGGACTGACCGAAGCCCCCATCTTCCAGTCCCTGCTCCCCTGTGCTGCGAAGAGGGAGAAGAAGGAATTGAAATCATGACTAGAGTGGAGTCTGCTAGGAAGGGAGTGTTGGGGGGGAGGTAGAGGTGTTTTAAGATCTGGAAAACAGCTCATGAAGAAGTAACCAAGAACCCCATTTTTTTCCCAGTCCCTGCCCCCCTGTACTGCAAGCAGAGGGAAGAAAGGAGCAAAATCATGACTAAAGGGAAGTCTGCTTAGAAAGGAGGGGTGGGGGGAAGGTGCTACCGAGAACCCCATTTCCCCAGTCACTGCCCCCCTGTACTGTGAGCAGGGGGAAGAAGGGAGCAAAATTCTGACTAAAGTCTGCTAAGAAGGGAGTGGTGGGGGGAAAGTGTTTTAAGATCTGGTTCCGTTTGTTTTACAATTTGGTCCCAATCCCAACTCCGGTTTTCTCACTGTTCTTTGTAGTGTAGTGTAATAAATTAAGTAGTTTCTCTCTCCTTCACTCTGTGTTGAGTCTCTTTTGCCCACATTGTTGATGACAGAATGATCTCTCCCTGTCCTTATGTTGACTCCTGAGCCTCTTTATATATATTTTCTCCCCTGTCCAACTAAGAAGGGGAGTAACAGACTGATTTTGGTGGGCATCTGGCCTCCAGCCAGGGCTAAACTACCACAACTTCCCTTATTGCATAGCCACCAACGGCATTTACAACAATAATCTCCACAGCAACTCTGGAATACAATCCAGTAAATAAGAAATAAAACAGAGAGCAGTTGAAGGTTTTTTTCCTGGCAAGGGGTAAGTGGATGTGAATGCTCTGGATAAAACAAACCTAAACCTAACTTACTTATTTCTTTTGCCATAATACAATTTTTAAAATCCTAACGCTGTTTGCAGCTTCTTTTCAGGAATATGCCAGTAGAACCAAAATAACACTTACTTTGATAGAACAAAGAATCAGCTGCAACTCTCTTGCATGCTTCTCTAATCTTGAGTTTGTACATACCACACAAAAACCTTGTACCTTCTAAGGCCTAATTTGGGGATTGTTGCCCTTACTGTGCCTTGGGATACAATAGTTAAAAATAAAACAAGAACCAAAACAGGTTGCTAATGCATATAACCACCATCTGCTTACACACAATTTTGTTTTCACTATTAAAACACATTTCTTTCAACCTTTTCAAGAAATTGAAATCAACTGTTCTCAGGCCACCACACTTCTCTCTTTAGTGAAACTTAAACATTGTACAAAGAACAGGTCACCTTAAAGACATTATTAAGGAGACCTCCCTGAACAGTCCCCAGGGCAACACATTCCATCATGACCTGAGAAATCATGACAACCTTGGAATGAATGGAAGAAAAGTGCACGGAAATGTAATGTCAGAGTTTTATATACTGCCAGAAGTGACAATACCAACAGTCTCTTAATCCACCTCTGAGCAGCTCCAGCAAGGGAATGCAGATGTCCTGCTGGCATTCATCCAACTAAACCACTGATCAATGCACCTAAAATATTTCTTAACTGGTTTAGAGAACCTCCTGAAAGCATTATAATTCAGCAGAGCTGATTGGAATTTGCCACTCTGCCCTTCTTAAGAAAGCCTAACTTAAAGGTCTGTCCCCTTTATTAGCCAGTCCATTAATTAAATGATTGGCACCCAGAAACTAGAGCATGAATTTACATCCCTGCACTTTTCCAGCCCACCAGTTCTCCCTGGATTTGCAGCCAATCGAAACTGGGTACATCCTGACTCTGGAAGGGACACCAGGGCTACACATTCTTTTAGCAAATTGCTAACAAACAAGTGATTTGGTCTTTCTCACCCACAGGTGAATTAATGAAAACATTTTGGAGAAACAATTAACTGATTATCATCAGTAGAAAAAAACTAGTGTATAACATTCAGTGAATAAGTTTCTTCAGGAAAAACAAATTAAATTACATCTTCTCAGCTTCATAAGCTATTTTCCACCAAGCTGTTAGCTGACCACTTTGGGCAGACTGAATACCAGACAAGTTAGGGCCAAGTGGACATCAAGAAGGTGTTTAGCACATTAGCACGGTTTGAACTGACAAAATTACGCCCAAATTTATTGCAGCAGGATTGTATATACCAATTACCTTCTCCAGCTCTACTGCTGGGGTATTTTTACATTCCTTTTAAAACAGACAGCTTTCCAGGAAAAAAAACAATGTTCTCTACGTTGCACAGCAGGATGAAATGCCACAAGTTTAACACCTCTACATGCTACTGAGGCACAAACATTGTTTGTATATGTTTGTACATATCAATGCCACATTTGAATACAATTTGTGAGAATCTGATAAAATTAATCTGTGGGTGAAGCACAGAGACAAAACACACTAAAATGTAAAATCTTTTGGAAATCAGGAACTTGCCTATCAGCCAAAGTGCACAAGGGGACCCAAGGTCTTCCACTGATGAGATTCCACAAACTCAGTGGAAAGCAAGTCTAAACCAGCAATTAAATTAATTTTTTGTTAATTTTCAATATTAAGCTTTATTTTCTTAATGTTTTGCAACTGTGAATCTGATTCTACAATCACATAATTTCTTTGTTACTCAAGGAAAGATGAACTATTCACAGGAAAATCTGAAGTCCTTATCTCTTGACCAACTGGCACATAAATAAAGTATAGAAAAACAGTGATCTTGTTCAGTCTTGTCACCAGTTGAGTAGATGCCTTCCAGAAATGACACATTTAAGTTAGTATAGCTAATGTTTCCCACTCCAAAAAGTTTTCAAAATATTATAATGTATAGTTAGTAAAAGACTACATTAAAATAAACAGTTTACCAAAAAATGAAAGAAAAACCCCCCCACATTTCCAAACTGAAAAGCTAAAGCTACTGTCCATTAAAAGCAATTTAAAACAAAACCAAGAAAAAAACCAGGGAGATTAAAAAGTAGTTTTCAAAGTGAGAGTTGACAGAACTGGAGAGAAGCTGAAATACTGAACAGTAATTTCATAAACAATTCAGCTGCAGCCAAACGCTAAGAGGAGGAAAAAAAAAAAAGAACAACTATCTCAACAGCATTATGGAGCAAGACTTGTGTCAACAATTACACTGACATGCAGTATAAATTACAAAAGGACATTAATTAGACTATACTTCATTGGGACCATTTTACACTTCTACAAGACTGGTATGGGAAAGTTGATATCTGAGTACCTCAGTATGAAACTATTTTCAGTTTAGGTTAAAAATGATAGAATCCTAAGTATCAATAAATACGACTATAATGACTATACTACTACACATGCCATGTTGTACTGCACAATATTCTGTCACTCTGAATAGAAACAGTAAGCATGAAGGAACTGTACAGAAAAGTCAGTATGCATTTTCTGCAGAAAGTGTATTACACAGAGCCAGGAACATTGCTTATCTGCTGCATTCAGTGTAGCTGGCATTGTATTTTTGTCCTATCTGGATGAGCAAGTAAGGGAGCTTTGCAAAAAGGGAAGCAAAAAGTAGTTTGATGAGTTTAATTTCATGGAGATTTTACACCTTCTTTGTCATGCGAGTAAAGTTTCAGAGCAATCCTCAAAGTTTACCACCAGAAAGCAAATTTCAAAGAAATGTTTACGTTTTTCAGTTGAACTTTAAAAAAGGGTATTCTTTATCTTTTCTGCCTTAAAAACATACAGAAGGTTTTTATTTCAGGAATTCATTAAAAATTAAGATCATGTCCTCAATAGAAGAGAAGGTGGAAAAGCCATCAGACACAAGAACGCTGTTGTATACAGACATTTGGGATTGGAAATATAATCCACTGGAAACCAAAGAAACAGTGGCACACTGTGAGCCAACTCTGTGGGATATAAGCCACTGCACAGCTATCGCACAGCTGAGCAGGAAGTATCAGTCTCCTCAGGAGGGAAAAAAAAGAAGAATACAGTGTTACTGGGATATCACAGGAAGGGAACAAGAGAAAGGAGAAACAAAAAAGCAAAATACTACCTTGAACTATTTTTTGCAATATGGATCTTTTATGGGCCTTGGCATATTTTCTTCCATGTGGCTTTTAAAGGCTGCTTCACAGTCGCTGCTCCTTGCATTAACCCTTGCATCTCTGAAACTGCCTCTGAGGTGGTATAAATAGCTGACTTCAGCAGAGCTGCTGACACCAGCTGAGGATCTTGAAGTACATAAAATAAACACTTTTGTTCCTGAAACATTTTCCACAGGTTTTGAAGACTAAAAATTTCACATTGCTGTGTTCTGCACATTCATTTTACAGATGACTGACAAACTAAGTGGCATTCATAGCGATACAAAAACATAACTTTGCAAACCTGATTGCAAAAGTGCAAAGGCTGGAACAAAACACAGAATTTGCAACACAAGCTGAGTTCTTTCATGAGAACATTTTCAAATATTTGTTTGGAGGTAATCTTTGCTATCAGGTAAACACTATGCTGATGGCAAGGTGCACACTTCTGGTTCACACAGCAGGAGCATTTAAAAAAATACTATGTAACATTTTTTAACCAGATGGGAAAAGGGTAGGTTCAGATCAGTTTTGCAAGTGGTGCTTATGGTGCTTGCAAAGTATAGATAACACCTCCACTACAGGCTGGTAAGCTGGCAGACATCAGAGAACAAACTATAAAGATGCTACACAACAACTAGTGGCAGCAGTAGTAGTCACGGGAAACCTCAAGACGAAGGTCAGACTGCTGAAGGAGAGGGATGGCTGCCTCTCTCACCAGCTCTCATCTCTCACACCACTGTAACTACACAGAGGACAGCACTGGGGAGATCTCAGGCTTACAGCAGAGGAAAAGAAAACTGAAAGCCTGTTCCTCCGTATGGCCTTACCTCATATCTGAGAGCAGTCAGTCATACAGCAGCTGGCACCACGAAGGCACGTCTGCAGACCGCTTCTCCCTCCTGCAGGGCTCTGGCTTTCCAATGGGGAGTGGATGGATCAAATCTGATGTATCAGGGCTGAAAGTGAGAAACAGGAGAAGTGTTACATTTCTGTGGGCTGCTGACTTCCCGAACAGGTTTCAAGCCCATTTTAGAGAGAAGACAATGGCAAGCAGGGTGGCCAGCCTTGGTTCCGGTCCTGCTTCCTTGCAATAGCAGGCAGTGGGAAAACAAAAAGGTGTCTCTTTGCCTGTACCATCATCGAGACCCTCCTCTCAGGAGCCCACAGATGACACATCTTGCCAAACCCAGTATGAATTCCATACTTATCAACTACAATTGCCCACAGCAGCCTAGTAGACCAGCCTTGTCTACCAAAAAACACTGTCATTTCATTTTAAACTTTTCAACCTTTTCAGGTCTAATCTCAACAGTGTATCAGTATGTGCTAGCAGAGGGACAATGATTAAGCTAAACTACGTCTTTGGGTACACATAACTTACGTTGCTCTCATAGCATTTCCAGCTTCTGGGAATTAATACAAGACATTCTTACTGGATAATATATTAAACAATCAAGGATAACGTTAAAATAATCAGTCAGCAGTTGCATTTCTTTTTATTATTCCTAGGAAGACTTTTTATTATTCCTAGGAAGACACAGTGGGTAACAAAGGATATGCAACTATCAGTAGTAGGAAAGGATATGATATTTTTGCTTATGTTCTTCAGGCTACAATATGCTTCAGAAAATCATATCTCAGTATTTGTTGGAGAAGACAAAAATTGTACAGTCCACTGCACTGATAGTAGGATCATTCTGCAGTCTTATTAAAGTAATGTATAATAACAAAACTAATGACAATATACTACACCAGAGTCCTGTCCTATGAGAATACTGTCTAATTGGATAGATATCATTTAAGAGAGACATAATGTTTTGTACAGCTACAATCATTTATAGTGTACTTAAAAATCTATTTTCCGAAATAATGGCTACACATATGTATACAGGACAGACTAAATTAATGGGCCAAATTACTGAGTTTGCTACAGTGATGGCATGCTGTAAAGGCAACCAAATTGAAAAGCAGCTGGTCTAAAAGAGCTAGGGGAAGATTTCTGCAGGTCAGTTACCTGCCAGTTTAAAATTTACTCTTACTGGTAATGTCACAGCTGTAAGGATGTGACCTGCGAGTAACCCCAAGGCTTGCAGGTGGCACAAGGTTTATTAAACTCCATTTTTCACCAGATCATGTCTTTTGAAAGTCCCACTCCAGAGAGGAGGGAAGTGGTAGTGGCAGGCACCCAATTTCTCCTCCCCATCTGCAGCATGGCAGTGGGGCATGTCTCAAGTGGAAATCCCTCCAGTTTCATAACTTCATCAACAACATTATATGCTGGAGAAACTCTTTCTGATTAATTGAAAAAAATCTCCATATGTTGCAGTGGTCAGTAAAACATTTGAAAATAGTGGGGAAATGGGAACACAGTAATACACAACAATTATAACCAAAATGTGCCCATTAACTGAAATGCAACACTACTTCCAGTGACACACCCTATTCACATCACTCTCTTTCACTGGAAAAGCTGTTTTCAAAATATATGTATGATGTACATCAACATAATACACTAAGAGCTGACTGCACGTGACAGTTTCTGCAATCAGCCTTCCCTTCAAAATAGGTTGATGGGATCTGAGCATAGGCTTTTCTCATTACAAAAGTATCTTTTTGTACTCAGAAAAGTCTTATCTCAAATTCTTTAATGATATGCTGAGTTTAATTATAGCCTACACTCTGGTTAAAAATTAGATTGGAGCCAGTGTATAACGTATTGTCAGACAACTGGTCCAGATTTCCTACTAAATAAATAAAATAAAAAAAATCTGAGAGGCGACATTTAAAATGTTTCCCAAGAAGGAGCGAGTAACTTTGAGTCTTTCACACCTGAGTCACAGACTTTCAGCTAGAAAATTGACTAACTGTAACTTTTACATGTTAATGAAGAAACTGAACACGGGTTCAATCAGAAAGGCTGAAAGCCAAAGAGGGTCTAAGTAGTAAAGCTAAACTTGGGAAAGAATTTTACATTTCTTACAGTGTGAGCAACAGAGATGTTAATTTTCACCAGCAACAGAGAACTCTTTACCATCAGGATTAAATATGTGGCATGCTAAGGATTTTTTTCTAACTTCTCATTGCCTTTTCCACTGGTTATTTTTACCTACACATCCCACATTAAAATCAGCAAACACTTTCTCCCTGGTTATGATTAACATAACACAACATCTTAACTGCGATAAGCTCTACTTTCCACTGTTCCTCTCCAACTTTTATCTCTGTCATCCTTGTGCCTTTTTCTCACCTACCTTTTTCCCCTCCTAGTACTCTCAGCTGGTACAACTCACCAGTGACCCAGTCGGCTATTACAAGTGACCCAGAAACAGGTCTCCCTACCTGAGACTTAACAACTTGAAAGGATGATCTGCTGACTATTCAAGATACATGGCCTCTTCTCACATCCCCAGGTAAAAGCCATGATGGTAGAATGGTTGGATGATTTAAAATATTTATGCTGTAGTGTTAACACTACAGCAAAGAAGTATTTTGATGATCAGATTGAAGACTGTTGCACATATTCTCTGTTATATCCTGGTGATTAAACTTTAAGTTTTAAGCATAAACTGCTGGTTTCATAGCTTCACAGTCTCAGTGCTGAACATAAAAATACCGTTTAACTAACTGTTTTTCTGAGGCTTGCTTTCAAAATGTACTCAGACAGAGTAAATATCCTGTGTTTGTAATTGAAAGGGTGTTAGTCCCAGAACTGTATTTCCATAACGACTGCATCCTCATTACAATTCTCAAATTTTGTCAAGTGCTCGCTCTGCTGACATTTTGTCAGTAAAGTTTAATTAAACAAAAACCACACATGCACTATGAATCTAAAATCGCAATGATGAACTGGTCTATATATGAGCTGGCTAAGCGTAACAATGCTACCAAAACCTAAATAAGAGACATGGGAATTCAATGGTTTAAATCAATTGTACACAACCACCTTTTCTATATGAAAGCACAGTAACAATTTCCAAATAACATTGCTATAGGTCCTGAACGTTACAGCTGCAGCTTTACTAATAAACAAAATAGACCACAGATTGTTTATGCTGCCTAACTGTCGCTGGCATGGTTTTTGCCCACTCACCCTGGGATCCCAGAGAGGAAACACAAAGGCACAGTGAGCTCAGAGACCCCAGGCTCTATTCCCGACAGACAGTCTGGTCACTGCAAGCTCAGGTGTGCAGGAGGGAGCGGTGCCGTGCCATTTGGCCTCAGGGATGGAGAACAGCTACTGGCCTATTTTATTTAATTGTAAAGGCATGGTCTCTGGTGCCTCCAAGAAGGTGTTGGCACAACACTTATTGCATTGTTCAGCATCCCCTCATTAAGCATCCTATTGCTCAACCATGCATAGCTATCAAGATCCTCAGAGTACACTCACACTGCTGAGCACAATGCACATTCCCCATATGCTACAGCAGACCCCTACACACAAAAAGAATAAAGGCAGAGTGAACACGGGTGCACTGCTCTCCCATGCTTCTTCCCAGCTAAAAGAAACCAGCGAGACTACGGTGTCTAAAAACTTAGCTTCCAAAAAAAGGGTTTGTTTGGGTTCCTTTAAGAGAGCGCTCATAAACTGTTTACTTCTAATATGGAAATATATTAGAAACAATGTTGAACATGAAATACAGCTACCTTATCTCAAACAATGCAAAATACATTGTAGCCAAGGAAATCAAAACGCTTTTTCAAGTATGTTTTCAAATTCAATCTGACCCACAGTTTGCCTTGTGTTTTATCTCACCATTTAGAAGGAGATCTTTATTTGTATCAACAGAAACACTGCATGCTGTTTTCCCCTCCTTCCTGAAGGGACAGACACGTTAAAGCTGCTATATGGAACCATCCATAACCATGGCACTTTCTGTTTGCTCTTAAGGGGTCCAAGAATGTGCATTTCTAGCCAAGAGCATAACGCACTCCCGCGGCATACAGCACTTGCAGCACTGCCTGTAATCCTGTTTCCAAAGACTGTGAGTGCTTCCAGATAGGAATAGCCCTTATATGTTGTGGCATCTGATCCACAGTAACCCTTTGCTGGTTTGCAGACTCACTGGTTTGAAGGCAGCCTATTAAAACAAGACCTGATTTCTGGGCAAACGATGCATATCAAGGGTTCATTCCAGACCCTGGGTTTTTAACATTTAATTAAATCTCATCTGTTTATTCTTAAAGATAGCATGACTGTGTCAAATACACATACTCAGCATCTCTGAGATGTCAGTGACAATCATCTCCACAACCAAGTGAGGACCCAAGAATTTTTATTCTCAGCATCTCTGACATCAAGCAAAAACACTTGTGTAAACTGCTGGCAAAGCGCCTGTGTCGCCTTGTTGTCTACTGACTGCTCCATACAGAGACGCACAGCCTGATCTTTCTGTTCATACACAAAGGTCTGTGCTAAGGATAGATCCAGAGACATTATTTTCTCCTTGTTTCCCCTGTACTCCTCCAATTTCTGTGAGTTCCTGCCTGTAGGTACAGGCACTTTCCCTGAAATTTCTGGAGCACGTCAGAAGCTGAGTTCATGAATGATCACAACAATATCAGTGCTACCAAGTTGAGCATAAGTATATACCATGCTAAATTTGTTCATTTTTAAATACATGAGCAATGAAGCTTTTTATTTAAGTCATAAGACTGAAGAGAGAAAACGGTTAAAAAGAAATCACCATCACCACATTTTCAAATTATTTCACATTTTCTTCTCTGGCTGAACAGAAAAATGCAGAAAGTAAACAGCACTGCTGAAAGTAGTTTATACTTTCAGAAATCTTGGTTTGTGAATTCCAGGTGCTACTTCTCAGGCAGGCAGACAGGAAAATTAGATTCAAAAAAAACATTGATTTTAGCATGACAGCATTTTTTCTGAAGTTAATGGTATGCAAATCATTATGCACATATTTACATTTTTGATTAGAACAAGATTGAGAAGTTAGAAAATAGAGCAATGATCCTCCTGTAGGTTTCAGCAAGGATGTTTCAGATACGCAGGGGACATGAATAACTAACACAGAAGAAATAAGCAAAGGTCAAAAAAAAAAAGTATTAAAAGGCTGAAGATAAACAACTTGTCTCTACTATCCTTACCAAAGAGTTCACACTATCTAGGGTGCATACTTTTTTAATTAATGGAAAACTAATTTGATGTGAAGACCTACGTCACACTGAAGCTCTGAGGGGCTTCTCTAGAAACTCACAGTTCTGCTACCAGCAAATGCTCATCAAACTTCCCAACGCAACAGTCTGACCTCAGAAGCAGTGAAATTGAAGTCTGCCAATGAAACTTAAGGAAGAAATTTGATCGACCCTTTGGAGTCTCTTGCATAATTCACTTTCTCTTCTTTGAGCTGCTCTTGGCTGATCTGGAGAAGGAAAACCACACCTCCAGGCCCTCCACCCTCCTCACATCCCAGATACCCTACAGACTTCTTACCTGAGGCACATCCTAAAGAACTAAAGCCACAGGACCACCCATTCCAGGAACACAGAGCAAGGAGAAGTGCTATTTCCAAGACACAAACTACTCACAAAGTCCTGAGGACACCAGCCCACAGTGAGAAAGAGCCAGGGCTACACGTAAATGGATCTAAGAAGGAACCCAGGAGTTACAGCATCTGAGAAAACTGTAAGCTAAAGGAATACAGAATGTATGAATAACCTCAGCAGAGAGACAGAAAAGCACAAGTGTGGGGCAGAGAGAAAAGCCAGGAGGTAGGCAAAGGAAAATCAACCTGAAAAAATTAAAAATTATTTTTCCTGGATCAAACAGGAGGAGAAAGCATGAGCACTGTGCAGTATGACAGGGGCTATCAAAAGAGCTAGTCAGACTCAATACAAAGAACTTGTCAGATGGCTCTGAGTCTCAGCTGTATCTTTATGGGGTTTTAATTCTAGTTTACAGCAAAACACCTGGAAAAAGATGTACAGGAATAGTGCTGCATTCAGACAGGCTTCAACCCCGGCTACCTAAATTCATTTGCTACTATTTTCAACTTAAGTCTTCTAAACCATCAGACCAACTGCAGCTAGAGATGAAATAGCAAAACTGCACCAGAAATTTGGAGGTACTGCACAAAATTACTGCAAATGCCTGGGTGATGCTGACCTTACACCCAATACAGGTCATCAAATTTGGGACTGGGAAAAAATGTTACCCATGCTCAGGAGGGGCCTTTTAAGGCCATTTTCCCTCCTCCTACAAGACCAGGAGTGCTCCTCCTAACTGGGATACACCTAACTTGCTCACTGCAAGGAGCTAAACACTGGTGACATCTCTGCTTCCTTGCACTCTGTGGTTTGTGCTCTCATTTTATTTCTGGGGGATTAGCACATTTGGCCCAACTAGAGTCTTTGTATTTTTAATATAGAAGATAGAGGCAAAGTCAATGTCCTTCGATATCCAGGACAGCTGGGGCTTCAGTGTCTTGGAGCTGTGACATGCACATAGGTGTGTTTAATACTCACTGTATCTCAGAGATGCAGAGGACCTGCAAGCTTCCACTCACATCCATATCCAAGCCTGGAAACTCTTTCAGTGGTATCCAGCAATGGATCCAAACTTTAATAGCAGATGCTCCAGTTCACTAATCATCACTGCAACTACTGAACAGAGAGCTGGAAAGGGTGGATCCATTCTTTAACCCTTTTCCTGCTGTTTGCTATTTGATCTAAGCTGGTGGATGTGGAAGAGCTCTCAGTTTCCCACTGCAGATGGGAAGTGGGGTGTCTTACCAAGCCTGAAGCCCATGCTCCAGGCAGAGCAGGCAACAGCCACTGCTGCTTCATCTACATACTGCCTCAGGTGCAAGGGGGCTATGTGCTATTCTCCATTATTTGTTCTACAATGACAAGCAGATTAAGGCCCATGCTGTGATAGGTGATACGAAGGTACTATAGAAGGGGCATGACACTAGGATGCCATTGTTTATTGATTCTCATTCTTCACAATCATAGGTAATTAAACAATCACAAGTCTAATTCAAGACAGGTCCATAGGAAATCTAATCCACTCACCAACATGTAACACGTTTTAAAATGACGTTCTGATCCAGGAAAATAACATACCTTACCATAACAAACATGAACACCTAAAGACATAGCTACAGACTTCAGGAAGAAAGTGGGAAAGATTAAAAGTATTACCACTTTTAATCTCTATCCTGAAGTACTTCTTCAAATAAAACACAAAACTGCAAAAAGCCCTACCACTAATTATAGATTTATTCACAAGAGAGATGAGGTACTGTAAAACCTACATTAAAGTCTCACACTACTGAATTGCATTTCAGCCTAGTTACCTCCCAAGACTTTGATTATTTTAATTAGTTATTGTGGTTTTAATATAAGCAAAGAAGAGCCGAGCTATTTCACAGTTCAGTCACAACCTTGATCCACAAATAGCTTTACACAAAGATAGCATTTGTTTTTGAGGACTCTTTTTTCCTCCCTTAAACAAGGCAGCTTATTCTGTGAAGCGTTAAACAGAGCCAAAACCACAGGAAAGAAGAAAAGTAACACCTAAACAGGAAAGGTTGCAAAAAACTCTGAGAAGAATAAACTCACCGGTGTGTTCAGTTACTTGCGGGGAGGTTTAGTGACCTGACCTCTCCCATTTGAAAAGCAAGGTACTTGGACCAAGCCCGCCAGCCGCTGACTGAACTTCCCACGGCCTTCCCTACTCCCGGGCCCCGGGAAGCGCTTCCCCCTCGCTCACCCTCCGAGCCCGAGACCCGCTTCTGCCTCATCCTTCAAACACCCCGCTCTGCTTCCAGCGAGGATTCAGCACCCCCTACTTCTTCGCTTACTTCCAGCCCCTCTTTCTCTCTGTGCGAAATCTCTCCCCCGCCGGTTACCGGCCCGCAGCCCTCCCCTCTCCCACCTCCTCGCAGCCACACACCCCCCTCACCCCCACCCCTCCCGGCCGCTTCACCGCTCCCATGCCCGCCAGCGGAGAGCGGAGGACGGCGCTTTCCAGCCCAGCGGCACCTCCTGGCCGCTACCATCCCCCGGTATCGGACTGCGCTGCCCGCCAGCCTAAGGAAACTCCGCCGGCAAAGTCAAAGGGCTGACGGAGAACCCGCCCGCGGGCAGCCGCAGCCGCCCCCGATCCCCCGTTTCACCTGTGTCCGGGCAAGGGGGGGGAAGGGCAGCCACCGACCCCCGGACGGGGCAGAGCCGATCCCTCAAACCGCCGCTGGGAAGACGATGCTCCCCCGCTCCGGGGGGCGAGACCGGCAGTCACAGCGGCCTCCCCAGGCCGTGCCTACCTGGCGCGGGACGAGGAGGGAAGCTGGGAAGGGGCGGAGGGGACAGTTCTCCGCTACCGCCGCCGCCCGGACTCGGCGGGGCCGCGTTTCCCGGGCGGGGCGGGGGGGCCGTGTTGGGGAGCCGCCCCCCACGCTCAGACGGGCAGCGCCCGCCTCACTGCCCGGACCGGCCTCCCCCATCCCCCGCCCAGCTTCCCGTCGGTGCCCGCTTACCGGCTGCTCCCTCCGAGGGGCCACTGGCGCCGCCGGGCGGGTCGTGCCGCGCCGCGGCCGAGGGAGAGAGAGGCAGCCACGGCTCTGCCCCTTGCCCGCCCTCCGGTTGCCGCTACGGCCCCACGGAAGCAACAGGGCGAGGGGCGCGCCGCCGGGATACTTGGCTTTCAGCGCCCAACCGGAGGGGTGTCTGGCAGCTCGGCCACCTCAGCCAGCGCCGGTCCCTGCATACCCCGTTAATTTTCTTGGGTTTTTCTTTTATCTTTTTCACCTTGCCTCCCCCCTTCTCCGCCTCTGACCCCGAGAGCGCAGAGCAGGCGCTGAGGGGGATGCGGCGGTGGGCATCATCACTGGCCGCTGATCGGTGCGTCCCGGAGCACTGAGGCTCTGCCTGCCTGCTCGGAGGCTCTGGCTGGCGACCTGGGTTGCAGAACCACCCCAGTTAACTACGCAGCTAGTAGGGACGAGTGTCGCCGCGAGAAGTCAGAAACTTCTACTGACACTTTCCTGGAGGAAGGGAAGGTGTCAGTCTCAGTGCATGAGTGTGGGGACCACGGATGCTAGACTGGGAGGAACTGCTGGATGGAGACATGGACACGGATGCAGTGGGGAGCACACAGGCAAGGTGTGGGACTTTGATTTCACACACTCTCAAGTTCACACCTTCCCAGACATCACACACCCGCATCCCGGGGACAGGTGCAGCTTGACAGATAGTCCCAAACACACCACAGTTTGTCCTGGCACCAGCTGAATCTCCAGCAACTTGCTTTGATAAACAATAATTTCCAACTAGGATCACTGCCAAGCCACACTGAAGGGATTTGGAGACAAGAGCCATAGTTTGAGTCTGATGGATGCAACCAAGTTGTGACCAGTGCTCAGTAAAATGTCATGCTAAAAAGGTCTCTTTTTACCCTCAAACCCAAGCAACACCACTTTCAAATCAATAATGCCTCACAGGGTGAAATTCAAGTTACTCCAGGCAAGAATATAGATTTTTGACCACTTGAAGGAGTCAAACCTTAAGGCACAATAGCACACTGAACTTTCAACAGCAACTCTTGCTATATTGTTCCTACATAAGCCATTTCAAAATAAATACAACAGAAAATACATGCAAATTGTCTTTGTAGACTTTTGGACTTTATGAACTGCTTTGTATAGTTCCAAAACTTTTTTCTAGAACAGCTCGCAAATGGCTTTTTGTAAACAAGAAACATCCTTGAAAATGAGAATATTCTTTAAAATACACCAAGTAACTATACTACTAAATAAATATTAATGAATATTAAACTAATAATTTTCACGCAAAGGGTCTTATGCACATAGGTGCATTCACTAGCAAAGTTCACACATTGTTCTCCCTCCTGTTTGCAAGTCCTTGGTGATGCATGGAGGTCTTTCCTCTTAGATATAAATGAAGGATGTTTCTGGAGTACCTAGCTCTCAGAGTATAACATCATTAAAGAAAATTAAAAGCAAACAAAAACAACCCAGAACCAAGCAAGCAAGCAAACAAACAAACAAACAAAAAGAAGGCTATTTGATTTGAATGAGAATTTCCTACCTCTTCTAAGCTGATTTACCCACCCCTACATTTTGCTCTTTAAATTTTAAAGCATCTGAACATTTGTTCTGTCAGTCGAGAAAAAATGGACTTACTTAAACTCATGTTAGATCCCCAGGGGATATCATAGGAAAATAGGACAGCATTGCTAAGAAGAAAAACTCCATCTACAGCATCTTTTACAATTAAAAACTTGCAAACAGTGAACAACTGCAAAAAAACCCCCAAAACAAACAAGCAAACAAAAAAAAACCCTCCACCAAACCAGTGAAAAGTATTTAATTCCTTTTTATGCTGCAATTCAAAACTCCATATTTAATCCAATGACCAGAGCACAAAAAGTGCAAATGAAATTTCTTAGGTGAGTGGCAGTTGTTCTGCATGAAGGGCCTAATTCTGCATCCATATTTATTGGCATTCAATTAATTCATCAAATTTCAACTAACTCAATCAAATTTCAAATTAAATGTCTCAAAGTATGATCAAATTGAACCATCTATGTTTCTCTGTCAAGCCTAAGATGCAAAAGTACTTTGGCACCCTTCAAGTACTTTATAAATACTGACAGAGACAACAGGAAAACACCCAAATTTTTAACTGTGATTTATTAAAACTTTACCTGGATGAGTTAACTCCTACCAAAGCTTTATTGAATACATTTTAATTTTCTAGATCTTTAGGTTTCTTCCTTAAAAAAAAAAAAAATCACAATGACCTCCAGGATCTTCAGCTGAGTAAGAGCTAATAAACTGGGACAAAGCAGCTACTCACAACTATAACCAGTTGCCAAAAAAACATGGTAAGTTGGGACACAACATTAGGAAATTTTGTCTGTAACATTTTATCCTTCCAAAAGCATACAAATGTAAGTACAGCAAGAAGCAATCTCTGTATCTCATAGAAATGAGACAACTTTGCAGCTTTGGTGAACTTTCTTTCATGGGTATGTTTAACTATTAATTTTATTAGAGTGGAGAACTATCTGAGGCTGAAAGGGTTAGGTTGGATGAAACCCATGTTTCTTATTTGCAGCAAAGAAAGTTACAAGGACTTTTTAACTTTGGCATTGTCTGTGATTATTGACCTGGTTTCAGTGTGTTCTGGTCATTTTGAATGCGCATTTAGCATTAGACTTTATTGTTAGACATAGTCCAAAATATTTTTAAAACTGCTATCAAACAGAACCTGCAAGTAGTTGAAATGCAGAAATCAAGGTAGGGCTAAAGCAATAATGTGGCAGACTCCAAGCTATATTGTGTTAAAAAAAGAACCCTACAGATTCCTTAGCACTTTTATAACTTTGTGAAAAGATTCAGTTGTATAAATTAGTGAGGAATTTTATTTAGGATTTATTCTGCACATTTACAAAAACCCATATAGAACATTTTCGTGGCCAAATTAAATCTTAAATAATTTTGAAGAATGCATTTGCTTACAGATAAGATCCCAAACACCTCACTCTCTTGAATGGTTCTTGACTATAAGATCTTCGCCAATGAATTCCCAATCCTTTTCTGTGCTATGTTCAATGCTCTCAACATTGGAATTCCTAAGGTCTTTTTGTGTGTGACATCTTTATTCCCATTTTGGTACTTTGCCTCTGTCCTTCTTCAATAACTGTTTTCCCTCTTCTATTCAGAAATGGTTTATCAGCTTACTAAGCTTAAACCAATATAAAGTTAAATTAATGCAAGATTATTTTTTTTTCTCCTGTGACCGTGAACAGCAGTTCCTTACATCCTCACAGAATAATGAAAGTCATTAAAAGCTCCAGTTAGACACAGATCTGGAAAAGGTATAAGATCCCCTCCTTACCTTTCTCACGTTGAAGAAAATAATCCTTCTATAAATCAGTATACGAGCAAAGAAAAATTATATTGCAAACAATTAAATAATATATTATCTAATTTTCCTGTATCAAAAGCTGCAATGTCTTTCTTTTTCTTCTGATAAATTTGTGATTAGTAATGTGTGTGTTCTGGTTTTAATGGTTAATTCATTTCCTCCTCAGGTTACATGCATAATGACAGAGTTACACAATAATTTATTTTTAAAACCATGCTGTACTTGGCCTGTCATGAGTATTATACATAACCATGAGCTTCCAGTTCACATCTTCCATTGGTACCTCCACAGTTACCAAGTTGGTTGATTTTATTGCTCCACTGGCAAATTATTTACCAGAGACAGCAAGCAACAGGAATAGAATTGATTTTGTGATGTGCATACACCAGCCCAAGAATTTTTACCTATAAGTATCAAAGATGTGTCACTTAATCTGCTCTGAAGCTCTGGAAGGCTGTGGTTCACTCCAAAGCTCTGGCTGTGGCTGAGGGATGGGTGTTGTCCATCTCCTCCTGCTGGGAGCTATCCTCACTCCTGAACACGTGTCAGAGTGAGCGTGTCTCCACCACACAGCCATCCCTCAACATCACAACAGCAGCTTCCAGCTGCAAATGCCAGTTTAAAATAAAGAATCTCCTCATTTTTATTGTTGGGGGTGAACAGACATTGTACTTGTGAGCCTCTGCTTCACATCATGCTCTCATTCACTGAAAGCCTTTAATCAAGCAGCTTTACTGTCTGAACTAATTGAAGTACATGAGACTAATAAAACAGAACACAACAAAGAAAAAAATGGAATTTAGAGTACCTCTTGCTTTCAATGAATGTTCCCAACTCTTGTGACAAATGACACTGTTTTAAAAATTTTCTAATTCATACGCCCGTCTATTTTTTAAACTAATTCCAGGCTCTTGAGTTTGGGGCTTGTTTGTTTGTTTGTTTGTTTTTTGTTTGGGGTTGCTTTTTGGGGGTTAGGTTTTTCTTTGGTATGAACTCTCTCCATGCTTTCTGTAATCAGAATCTGTATCTGGACTTCTACTGTTTTGTTTGGGTTTTTTTTCAAGGTGGAACCATCACTTCTTAGTACAGAATAAAGAACTGGACTGGATGGATTGGTGTATTCTTCTGCACCTATCCTTCCAATACTACTTAGTTTTTGGACAACAGATCCATTTTTCACTGTCAAATGTAGTGCAGCTAAGGTAAGATGTATTTTTGTTCTTTATTGCATCTAGGTAGTAATAAAATTGAAAATCAGACACCATCCATACAATACACAGAAATAATCAGAAAGAAGATAATTTACCACTCTTTTTTTTTGTAAGTGCAGGTGAACTAAGAAGATTCAGAGGTGTCAGTCACAAATACTTTGTTCAAATGCTGTTTACATTGGTTATATATATATACATATATAAAAAAATAAGTATAATTTTAAGAAGTAAAGTATTCCTCTCAGAGAAATTTAACATTTAGCTCTCACAAGAACTATGCCAAAATGAAGCATCTTACACAGAATATGAATTATAGCATCACAGCAAAAATGCCTTCCCATTATTCACCCACCAAACTGCATAAGGCAGAGATAAAACACTTTCTTCTTGCTATCTACCCAATATAAAATTACCTTTGTTAGTCTCATTTGTAGAATATCAGGCAATTGCATCTTCATGATCCGTTAAGGCCAGGTTCCAGAAGGCAGAGAGGGAAAATGCCTCTGGGCCGAGAAAGCTCCTGTCTTCCAGTGAGATAGATCCAGATAGATCGTCTCCCCATGCAACTACAGCAAAGCCAAAAGGGTACTCCAGTGGTGGCTGGAGTCATCATCCCAGCCCACCCAATGTGATGCTCATCATGTCAACCCATAGTAACATAAGGTCCTCTCCTTTCCCCATCCGAGAAGTCTTCAGACAGGCAGTGTCAAGGGGATGCGTTGTTTGGGATGATAACATGCATCACCTTAGAGCATATTGTTTTATCAGTGACCAAACACTTAAACTGCTGTATGAGTCTTTACTAAACATACCTGTATAGAGACATTATGGACTGCCCAAAGTTGATGCATTTTCAGAGAGGAGAGAAATCTTTCATACAGACGTCACACGAAAAACTGAAGCCATAGAATCATAGACTGATTTAGTTTGGATAGGACCTTTAAAAGTCACATAGTCAACCCCCCTGCTATGAGCAGAGACATCTTCAACTAGAACAGGTTGCTCAGAGCCCCCGACCTTGAATAATGTTTCCAGGGATGGGGCATCTCTGGGCAACCTGTGCCGGTGCCTTGCCACCCTCATCATAAAACATTTTGTCCATCAATCAGAGGTCTTTTTATCACAGTAACTCTCACAGGCCAAACTCCCCCTCTGGATTAGACTGCAGGGAATCAAGAAAAACAGCAAAACACAAAACAGAGGTTACTCCTGTTTCCACGCATTAGTGTGTCTATCTGAGAATTAACATGACAGACATCCAAGGTTAATTATGTTGGCATCCGTAATTACCTCACCCTTCCACCAACCTTAACCATAGGATATTTGAGATTCAAAGGTGTTTAAATTGCCAGATCCATTTAAAATCGGAGATGTCTGTGCACAAAGTGAGTTTAGGAAAAAAGCAAGCAAGAACTGTTTGGAGCATGTAGTCCAAAGTTCAGACTGCATCGCAGCTCTCAAGACCAGACCCACAACAGGCTTAAAAGAGTGCAAATTCTGTAGACTGGCTCATCTCTGTGTTGCTTCATCATACGTAGGAACCCTTAAATTTATGTTTAAACTTGATTTTGGAAGACATTCTCAGTGTTTTGCATGTGCTGGTGTGCATTTCTGGGTAGAAGCAGCCAAATGTTTACTTAAGTTCTTCAGTGAAGACAAGATCAAATCAGGACATTTCATGCACATGTATTTCCATTTGCATATATACTACTAGTTAAGCAGACATTACAGTGGGTTCCAAAGATAATAAGCAAAGAATTAAAAAGTGAGCTATCATGTTTATAATGCTTTTCAGTGATTTCCAGCAACGTGACAACCATTTCTATCCACTGCCCTCCTGTTCTCTTATCAAGCCATAGCTAATCAGCTGTAGGCTGTCCTGCTGCTAACTCAGGCAACAAACCACTCGTGACTTTAGCAGATGTTCTCCTTTTCATGCCAGTAGGAATATTTACTAACAATTTTTCATGTTGTGGTTTTCTGTCTCAAAACTCACTCCTTGGGATCGGGAATATGCCACTTTTAACTGCTCAAAATATCTGTTTGCTAAGGTTGGTGCCTGCTTGAAAGTTACACAGTAAGATTTTTACAGAGCTTAATTATTCAAACAGTATTACACAGACCACATAGACCCCGTGTCTTCAAAAATAAGACTTTGTTGAAGCTTGTTGTTAAAAAGAGTTCATCAAAACCAGGAAGACTTTCTGCTGTCAAGGTAAAAGTACACTTTATCCAGCTTGTCTCTGCTGAATGAGGTGGTTGCTCAACAAGGGGAAGAAATGCTCGCTAGTACAGTAGTGTTTTATTCTGCAGGTCTACAATCTCCAACTTGCAAACAAGGTAAAGAACTATTATCTCTTATTCAGCGTTCACTGACCAGCACCTCAAGGAGAACTAAGCAACATTTTATAAAGAAAAGTGGGCAAATTATTTTCTTTAGAGTTGCCATTTAAACATCTTTATCAATAATTGACTACTTATTTTTATTTGCATAGAATGTTCAAAGTTAATAAATGCCTGCAATGCATTCCTGTGAAAGTTCATTTTCCTTGTGGATCTGTTAAGGTAAAAATAGAGATAACTAAATTTTCCCAAAGGCATGAATTAGTCACAGTGGATGGAGAATTCATGTTTCCTGCTTCTTGCTAACTCCAAATTATGTTCCTTCTTATATATTAGTCTGAAGTTCCTGAACTGTAGTTAATGCTACCAGGTGTTAGGTAAGCTTAGATTTTATTGCTTCTCAGCCTCTTGCAAACTGTAAATCAATTTTTAAAAATGAAATATATGAGAAACATGTTTGGTGGCTGCTGCGTTAGAGACACCCAGGGCAAATAGAAAGGAGAGAAAACATAGGGGTTTTTTTAAATTCCCTCCTCGCCCCCCTGCCTGTTTTTTGTTGCTTTGCTAGCTTGGTGCAATCAGCCCTTCCTTTGAATCTACTACACAAAGCAGAGCAGATGGTAGCAAGTCACTGAGCAGGAGCACTGTCTGATGATTACAAGAGTTAGCAGTTCGAGTGAACCTGTTTTACTTCTCATTGCAATGATGGAGGAATTTGCACACAGCTCAGCTGAGGAGGCAGGTGAACTCAAAGTTAAATAGCCATGTGTTAAAATAAGCTAATTGGGATTTTTATGGGTAATTATTTTATTTAATGTTTTGAAAGACTGTATGAGTGTACCTAACCATTACTGGGTAGCAGTTTCCTAAAATTTGCTAGCTTGGTCACTTTGATAATCTGACTCTATCTTGAGTGAATCATTGGTACAGATGAACTATGAGAAGCTGAGAAAATACAAGAGCTGTATTTTGAGTCAGGTCTGGACCATTACAATGCACAAGCACAGAGTCCTAGTGGATTAATATAGTGTAGGCAAATACTAAACTATTTAAGAAAATATTTCCCTTAAACGCATATTTTGGTAAGACTATCCAATAACATAATATTGACAAGAAAACATTTTCCTTGCAGACAGAAAATGCAATAAATATGGTATATAAACATAGGCATCCTGTGTAATGGATTTACAAATACCTCTTGGCACAGAAAAATCACGATCACTTTGACATGAACATTTTAGTTTATTTTATCACTGAGTGATAATTCTAGCAAGGGAAGTTCATGTATGTGAATTGCAAAACCCAAATCAGCAGTTCAGTTCCCAGAATTTACTCTTGGTGTCTGTTTGACTCTTATGTTCAACACCTGGGGATAAAAACACTCCACCCATAGTCTAACACCTCTTGTGAGGCAAACAAGGCAGTATTTTCCAAGCCTTGTAATTTTTAGAAACTCAGGTATAATACTGGTTCATCAGGCTGTTATCCTGCTGCAAGTTTATGTAAATTTTGCTGAAATCAAGGGGATTCTCCATACATATATAGACATCATTGGTGTTATGACCTGATTTTCTAAGACAGCAAGCACCCAGACCTCCCTTTGGCTTCACAAACAGCTGTAGATGTTCATCATGTCAGATATTCAAGCCATTAGCCTTTCAGCATTCTAATATTTAAGATCGTTTAGATAGATTTACCCAGAGGAAATTACTGTAGCTATTAATTTATGTTCATTTCCTCACATGTAGAGGGAACATATGAAAGTCAAGTCATTTTTGCTGCTGAGAATGAAAGCCGTGCATTCAAAGATCAAGTAGTTTGTGGGTTTGCTGGCCCGAGCCCTTCATGCCTTGTCAGCTCTCTGTCCTCACTGGCAGACCACCAGTTAATGGATTTAACCTTTACATCAGTAAAAAATAACAAATCAGTGTGTCAAAGATAAGCTACATTAAAGTCATGTATGTCCTCTTTCTCCTTCACTTATTTTTATAGTCAGTACATCTAATTTCCCTCACCACTGCTTCACTTAGTTTCATAGAAAGTACAGTTATTCAAGCAAGTAGAAGAGCAAAGTTGCAGCTGTTCACAAAGCTCTCTACTCTCTGAAATTCAGCTCCCACGTGTGCCAGCTTCCAAATGTCACTAACCATCTCCCGGAGACACCTTGACAACCTCTTCCAGCTCTTGACTCCAGCAACAGTTTTAGACAACTGAAGGTGTAATTACTTTTTTTTTTTCTCCAAGGTAACATAAAGAAAGAGAAGAATCACTCAGTGTCAAAATAAATCTCCACGTGTGACACAACTGAAAACAAAGCATTACTATTTCACTGCCAGTTTGTGGTTCTCCTGCAAATGCAGTTACTTGTGCATAACATGAACAGTCGTATCAATACTGGCAGATATTGTGGAGGTGTCAGAAGAGAAGCAGAAGTCTACGTGAGTGTGTGCAACAGCTACACAACTCCGGCTCGATTCACCTTTCCAGGAAAACACCAGAGACAATGCAGTAGAAAAACAAAACCTGAACTGTAGACAGCAAGGAGCTGAAAGATTTAGAAATTCAAGAAGTCAAAACAATAACTGCTAATAACTTTCTTTTCCGTGACACATGGGCTCCTGTCACCATCCCAAATGGATTAAAGTGATAAATCTTCTGAAATATATGCCAAGCCAACTTTATCAATTTCTATAGGTTCAGCAGTAGAAATAACAAAGTGGAATGAATTATTTTGTTTATTACTTATTATTTACAAGAAGATTTCACCTGGAACAAGCAAAATTCAAGTACAGATATTCAGGTATCATACAGCATTCTGCTTCTGGTAATATCAGCTGGGTTTCAGAGCTGACTGCAAACGGGAGAAGTAATTCTCCAAGTTCAAGAGAAGCTGGAGGCATCGGCCATAGCAAGGAAAATTTTGATGCCACAACCAGACATAGTTTGGATTTCTAGGAAGGTCAGGGACTCCTCCATGGGTCTTATGGTTTAGTCTAGCTTTCTATGTAGAATATTTTTCTTTTTCACTTCAAAGGACAAGCCCATGTACTATAAAGCAATAATAAGGATGTTAACAAAACTGATCACAGTACTACTGAGGCACCCTCCTAAGGCTCTTTCTAGGATACCTTTGGCTGCAGTTAATTCCACTGTGTGTTCTGTGTGAATGAGTCCTTGGAGCTGGCACAGAGGTCTGGTGGTTTTGAATATAACAATTCACAGCAGCAGTTTCGAATCCAGTGGTCCTAAATCCATTCACTGTTTATAGAAAGAGATGGATTTTGATAAAGAGAAGGCAGAAACCTAAAAGAACGCATAGTTTTCATAGGACTTGTTAAAAGTAACATTTCCAAAACAGGGAATGGATTATTTTCTGCTAGATTTCTCGGCCTTACAGCCCTTTTCTCTCCCCCAATCCACATTTCCAAGTGAGAGCTGTTATCTGAAACACAGCTCAGCAGGAGCTCAATTCAGGCAGTATTATATTTCCATGCAGACATGCATTGCATTGTATACTGGTTCCTATGAAGTCCCTGAAAATTTTGCTGGATTTTAGTAAAATGATTTTATAGGTCTTGTCTTCAAAAATTAAAATTAAAACCAAATTCATAAAGAAGAGTACTCCACCTTTGTATACATTAAAAAAAGAATTTTTTCTGAGATAAACTATGATCTGCAAAACACCAACCCAGGGTAAAAAACTCAGAGGAAGCTGGAAAGACAGACAATTCTAAAACTAAGGTTATGATGGGGACAGCTATGGCTCTTGTTCTGTAATATAGTGAGGTAATGGAACTTTATGAGAACATCCACAGAAGGGCAAAATATAAATTAAGTGACCTCTTAATGTTTATTTTACAGTCCTAAAGAGTGATTTAGTACTATCATAAGTTTATTTTTAGAAAATAACAGCTCTTTGGTCTTAACTTTCACAAAACTTTTTCAATGCCAACAGACATTTGGATACATTTGGATATTGGGTATACTAAGATATTCCTTGGGTATATACTTCTCCAGGATAATCCAGGAGGTTTTTAACAATCTTGCTGATGGTCATAAAGCTTATAAAAGTAAATTAAAAAAAAAAAAAAGAAAAGAAAAAACCTTTAAAATCATAGCTCACAACCTATTTTAGCAGATGATGTGCCTCAAAGATAATCTTCTCCTTGGATCCTGTCTGATAGAAGATAATAAGACAGGCTGTCAGTGACCGCATCTCTTATACCCCACTTTGTAAATGCTTGATAAGAATGAATTAGGGGTAGTCCCCAGAGTCCTGGACTCCATATAGAGCTACCAGAAAATGCCCGTAAAAATATTGGGAATAGTGCAAAGTTTTGGAAGGGTCAAAAAGGAAAAAAAACAAAAGTATCTTCCACTTACAAATTCGCCAGTGTAAGATGTACCTGTATTTGCCAAAATATCAGAGCACAAAATCAGTACTACAAACATTCAATGTATCATCCAACTCCTTGGAGTTAGTCTAAGAAAAATGGGCATGCTATTATTTTATGGAAAATTTTTTTTCTCAGTCTTGTTACAGATGATGATTTTCCGAGTCAAGCACTGCAAAGTCTGAGTTTTTCATAGAATTCAGCGCTGACGTGCAGAAAAACATTATGATTTAGCAGTCTCCCTTTGCAACTCTTCAGTTTAATATCATGGAAATGTGAAAGCTATAAATGTTTTTGGAACACGTTAGCAGAGTATTTCCCTGCCTTCTCAGGATTATGAGCCGATTATAGAAAATTATTCATTCTACATCTCAGCTGAAGTTAAATTTTAAAAACCAAAACCGAAACAGAACATGGCCTTGGAAGGCCAGTTGGAAGAATTTGTCCTTTCTGACATACGTCTGAAACAAGATCTCAATTAGAACAGCCCATTACACAAGAAGACTTTTTCATTTTCACCCTCAGTCAGTCATAATGAGCCACACTGGTCTCTGTCATGGTCCTCTGTGCACATACTCCATATAATCGTGCTCACCAGGCTATTTCAGCCATATAACAGTCAAGTAAGAACATGTGCAGTCACTAACACTTAGGAATAATGGGCCAAGTTCATCACTGAAGTCAGTGGGAGGGCATTTGGCCCATTAACTCAGAAATATAGGAAGTTTTGTTATGGAGTAGCCACTTTGCAGAACCAGACTATCTCGGCTTGTGCTCTTTCCTCAAGGCCCGTACATAGCACTCATTAACATCAGATGGAAATCTCAAATCACAAAGAAAATATTCTCCTTATGAGAATGGAACAGACATCATTACTGAAAAGCCCAGCTTTTGGCTGTGGTCTGAAAATCACATCCCACTTACCACATAAAAGCCACGAGCAAATTGCTGCCTCTGCCTGCATTATAATTTCCAGATAAGAAAAACAGAGATTATCATTTTAGCTCCCATGATTAAGATGGATCCAGAGTGTCCTCCCCTAGTGTGGAGATCTCAGCTTCTCTAAAATTTAGCCCAGTTTACCCAAAGCATCCTTTTATCAGCCTGATTCTTCATTTGGAGCCCACTGCAGCAATCTATCCCTATTCAGCAAAGAGTTTATGCATCTGCCTATTAGCAACTGCATTTAAGAAAATTCTTGAGGATGAAAAAGTCTTTAAATGCTTTACTTAACAGAGAAGAAATCTAAGATCTGTCTAAAATAACCAACTGGACTGGGATCTTGCTTTTAAAGTGTTTTCAGATGTTGAAAGTAAAATAAGCACATTAAGATTTTTTTCAGTGTGCATTTTTCCAACTAGACTCTGGCCAAAACCGTATTTCTGAGTAGAAAATGATGGCTTTTCCTTAATCTAAACGTGGTGGAATTTATAGTCTTAATTTGATGCAAAACACCCCTCCTTCATAAAACCTTTTTTCCATTATGATATTTTTCAATTTTTCATGTTATAACTTTGATAGAAACTGCTAATGTTAATTAACACTTAAAAGCTAATTAGTATTTGAACTGAATTGTAACTATACTGGAATGTTAGAGACAAGGTAAATGATCACAGTATTTGTTTCAGGGATAGGAAAAGATCTCAAGTTTGTTTTTTAATTTTCTGTAGCAGATTACATACTGTCATGATAGGAAATAAATTCCTTCAGTCAGAAGGCTGTCTGAGGACAAACTGATCCTCACCTAATTTAGAGGACGTCAGCATCCTCCTCAGCTCATTTGGAGCACCATAACATTTATAGCCTTCCATGGGAATTGATTTACATAACAAAAATCATTTGAGACAATGGTGCAGCCAATTCTGTGCAGGTTTTTCTTTGTCTGTTTTACCAAAAATACTTTTCTATTTATTTTATTTTCTTGAGTCAGAAGGTAGCTTGCTCTTAACTAGTATGTGTTTTACATGATCACACATTCCTTTGTTTCTGACTTTTCCCTAATTGAAAATGTTTTTCTTCTCAAAGGCAATAAATTGACTCTAACTTCAGGGAGGACAGGAGTCAATCTGTGCTTCAGGAAACAGAATTATATCAGTTGGAAGAAGATTTCTAGGCACCAAAAGACTTCCATAAGTATTGGGAAGTGGAAAATTATGTACTCTCAAAATGTCTAAACTTAATAGAAACATACTGAATTTCCTAATCTGAGAGGGGCCATTTTGGTCTAACCTCTACTTAAACAAAAAAAAAAAAAAATGTGGAAAGGATAGGCAGGGCCCAATTTAAATTTTCCTTAAAAAAAAAAAAAGTCAGTTCTCCCTAGTGATGCTTCTCATAAAAGCCAAACCCACACACACACATCACCAACACATTTCACAGGGATTAAACTTTTTGCCTTTCTACCACTCATGCACAATGCCAATGGCATGTAACTAGTATAAATGCATTTAAAACATTTTATACCATCTATGGCCTTGTCACTGAGCATTTTCAGAACATAACTTTACATTGCTGAAAATCCCATTGTAATGGAACTAGGATGGAGTGAATCAGCAGGGGAACATACCCAGTGGAGTTTGACCTGAGAAATGCCAGCCTTTGACTTTACTGAATTACATCAAGTATATTCTACCCTGACTTTCCTGCTTGATTAAGGGATACGGATGGAAAATGTACTGCATTAACATACATAACCTCCTGTTTGGCAATATTGTTTGATTTATAAGATTTACGATCTGCTTAATGTTATTGCATAGATACATAACCATACTGCTAATTTTTTCATTGAGGCATTTGCCAAAATTGAAGAACTTCTTGCTTGACTTCACAGGGAATGTGGTCTGAAAGCAGAAAGGAAGCATGAAACAGAAGAACAATGTCATTTTAGTCTAATGGTTGCTCCTGCTGTAAAACATACATAAACCTTTTGCAATCTCATACAGTTTTCATTGCTCTCAAAAAAAAGAAAAAACCCAAACCATTCAGTTACATGTATTTGCTATACTAGAACTGACACTGCATGGAGCTGGCTGGTTTCTTTCCCCTTAGCAATGTACTTGGTCACCTCAGAAACCCTAGCTAAGGAAGAAAACAGTCCTGACTTGGACATGGGATCATTTTATGTTGTGCTGCTTGAGATCAATGGCTTGACTTGTAACAAATGGAATTAGCCATGACAGTCCTGGGTGTCCTTCAGCTTTTAACACCTTTTCTATCTTCTCAGCCCTTGGACATATATTGCAAGGAGAAGCCTGATAGCTGGGAAAACCAAAATGAAGCACCAAAACAACTTCTGAAATAACAAGTTGCTGTGAATCCTCAATATTAAAGAAATTAAAAAAACATTGCCCACCTCTGCAGAGTCAGCACTAGACACACATACACAGGCACCTTTCACGTAAGCATGCATCAGCCACCTTCTTGCACTTTGTGAGTTTCTTCATCAGAAGGGTTGTCAAGCACTGGAACAGGCTGCCCAGGGAAGTGGTGGACTCGCCAACCCTGGGTGTATGTAAATGACATGTAGATGTGGTGTTTAAGGACATGGAGAATTGAGTTTATGGTTAATCTCAATGGTCTTAAAGGGCTTTTCCAACCTAAAAGTTTCTATGAATTACAAGCTTAAAGACAAACAAGATACTATAAACTTATATACCCTATTTGTGTGATTCACAAATCTGAGCTCTAAGTTCAACACTCAGTTATCCTTGAAGGTATTATTATTATTTCTAATCAGGTATCAAACTGTGCCATGATCTCAGTTAAAAAGCAGTACTTCAGTAAGAATTTCCTCAATATTTAATAATAAGTCATGCACTCCAAGAAGTTGCCTTCAGAAGCAATAGGACTGAGATACCAACACAACCATGTTGCTGAGCAGCTTGCGTTCATAAAAAATACATTTATTTAAAGTTAGGTTAACGCTATAGCAAAATCTATAATCAATGATCTCTCTTGTTTTCAAATTAAGCTTGTTTGGCTACAATCACATCATCATTGACTGTGGTTTTTTGAAAGATCTGAGCAGTCGACTTTTCATAAACTGATGTTCATGAAAAACCCCCACATTTAAAGTAAAAAATATAAATATTGTTTAAAAACAAATAGAAAATATGTCAGTGCAAATATTTGAAAAAGAATTCCTCTGGTTTTTCTCCAATCAAGCAGTGGGAATTATATACAATGTATCTGGCCAAATGTTTTCAAATAATAGCTCAAATTTTGAATATTGATGGCTAGTCATAACATGAATAATCCTCTTGTTGGAAAAAAAAAAGAGAGAATCTACTTCAGAGCAGTTCTGTAAATTAAAGGAGAAGGAAAATTCACAAGGGAGAAATTATATGTCCTGCTGTAACTGTCAGAACTTGCAGAATTAGTTTTCTATACTGTAGCTTTAGTCTGACTTGGTATTTGCAGTATAGTTTAACAACTAACTACTTTTTTCTTTACTTCAGGTTTCCAAACAAGTGAAGTTTCCCTCTTTCACAATCTCCTCCTCTAGGGATCACTGCCTTAATTAACTCCTAGAGTATCCATACAAAAGTATGCATTTAAACTATAAGTGTCCTATACACTGTATACTTTTCAAAACTTTGCACTCTTTAGGGACGGCCTAAAATTGAGTGCAGTTTCACAGAGATTCAGTTTTTCATTCCAAAATTATAACCAAGAATTTTAAAATGCTGTCTCCTTTACAACGCTCTTTCCAGGCTACATCTTTCTAAATCAGCTCTTGTATCTCTGTGGCAGACCAGCACAAATTTTTACAGTATTTCATATGGGGTTTAATAAAATAAAGATGGAGTTGTGAGAACATAACATCTTTCTATTTAAACACAAAACCAGGTAGTTACCCTCTCTAGGAAGGACAATTACACAAACACTAGATACTCTGAAACTAGAACAGAGCCCATCATCTCATGGAGCAAAGGAAGATTATACTGGATATGAGATAAGAAGATTGGGACCGGAGAGCATTTAAAACTTCCTCTTTTAACAAAAACAACACAGCAAAACCAAAAGGGATCTAGGAGCTGTATAAAGGATACTTTCTAAGACAACATTCTTGGGGAGCATTTCTATTTGGATACAGATGAGATCACAGAGAAGGAAATCACCTGACAACATATCTCAAGACAAATGTAGGTGCTGGGTGTCTCTTTGTTAGACATTCTGATTGTTATGGGCTTAGAGAAGATCGTTCTTTGAAAGTACATGATTTTGCTTGTTAACTTGACTAATGTAAAAATATGTATCTACTCTAATTTTCCAAATTCAGACTAGAAAAAGTCTTCTTTTTAATTATGTTTTTCATTCTTTTCTTCATCATTTTTGTGTTGTTACCCATTCCAGATAGTCGTGAACAGCTTGAGTATGTGCTCTTAGTCCAGGGATATAGGTGATAAAAATAATTCAGCCATTAAAAAAACCCAACCAACCTACACCAAAATTCATCGTTGCTTTTGAGATTGTGCCTGAGGATTCTACCTGACTGACTTACCCTTGAAGTCTCCAGTTGAAATCAGTGACGAAGGTACTGAAGAAAGGCAATCTGGATCCAACTTTACTCATCACTTTTAGTCAAGAAGAGTCACCCATCCACGTGGATGATACACTGTGTTCACCCCCGAGAGCCCATAAATTTCCAAGGAACACAAGAACAAAGAGTTCCTTCTCACTGCTTCCATCTTTGCTTTTCTGTGCAATTTTAAGATTGTTGTCTTCTGGAATTTTCCACACATGAGAAATAAAGAACAAGATAACGCATGCATGTACTGTTAGAATCTTGATTTGCAAATCCAAGACTTCCATAACCTATGAAGAAACTATGCCAACCACACTGTGGGATACTCAGGGTGCTTAATTCAACTCCCATGCCATTTCCCTGCTTGAATTTGTATCCAAGCTAGTATATCTGCATCAAAAGGGAGTATATATTGCTCCATTAAAAACAGTGTAGTTTCTTGCTTGCACTCTTTTATAGGTCTGTCTAAAATCAGGTTATAAAGACAACTTGCAGTTGAGATTAAAAGTCATGTTAAACATCTGACAAGATGCAGAAATATTTGTTGCTGGATTTTCAGAATGATTTTCAGTTTGTTATCTGCTGTAGTTGTACAGAATCACACAGAACTACAGAATTCTAGGGGCAGGGAGGGAAATAAAACAGTGTTCAGATCTGTAAAATATTCAATGGCTCATTTTAGCCAATTCCATCTAGCTTGCATGGAAATTTTCCCTATCCCTTTATAAAATAGGTTTTCAAGATGTTACCAATATAATTTATCCAAAGTAGCAGATACAGATTTTAATTGAGAAAATTTAGGAGGATGGTCAACACTGGGTCTGAAATAACAAGGCAGCAGCCAAGTAGGTCATTTTTATCTTCATCACACACTGAAAGGCAAACGAGTTGAGTTTCTCTGTGGGGGTCTTTATATGAAATTCCAAGGAATAAAGGGTGCAATTTTTTATGGTAAGAAAGGTAAATGCAATCTAATTGAATTTTTGTTTGCTGTGGCATGCATTTTGTATGGGTTCACACCAGCTGTAGTTTTTAGTCAGTGTTAGTAGCCTGATAAGAGCAGGATGAACATCTATCCTCCTTCATCACCGAGGTTACTTAACTTTCAGTAACAATAAAGCCTCATCTTCGTTATAATCTCTGTCTCAGAGTTTTCCTTCATCATCAACACAGACCACTCCACATTTCACAGCATTTACTGAGTGTTTATATAATAAATTGAACACCAAACCCATACAGCCTAGGAACAAAAAAGGAGGTTTGGTTTCCATGTGAAACTTGTCTTAATCAACCAGACAGCATGAAGCGACCACTCACTTCTAACTTCTACGTTAATAAGATAAACATTTAAACCTGCACCCCAGTATAAGCCCCAGAACTGAGAGATGCTCTTTCATAAACTTCTCCAGGCAGAGGATGCTTGGTCTACTCCTCTGCAGAAATTGAAGTACAATTGTTATCTTAACATGCTTTTAGCTCTTTGAATCCAGTTTTCTGGATATTTTTAAACAATGGGTTACTTTTAAATGGTACTTTAAAGATATCTTACGTCTACATGGAATGTATTGTCTCCTTGCTGCTTAAAAGGTTTCAAATTTGGTAAAAATTAATAACAGAAAAGTGGATTAAATGCAAAAGCAGCAGAATTAAAATATTTCCCAACGAGAATTGTTTGTTTCTATAATTCAAAAGTTGCTGCCCAGGACATCAAGGCATTTATTAGGGCAAACTATGTTGTATTTCTCTATAAAGTTTTACAAACATGCTAGATCCAACAATAGTGATTTCAAGTTCTACAGTTAAATTTGTTTTAGAAAGCTGGGAAATGCGTTAGCATACAAACAGACAGTGTGTTCCTGTTACCACTATGTACAATTTCAAATCTTATCTAAATTTCATCAGCATTGTCTTTGAAGTAAATTATACTGGTGAGAGAAATGCAATCATGGGGTTCTATTGCTAGAAGGCTCAGAACATCTTTTTTCAATTTATTTTTTTAATAGCTGCATTTACTGTTAAAGATGAAAATAAAGTGCCTTTTTGCTTAAGAAAAAAAAGGAGCCATTTAAAAGGTTAGGAATTTTTTCCTCCTGTAAAATTTTTACTTGCTATCATGAAGAAATTTTGAAAGCTGCCAACAAGAATGTTCTAATTCTTTTGTCCCCATTTCTCAAAATATCAAAATGATGTTACGTGACTTATTGTCCCAGATTGTCTGTTGGTAGATTGCAGGGCATAATAGATCATTTAATTGTAACCCAGAAATAAAGAGCTACGCGCTATCCTTGATTGTAATACTCATGCTGCTGGGTCATAGTACTGTGGAAAAAATATACAGTTTGGGTTGGATTAGCTCTATAAGAAAATATGTAAAATATTTGCTGCACCTTTGATATTCATAGTGCCCCAAGAGTGCTAAATCTCAACCATCAGCACTAAAGATAAAGTGAATTTATGTGCACTGGCACAGAAGTCTAGAATGGCTGTAACAGATTGGATTTCCTCAGGGTCTGACAGCAGCCAAAGCCCACGTACAAGTACATCATTGTATGTTATCTGTGTTCATGACAGTGTTCACTGTAGTTACCTCTTCTATCTTAATGATATAATTCTAAATTAGGTTATAGCCTTTTCACCATTCCAAGTGTCTATCTTCTGCACACAACAGTGGACTTTCCAGTTACTTAAATGCCATGTATACATAATATTGCACATACAACCTTTATAAGGTCCATTCTCCCCGAGGACTAAATTCCTGGCTGACACAAGCCAAGCAGGCAGTTGTGGGAGCCTTCCCTTCAGAAAGCTGCTCAGGCATTAACACAAAGCGTTAAGATGCCACATTTCACGTTCACAATGATTACCAGATCTCATAGTGTTCCCAGAGAATAATAAAATCTCTGTGGTTCTTGAAAACAAATTTGCTGCCTGTCCAATGGGTGATAGCTAATGCAGCTACTCGATTCCACCTGTGACAGCTGCTAAATAGAAAGAGGCTGGTCTTTGCCTGAGCCTCCTGGTAAGGTCATTACCAAAGCAGACATCCTATTCTTAATGATATTGCCATTGGTATCGGGTGCGTGGGCAGGGTATGGAAATGGTATATTCGCCCATGGAGGTGGTAATAATTAGGAAAGCCCTTATGCTCTCCTATATACTCCATTTGACAACCAACACAAAAAGGCTTTGTACCGCCTGGTTAGACCCCTGGAATCCTTCTCAACATTAAATAATTAAGGTTCTCCACTTTCACACTCTCAGCAGGAGCCACTGTATATAGATATCAGTTGCTTCATTGCACCGTGAAATTTGAACAGCGGAAACTGTGTATCTCTGAGGCAGACCTGAGATGACCACCTATCGCCAGGCGAGAGCTGAGCAAAGTTAGGCAATCTGACCCAAAAATAGAAGCCTGCTTAGCTAGGCACAGCTCCCTCACACAAATCACAACATGAAGAACGTGAAGCCTGGTGACACAGCATTTTTGATAGCCAAAGATGAATGAGACTTAAGGAGGAGGTTTTTGCCATCATTACCAGCAGGGTAAAGTCACAGGCTGTGAGAGAAAGCATAATGCAGGGTTTTTTCCTATGACGCCTTGAATAAATCTGCTGCAAATGCCTTCCTCCGCTAAGTTTGTGACCACTGCAGACCATGATCACAAGTTATGTGCTTCAAGACTTCTAAAGGGAACAAAAACTAATGTTAAAAAGTGTCTTACACATCTTAAAAGCACCCAAAAGACCCAGCCTTCCCAAAAAACAAACACTAAACAAGGATCAATAAACTATTTTTTTTAGAGCAGATTAAGTGATTCCAAAGTATTTTTCAACCAAATTACAAACTGTGTTTTTAAAGATTTCAGCAGGCCCTGTTAAGGATTCCCCAGCTGCAGCTGTATCGCCTATTGTCCCTTCTCTCCTTAAGTGCTATTGTGAGTGAGATCCCACCGTTCGGCTGCAGAACTTTGCAAGCGCTGGGATGTGGCTCTGGAGATCCCCTTCCCGTCTGTTCAAAACGGGTTTATGCTCCTGGCTGAAAGTCTAGCTGTTCTACTCTGATTTCTGCAAACACTCATCTGAACACTTAACTTGACTCCTGTGAGCAGGCTCGGTGATTTCAGTGTTTCTTGTTACGTGGACATAGAGGCATCTGTGTGCTTCTATTCCCTATTTATGTAAAGGGGATATCACTTTTCTCGCTGCGTAAGTAACCGGAAAACAAATTCACACATGACAGCAAGTTGCTCAGTTGTACAATGATGGTAAAAGTGCTGCAGCCAGCTTGATTCTCTGTTATTATTCATGTGCCATATTATCAGAGATGATCTCATGCAGCCTAGAGAATGGAAATCAGCAACAACGAGTGGTTTTAAACTGAAACATGAACATGATGCACAGGAACACATCATTCTTAAAGTGCCTCTCTATGGCTGTGATAGACAAGAGGGAGGAGGATGCAAATGGGATTACATGTCTTTATCTAGAGCCATTGTTGCTTTGATCTGGTTGAAACAACCAAAGATCATTCACACATTAAGTGGCAGGTGTGTGTTTCTGCTTCTTGTTAGAAAATAACCCAGCTGCTTTCCGTGAATTTAGCTTTGGGAGCTGGAGCGTTCCAGTTTCAATTTGCATTCTGGGACAGGTAGCACAGACCAATTAATCACGAAAACTGCCTCAGATGGTCTCACCTTCTTTTGTCTTTGAATAGCATGATACAAAATAAAAATGGGTCACCAGTGCATTAGCAAGAAGTCTATGATATCCTATCCTTGAAGAGATGTTATACTTGCAGCATAGACCTGAGATGCAGAGAAAAGCAATGCAGAAGGGCATCATCTGTGGGTGGGTATTGTTTGCCACTTTGTTTTTACAGGCAGCTTGCTAAAATACTTTTATATAGCAAGGATATTGATAGCTTGCAACTCTGTAAATCCTGGGTAAAACCAAAGGGCTGTAACACACATCACCGAGGAAGAGATTAACTCACTGCTCACTGGCCACTGTTGGTAGAAGCCCTAAGAAATAGGCAGATATTGGCAATAAAGGTGGCAACCAAATGCCAGCAACATGGGATATGCTTACAGGCTAAGAGCAACAGGTAGACAAGAGAAGCATAATTATGGAGAAAAAAAATTAGCTGGAAAAATAGGTAACTGGAAGAAAGTTGTCATTAGAGGCATAAAAACTTTTCCTTCACTTGTTTTTTATTAAGAGAGGGAGGAGGCGCTATACACAAAACAAAGGGGGAAGGCAAGGCAAATAAAGGACAGTTCAAATCTCTACCTAGGCAGAAACCAGCCAAAGGCTACTGCATAGCTTTAATAGAAATAACAGATTCATTGAGACTGACAGAATAGGCAGAAGTAGTAGGATGAAGTCCGTATTACATTTATTATGGATATAAAGAAAAAGAAAAAAGGAAAAAAACAATGAGACAGAACTAGAAGTCTCTACAAGCATGATCTGAATAATAAGAATAGCAGAAAATATTTGGCATGGAACATTTAACAAATTACACCTAAATTGCAGACAGTCAGCATGTATTTACCCATAGAGAGCTTGCCTAACAAATCTCGTACTGCCTCATTGAAGAAGCAGCAATAACAGAAAAGATTTTACAGGGAGAGAATCTGTGGGTATAATTACATGGCCTGCAGGAAACACTTTTAGCAGAATAACCAGCTGGAAGTTAAACACGATTAGGGGAGCAACCACAACAATCAGGCCTCAGTCAATGTAATGTTATGGCAGAAGAGAAATAGTAAAGACCAGGAATAGATTAAAAGATGCCTTCTATTACAGGACACCAAGGGAGTCAAGGGTCTTGAATGACAAGGCACACTGTTCCCAGGAAAACACTTGGGACTGTGTGAGGGTAAGAAGCTCAAGAGAGGGGATGTTTTGTGTTTAGCAAGGAATAAGTGATACCCTCTTCCCCAAACACATAGAAGAGTAAAAAATAAATTAAATTTTGAGCACCTGGGGTTTAGAGTCTTAAATTTTAAGGCTGAAAGAGGTTAATTATTCTGACTTCATGTAGAATGCAATGCTGAAGTACCTCACCCAGTCATTTCTGGCTGGACAGCCATATATCTACGAAAAATACTTAGTCTCAAATACTTCAACAAATTCACTATGATTCACTAGCAGTGAGTCTTAGATGTATTCTGAATTATTCTGTCTCCAATTTTCAAACTCTGGGTTTTGTTGCACCTTTGATTTCAGCACACTCTGCAATCCTCTCCATGGAGGTCCTGCAGACTTACTCCGCTTTCTCTGAAGCGTGAACACAATTTAGTAGTAAATACTTAATCAGCATGCAGTGATAAACCTCCTTTACCCCCCCAAAAAAAAAAATTTTAAAAATTAATTAGATAGCACTGTATCTTGGAGTGGAGAAGTGGATTCAGGTTTGAATTCATAAGAATGACTCTACAATTAGGCTTCTGGTAGAGTTAATCCTGATTCTTTTTTTTCCTGATTTTTTACACTTAATTATAAGAAAATCTGGAGCAACTATACAGTTCTGGTTAGAGAAAAAGAAAAGAAACAAAGACAACACAGAAGGTTCAAAAGAGGATAACTCAGATAATAAGCCTTAATGGCCCTAAATGATAAGCAAAAGAAGGTTAAATGTGCTGCGGAAAAGAGAAGATTAACAGAAGACCCTGCTGGTATATAAAATACCTTTAGGGAATAAAGGATAAATTTTAGTAGACAAGCAATTTAAAAGAAGGATATGCAAGCATGATTAATTAATTAACATCTGTATTAGTTAATGATGATGATGAAAAGCTCCATATTATTGCTGACTGTATTATGAGAAAAATAAAAGCAGCAGACAACTTGATACTTTTTAAAACAATTACTAAGAGTTATCACCAGGCTGCCCAAGCATCTGGGTTGGCATAACATAGACACAGCCATGGAGGAGAGAAAGAGGACAGGCTAAGTTTTTGATATAACACAAGTGTTCTTTGCTTGGAGAGTTCATTTTTGCTATCTATTTGCAACTATCTTCCAGTCAACACAATTTTGAGACTCATCACTGAAGAGCGTTACCTGCTCGCCGGTGCTAAGGAGACATTCTATATTCCAACTCTACAACAGAAAAAAGCCTCTGATGATAATTATGTAGTGGAAGATATTACCCACAGAGGTTGTGAAATCTCTTCAATAATAGAAGAGCTAGACTGATAAGGAAAACACTAATATAATTTCCCCAAATATGAGATATTTAAATACCAAAAATCATGCAGCAAAATAACAGGATATTTCTGCCTGAAACAATATCATATATTGCAGTCTCTGAGGTATTTTAGTGGGTCTTGATAACTGTCATAAAGCTTACTGAAGCAGATGTATTTTTCAAGCAAGAGGCTGATTTATAACAAACAGATGCTATTATCTCCTTAAAGTCTGCGTGTTTCATTTGGAGAGGTTTGAAAGAAACATTTGGAACTTACTTTTCTTTCTCCCTTGTGAAATAAACATCTGCAGATAGGTAGTTTCCTTTCAGCCACTGAAATTCAGCATATTGCTAACAAAAAATATTTTTTCTAACCAGTTTTGATGATTAATGGCTAGAACTCATTAGATGCATTATATCGTAAATGTGTATATTGTTTTATGTTGTAAATATATGACTTAAAATATATTTATATTACATTAGATGCTTTGTAATGGCATGATATCTACAACTTGCTCTATGAATCCCATTTGGATACAAACTGCTATCCACTTACATCTACTACACATGTATATTTACGTGTGTAATAAATAATGCATGAGACTGTACAAAAGGCCTTTCTGAAGTCCAAGTGAACATCACCCATTCCTCTCCCTTTGCCCACAAAACCTGTCCTTTCATCATAAAAGTTAATCAGGATGGTCAAGTGTGATTTGCTCTTGGTAGATCCATGCTGGCTGTTCAAATTTTTGTTCCTCACATGCCAGTAAACAGTTTTCACGAGGTACTACTCCATTATCTTCATAAGGACTGAGGTGGGGAGGACTGGTCTCTAGTTCTCTTTCTCCTTGCCCACCCCAAAGGTGATGTAGTGTTTCCTTTTTCCTGTCATATTAATTAATTCTGAAGAATTAATGATAAAGGGTTATAAAACTCTCACATGAGTGATAGTACTCAAGGGTCCTCAGCCAAGACAATGAAAGAGGTGTTACTGAATTTTGAATGTAAACAAGAACTGTTCCTCAGCAAACACCAGACTCTCTCTTTACTGGGTAACGCAATATATCCTGCCAGTGAAAGAGGCAGCCATGTCCCCCTCCATCACCCTCTGCATTGCTTAGCTTTGTGTCAGCCTTAACGGTTGCCAGGACTGTCCAAAAGACAATTCAACTCACTAACCCATCTGAAAGCTAACTAGTCAAAACAAAACAAGAGAGGCTTTTTTCTTTTTTTTCTTTTTTTTTTTAATTAGTGTAATGAATTAACTCATTAAAAGAATTAGTGAATACTAGCCAAAAGGAAAGGGAGAATAAGGGATGAGAGGGGGAGAAAAAGACTATGCCTTTCTTATGGCAACAACCCAACAGATCATCTTAAATGTCTGAAACAACAACCTACAAATTTATATATAAATCTTCAGGATCCCAAAATAGTTCTCTTGAGCAACAATTAGTCCAAGTAGTTATAGCTGTAAGCATAGAAAAATAATCTTTTTTTAAAAAACATTTAAAAATGGTCAGATGAGGAAAATCTAAGCCATACTTTTCTAGCTACTGAAGCAGACAAAAGATGCACATTCAAGCTTCTAACCTGTTTTTCAAAAATGAACCATGGGGCTAGATACAAGCTGATTTCCTAGCTGATGCACAGTATTCCGCTGTCAGGAACGCCACTTAAATATTAACCAAAAGTCTGCATCAGTCTTCCTACAGTGAGCATCCAGAAGAGAGAAGAGATGGCACTTCAGCTGATGTTTATTTACCCTGCACAGAATTTGCAGTAAAACTTCAGCTGAATGAGATCACATGCAAGCTGCCATCTGTGTTTATTCCATCAGGATTATGACTCTTGATTGTTTTATTTGGGGGAAGAAGTCAGATAAGGATTGTGACTTTAAGGTTTCAGCATGTACAGACTTAAGGAGGTGATGTACTTGCACTTTAAACTGCATTTCTTTGTTGCTTCTTTGCGGAGCTTTATTTCTGGGTCCATCGTAGCTGTTTCACAAACTCTATAGAAGGTCTCTGTAATTGATGTACTTCACATTTTGTAGAAAAATTTTAATTCTGCTATTCAGATTTTTTTTTTCCTAAATTGATCCTTACCCTTCACTGCCTCCCTCTTTCAGCTTTTGTACTTTCCTTCCAGTTACACAGTAACATCAGCTGTTGTCTAGGAAACGCATCTTGTGTTCTCTCGAGCATCCCGGCATCATTATTGAAAGAAATCCCTTTGCATCTCTGGATCACACCGTGTTAATTCAGCAACTCTGTGTGAGAGCCAAACAACTGATTTATTGTGCAACCTGCAATGCAAAATGCTCTTTACAAGACTACCAGGCTGAAAGAGGTACCATAAGGAAACATTCCTCACAAGTCCTAACACTGCTCAGCTATACAGGGAATTGCAAGTATTCAGAGAATCACACATGTTCAGAGATCTCATCTTCTCGTACTTGCAAAGACAAAATATTCAGCAACTGACATGGGAGTAGGAAAAGGCCCAGAGTGTTGATAGTTTCTAAAGACAAACTCCATTCATCCCCTTCAGATTCCCGTGTACAATGAGTCTAGATAAGAAAACAGAAGAGGATTTTTGATATTTAGTTGTACAAAAAAAATCTTAGAAAAAATAAAAATCCAAGCCTAGACCTCAGCATTTGTTTCATGCTTTTTGACCCTGAAAGTACAGAAGATCTCTAACCAGTTCATTTATCTTCTCCATCTTTGAGCAGAGGAGTAGATAGATTCATCCTATAACACAGGTAAGACTAAGCAACAGCAGAACATGGGCAGACAAGGTTGTTGTCTGAAATTTGAGTGGCACCAACCATGCAAGCCAGACTGGAGCCCATCTTCATGTTGTGCTGTTTGGTTTGGTTTTGAGTTGTTTGTGGTGCTTCCAAGATCAAACTGCTAGAGAAGGACAGTTCTTAAGGTATTATAGAATGGTTTACGTTGGAAGGGACCTCAAAGACCGCCTAGTACAATCCCCCTGCCACAGGCAGCAACATCCTCCACTAGAACAGTTTTCACAAAGCCTCGTTCAACCTGGCCTTGGTTATATACAAGATCTTGTGGATTGGGAGTGTGTTTAACACAGTGACATCACTGCCAGCTCTATGAGCAGTACTGTCAGCTCACAATGTTCAGTTGGCCAAGTTGATCTAGTTGCCTTTTGGCTTGAGTATTTTAGAGACCAATGGAGGCTATGACTGGTTGGAATCCTTCTCTGGTTTAATTAGGAGTCTTTCAAGTCCTCTAAGAACATAATTTTATTTGAGCTGGATGGGAAATCAATTGGAGAGTTAACCTGCAAATTTCACATCTGCATTATGAACAGTTCTACAGAAATACTGTCATTAACTTCAGTGAAACTATATATAACTTCATTGTGAAGAAGAGTGATTTGCTAACAGTCTAGATGGAAAAGACTGCTACAGAAAAAATTTAAAAATATATATATGACTGATACCCACTTGAGTTAAGATATTACCTAAAATTGAAGTGGACAGCCACCACTACTGTACTTAGGAAACCAAGTCAAGACTTTGGTGAGGTAAAAATTATGTAAGGACTTCATGAACGGATAAGACAGGAAGGTATGTAGGTCTCCTTGTTAAATTTCTGTTATTGTCACAAGCAAACTAAAATCCAAATTGCCCTTTTGTTAATTTAAAAAAGTATGGCTGTATCAAGTATGCTCAGCTTAATAAGTACTCTTGATAGCAATTTGTGAGTGCAAATGCCTTGTGACCCCTTACTGTAGGATGGGATGTAGGATATGGCACCAAGGAGAAAGGGCAGCACAGGCTGGCCATTAGAAAAAATGCTCTGAAAGGGGACAGATACCCATGGACCGTGTAAAGGATAATGATGAGGAGTGTTCATTGTAGCCCACTGCCAAAAAAGAAAGCAGAAACCTGAAAAACATGGCATCAGAGAGCAGGAATTAATTTAAAGTAACTCCCTCATTTGTTGTCTATACCTACTGACATCTTCTCTGTGATTTTTTAATGATACACCACTCTTTTGGTCCTTTGCTCCAGGGAAAGCAGTCTGCATTAAAATTAATAAAAAATAGCCATAATTCTAGTGATTTAGTCTCAAACTGATCTGCTCTCCTCAGAATATTAAAGCTATTTGCCATTCAAACCCAGACCTGATTTTTGCAAAGGGCCTCTTGCATTAATTGAAGGTCAGATCAATATCACTACAGGTAGGGTGTTTGGAATACATGCCAGGAGACATTTCCATATTAAAATTCAACAAGACATTACACCAACAAACTCATTCTTGCCCGAGGTTAACCTTAAACAGGAAAGAGATATTTCAACTCATTAATCTCATTCTCCTCCATATTAGCTTGTCATGTTGTTGGGCACAGCTTCCACCTTTGCAAATTTAATTCATGTCAAAACTTGCAATTTTCATTGCTTACTGTCACCACATTACAATTCTTGTCATCTTTCTCTCAGGACTGCTGTTTCCTGAGATCCTCAGTTACAGAGTGGTATGTAATTTGGATGGGTTTCACTGCACAAGACTTTACAAACTATCCTTTTAAGTACCTTTTCTCAAAATAGTCAGTTCCCTTCCCTCTAGCTACAAACTGGTCCCCACCCATGGTGTAATGAAGACTCTGCCACGCTGTCTTACTTACAACAGTCAATTACTCAGCACAGCCCCACAGATTTCCTCTCTGTAGTTTTGCTACACAAATCAAGATCTTTACCTAAATCTGATGAAGGTAGCAGTGATTGCTAATCTATTAATTGGGACCAAAATCTTGTCCTCACCTTGATGTTCTTTGCAGTCAGATGTGTCTCTCTCAGCCGTCAACAACTGGTTAGTGAACAAGCTTGCCTGGGCTAGAAGACAGCCTGGATGACCTCTGTCATCTGTTATATTTCTATTAACAAGAAAAGCACACTGGGAATGGAATCAGAAATGTGAACGGTGTCCACTATAACTCTTTAAATGTGTCAAATGTATTTTCCACTTCTCTTGTTGGTTTTGAATGCACAATCGGCAGTCCCAGGTAATGAGATCTGCGGACTTTGCTTCTTACATAAAATGCTCATCAGTATTTTATGTTATTAACCTTTCCTGTAAAAAAGATCACCAGGTCATTTTCCTCTTTCATTAAAAGCTTTCCAGATAGAAAAAAAGGGTAAGTTCATCCCAAATATAGTGTCCCCAGTAATTTTAAGAAGCTTTCTACACAGGTGATTTGCTTTCATAACTATACATTTTTCTGTCGTCCCTCCCTATCCTGCATACACGAGATAAAGCAGATGTCATCCGCTTTTTGAAGCCCACCATCCCCAATTAAAGTTACAAATAATCATTTTGATGAAAGGTTAATGATTAGTTTCAGGAATTTCCATTTCCCCTTTATTTACCTTGAAATTTGGAGACAGCCAAGTGCTCACCCATTCTGTCTCTCCCGAATGCTACTGCTTTTTAAAACAGATCCTCTTGTGTTTTGTTTTTTAAAAAAATGTCACTGACTGTGAACTCTCAAAGAGTTGAGAGATTCTTAAGAGTGTCAGCAAAGCCCTAATACTGACCTCACTAGTTTCTAGGTTCCAATAACATACTATTCCACCAACAATGCAACAGCTAACTTCAAAGCAAAAATGGAGGGAAAGGACCCCAAAAGATACCTGTCCTCTTGGAAAAAAATGCATGAGTGGGAATATCTGCTTACTCTTGTGTTGGATAGATTTTCTTCCCTTTAGAAGAGACAACATTTAAATTACAATGACAACGTTTTCTTTGCTAAAACGAACAGAGGAAGAGGGATCACTTTGAAGTGACATATCATTTAACACGTTTCCAGAAAAGACATTTTGAAAATGTTAATGAAAGGTTATTATTATACAGCTGTTACTAAATTAAAATGAAGCCACTGTGAAGTTCAGAAAAACTTGGGAAATTTTAAAGTACATAGACAGCTTCTTGAGCAGTCAGGTAATAAGGCCTGAAAGCAGCAAGGTTCTGAGATGAACCTTGTATGTTGTAGAAGGACAGTGTGTAGATCTAGTACAATAACATTCGAAAATAAAAATCAGTCTGAAAAACTCTCCTACTCTTGCTTAAAAGCACCCTTACATTTAAGAATTGTCTTCAAACACTCCGCTTCATATACACACAGCTATTTTTACTATTACTTGTTAAAGAAATTGAGCAGGTAAAAGAATCAGCCCCCACCCCCCCCCAGCCCCTTCAAGAAGGATAAGGAGCACAGAAAGGACACCTAGAAGCACATACTAATTCTGATACACCTACGCTGTGCAGCTGCCCAACTAAGGCTGAAAAACTGATTACAAAAGGTGTTGTATAAAGACAAAAGCAAACAATTGTTGCTATTCATAAGAACTTGTTAATCTAAGAAAAAGATAATATCACGGGCAAAAGCCAGAACAACATGATAGAAAAACATCTGAGCTTCTAATTCTGGTTAGGATCCAGAGGCATCAAGGCCTTATAAAGTCTTATAGAAGCATTTAGAAGGATTGAAGTTGTGCAGATATTTATAGGTAGCAGCTCCACAGGGTGAAAGGAAAAAAAAAAAAACAACAACAAAAGCAACAACATGCCTGCTTTGAAAGAGAAGCTGAAGACATACATTTCTTGGGGACAGGAAGGAGGTAAAATCATCAAGGACACAGGCTAGGAAAATGGTGGTTTAGGGAGCATATTTTGAAAAGATACAAGACTGCATTAGTAAAGGTCAAATAAAAGGATGCATCATTAATCAAAATGTATGTTTTCTAGAATTCTACTTTGCAAATACACTGAAAGAAAACTACCTTGAAAAAACAAAGATATAGCATCTGTGACTGTCCCACTGTTGGAGAAGATTCTTTGCCCAAACCATCCAAATGTAGCTGAGGATTCTTCTTTGGGAAGAGGAGTAGGTCCTTGCCCTTTACCTTATGCCCCCACCCAGACAGCTTTGGACAGCAGAAGGCACACTCTTGATGCAGAACAGTTTACATCTTCATAACTCAAAAAAACAATTGCAAAGAACAGTGATTACCATTAGTATCTCTGCTGCAAGACACCATTTCCAAGACAGCCTCAAACTCCAGCCAATACAACATGCTTCCTTTGCATAATATCAGTTTGTGTGTTGTAAGGATATGACATGCTCTTGGATTGTACTGTGGCAAGCTGTTGAGTTTTCTTTCACCTGGACAGTTTATAACACTAACTATTGTTTTCTGCTCCAAGAAAACAAATATTTTAATGATTTAAGGTGAATTCTAGTTAGATGACTTGATACATGTACCTTGAAGTAAAGTAATGACACAAATTTGCTTGGTAATAGTCTACCGGCTCTTTAGAAAAATGTGATTAAATCACAGTCATGAACTGAATCAAGTGTGTTGCCTACAGCCATACAAAGAGTTATTTGCAGCCCTTGATTTTCTGTGTTACATTTCTGAGAAGATAAGTGTTCTACCTTTGGAGTGTCTCATCTACAAGTTGATGTCATTTACAGAAACAATGGAATCCATTAAAAATACAAATAGCTCTTACCCAAAAGTCTCATTATGGAAGATGATCTTTCATCTTTCTCCATCAATTTCATCTGCTTTTAGGATAAAAAAAATCCTGGAGCACCTCTGTCCATGAGGTCTACTTGACATGATATGGTAAAGCCATAAATTATCATGGATCTCGAGATACATTAGTTCAGTGAGGAGGTGTCTTCAGAGCCCTAACTTCTAAAGTGGAGAGAAATTTGATTTGTTTGAGGTTTTTAAAGGAAGATATTTATAGCCTGTATGGCTGTAGGGAAGAAAACCCAAGTGAATATTAAGCAAGCAAAATCTACTAAATTAGAAAACCAAAACGCAAAGCCATTCTGCAGAAGCAGATGAGTTCTGAATGTTTGGCACTGGTGGCACTGTTGATATTAAACAGAAATGACCTGCAGAAGCTTTTTCAAAATGTAGGATATTTTGCATCAGCCATTCTAGTTTTCCACATCAGATTACAGAGCAAGGCATGCACAGGTATGTTTGAGTACAAACATTACCACCTCCAAGGGTTTAAAAGTAATCTTTAAGTGAAATTGTAACCAAGGAGTAGCTGAGAACACCAGGTGAGGGTTTGGAGAAAAGAGCGAACTTTTTTATTGGCTGCAGGTGTTCCCTCCTCTTGGTTCCTACTGCCGTAGTGTTCCATACACACAGAAAAACAGGACTTGCATGGTGGCTGAGGCAATTTCCTCTCAGAGAAGCAGAGGTTTGCCAAATCACACAAGCAGCTTAATACTTTTACTTATTTTTATCTGTATTTGCTCTTAGTACATAATTAATTCTATTTCCAAAATGCATGTTAATTTGAATAACATTCCACATGCAAACTGTTAGGGAGGTATTCAGATCCTAATTGTGCTCTTCCACACTGAAAAAGGAGTCAGCTGCGGGATGAGGATTCATATTCCAGCCATTGAGAGCTCACATCTCAGCCCCAGCTGTGCCAGGAGCCAGGGATGCCAACCCGGCACTGAAGAGAATTACATTGTGGAGAATGAGGAGACCTGGGGAAGGGAGGGAAGAAGAAAATCCCAAAGAACTCTTTCAGTTATATGCAAATGCTGTAAATGTGTGCCTCCCTTGCCACTTCAAAGAAAAAAAAAACAACCAAGCAAGCAAGCAAAAAAGCCCACCAAAAAAAAATAAACCCACACTTCTAAACATCTTTTCTTTTCCTGATTAACAAGCCATAATTATACACTAAAAGGACATATTAAAAAAAATTAAAACCTAAAGAAGTTCCTTCATTTTTAATATTGCAACAAGGACAAGTAAAATTGTACCAAAGTGAATGAATTTTTGCTTTGATACTACAGGGTACTGCAAAAGTAACAGTTCAGAGATCCAAGTACTTAGGCTTATGCTCTCGAACATCACACCTACAAGAGGACAAGGTTAAAACTTAAGTTATTTTGCTTAGGCAGACAGTAAGGCCAGTTAATAAAGTTATTCCTGTATGTAAAGTGATTTATTATCAACTTAAGCAATGAGCAGTCACGAGACCTGAGACCAAGATAATAACGTAAAATTCATTCAGAGGCTGAGAAGTCTGCAATGATTTACATTTGCTTGAGAAGACATGGACATTAGCAATTCGAACTGACTGCTGTTCAAAAGGGGGAATGAAGGTAACATTCAGCTCTTTTACTTATTAGGTAGTGCTAACTACAGCAGAGCTTCAAAAAATCCTCCCCTTACAGGTCCTTCAGCTTTTATCATGAAGAGATCATTTGCATAAGGAAATAGCATCACCCTAAATGGGACCTCTCAGTAGTCAGAAGATTCTTTAAAGCATCCCCAAGATGCATTATCAGAAGCCTGTAAATCCAACTTGCATTTTTTCCCCACTTCTGGAAAGGCAGTATTGTGTTTACTGAAAAGAACTTGACAGGTTAGATGTCTGTCATGAAATGCCCATCAAGCCTGAAATCACATCAATTCAAAGTCTACAGCATCCAGAATCATACAGGACACACTGGTAAAATCTTCATAAATTACTCTAATCTTCATACAGAACTTCATGAAAATTTGTCATCCAGGAAGATTTTGTTGTTTTGTGGTTTGTTGGTTTTTTTTAAATAGAAATTGTGAAACCATTTTGGTTTAATTTAAAAATTGCTCTAGCTGGAAAACATGGAGGGAATTAAACCTTTTTCATCATAAAATTGAAATAGAAGTTAGCAATTATTATCTTATCTTTAACAGATAAACTAGTCACTATGAAATTAATGTAAGCCACTGCAGCCTTACATGGATAATTACTCTCTTATTGATCCATTAAACCCAGAATATTTTAACAACATATTCAAAAGGTTATTATTTACTGTGTAATCATTAACTTAGTGTAGCACATATATATAGCAAAAGGAAATGAAACATCAGTTAACGGCTGAGGAAGGAAGCAATAATACATCAAATGAATTAACCTGTTATGTACAAGTTCAGAAGTATTGCAGCTTGTTGAAGCTCCTCAGTGGTGGGGAAAGATGGTCACAGGGAGAGAAAGGTCTCCTGGCAAACAATTGCAGGATACCAAGGAAAGATATCCATACAAGCTCTGCTGAGAGAATTGGTACCCACATGCACATTGGTACCCACATAAATCCACTGTATCCTCAGTAAAATAAAACCCCTTGGAAGAATCCTGTGTAACACTTAACTCCATAAAATAACCCTTCTCTTGTACCTAAACTATGCATTATGTTTGAGTTTAAAAGAAATATTTATGTGCACACTTCAGACTTGCCATGGAATAGCAGAGGCTAAAACACAGAGCAGCTCTGCGTGTCACCTCCTGGGTGGCAGCACAAGACCTGCAACTGCAAGTGGAAGGGACATCTGTTAAAATATATCATCTAACTACTGTTACCCATTCTGGAAAACACCTATCACTGAAATATCAGTCTCATTTTAGCATTAAAGATTAGCAGTAAATCACTGATTCGTATGACTTCCATACAGTGTGGAAGAAAGCCAGATCACCCCCAGAGGTCAATGAGGGCGGGTGATACGTAAAGAAACAGCATTACTTAATCACTGACAGTACATGATAGACATATTCAAAACCACTTGTGATGGACAATGGAGGGGCCAGCTTCCTCATATTCATCTTTACTGATCCACGTTTGCTGAAAACTGGACAGAGATGCCAACATTGAGCCCCCAATCCAGCCAGAGTGTTTACATTCTGGTGGTGCAATCTGTCGTAAATAAATTGACAAGCAAATAGCACAGGAAATATCTCTTTGGATGAAATAACTATGTGAAAGTCTTCCCAGTTTAGGAGTACAACTTGTACCTGAAGTGCCTTTCCCCCTTTTCTCTAATGACTTTTACTGATTGTTAAGCCTTGAAGCCTAGAAAGTTCCCAGTAACTTCTCAAGATGTTCACGTCACCTTTGGTATTTACAGCTCCATCTTCTCCTAGGTTCATTCCTATCTCTCTCTTCTTGTTTCTATGGTGTCTTTCAAGTAGCTCTTTTCTTCCTCACAGGAATCCCACAGGACTCTTTTCCTAAACTGTTGCTTCACATTATCTCAAAATGACCTCATCAACTCTCATGGCTTCAGCAGCCATTTATATTCCAGTACCTCTCAAATCCCACTTTTAATTCTGCTTTGGCTGGCAGAAGTGGTATCAAGCAGGCTGTCTGAGCCCCTCCTAATGCCAGGACTTGGTATGCAAGACCTTATGGACACTTTGATTTGTTTATAAGATCTAACTTTCCAATAAAAGGTTCTTTTCCTGCAAGTTAAACATTACCTTAAACTTCATAGTACTTGGAGTCAACGCTTCATACAATCACCAATTCCAGGATACATCATGGTTCCTCCAGAGAGGATGTTATTAGCATAGAGATCCTTACTGATGTGATATGTCATTTCATAATACTGTTGTAAGTGGTTTTATGGACACCTGCAGGTTCCATCCCTGAGCAGAAGTTTCAACATGTTATTTCTCTTTGTTCCCTTCTTTATCTTACTGTTACAATGAAAGGAAGGCTCGCTAGTCCATGCTGTCTCCCTTCAGAAAACTTCAGGGGAAAAAAAAGCAGCAGGTATGTGATACTTTGGAGAGGAAGAAGACATGCCATGCTTCTCACCTTCTTTGCAATCTCAGCATAGTAATCATACAAGCAAAACATACTTGGGTGGAAGAAGATCCCCATTGTTATTTCATACAGGGTTTTTTACATTCTCAAGTGAAAACAAAATCATATTACTTAAAGAAAAAAAATTAAAATTAAGCATTACTGCATTAGGTTGCTATTTTTAGAATATTTTATGCTGCTTTTAGCTAGAAATAGAAGCTCACTTGGCATTTCCATGAGCTACCTTGCTTTTGAGCTGCTGGTATAACTTGAATGCCAGTACAGCGAAGTTAACTTAGGGTACTATTTTCTTGCTCAAGAAATGGAACAGACCAGATAAAGCTCAAACTGTAAGCACTAGACTTTTTAAACTAGCTTAACACTATGCCAAAGATCTGTGACCCAGGAAATCCTGATTTCCATTGCTGTATTTCTGATACTGACCATTTTTGAGCACCAACTGTGATTCCGGATATGTTTCTGGCAGCCAAATCCCTCTATCTACTAAAGAAAAGTTCTCCTGCTGATGTTCAAATGCAGAATATTTGAATATCACTCCTGCTGATGTTCAAATGCAGAGCCTGGAGCTTGAATTGTTTCCTTTCTACATACAAACGTGGCTAGCTTCACCATTTCGTTTAGTGGAAATTGTGCCAAACTGCCTGCAGTCATTTTGGTCAGTCGTCAAAAGTGGAATTTAAGAGGAAAGTAAGTGATTTGTGAGGGCAGTAAGTGTCGATCATCTACTGGATAGAATGGGAATTTCAATACTACAGATAAAACTACCAGGAAATAATGTATGATTTGGTTTTGTATGATTAAATTACAGATTAATATAATAAAATCGTAAACAGAAGCAGCTTCCAGATTAAAAAAATGTGATGTATCAGCCAGTCAAGATAAAAAGCATGATCTTCTGACAGTACTCTAAAATATCATTTTAGAAACTCTACTGCATTTATAAGAGTTTGAAACCATCTTAGGATTCAGGTATTTCTAAACTGACAGGCATCTTTTTGTTCAGCAGCTATAGCAGCAGTGATCAGAGCTTCTAAAGAGCTAAATTAATATAAGCTGCATGTTTCTGAGGACATTTGAGGATAAATACCTCAGTTGCCACAGCTGAAGGTTGTCCACTATGTAAGAAATTCTTTTCATTCCCTGTCAAGTCCCCAGCAAGAAAAATCCTGTCCTACTTATAAAGGATGTCTGGAAGAGAGATTCTGGGCATCAAAACCCTTCATTCCCAATGGTGATGACTTGTCCATCAGGAAGCTTATAGCTCTTTTCAAGAGAGGAGGAAGGAAGCAGCACTTACCATTTCATTTTCAAAACCCAAAGCCATGTAACAAAGCTTCTCCTTGACATCTCTCACAATCTCCTGTTCAGCTGCAGACAGCCAACAGGGTTTTAATCAACATACAGTATGACAACCAGAAAACAGATTTTCTCATCTGAGGTCATGAGGGTCATTGGATTCTGACCTTTCTGTTGTCTCAGCAACATTACTTTCATTACCAAATTTCCCTCACCTGCAAATAAAAGCTATAATTGTACTACAGTCTACTACAAAGATTGTTTACATGTTTATGTCGCAAAACCTTGAGGTTCATCCATTACCAGCCACTAACTTTGTCCCTTTGTCTGTGGAAGAGGAATGTTAAAACACAGCCATCAGTTATATTTGCCAGTGATGTAAGATTTCCTGAGAAGATGGCATCCTCACCCTTGGATGCTCAACACATATGCTGAAAGCCACAGTCAGGAGAACCCTGTTAGCTAACACAAACTGGTTTTCCCAGGCCAAACTAGTGATAGGGATTTTCATGCATCTTTCCAAGTACACACTTCCTGCATAAAAACATAACTAACAGAGTAAACCTATGCAAAGTTGATCCAAAGTTCAGCTCGTTACTAGTGATGACAAAAGAGTAGCCCCTCTCTAAGAATTTTCATGAGAGAGTCAGTCAGGTTTCTACCTGCCAGATCAAGTCCCATGATGACATGAGGCAAGGTGTAGCCCTTATAGATGGACACATTGTGTGTGACACTATCACCAGAATCCAAAACTATTCCTGGAAAGTGTAAAAAAAAATATCATAGCAAACAAAAAAACCCCACAAACCAAAAAAACAAAACCAAGAGAAGCTGGTTTTGGGTTTTTGTCCCACTGATACAGGGTCTCCACCTACTCCACAATCTCAGCTGAAACATGCAACAACAGAGAAAAGTGCTCATGTGGCAGCTGCTTCTGTTGTTTCTGTAATTGAAGAGCTGCTCACATGACACAAAATCATTAGCACAAACTAAGCAGCAACTGCATTTGGGGGAAAGAGGTCATGTCAACTCTCAGGAATTTGATTGTATTGTTCTTGCTGTATGGTTGGTAACAATAATGTTCTTGCATGGATGCAGAGGTTTCATTGCAGCACTTTCCGGACATGCTATATTGTATAAACTGAAAGCAAATATCTATAAAATCAAACATTTAATCTGCCATTAAAATAAACCACCCCATTAGGGAAAAGTGCATAGGCATGTTACTTATATTCTTGGATAGCAAATGAAGAACATGTTTTTAACTCAAAATGAATAAAGCATTTCTGATACCAAACATGCATATAAATAGCTTAATTTTAAATATAAAACCAGTATTTACACCAATTGTAATTTCTGTAAGCTGGTGATCTTTTTATACAAAATTTTACTGTGGCATCAGGCTACAAAGACAGGTGGCGTTTTAATTTTTTCAATCTATATGAAGACTCAGGGATTGCTAAGAAGTAATTTACCATCTCAGCACTTGATCAGACTCTAAATGGCAATAAGAAGAGTTCTCCATGCTAATTCTAATGGTTGTTTAACAGCAGACAGCATTAGGTGATTGAAATTCAACATGAAAATTAAATATTTGGGTTTTCTTCTATTAGGAATAGAGTTTATCAGAAGAGGTAGGTCTAAAGTACAAAGGAACTGTGGGTTTGGAACAATCTAGTTAAGATACAGACCCTTCTTTTTGCTGTGCAATTAAGGGCAGTATCATACTGTATTGTCTTTCAACTTTTCATGTAGTTGAGCTGTAGTCACTTGAGCTTTTGAAGGAGAAATTCATAAGTCTACAGCCATACCTGCCATGAAGTTGAGAACCACAGAGAGGTACTTGCACAGCACGGTGGGAAATACCATGTTCCCATATGGCTATAAGTTCTTCTTAATACATAGCTGGTACACCATGATCAACATATATCTGCGTGTGTGTATATACAGCCACGAGAGGATGGGTGGAAGATACAACTCCCAGAAAGACTCACCAGTTGTTCTTTCCAATGCATACAGAGACAGTGCTGCCTGAATTGCTACACAGATGGCTGGCCCACCAAACATCTCAAACATAGTCTGGAATGAAGAATTTGAAAACCTTTAGGATTTTCACTTAAGAATATCTGAAGAGACAACATTTTTTTTTTCTTAATTAATACTGCCAATTACTATTCCTGAGCTCCCTCCTGACCCATGGATCCTCTGTGAGCATTATGCTATAGGGTTTTTTAGGATTTCATTTTTTAAAAAAATTAAAAATCACTGAAGTCAGTGGATCTCTTTCCATTAACTTCAGACTCAGTCAGAATATTCTAATAATGTTAATTGATGATAACTCCTTGGGATAACTTTTTTTACCCTGATGACAGGACTGCAACAATGCAGCAATCTAAGTATAGAATTTTTTATATAGAGGGGTTTTTTTTTAATATATATATATACACACACACATATATAAAAAAATGTATAGAAGACACAGCTGGAAGAAGCCACAAGGAACAATCTGTCTGTTCCCATCTCAAGGAAGAATCAGCCATTCCTGACAAAGCTTTCATTCTGTCGCAGCAATTCCTCTTCTGGAGCATCCACAGGTTCCTCCAGCAAACAAATCTCATGATATCCAATACTTACTGTTATTAGGGGTTTCTTGTTGTCTAGCTAAAACCTCACTTGATTAGTTTAAACCCATTACATTTCATTCTGCTACCTCCTGCCCCATTAAACACAGCAGTTTATGGTGACCTTGTTTCATCCCCCATCTCCCCCATTCTAACAAACTCCAGTTCTTCCCATCCCCTCTGTCAGGATCCACACTATCATTTTATCTGAGCAGATGAAATAACATTTGTTTCTGGCTGGACTTCACTGGAGCTCTGATAAGGAAAATCATTAAGGGTATGCAGTGGACTGGACAACCCTACGCCTGCATCCTTTCTTTAACCTACCTACTAGCCTAGGCAGTGCTACCCCATCACTAGTGCTGCTGCTGTGACCACGTTTCATGGAATCATAGAATCATTTAGATTGACCTTTAAGATCATGGAGCCCAGCTGTTAACCTAGACTGACAAGCCAAGCCCACCGCCAAACCATGTCCCTGAGTATCACATCTACAAGGCTTTTAAATACCTCCCGGGATGATGATTCCATTGTCACCATTGTACCCATCAGAGCCATTGGCATCAGGGGGTTAAACTTAAACTTTGCATTTCATAAGCCAATACCTTTGCCAATAAAGTCTACTTTTAATGAAAAGTATGCTTTCAATTAAAGAAAACACAAATTACTGCTATTTCATTGTTAATTAATGTAATGAATTTAATGCAATCAGTAATAAGCAATAAGCCTTTTAGCAATCTTGAAAACAGGATTTATCATTACAGTATAATGACAGAGAGACAGTCCTAGACATGTCTACTGTATGAACCACACCTCCTGGTTGTTATAAACTAGGCTCTTCTTATGGTCTGTTGCTGTTTATCATCTCCCTGTTGTATTACCTCCCAGTAATGCATGCTGTCAAGCTCACTACTTAATTAGTTTATTTACACTGTTGCTAAATTGATGCATAATCTTCTTATTAAATATATGCCAAAAGTGGGCACAAAGGGAAGTGCAGAGCCACATCTAATTTCCCCAGGTGATTTTATACCTATATCTGTATTTAAATCACACTTACTTCTGGTTACATCACTGGCTGTATTTATAATGCAGACTTTTGGACAGAAGGCTGCTCTAAGACATGCAAACTTCAGAGGTCGACTTTTGGTTCTGATCTGAGTTTGTTAAGTCAAACTGGGTACATCACAGGCAGAAATGTTTAGCAAAGCATCATTTAAGTTTGAAGGCTTCAGACAACTTGTTTTCCCAAGCCAGCACAAATATTCCGCTTTCTGAACACTTGTCCCCTGATCCCTGAAGAGGTGCTCCACTTAGGATCTCCACAAAGTCTTCTGCATGATGGCCTTCAAAACATCTTTATTCGAATTTTCAAAAAGAATTTACAATGCTGATATGATAAGTAGCATTTTGTTTCAGGCAAAAAGACTTGACAAAGTGAAAGTCTTAAGGGTAGAAAGCAGGAGATGGTACAGCACAAGCTGAGGAGTTGGGCTACTACAAGTTGAGCACTCTTGATGGCCAGAGGTAGGCACATGAAAGGCATCATTGATCTAAAGCTCACGCAGAAATGTAATGCAGCTGGTACATGACCTGTGTTACAGCACTTGCAAACCTCAGTTTTAAATACATCAATGACTCACAAGTCCATCCAAAAAATTACACGAGTCCTGAGTAATAATCTACACACCAAAACTCAGCATCAGAAGCCACCTCAGCCTCCAGCTTCCCCAGTTCCAGAACTGAGCGTCCACACTTCAAGCTTTTAAGAGACTAGTTCCACATATCTCACTGCCATGCATGAGTATCAAACACTTTAGGGCCATCCAGAGTACTCGCGAGAGCAGCAGAAACTTTTCCTCTCTCACCATGACTCAGCCAGCACGCAAGCCCACCCTAACCCTTCAGTGATTATCTCCCAGATTTTAAGAAGAAAGTTGAATAGCCAAAACTATTTATATTTTCAGCCACTTCTGTGCAGAAATGATCTGCAGCACGAAATTCAGATGATTACCCAAGTCATTTTTTCACGGTCAGCAGGACAGGGTGTTGCTCTGGCACAACCTGGGATTCGTTATAGAAACAATGGTGCCAAATATAAAAATTAAAATCACTTCAGAAAAGTGATACATCATTTCTTCTGTCCACAGAACTACACAGAAAGCTTTTGTGGCACAGTCTGAGTAATTACATTTTTCTGAAACATACTAACATAGGCAGAAAGCATGCAAGATTCAAGAATCAAAACCATTTAGTTCCTACTGCATATAACAAGAGAATATAGCCTACAGAACAGAGTCCTTCCAGCTAGGATTCCCCACACAGGGCACAGATCCTGCACTCTAAGCAGGGTCACCGATCAGTTCTGCCCGCAGAGCTGATGCTGAAGCTGAGCCAAGCACTGATTGTTAGACCTGGAAAGACTTCTGCACTTCAAGCTGCTTGGAGACTGATGGAGGTGTAAGTCGCTATCAAGATCATCTTTAGAAATCTAATTACTTCCAGAGAAGCAAAAGGCCCTTTATGCCACAGGTAAATCCAGTAAATCCTGAATCAAGCTCTCACTTGCTACAGAATAATTAAATTTCTTAGACATGGTCTGTAAAGTACTGTCATATTTTTCCATGGTGGAAGGCAGCACCTGCATCAAATGATGCTGGCTTTGACTGACTGAGAACTGTGGCTGCAAGGGATTTTTTTTTTCTTGATGCCAGCTCAAAGACAGAAGATAAAATATTTCATGTCTTCTCATTTAATTCTTTCCTTTTTTTTTTTTTAATTCAGCTTTGCCTGACCCAAGGAGCTTATTTCTGAGCTTCAGAATAGTTTTAAGAGTAAGTTTCTTTGATTAATAACCTAGAAACAAGTACTATTATGGTTCCAAATGAACTTAAATGGAAAAAGAAGATAGATAGAGATTCAAATATAGATTCCCTACATTTAAAGTCCCTACAAAGTCAATAGTTGTCCAGAGTTGAAATTATTAAGAAAATTATCATAAACAACAAAAAAAAATGTATTTAATCTCAGTCCCCTGAAAATAAAGAAGTTGCTTCCAAAACTGAGGCTTGGGATGCCAGGACATCTTCCATTTGAAGGTTTTGAATGCAAACACAGGGAGAAATTGAAACCAGAAAGTAATCATGTAAAAGTGTGTGTGTCTGTATATACATCTATATACACAAACAAAAATCATATATAAACTGCCATTTCAGCCCGGAAAGGACCCAGGGAAGAGAAGGAAGCCTCGGTGCTTACATAATTAACAAAGTGCTGGTGATTTCAGTTGTGAGAATCAAACCTGGATTTAAGCAGCACTCTGCCTAAACCTTGGGCAGTTTGCAGGTTTTTCCTCAAGACCAGACAGGATTAGACCCTGTACGGCCCATTAGACTCAACCTAGTGATAACCCCAACATTAACAGATAACGCTACAAGAAACAAAAATATTCCAGTGTTGGATTTTGTTGGTCATAAGAATTAAATGTAAGCATCAGGCACAAGAACAAAGAGAAATTATCAAGGCAGAATTACTCCAACACTTCTATTAAACATTTACGTAGTCACCAGAGCCAGAAAATGCTCCATCCCGACGCTTTCCCGCCCATACGTTGTCAGCTCAGTTGCTGTGAGCAAATTAAGAGTGATGTACAAAGCCCTGTATTATTACCCAGCGGAAAACAGAGCCACCCCAATTTGAATATTGTGAACTGAAGCACAGGAGAAGAAGAATGCGTCATTTCATCCCCTACATGTTCTCCTCCCCATTCACACGAATGTCTGTGCGTCCTGCAGCACCCTCACTCTCTCTCACACGCATGCACGCTCAAGCCTAATCTTTGGGTGACCCCACACACACTCTTTTTGTAACCTCTGGATGGTTGGGCACTACACTATTATGGTTTTGACTCATTTTTGGCACGTCACCCAGCAATTCTCTTGTTCCTTCCACATTGCAGCACTTTTAGTAACACGATTTTCAAGCAGATTGGTTCAGATTAAAGTAATTGAACTGCTTTAAAAATCTTGAGGGGAAGGGAGGATATATATATATATATATTAATTGATATAAATATATATACAAAAGAGATCCCCTTAGCATCCAAACTTTAGGAATTGCATTTCAGAACTTCTGTCAGCCAGAAGAGTGCGTGCACATATGTATACATGTACACATGTGTGTCAGAGCTCCAGGGCAAGCAGAGACACACAGTTGAATCAGAGAAGCCCATATACCAAAAAAAAAACCAAAACAAACAAATAAACAAAAAAAAAAACCCTCTTTGTTTCTTTTGCAGTAATCACAAAAGTTTGCAACCAAAAGTTTGAGCTAGGGTCCCACTTTCACAAGCAATTCCTTCATCCATTTGAGTGACAAAGAGAAGAGAAGGTCCAGCTACAAGAACTCATTTAGTACCTCACCATTATTTGAATTACAGCATTGCCTGAAGCCTGCAACACATTACACCCTAGCTGCCCCCCTCAACAGAGCCATGGCTTTGCACCACACAAGCACAGGCTACCTTCATTTTATGCAACTTTGCCCAACTAGATTTTAGACAGTCTGCTCTAGCATCCAGCATTACCCAGAGGAAGAACACATACCGGTATGTGTTACACACAGGACAATTTCCAGACACAGCGATTCATTGCTGAGGGAAGAACATAAACTGTAACCTCCAATATTAAAAAAAAAAAAAATTCTCTACAAGAAAGTATAATTTCTTGCTGAATGCAGACAGCAGGAAAATTCTCAGGGAGAACGACGTAACAGGAGGTACAAGGTCAGAGCTTCGACACTGAAGTAAAGAGCAAGGTGCCCACCCAGGAAGCAGTGAGATAATAAAATGCAAATCCTATGGTTCCATCTAGAGGAGTAGGTGGGCAATTTATTTCCAAGTATGAACTGAGGACTGTTGCTCTGTTACAGACTTTGGTCCGTTCATCTGGAATGGGTTAATGAACATAGCACAGTAGCTGACTTTGGATATACGTATTATCATTGCACACACCTCATCTCACAAGCATGAATCTAGACCATCACCAGCCCCAAGTCTGCCTTTCAATCATACTGTCCACAGGGAAACACAGCTAGAAGCATTTTCCTGTGGAGTTTTCTTCCCACACCATTTCATATGGAGACAACTAGGAACTGAATTACAACCCTGTTTCTAAAGACGACTTAGAGTATTTCCACATACAGACCCAGATGCTTCCTGTAGAGACCAGGACATACAAGATATCCCAGTCACAGTGCCCTTAGGATGACTCCTGCCTCTCCAGGCTCTGCCATGAGCTCACCTCATCACCTGTGCCTAGTCTGGGGCATCCTTAAGTTTGCACTTTGCAAAGAGGCCGTGGCACTGGCTGCATGCCAAGGAAGTCATGCTTGATAGGGAACAAAGATGCCTCCTCACCATCCAGACATTAAGAGCTAACAGAAATTGACAAGAAAAAAAACATGCTTCAGGGGAAAAGAAAAAAAAAATCCCACTCAAAGAATTAGTGTAGGGATAGGAAGCCCCAGTCTGTCTTTTCCTCTTTAATTGACAGTAAGAAGGTCATATGCAATACAAGATGTGGATGTCAGTAGTCACCTTGTTCACTTAGGCAAATACAGAGGAGGGAAAAATCATTAGTGCTTTTACTCCCAACTTCAGTAATGTGTCTTTACTACTTCTCCCATTCACCTCTGATCAATCACAACCTCGTGGGTTGTGGGGGGGGGGGAGTCGTTGGGTTGGGTTTTTTTCAATTTTAGGTACTCCATTGTTGTCAAATGATCTGCTTTAGAAGAAACTTTAAGACTGAAAAGAGTACGTATAAAGCATAAAATACTTTTATAAACAACATACTGCTAGATCTGATGAGCAATGAACATTTACTTTTAAAAAGAACGGTAACTGCGGAAGAGCCAAGACCCGATCCTCTCTCGCACTAACAGGCTGTGCTATCCCTTTATCTATATCATGATTACAGATTTTCTCAAGGATTTTCCCTTTGGTTTGCAAGAAGGTTCACAGCAATTTGTCCGTCTCATCTAAGATGATGCCTCAACACAATGACATATAAAATAAATAGCCACCTTTTCCACATCATCCCAGCTTGTGACGATTCCATGCTCAACAGGAGTCAGGATCCCCCTTTTACTTCGTGCTTCATCCCCTACATAGCTGTCTTTTTGACCCACTCCAACCATAACAGCCTCCAAAGTATATTATTCTAAAACTAGTGCATTACATGATGCACTTGAGAGGTAGGATATAATTTTTAACGGGAAATACCATACCTGCTACTGCTCTTCTAGAACGTACCCCTAAAGTGTGCAAAGAACTAAAATGTGAATTTATCACTACCCACCTATCCTGTACTAACTACCCCTGTAAACTCCCCAGGGAGAGTAAGGCAACTTCAAAAAAATGAAGGAAGGTGTCTCACACTTGGTGCTACTAACCAAGGCAGGAATCAGCAAACCCATGGTTCTCCACAAGGGATGGGGCCTTTGTCATTGCACAAAGGAGTAAAGGTGAAAAAGATACAAGTTCTTTTTGGCTCCCTAGATTTACTTTACATGTTTGATTGCCCTTTGTGTCTAGGTGGCTCTATTATTGCCTTTAAACGGTGATGTTATACCTCCTTGCTGGAAGTAAAATGGTTTTGAAAAATATTTATTTAGGGAGGGGGGGAAAGCATTCATTTATATGAGACACAGATATTCTAAAAAATGCCACTTTTTAAATAATGGTTTTACTAAGTTTGTCATGTTTGCATTAGGAAACCTATCATGATTGCCCCAAATAATATAGTAACATGCAAAGCAGGATATTATTCACCAACTGGCATAAAAAATACTTAATTTTGCTCATGGATATATTTTAATCCCATGGATTCAATAATACAGCTGCTGGGCTGCTTAACTGTGCAAAATTACCTGCCAGCTCTAATCACTAATAAAAGCCAATGAACAATTGGAGATGTTAAAGAATGGACCTATTTTGAACCACTGATATTCAACAACTCACGGAGGTGTTCAAAATGTATTCCTTAAATTGCTGAGTATTTTATGCCTCTCAAACCAGGCTTATTTAGCCCAGCAAAAGAACACCCAGAACATCCGGGAAGGGTTTTTAACAGACCAGAAAATAAAAATCTGACTCAAGATACAAATACAGTGAACAAAACTCTGTATCTTCCATTTATAAAGGTAATGTTAGAAAGCTAATTAAGCAGAAAGACACTTTCCAAGGTCAAGAAAAGCCACATTCATTCTTCCCAGTCTTGTCTGAGTTGATAAAGTGGTGTGCTAGAGATGTTTTTGGGAAGTTTAGTGGGCTATGCCGTTGCTTGATGGAACAAGAAAAGGAACTTACCACTATTACTCATTTGGTTTCTCATGTTAGCGATGTTCTGCCTCTCTTTTCTCTTTGTATTTATACAACTATTAATCCAACAAGCCAGGAATTTTTTTTTTCCTATAAAACACCTTTATGTCATTAAAATGCTCATGTTCTTGTAACGTCAATATTTTATGGTGGAAGAACCACTTTTCCGAAGGACCAAGAAGTTTACCTTAAAAGACATGCAGCAAAATCATCAGTTAACAAGCCAAACTCCCACAAGGCCGATGGGAAGTTTGTCTTGATAAATCGGATGCTCTCCCACTGCCACATCTGAACTCTCAAAGAAAACCCACAAACCCACCCAACAAAAATAACACATGCCAAAACAAACAAAACCAACCAGACAGCACTTCCAATTGTGGTACCAACTGATGATGTCAAGGACATCCAACAACAGATGGAAAACCAGCTCTTGGGGCATCATCTCCTGCAAACCCAGTTTTGAAAAGCCCAGAACCATTGTCACAGATGAAAGCAGTGGTTTCATTGTCATCACACACAGCAACTCACAGTTTTGGCTACAAAACAGTAACAGGGAAGGGGAGAGAGGAGCAGATGGATGGAACAGGACAGAAGCAACTCTCCATCATTTAGCGATTTTGGCACAGTAAAAAACCTCATCAGCAAAGTCTATACTAAGGCCCCCATCTTGCAAAGCCTGTGAAGTAACCACATAAATTTCAGCTTGAATAGATTTTACCAAAGCAAATCAATCAGGACATTTAACCTTTGTTTCCAAAAGGGACAACATCTCTGCTGTACCCTCAAGGAGTCCTGTAATATGCTGTTAATTAGCCTCATGACCACGGAACACATTCAGCTAGAGGATAAACATTCAGCACCACTTGACTTAAGCAAACGTAAGCCCATCTCTTCCAAGGCTGAATTATCTTCTAGAAATTTTCTTTGTTGAAAATTAATTGATCATACACACCCACCAGTTGCAATGTCAGTACTTAGAAGGTAAATAAGGATCACCGAACATTCGTTACTTCAAAGACCACAGATACTCCCTAGTGGCATGATTCATTTTGCTTTTTTCTTAGAGGGACATCATCAGTCTTGAACAACCAACTAAAAATAACCCCCACAAAAAGTTTCAGGAAAGTATTTTTCAATTACAGCTCCTCTGTAACACGAAGTGCTCACTACAGAACCTATTCTATACTTGTAAGTGGTAAATACCTTTCCCAAGTGGCTATTCTGGGAAACAAGGGGTGGCGGGCACAACCGCCCAGAACAACTTAACTTCAGTAGTTGGCCAACACATCAAATGAAGTCTTGAACTCCTTGAAATTCATGGCAAAACTCCTGCTGAGGGAGGGCTTGAATTTCACCAAGACTTCTGTTTCAGATTCCTTGGTTACTTTTAGAATTATACAACTGCCACTTTAGGCAGTCAAGGAGAGGGAAGAATTTTATTTTTCCTTCTCTGACAGTTTCACATGGTACAGAAGGGTACTTCACAAATGGGAAAGGAACAGAAATCAGCACTTGCCCAGCAAAGGCCTCTCCCAAGCAATGCAAAAATGCATTAAGCATCCTTTCTGCAATTAATGCAAAAATGTACCTGACTTCAATGTGCACAGGCAGGCCAGGAGCAGGCACAGAACGGCCACCGGCACTAGGGTCTGCCCTGCCATCACTTCAGTCCTGTTTGGGGAAATTTTAAGTGTCTCATAATCTTCAGAGGATCCCAAAGTCCCTGGAGATTCACAAACAGGAAGAGTTAAGGTTTTTAAAGTTCAGGCTGCATGAGGTTCCTGGTGTTCAATCCTTTCCCATAAGCTTTACAAAGCAAGGCTGTGACATGACTGGTCCCAACACTCACATGTGAAATGGAAACAGAATTCAAAAATATGGCATTATTTTAAAAAGAAAAATCATTTTAACTCCTGTGGATGTGTCTGTGACCGGAAGGTTCTTTTTTCACAGACAGAAGCAGAATAATTCTATCACACAACTGTGTTAACAGCTTCAACAGGAGTGTTTAACCACTAGGTATAGCAGCTGGTATTTTGGAACACTCATTCATGTTGCCGTGAGTTTCTATTTTCTTCCAAAACCCTCAGGGAAAGGCTTTTCCATGCCATAAACCAATCATTTACCAGCAACATCCGACAGTACAGAACCTCACCAGGGTAAAACAGAAGGAAACTCGTTCTTAAATACATCAGAATTACATCAGATGAGATACTAGAATTTAAGAATAGAGGATTTTAAAGGACTGACATTTCCTAATAAAATAAAAGGCTGAATTTGTTAATTCCCTCCCCCTTTGTCTTGCTTTGCTTATCATTGCCTAATTACAAGGTGAATGAGTAAAGAGCATTTCTCAAAATGTTCACTGATTGAGGCATGTTATTGCTTTACAGCTGCTGAATTTATAGGTCTAATAATCGTTTTCACAAAGCAGCTCTTCTTTAATCTTGCTACCAGATGGTGTTCCTAAATGAATTCCCCAGATTTGCTGTTTATTTTTTACTTTCAATTATTATTTTTCTAATTCCTGGTGTCGATTAAATACAATTAAAGGAGAAATGCTTGGGTTTTGGCTTCTGCACAAGGCCCAATGTCCAGACAGCAAACACTACTGAAGTGTTCTTACAGGTTTCAGACAGACCAAGGTGGTTTCATTGCACTCTACTGATCCTTCCAGCGACGAGAAACGTCTGCACGTCTCCCTGCAACCACAGAGTCAAACCTGAATTACCAGGAGACCCTTTGGAATTCCTTCAAAGCTCGAGGCAAACAGCATCCAACTCCAGCAAGTCTGTAAATCCCAGAAAGATCTCAGATGAAGTGAAGCGAAGTGTTAAAATCATGAACTGTAACATGAAAAAACTCTCAGGGCAATACGAAGGAAACAGTGATGATTTCTAAAAACTTCTTTGTAAATGATATGATCTCACTTTCCATCACATTTATATCAGCTTCTGGAATGGAGTTCACAGAGTATTTACACATCAAGCCATTTTTGGAAACTTTTTTTCCCCAGTTTGTGCTTATCACAGCAACAGCACAAAGGTCTGGATAAATCAGGGCAGAATTTCTACCACCACTGGATCCTCTCCCACTCTCTAACCTGCTATGCGTCATGACAGAGGGTTGCTTTCTCCCCTCAAGATAAAAATCCCTCACACTAGATGAGTAAGACTAGAAGGATTTGTGGCTGTCACTGTAAAGCATTCTGCTTCATTAGAACACAATTAGCTAAGAATAACTCATTATCATTCTCTTAACAGCCATCTGCAAGCTGGAAAGGGAAAAAGTCTATCCATGTCCAGTACTCAGGGTCCTACTGTACTTGTTTGTTCATGTGGCACGCACTGAAAACAGCCAACATAGTGCTTGGGTGATGCTAGGGCTGAAAACAGGGACTGAATCAGTGATCATCCATTCAAGGGAGGATTGTTACCAGGATTCATGGGGACGGGCTGCCCAGAGAGGTTGTGGGGTCTCCTTCTTTGGAGATATTCAAGACCTGCCTTGACACATTCCAGACCTGCCTGGACACAATCCTGTTCAGCCTGCTTTAGGTGATCCTGCTTTAGCAAAGGGGTTGGAGTAGATGATCTCTAGAGGTCCCTTCCAAACCCGACCATTCTGGGATTCATTGACTCTGTAAAGAACCATGAAACAAATAACGTTTACAGGATTTCCCTACAAAGGTAACCGCACCTGGCAGTATTTCCCATTCTGGATGACAAACACAAGTGATGCAGAGTATCAGACACATTTTGGTAAATGTTAACTCTGCAAACATAAAATGCCAGCCAAACCTTCTTACCTATCACATGACTGCAACACAGACCTTGCACAGAGAATCCTTGGACCTTAAGCAGGTAATTGACTAACTTCTCTTCAAAGTCAACCTTGAATCTGCTCATCAGAAAAACTGATGGAATTCTGTCACATACTTACTCATTCGGTTTTCGTTTCCCCCAAGATTTTTAGGATTTGAGTCTAGAAAACAGGAAATCAAACAGCTGCTCCTTTTTTGTGACTTTATCTCTGCTCCTTTAGACTCATCTCATTTTGATTCTATCTCCATTTTATACAGATATGAAGGGAAGCACAGGCAGAACAAACACCAATAAACAAGCATACAGGGTGTAAAAACCTCCTTTGGGCTTGGAGTGGCCACAGTCTTCACAAATAACTATTTCTCTGATTCAAAAAACAGCTTGTGCAGTTTCCGAGAACATTGAAACCAAACACAGATGTATTAATATTCGACGTGTAAGACTATTAAATGTCTACAGCAACTGAATGCAAATCCTCTAATTCATACAGCCTCTTAGTTTAAAAGGTACCCTTTATTTAGTTGTATCTTGAAGCTCAAGTACGTAAACCAGGTAAGGTTGTGTCTTTACAAGCTTGAATTTCACGTGTTGAGCAGCTGAGTGACATGTTGCCCCAACGATATGCAGTAAAACACACCAAGACAAGTGCCAGTGAATTAAAAAAAACCTCCACAAAATCAACCAACCAAGAAAACCACCCAAAAAAACCAGCACCATAAGAAAAGCTACAGAACCTTTAAACAGCAATAAAAGAATACAAGAAGTTGAAGACATTTCCTCACGTCATCGCAATGCTGCATCTTTAATCGCTGCCTTACCTCATTACCATACATCTAAATACACACATATATATATCTGTGCACCTTGTCAGTCATTACAAAGTGCATGGCCAAAGAACAACCTTTTTAAATCTTTTTATTTTCAGCAAAAAAACCCCAAAATCCAGTAGATCTTCCTTTATTGCACTCTATAAAACTTCTTGTTATAATCAAGAAGCCAATAAACAGTAATAGCTGAATATTCCTTTAAAATTTATAGTTTAACTCTTAAAATAAAATTTATATAGAAAAGATATCATTTACAACCCATTCAGTAGTAATCAATCATTATGTACTCACAAACAATATTAAATAAACTTGTGTGCAGCAGTTTCTTGATAGGGCAAACAGAGGGGAATATTTTCTCCTTAGCAAATATAATATTCCACTGTTAAAGAGCAATTCAAGTCAGCTTTGGAGCAACTGTGATATACACAAATTTCTTTTAAGAAGCCTAAGATTCATGTTGTGTAACAAGAAAATATACAACTGTGTCCAGTGCATAGCTTAGCAGCAGCATGTGGAAAGTCCATCATCTTGAATTGGCACACTGTTACCTACAGAGAAATAATTTACCCAAAAAATGCAGTGTACTCAGAGAACACCAGTGAGGCACAGTAAAACAACAAGATGTAGTGTAACTAGGTACGTGAGGAATAAATAGCGGGATTTCGCTCTGGAGGTCAGCAGCTTAGAACAGTACAGACTTCGCCCTCGAAGCCATCTTCTGAAGGAAAGGGCTCCTCCTTTCATCTGGTGAAGAAACAAGAAGCATGAAATTAAGTTACCATGAATACAGACAAGAAGCTCTACTGTATCTCAGTATTTCTGAGGCACTATAAACCTTTCTGCCTCTGGTGCAGCAATGGAGGCCAAAGCACAGGACAGGCTCTAAGCATAAATGATGGTAAACTAGTAAAAAGGGACAAGGATTGATATATATATATATTGCATATTATATAAATACATATATATGTATTTACACTAGAGATGAAAATGCATAATTATATGCATACCCATTTTATTTAATGGCCACGTGTGTAATATAAATACGATTAGTCATGTTTTAATTTGGACATATGCAATGTGTTCTATCGTATGATTTACACAGCTGCCTGTAGTTTACTCACCATCCAGAACCCAAACAGAAAAGAAATTAATGACATTTTTTCAGTCAAATGTAGTTTCAGTTGCAGATTGCTACTCAGAATGGATGCCTCTATGGCACACCCATACCCAACGACAAATAAAGAAGTACTTGAATAAAGAAGTACTTCAGCCAGCTCTGCAGAGACAAGGCAGATTAGACAAGTAGCTGCTTCGTGCCACTGTTCACATGTAAAGAAGACAACCCAAAATCTGTGATTCCCAGTCACTCAGAAGGGAAATCCACACTCCAAGAATAAATGACAGTTGAAAGAAAGGTATAGCAGGGGAAATACAAGAAAAAGAAAGGAGCAGTGTGAAGGAGATAACAAGCTGTGTCAGCTTCAATCCAGTCTCTAACTACCACTATACAAAACACACACCACTTAACTAGCTTATAATTCAAGGGGTTTAAAAGCTTTCATTTACTTACCTTTCGCACAACAACATGTTCACTAGGATTGATGATTAAGGCTTCCCGTTCCTCCTCAGGTTCCATCTGAACAGTGTATTCGCTAGGTACAGACCTGTAACTGCTTGCATCAAATCTAGAGACAAATTAAAAGGGAGATAAGAGAGTACTGAATTATATATTCTACTAAAATACCAAATCCACATAAGGAATATTATTTTGCATCTTTACATAGCTGGGGGAAAGTCCCCACAAAAAGCCTTTAGACTTGGTTTGTCTTGTCAGGTATTTTTCAGCCTCTATTTACAATCTACTCTCAAGGTGTTTCATTTATTCAGAGTAAGCCCCATCACCGCTAGCTTACAGAGCAGTGATTTTCAGGTGACGGTAGTGATAGGCACCTTATGTAGGCAGACAGATAATGATATTTTAAACATAAACAGTGGCTATACTAAAAGGTGTTACACATTGAGATCTTTCTCAAACTTGGAAAAAAATATATACTGATGATTACTGGAATCTAACATCTGAAGCAAGAAATTAAAGGAAAAAAATCCCAAAGCCTGTAACATTTTCCTGATCCACAGTTAGACCAAGGTTTTTAAACACAGCTACACACACATTTGCATTGCTTCGGCTACTGTGGACCCAGAAGTAACATCTACAATTTGTTTGTTCCACTTGTTCTACTACTTGCTCAGAAATCTCACACCTGTTGCAGTTTTGTGAGGCTGTGCTGCTGAGACAGGTTTTTTAAGCAGCAGTTACAGTTTTCTGCCAGCCTAAACTATAAACAACGAGCAATTCAAGGCCAAAGTCGCAGCCCAAGATAGTCATAGCACCTCTGAGAATCACATATAGGCAAAAACAACACTGTGATAAAGAGATAAAGCTCTGTGGGAAAGGATTCACATTGGAGAAGTTCGTGGAGGACTGTCTCCTGTGGGTGAGACCCCACGGTGCAGCAGGGGGAGGGTGTGGAATGAATGCCCTCCACCACCCCTGGCCAAGAAGGAAACCAACTTGCAAGGGACTGATCGAAGCCCCCATCTCCCAGTCCGAGATGCGAACAGGGAGATGGAGGGAGTGAAATCATGACTAGAGTGAAGTCTGCTAGGAAGGGAGTGTTGGGGGGGAGGTAGAGGTGTTTTAAGATCTGAAAAAAGGAAAACAGCTCATGAAGAAGTAACCAAGAACCCCATTTCTTCCTAGTCCCTGCCCCCCTGTACTGCAAGCAGAGGGAAGAAGGAAACAAGATCATGGCTAAAGGGAGGTCTGCTTAGAATGGGGGGATAGGGGGAAGGTGCTACCGAGAACCCCATTTCCCCAGTCCCTGCCCCCCCCTGTACTGCGAACCAGGGGGAAGAAGGGAGAAAAATCCTTTCTAAAGTCTGCTAAGAAGGGAGTGGTGGGGGGAAAGTGTTTTAAGATCTGGTTGCATTTGTTTCAAGATTTGGTCGTGCTCCCAACTCTGGGAGTTGACCAGAGTTGGGAGTTTATTACACTACTGTTCTTTGTAGTGTAGTGTAATAAATTAGGTAGTTTCTCTCTTCATTTTGTGTTGAGTCTGTTTTGCCCATGTCATTGCTGACAGAATGATCTCTCCCCATCCTTATTTTGTCTCCTGAGCCTCTTAATATATATTTTCTCCCCTGTCCGACTAAGAAGGGGAGTAATAGACTGACTTTCGTGGGTGCCTGGCCTCCAGCCAGGGCTGAACCACCACAACACCCATACAAAACCCTATCAGTAATCTCACTAAAAATAAAAGGGAAACAAATCTGGCACTGCGTTTTCCAGTTCTGTAGTACAGTCTGCATTTACTCTCAGGCACAGTGTTAATGAAGACCTCACCATGCATTTGTCCAAAGATTAGCAGAAGCAAAAGATGGCTTTGGCTCTCTGAACATTTAAGTTATTTCATACCCATATAAAAGTTTAATGCAGCAATCTATCTGTCACATACTCCAAAAGCGTAAGAGAAGAAAAGAAAAAGAAGTATGTTTTACAGACACTTTTCTTTAACAAGAAAGAACTCCACGTCTTACAGACATGAGTATTTTACCTATTACTTTGCTCCTCAGAGAGTCCAAGGGCTTCTTCTGCAGCTTCTCTCCTCCTCCTCTCTTCTGACAGTGTTTCTGTCAGCTGTGAGAGTGCCTGTTGCACTGAATCATATTGTTGCTCGGTCTCTGCAAGCCTATGACAAAATGGAATCCAAAATCACTACTTTATGTACTTAAAGCATTCATTTCTTGTCCTTTTTTATTAAAGAACGTTCTTTTCTGTGATAAATACTTAATTATAATGATATGCTTTATATTAGACATTGAAATAAAGTCACCAACAAATATGTCTTTACAAAAACAAGCCATAAACATTACCAGATAATAATACTTCAAGAATATGTTTATGATTCATTTATCAACTGTAAAACCATTCCTTTCTCTTTTTATCCATAACGCCTTAGAGTGATAGAAAAACATTACTCTTGCATTTACAACACAGCTGTCAAGAAAACAATATTGCTAATACATGCTCTCAGTCCTGACCTTTTTCTGAGTTTATTTAGCTCCATATTGTCTATTTCAACAATAACTGCAGATCTTTCCTGTGGCGCTCCAGGGGGAACTTCTGCTCTAGTTTCATCCTAGAAAATATTAAAAGAGGAAAAAAAACCATACCACCAGTCACCATTTTTCTAACCGCTAAAAATATTTACTTCAATTAAAGAGACCATAAGCACACCAAAGCAGTGGAACAAATCAATCTTCGTGCCATTTAATCTTTTAATTTCCATAGCTGTAATTTTCCCAACCTGTTTTCTATATGAAAGTTGAAGCACACTGCTCATGCATGCTGCTGGATTTAAAGGATACACGTACACCCCAGAGCACAGCAATTTCTGAATAGTATCTGAAGCGGAAGAAATGCATCTACACATCCACACAGTAACACAGCGCTGACCACGCATGCCTAAATTCAGAGCTAGTGAGCTCTAGGCAGAGCGCAAGCACTGGGAACTGTGGTTCAGCCACCCCATGCTTTGCAATCCAAAGCAGAATCCAAGTGGTCTGTGAGATAAGAAGTGTGGGATTCATTTAATTTTTAGTTTATAGTTCTCCTTGTTTGTGTTTATTTCTATTCATGGAAAAGTAAGGATATTTTAGGGTCTCATGTTACTGAATAATTATGGGGGTTATAATCATATTTATCACAACTGTCCCTGCCAGCTCTAGACCAATTCAAGATGACACTTCAAAACAAATCAAAACAAAAGCAGGTATAAACAGCTTCCTTCAATGAAAAGTTAAAAAAAACCAAGTTTGCAACATTAAAGACAGTTATCTTCAGTGCATCATCTGCTAGAAAAAGTACTGAATCAGCAGAACAAAAAGCATTTACTTCATTTTTAGCATGAAAACCAGAAAAGCATAAGCACAGGAGAAAAAAAAAACTGAAAACATTTCCATGTATTTGCTTACCTGAACAGTGCCTGGGAAAGATGTTACTTGCATGGTCTGATATTCCCTCTCCAGTCTTAAGTAACGATTTTGCAAGTCAGTGTAACGAAGCTGGTTATCTCTTAGAGTCTGCGAAAGAGTCTTCAACTGGGCAGACAAGACGGCATTCTCTTCTGCTGACTGCACAACCTTAAATAAATTAACATGTAAATAAAGAAAATTAGGAATTATGCCCTCCAGGAAATTACTACAGATTTGAGACTTGTTGAAAACACTTAACTGAATGCTAGTTTCAAAATTCCATCAACATTTTGGCAAGCTCACAGTTCAGTAAGATTTAACTACTTGTTTTATGAGCAGCAGAAATAATGACAATTGAGTACTGATTTCCGCTGTAATCAACATGCCCAAATCAGAAACTCAGGGTTTTAAACCTCAGTGCCTTCCTCCCTGTGTTTTCCATGATATCATCAACCAGCACAAGACAGTATACATAAGTGCTACTTACAGACAAGGCATATAGCTAAATAAACATGATAATATAAACATGTTCAGCAGGCAGTCCAGGAATGCACAGCAGTAGAGTTTTCAACTTTTCAAAAAACAGACAATAGCTGGGGGTTTCTGCCCGTTACCTAAAACACTCATCTTCACTTGTAGGGGCTTGAGATTTCTACACCTATTTCCAAGTTTGGTTAAAACCATTAATAGGTTGATAAAATGTTTGGGTAAAGCAGGGAAAACTGTCACAATGACAGATGAAAGGTAACAGAAACAGAATTTGCTTTGAATACCAGGCCACACAAAGGGATAAAAATGAAGGGAATTTCCAATAGTATTTACAAACTGTTGCAATCAAAACCGAACATACACACACACGTGCGCGCATGCGCGTTCATGGTGGGGGACACACTCTTACTGTCCTACCACCCAAAAAAGCACTCATCAAGAATTTGTAAGGAAACATTTCTGAGGTATTTAAAACTTGGCATGAGATAGCTTAAGTCCGGTTCCAGCTAAGACAAACATCTGTTTCTGTCTACAATGAAAAATATTTTACCTTGCACAGAAGTTCAGCAGTGCCCATCAGTCTCTTCAGAATGCAGATTCAAATAACCCTCTTGGGCAAACAAAAAGTCAGGAAATCCTCACAGAAAAACAATACTTACATCTAGCCTGCAGTTTGCAGACTGAGCCAACAGGGTTGTTTTGAAGAATTCAAGTTTTAAAGCAAATTAACTTTCAATCACACATGACACCACCAATTTAGCAATGTTTCTATGTTGATACCAGCTTAGATTCATATGGGCTGTTCAGGATCACAGCTGTTTTCCTAAGTTACCTTTGAATTTATCTGCTGAAAATGCAGATCCTTCTGGTGTATCTCCTGAAGACAGCGCTGCAGTTCATTTTGAAGCCGATTCTTCTCAGCTACAACATGCTTGATTTCCTCTGGTGCATCTGCACTTCCAGCGAGGGAGGCAGTTTCTAAAATCTTAAAAGGTATTAGCATGTTCAGGGTAAATGGTAGTAGTTCTCTAAATAACATACAACTCCATAAACATATTAACTTCTCACAAGTTAACACCACATTTACAAAAGACTGTATAAAAAAAAATCTAATACTTGGTGTTTTCAACTTAAATACTACCATTAAAAAAACAATTAAAAATTACCACTAAAAAGTAAGCCAATTAAATTTTTAATTAGCAAGTTGTGAAGCATGAAAGGGAAAAATAGAAAAAACCCAGATGAATATAAAACACCTTTCAAAATTATTGTCAAGGTAATGATGTACGATATTCATGACTTACTAAAGAACAGATATTTCATAAATGTGAATCTAAAGCTGAAAGTCCACCCAACATTAACACCGATACACAGTTTTGGCCTTTATCTCTGACAGGTCAAGATTTTGACCTTAACGTCCCATAATGGAGGGAAGGTACCATCTCTAATGCTTGATGGAGTCTGTTTTCTCATACAGACTTGTACCACAGAATATTCCGTAACCCAAAGGATATTACTGTTCAATAGCTTATATTCATGACTTTAACCACAGAAAACGATCTTCATACGAAACACAAACTTGACCAACTAAACCACTGTTTTAAATGAAACTCAGAGGAATATGTTTTACTTCGTCACAGAAAACGCAAATAAGAATATTACTCTAAAATAACACTTTCCTTGAGCTTGTAATGATAGCCTACAAGAGCAGACAGCGTTGCCAGACTGGGTCTCAGCTGCTGCCTTTCTAAATCTAGTATTTTGTTCCTGGCAAAAGCCAACTCCAGCTGCTTCAGGGGAAGGGCAAGAACGCTTCCAGTATGCACATCTCTCCCTTTCCCCCCAATCAGGTCCTATTCTAATCTGCAGTAATTAGAGATTTATTTAAGATCTGAAGAATGAACTTTATTAGATCTTCAAAATTCGTTAGCACTAAGTATACAAGTTATATCAATGTAAACTATCAAGTTTGGTTTTGATCCTTTTAAAAACTGTGTCCCTGAAAGTATGTGGTAGCTCTAATGTATCTGAAAAAATATTCACATTACCTGAAAGAACATATCCTTTTACTAGTTTTCTATTTCTGCCCTAATATCTCTTATTCTTGGTTTTCAAGAAGTGAATGTGGATTCTCATTTCACATGCCACAATACTATTAGGTTGGGATTTCCCCATCACCACCCATTTCTTTCTTTCTTAATGATACAATCCCAATCTTTACTGAATTTTTTACAAGTTTTTGTAAACTTGTGAGGTGAAGTGTACTACAGATTATTTACACTCAAAAAGTATGTTCATTAAAATATACCACACCAGCGAGTTTTCTCTGTTATTTTATCAACACATAAGAAACTCATGATTTTTCTTTGGTTTAAAGAAGTTGATCGATTTATCAGACTCCACTAAAAAGTGTTTTTAATAATTAACAACTATTCCAAGCAAATGAGTTGAACTTACCGATTTGACCACCTGCAGAGGTAATGCACTCATCAGCCTTCCCTACTTCACTATCATATGTTGTACAATTCTCATTTGGGAAGCAGGCTGAACAACAAATACAGTAAACTGATGGAAGTAAATTCGTGCCTCCTACTATATTTCATTTGTTTACCTTGACTGGGTAATTGCTGCCAGCAGAGACTGATTGCTTAACAACCATGTCTTGTTGCAGCTTCTGTAGCTCTGCAATCTGTCGGTCTTTCTCAGCAACCGTAATTTGACATTGATTTCGCAGTGCCTGGGACTCTGAGAGGAGGAGGTTGTTTTCCATTCTGAATATAAAATATTAGACTAGATGTTAAATGTTAATATACTACATAGTAGTGAATGAAAAGGATAAAGCTGTACTCACTTATTTCTGAAATAAATAACGGTAGCTTTTGAACAGTTCTATGCAAACATGGAGCACTACCTGAACATTCTCAATACACATTTCAGTTTAAAAACATCTGCTAAAAAGAAAAAAATATGAGAATATAAAAGCCTTGAAAGATAACATCACATTTTCTTCATTGGCCTGGAGACAAGTATCTCACCAGCTGTAAAGATACTAACATCTGTTAATGCAATAAATACTTCAGCTATCTAAAGAACAAGGCTGCATAGCGAAGCAAATTTACGTCGCAGCAATGCAGAGCACTGCTCAAGATAGCCAGTCTACCCTATTTCAAGTTTGAAAAGCCCAGACTCACAAAACTGAAATAAACAAACTTACCTTATCTCTAAAAACTGCTGTCATACACAGTCAGTATCACAAAAGGCATAAAGGTAATTTAAATCCTTCTGAATTTAATTTATCATTTTAAAGTTTACAGGACTACTATTCATACTGTCTACAAGTTGTAATAAAGTTTGAATATTTCACGTTAACTTGCCCACATTTGCAGAGATAAATGTGGGGCTGGCCTTTTGATCTACATCCTTTCCCCAAGAGCTTCTAGTATAAACCAGTATTATCTTACACAGACTTTATTTAGAGCGCTAGAAATTGCACCGTGGACAATAAAATGCAACAAGGCAGTTGGCTACTGCCTACTGGCCTCAAACTCAAACAAAACTCATTCTTCACTGGACTGATCATAACGTGCTTTTGCACTTCAATCATATGCACAAGTTTAAAAGCTTGATGACAACAGCAGTCTGAGATGACCAAATCTTATCTGCATCAGTGTGCCACTTAAAAATATCTACTGCTTGCTTTGAAGCAGACCTTGTGAGAGATTCACCAAATTAGGTCCAAGGTGTCACCTTACTCATTTGTCACAGATGATGCAAGATGTGAATAGTACTTAAGCAGATTCTTGAGGCTGCAAAAATATTGAAAATTAACTTAATTTCATATTTGAGCATCATGTAGTTGGACCAAATAAGCAACACCTCAGATATCTTTAAAAAAAAAAAAAAAGGCAGAAATTGGGTGGAAATGTTCAGCCATATCAACTGTTACTCTAAGAAGAGATTATTATACCAAGCAGTGAAATAAGATTCTTGAACTGTAATTCCCCACACCCAAGTCACTAACAGAAAATATTAAGACAGTTTAAAACTTTACATAAACAAAGTGACAATTACATAAAGATACAAGTGCAACCGTGAACAAAGACAACTCTGTGTAAGTTGACTTACCACATTACAGAAATATTCCTATCCTACATCTTGCTAAACTAGGCATAATTTTAGTTTTCTGTCAGTTTTAAGAATTCTAAACAAAAGCCACATGTATTATTTGTTAATTTTAATATTTATACCTTAATCCAGCAAGCTCATTCTGGTACGATGCAATCTCTCTCTCAGTTTCTGCTTGGAAGGCTTTTGTCTGATTCAGTGCCTTCTCCAAATCATCAACTTTGGTCTTCAGTTTTGATATTTCAACAGCTGCAAGGCTGGCTCCTTCTTTAGCCTATGTTTAATAAGCATGATTAGTGAAATGAAAAATACATGATCGAAGTTTTATTTGTGTGAGAATTACAGAGTATGTTTTTCTCCACGTTTTCTTCTGTTTAATGGGATAATTACTTGAGTAGGCCTTTTCTAGTCACAGTTTTCTTAGCATTCATATAATCAACAATGTTAAACCTGAGAATCCATAATGGCTCTAAGCATTCTTTGTATTAAAACCAAAATTACATATTGATGTAGTTAAAACTTACCACTATTTCCCTATTGTTCTGAAGCATATCCAAATTACTTTTAAAAGAATATATTTAATTGATGCCGTCACAACTAATGGGAAATGAAGCTGTGCCCTGTTTTCAGAAGTTACCTTCTGATTGCTGATCTCCTGCAGCAATTTGTCTCGGTCATCCTGAAGACTGGCCATAGCCTTGGAAAATGCTTCAATTTGGTGAACATAATTCCCACACTCAGATGAGAGCCTGCTAATCTCCATGTCACGACTAACTAATGTCCTACAGAGATTTTCAATTTCATGAGCAACCTGATCAAGTGTAACCTTATCTGCAGCATCAAGAATAACCGGATTCAGAAGAGAATTCTCTTTGAGTATACTGATAAGATGTACTTTAAAGCCATCCAATTGAGCTTCAAGTTCATCTCCTTTCTTTTTTTCAGTCTTGAGTTCAGATGTGTATCTGCTCTGAAGCACCTTTAAGTCGTCTATTATCCTATCTCTATCATTTTGCAGAGCCGTCATTGCTTTGCCAAAGGCCTCATTTTGGGACCTCAGCTCACTATTTTGAGATTGAACTTCGAGTATCATCTTCTCTGCATCAGATTCATCTCCATGTTCAAGTGTCGAAAGAGGCTTACTGTATCCCTCATCTGCATCCTTAGCACTTCTGCCTCTTGCATTCTGGAGTTCTCGAATCTTCTGAAGATTTTCTCCATGCTGTCCGTTGGATACCCAGTCTTTTTTCTGTACAACAGCACTAGTTAGAAGTTTCTCTCCAGATTCACATACAAGTTTCTCTTTGTTTAATGATGCAATTAAAGTTTCTAAATCACTCACTTTAGACACCAATTTTTTATTTGCATGTTCTAAAGACATAGCAGTATCTTTCTGCAGCTGACTGGAAAGTTGCATTTCTTTTATTTGTTTTTGAAGATCGTATTTTTCTTGCTCAAGGCTTTTAATACAATCCAATTTCTGCTTAAGTAAGTCTTTCAGCTGATGGTCTTTCAGAGATAAAACCTGGTTAAGATCTTCCCTATATTTTATCAGCTGTGCACTTAGCATTGCATTTTCAGAATGAAGATCATCTATTTGATTGAGAAGTATCCTTAATTCTTGTTTCAAAGCGTTATTCTCACTCGCATTGCCAACTATAAGGCTGTCCCGCTGATTTAAGACAGCTTGATGAAGATGTTCCAGCTCTTTGTATTTAGAAAAAAGATCATCCCGGTCATTCTGAAGAGATGACATCGATTTTTTCAAGGCGTCTATTTCACTAGCAATTGCAGCTTTATCTTGACCTGCTTTGTCTGCTTTTATCTGGAGATTTCTCAATTCATTTTCCATCCTCTGACAAGACTCCTCAGATTGTTGTCGCTCCACCTGCAAAGACCTTAACTGAAGTTCATACTCACTGATTTGTTTCCTATGTTGAGTCTGTACCTGCATCAGATAGTCAGAAATTTCATCACCTTTTGAAGAAATGAGTAAGGAAATTTCTTTGTCTTTATTACTTAGCATGATCTTCATTTGCTCAGAAATGGTAATCTGCTTTTGCAATTCAGCATTCATTTTTTCTTTGTCAGCTAGAAGCTGTTGCAATTCTTGTTCCTGTCTTGTAAAATTACTTTCCAGCGCTTTTATCTCTCTTCCTGCACTTTCACTGTTCTCTATGAGATGATTAAGGGAATTATTTTCTTTCAGGAGTGCTTGCAAAGCTTCTTCTTTTGACTGAAGAACACTCTCCAATTCTTGCTGCCTGTTTAAAAAAAAGGTATTTTCTTCCTTTATTCGGCAAAGCTCTTCATAGCGTTGTGTATCAACAGATTTTTGCTTCAAGTACATTTCATCCTTTGTTTCCTCTACTACAGAGTATTTGATATTCAATTCTTGGATCTGAGTCACTTTGTCTTTCAGTTCATCTTGTAAATACATTATTCTTTTATTACCATCTTCTATTTGTTTCTCTTTATTTTGGATGGCCTCTTTGAACTGCATTTCCCAGGTTTTCATTTCAGTGATTACCCTGTCCCGGTCATCCTGAAGAGAGGACATACACTTTGTAAAAGCAGCTAATCGTGCCAAAGCAGCATTCAAATCTGCTTGAAGTTTCTTGTTTTGAGAGTCCTTAATGCTAACTTCCTCCTGCAAACCATGAATCTCACTCATTGCCCTATCTTTTTCTCTCTGCAGAGCACCATGTCTTTCCTCTAGGTTCAAAAATTCTCTTTTGTGAACTGATTTTAATTGTTGAAGATTAAATTCCAATTCTCTCTTATATTCTCTCCTTTGAATTTGTAGTTCATCTTCTTTCTTCTTGAGCTCTTTTCTCCAATTTAGATTCTCATCTGTAAGCCTGTCCACTTCATTCTTTGACTGATCCAACAAGTTCATCTGTGAAGAAAGTTTTCCCTTGAGATTATGTATTTCTTCATTTGACTTTGCAAGCTTTTCTGACATATTACTTAAGTCCTTCTCAAATTTTTCACTTTTTGACTGTGAGAGTTTCACAGATCTTTCCAAATCCAGGATCAGCTCCTGGAACTTTATAGAATCCTTCTGCAAATGGTTGATCTCCTGCTGCTTCTCCTTTAAGAGCTCTTGCAATTCTTTCGTTTTGTTTTTACTTCCACTATTATCCCGCTGAGCACTCTTCACCTTCTCCTCAAACACTCTTACAAGGTGTAACTGCTGTTCTTCTTTTTCTCTAATCATGTCACATTTTTCTGCCTTTAATTCTTCCAGCTGCTGTATCAGCAAGTTATTTTGTACTTGTGCTGATTTCATTATATCGGTAAGATGATCAACTTTTTTAACATGATTAAGCAATTCTGTCTCAAGAAATTCTCTCTCATTCTTTACCTTGTAAGAACTTTCTTGTACATTTTCTAATTCTTCCTGTAACAGACATTTATCATCCTCTAAAATCTTAACTTTTTCATTTAGACTAACAATTTCTTGTGTAAGACTTTTACATTCCACATCCAGCTTTGTTAGACAATGATTTTTATGGTCTAAGGATTTTTCAGTTTCTTTTGCTTTTTCTGAAATTAATTTTCTTTCCTGTTCCAGGACAAGCACATCTTGTTCTTTTTCAGAAAGTTTATCCTTCAACACATTAATGTCTTTTAACATTGATTCATTCTCACATAATGCATCACTTATTTTAGATTGCATATCGTTCTGGTACACTTCCATTTGAGCCTGGAGCTCTCCCAAAGCCGCTTTAGTTACAGTGATGTTACTATGAAGGATTTCATTTTCATTCTGAATTTTTTCTAAAGCCAGCTTTAAATTTTCAGAAGTTTCTTTCAGCTGCTCGTTCTCCTCCATTAGCTGATGATTCTGATCAGTGAGTTCATGAAGACGATCCTGGTGTTCTTGCATCCTTGACTCTTGCTCACGGATCTGCCTTTCTGCTTTACTTTGCAATTCATCAACTTCCATTTTCTTGGATTCGCTGAGTTGCTTCAGTTGATTCTTCATAACCTCATTTTCATCAATGAGGCTTTGTAAACGTTTCTCAAGAGCCTCCTTCTCAGATTCTCCTTCCCTGAGTCTTTGAATAGCCTCTTGCTTTTCTTTTTTAGCAAGATCAATAACTTGCCTCATATCTGCTATTTTACTACTGATATTCTCATAAGCCTGAAGAAGTGATTCATACTCCTGCTTTAATTCACTATGTTTAGCCTTCCATCCTGTTAATTCAACTGTCTGAGAATCTTTTAAGGTATTTAGTTGGAAAGAAAAAGCCTCTTTTTCCTGAACTATAGTCTCCATGGTGGATTTAAGACTTTCACATGCTGCAGTGAGGTTTTCATTTTCAGTTAACAGTCTAGCATTTTCAGAAACAAGGCTCTCCTCTTCAGACAATGGTGAAACAGTACTTGAATTTTGTTTTGGTGTACCAGGATCTATCAAGTGTTGAAGCATACCTGTCTTGTTCAGCAGCTCTTCTCTTTCCAACATCAGCTTATCAATCTGGTCTTTAAGACATTTATTTTCTCTGAGGGCTTCTTTACGTGATATTAAAGCTGCCTGTAATTTTCTTTGAAGGCGCTCTCTGGATTTCTCTTCTGTTCTTTGCTCCTGTGGTTTAGAATCATCTCCATGGGGAAGTTTTGCCAGTGGCGATTCTTTCTGGATTTGACATTGAGCTGCTTCTCTCAGTTTAGTTTTCCTGGAATAATCAGTCTCTGATAGTTGAGAAGAGGTGCCTTTACCTTGTAAATTTCCTTGAAGAGAATTATTTTCCAAACAAAACTCTCCCAATTCCTTTTCAGTATCGTTTTCTTCCTTAAACTCTTTGCATGACACCACAGGTCTACTTATCTCAGCTGTCTCCCGCAGCATACATAGCTCGGTCAAAAGTTGTTCGTTTTTTTCACTGAAATGTTTTACCTCCTTTTTCATATTAAGTAGTTCCAAATTGGACTTTTCTAAACAACTGAGAAGATTCTCTTTTTCATTCTTCATTTCTTCAAATGCTGCTTTGTAATGGTGGGTTTCTTCCTGTCCCTCCTTCACAGCTTCATTTAACAATTCCCTTTCCTGATCAAATTTATTGTTGACATCCTTAAGCGAGTAACGCAATGCTTCTATTTCCTCATTCTTTTCTGCAACCTCCTTACTAGCTTCAATTCTCAATCGCTGCAGTTTCTCCTCGCTCATCTTGTAATCCTCTTCATTTTTTTTAATAAGTGCTGCTTTCTCATTATTCACATGTTCAAGCGCTGTCTTAATGTCAATAGCTTCAGCCTCATATGCTTCCAGCTTTTTCTGGAGCTGTTTTATATCCTCCAACCAGCTGCTCTTACACTGTTCCTGGAACCGATCCCGCTGTTTCAAAGAGTTTAAGCTGACCATTACTTTTCTTTCACCACCAAACTGAGCTGAAATTTTTCTCAATTCTTGCTTTAACATTTCTGTCTCCTCCTGAAGTTTTGCATAATTACTTCTTAACTCTTTCAACTCGGTATCTTTACTTGCCACTGAAGTGATCATGCTTTCTGACTCTTTCAAGGACGCAACCTGAACCTTGTTGCTCTGTTTGTCTGATTCCAAATTCCTCAGGTCAGCTGCCTCTTCACCCACCACGGCCTTAGATGAAGCCAGCAATTTCCCTAGGGGATACTCTTCTAACAGATTACAATTGAGTTCTTTACACTTTGTTTGAAGAACTTCCCAGAGTGCTTTATGCTCTTGTTTGAGATTCTCAAGGTGGTTTTTTTGTTCACCAAAATCTGCTGCAAGTTTAGCGTGCTCTTCCCTTTCTTTCTGAAGTTTTTTCATATCTTTTTTTCTGACCAAAAGCTCCCTCTCTAAGGCTTCTTTTTCTTTTTTCAATTGATTTATGACATTAATGTCAGTGTTAGAGTCCAGATAATTCTTCCTATCCGCAGTACTTAAATCAGGCTCTTCTGAACTGGAATTCTTCAACAATTCTTCCTTCTTAACTTCAGACTTCACCTTTTCAAGAGCTGAGAGCAGCTGAGAGCGTTCCTCTTCATAAGTACTCACTTTTTCATCAAGCATAGATTGTATATGAGCAAGCATGCTGTCCTTTTCCTCTAAAAATTTGAGGTTCTGCTCACATATATTTTGCTTTTCAGCAATGACATCATTTAACTCAGCAATATTGCCCTGAAGTTCCTCTAAATGAGAGGCTTTTGCAGACAGAATTTCAGTCAAATCACTTATTTTGGCATCTTTTTCTAAAAGTTGTTGTTTCAAAGTTCCAAGTTGGAACTCAAAATCTTTATTTTGTATTTCAACTAGTTTTAGATTGTCTGTTAACTCATTAACTTTCTTCAACAACTCCTGGGCTTTTTTTTGCTCTTTTTCTACTTCTTCCTGTCCACTCTTCTCTAGTTTTCCAACTTTTTGCATTAGATCTCTTCTTATTATCAATGCTGCTTGAAGTTTCTTTTTCAGATTCTCTTTTTCCTTGCCCATTTTCTCAAGATTAAGCTGCATCTCCTCTTTTTCATTTATTAAATCTTTAAATACAGCTTCTCTATTGCTTAATGTAACCTGACTGTGTTCCAGTTCTTTCTTACAGTCCTCAAGTTCCTGCAGTACTTGGCTTAGCTCTCCTACAGAACTATTATGAGCAGCTTCAAGGTCTTGAAGTTTGGTATTTAATATATTTCTCTCTTCAGAAAAATTCAGCATTTCATTAGACAATGATTCCATGATCTGGGTAACAGAATAGTCCTTTTCTTTCAGTTGCTGGCTTAAACCAGATACTAAATCCTTCTGCTGATTTATCTGGGAAGTTAAATTTTTTATTAGATGATCTTTTTGCCCCATTTCTTCAAGGAGAGTTGCTACTTTTTTAGCTTCAATGTGGAGTTCTTCTTGACTGGTTCTTACTATTTCTTCTGATTTATCTATCTTGTCTTGAAGAAATTCAACCTGCTTATTTATTTCCGCAGAGAACACTTCCCTTTCTTGCAAGAGACACTGTTGCTTACACAATGTTTCTTTGACCATGGCCATTTCTTCTGACAGACAGTCAATTTCAGATTGGTATTTGCCCTTCATCTTTTCAATATCATCCTGCAGCAACTCCTTCTCCTTCTCAAGTGACTGCATGCTTCTTAATTCATCTTTCATGGTGTCTATTTCTTTCTGCTTTTCTAAAAGCACCAGTTGCAATTGTTCACCTTCTGTTTCTTGGCTCAAAATAGCAGTTATTAGAGTGGAGAATTTTTCCAACTGAATTTTACTATCAGTTAGCTGCATTTCAAGCTCTGAAGCCTGTACCTTCTTTTCTTTACATAAAAGCCTACTATTAAGTAATGCAGATAAGCTTCGAGTTAATTCACCTTTTAAAAGATCCAGCTCTTGATGCAAAGACTGGATTTTGCTATCCTTTGATTTAATTTCACTTTCTAAACTGCTCAATTGCTCAGTAAGATTACTATTTTGTAAAGCTGCCCTATCAAGTTCTGTCACCCATTTGTTTTCTGCCTCAAGGAGACTTTGTTCTAGAGTTTCAAATCTAAGTTCTGATTTAGAAAGTTCTTCACTCTTCACACTAACCTGCATCTGTAACTTCTCTTTTTCAGTCTTCATCTGTAGTTTGACAGCATCTATCTGCATTCTTGAATAATTCTCACTGGTTTCTAGTTTTTCATTGATTTCTTGGAGCTCTTCCAAATTCTTCTGCAGATTATTTCGAGATTCAGCAAGTTGCATGTTTTCAGCCATCAGTTTATCAGCATCTTCTTGTAACAGAAGTTTCTCTCTCTCTAAAGACTCTACCTGAAGCTGCAGACTATCTATTAAAAGTGAATTGTCATGGAAGTCTTGAGATGATTTGGAATTTACATTGTTCAACTCTAGCTTCAAACATGCTATGTTATCTGCCTGTTGAGCACACTTCACATGGAGTGACTCCACAGCCAGTTCTTTTTGCTGTAGTTCTTCTTCCAATGTACTTGTTTGGTCTAGTGCTTTTTGGTATTCAATTTTTAGAGAGTCAAGTTCAATTGTTAAGGAATCCATCTTCTTCTGATTAGTATCAAGCTTCTCATTCTTCTCCTGAAACTCCTTATTAAGGTTTTTTATGGCTATACCACTTTCCTCTAGTTTTTCTCTAAGAACTTCAATCTCACTAGAAAGAACATTAACATTGTTATCTGCCAGCTGTATACTGGTATCTTTGTCCTTTAAAGAACTTAGCAGTCCAGCAATTACTTCTTCTTTTTGCCCAAGAGCTGCATTCTTCTCAGTTCTTAGTTCATAGTGTGCTTCAATTTTCTCCTGAAGAGATAAAAAGGCATTTTCTTTCTCATGGACTAGCTCTTTAGATTTCTGTAGTTCTTGTGTTAGTTCACATACCTGACTTTGGAGCTGAGAAATTAAACTTGTCTTCTCTTCATCCTTCCTTGCATTCTCCTTCAGAGTTTTGAGAAGACTTTTATTTTCCATAAGAGATGTTTCTTTTTCTGATAAGGACTGCTCCATCTCAATTACTACATTTTTCTGATGTTGTATTTCTTTTTGTAAATTCACTTTCACTTCCTCCAACTCTACCACTTGCTTCTTTAAGACTTCACACTCAGTCTCTTTCACTTGAAGTTGTCCCTTTAAATTCTCACTAAATAGTGAAACATTGTTGATAGCTAATTCTTTTTCTGAAACAAGTATTTTTAATTGTTCTGCTTCAGACATTACAAGTTCTAACTCTTTCTGATGCAAGCCAGAAGATTCCTGTAGCTCAGAAAGTTGTGCTTTTAAACTGATGTATTCATCTATCTTTTGTTTTAAGCATTCATCTTTCTGTAAAATCGAATTGTTCAACTGGGATGATTTTTCTGTCACATTTCTAAGCTGATATTGAAGGTCAGAAATAACCTCCATATTCTCAGACAGTTGAACCCTAAGTACATCAGACTCTTCAGATTTGTCTTTTAATAACTTTAACTCTTGGGCTTGCCTCTTAAATTCATTTTCTTTTTCCTGCATTGCATGTCTAAGCTGGTTGGTTTCAAAACCTAGAGCCTGTATTTGGTTTTGCAGATCCGAAACGATTTGCATATATTGTCCTTCTCCTGCCATTTTACTATCTGTCATTTGCTGAATCAAAGCCTCCTTTTCAGAAAGGAGAGTTGCTTTTTCTTCTAAGACAATTTTTAAGTTTTCTTTTTCAATCAACAGGCCATCGATTTGGTCCTTCAGAGCTAAAATATTATGACTTTGTTGGGACAAGTGTGAAGTTAAAGCAGCTACTTCGTCCGACTTTTTCGTTACCATAACATTAACTGTTTCAATGTCTACTTTCAATTTTTCGTTTTCTACGGTTGCTGTATGTGCTTGTTGCCTTGCTGAAGTAATTTCAGACTGTTGCTGTACCAACTGTGACTGAAGAACTTCACATTCACAGGACTTCTCGCTTAGTAAGTTTGAAACGTCCTCCTTTTCACGCTTAAGCGCATCCATTTCTTTGCTTAATAGCTGGAGCTGATTATTTAACACCATACTTTCTTCTATTTTCTCAGAAGCTTGCCTATGAAACTCCTCAAGCTCCAAACCCTGACTTTTTACAGTCAGGTCTCTTTCTTCTACCAGCAGAGATAACTTTGTTTTTTCATCTTTAAGATTTTTTATTTCATCCTGCAACTCTACAATAGAAAGCTTATTCTCTTCCATTTCCTTACGTAATGAATCATTTTGAAGGATTTTCTCTCCCAGGGACCTGTTTACAGTTTCAAAATCCAAAGTTACACTTTGAAGTTGTTCCTGCAGTAGTAAATTCTTTTCCTTACTATGACCGAGCTCTTGGATGAGGCCACTACACTCAGATAACTTACTATTTAACATTTCTTCTTTATTTATTTCTTTGTCTTTGGCATCCTTCAGCTGAATGAGAAGTAATTGCATTTGTTCATGCAACTGTTGTGTCTGTTCCTTGCTTTCAAACAACTGAACAGCTAGCACATCACACTCCTTTGTTTTCTCCTGCAGCTGTTCTGCAACTGAATTTTCTTTTTGCTCGGCAAGTATTGAAAGTTGTTCAATCTCTTTTGCCAGAGTGTTTTTATCACAATTCAGTACTGAAAGAGTTTTTTCATACTCAGCAGTCCTAGTAGATAACTTATTCTCTATTTCTGCCACAGCCTGGATTTTCTTTAACAATTCACACTCTTTTACATCCAAGAGTTTGGACAAATTCTCATTTTCACCGATTAGCTGTTCCTTCTCTTTTTCCATCATATCTATACTTTTTTTCAGATATTCATTTGCTTTTATTTGCTCTGCCAATTTTTCTTCCTTTCCTTCAAGATCTGCCTGCAATTGCTTATTAGCTGAAACTTTCTCCTGTGTCTCTACTTCCATCTTGTTAATTTGTTTGTTTATTTCATTTAACTGGTTATTAAGTTCTTTGCAACATATCTCTTTAGCTTTGAGATCTCCAGTTAATTTAACTTTAGTCTCTTCATTTTGCTGCTCCAAAACACCAAGCTTCTGCTCTAATGAAATAATGAGCTCTTGTTTCTCTTGCAATACTTTTTTAGTTGTTTCTTGATGTTCGGTGTGTTCTATAAGCTTCCTAGACAATTCAGCCAACTGTTCATCTTTTTTAGCATTTTCCAAGACCAGTTTGTTGTGTGAATCTTTAATTGATTTTAACTCATTTTCAAGAGCCTGTGCTTTAGTCTCTTTCTCTTTGAGCAAATCGTTCAATTTTTCCTTTAGAGTATTGTTTTCCTCAAGTTGGGATTTCAAATATTCAGTTTCTTTCCTTTGTCTATCCTCTGTTTCTTGTAGTTTTTCAGATGATCGATTAATTTGTTCTTTCAGCAAAGTAATTTGTGACTCACACTCTGCAAGTTTGTTATGGTATGCAACACTGTTGGCTTTGATTTCAGAACGGAGATCCTTAATCGTAATGCTGTTCTCACTGCTCTGTCTTATTAATTCCTCATTTTCCTTGGTTTTAGCTTCATTCTCAACTTTAACTCTTTCTAGCTCTAGTTGCATTGTATTACTTTGCTCAGAAAGAACCGAAATCTTCACACTTGCATCTTTTACATCAGCTGTTTGTACTTCTTTCAGTAAATGAGTTTCCCTCTCAGCCTTTGATAATGCCTCTTCCATCCCTCGTATTTCTTCCTCTTTGCATTGCACTTGACGCTTCAGGATGATAACCTGTTCAGAATATTCTGTCATACTCAAAGACAGGACAGACATCTCCTTGTCTTTTTCTGCCAATGTTTCTTTAAGATTATCGATTTCTCTTTCACGTTTCTGGAGATCCTGAATAAGCTGCAATCTTTCCTCTAAATGACTTGTGTTCAATTTGTCAAGCTCTTCGTTTGTCTGGTCCAAATCCAGCTGCATTGACTCTACCAGGCCATCTTGTTTCAAAGCCTAAACACGAAGAAAATAACATTAGAAGGATACTTCAAATGTATGGTAGAATCACACTCTGCATGTATGAGTACCTAAAGTAATCAAGCTGTACTAACTGTACAGTCACAAGATAACAGTGGTAATCATTAGACTAGTTTAGTGTCAGGAAGTTTAGCATATGATTTTTTTAGCAGCAAATGCTGTGATTTTGCTAACATTTAAATGGGCAACATCAAAAGAAGATAAAATTTCTTCTCTTACTTTATTTTGATGAGTTACCTTTTCCTTCAGTGTAGCAACTTTTTCTGTTAGATCACTGATGACTGTTTTCTGCTCAGTGTTCTCCACTTCATAAACACTGCATTTCTTTAATGCTTCATTCAGCTTGGTATTAAAAATAGAGGTTAATATAATAGAAATATACAGCATTATATCAACATTATGATGCTAGAGTCAAATTACCACAACAATACATAAACAGTTTCATGCAAAGCTCCATGTTGGGTCTAAGAAATCCTTACACACAACTCGAAGCAAAAAATGGTATGAAGTGAACAAAACTGTAAAGAAACAGAGTAAGAACCTTCCGACAGTGAAAAACCGCAATAATGCTGCCGAGACACAAACAGAAAGTTATGGCTAACAGTTTGAATAAATTAAATACTATTTAACAACAACTTTAACTTACTTTTTGCTCAGCATGCACAAACTTTTCACTAAGCTCTTTGTTCAGAACATCCTTTTCTTGAAGCAGTTTCCTCAAAGACTCAATTTGTTCTAGTTTTTCTGTTGTGGTCAACAGTTTTTGTTCTTTTTCTCCAAGTGAAGTTTCAAGGAAGCTATTTCGGTCACTTAATCTATGAAAAAAAATACACATTCAGATGTTTTGAAAACAAAGCTTGCTTTAAGCTTTCTAGTGTTATTAGCTCCAAACTACATTCCTAAAAGAATAGTTGTTACAGAATAACAAGGTTGGAAGAGACCTTTGAAGATCATTGAGTCCAACCATTCCCATCCTATGCTAAACCATATCCCTAAGTACCTCATCAACCCTTTTTTTGAACACACCCAGGGATGGTGACTCAACCACCTCCCTGGGCAGCCTGTTCCAGGCCCTGACAACTCTTGCAGTAAAAATTTTTTTTCTAATATCCAATCTAAACCTGCCCTGGCACAGCTTCATGCCATTTCCCCTTGTTCTATCTTCTGTCACCTGGCTGAAGAGACCATCGCCCACCTCTCTACAACCTCCCTTCAGGTAGTTGTAGGTGGTGATAAGGTCTCCCCTCTGCCTCCTCCAGGTTAAACATCCCCAGCTCCCTCAGCTGTTCCTCATATGATTTTCCCTCCAGCCCCTTCACCAGCCTGGTTGCCCTTCTCTGCACTTGCTCAAGGACCTCAATGTCCTTTTTATGGTGAGGAGCCCAGAACTGCACACAGTACTCAAGGTGTGGCCTCACCAATGCTGAGTACAGGGGCACAATTACCTCCCTAGACCTACTGGCCGCACTGTTTTTGATACAAACCAAGATGCCACTGGCCTTCTTGGCTACCCGGGCACACTGCTTGACTCATATTCATCCTGCAGTCAACCAACACCCCCAGGTCCTTCTCCTCCTGACAGCTCTCCAGCCAACCTCCCCCAAGCCACACTTTACATTTAAACTTCCAAGTACAAAAATAACACTTGAATCAAGTAACACTTTTTCAAGTGTCTTAAAAAATTATACTTCTCATTAGAAGTTTAAGTTTAAAGCAAAGCAAGCTAATCCTGTAATGGAGTTGTAAAGACCCTTTCTTTTACCCTTTAAGTTGCTCATTCAAGCCAGAGACCAGAATCTGATGCTTTTCTGCATCTCGCAATTGTTGGCTGCGTAATTGGGTGAGTTGAGTTTGCAAACGTTCATTTTCACTCTGCAACAAAACAACAACAAAGAAAATTAAGATACACAAACACCCAGAAAAGCATAAGACAATTAGAGTCACAAAAATCTGACTCTTCAGGAGATTTACATCCTACAGGGTAATAGAGACTATTATTCTAGCATTTTAGCCAGTATCTGTGCAAAAAACAATGCTAGTATCACAAATTCTGATGTGATATTAGTTCAAATAGATGCAACCCACCTTTCAGAGATATGCTCCTTTGGCAATACTATGATAGCATGAACTCAAGAGTGATGGCTGTATACCCAAAACAACACACACACACTCTCACACTGTGTTAAGGTAGCTTACTTATCTTAACAAAAGAAGCTACTGCTTTGAAAAAATACTTTCCTCATTGGTTTGCAGACAGTAGCAAACTCACAAAATTTTTTGCCTGTTTTTTCAGGTTGAAAGAATGCAAAAGTCTGCATATGGGGGCATGTGGGGAAAAGGAAAAGGAAGCAAGCTTCATTCACACAGCTTCTTAAAATTTTTTTTAAAATACAGTACAAATCTACTACTCTAGCCAGATCCACTGCACCAATTCAAAAATGAAACAAACAATCTGGCAACAGCAAACAAAAACCAAAAGCAGAACACGTACTCAGAATCAACAGCAAATAGGACAAACATGGCAAACTTGGTCACCTCCACTGCAAATAAGCTAGCATTTTGGAGGAGGCAGAACACACCTGTACCGCCCTCAACAGCTGCCCTTCTTCATCTACACCAAACGTTACCTGTATTGAAAGGCTTTGTTAAGAGATTCTTGAGCGATATTTAATATAGGATTGTCTTTCATCTTAAAATCATTGATTTTTTTTACACATATGCAACTTCAGAGATAAAGAACTACAAAATAGTTAGCCATGCCTGAGGGAGTTTAAGAGATCATTTGCGTCAGTTAGTGAAAACAAGGTTTACAAATTTTCATACGTAGTAACTTGTCAGTCAGACAAATATTAAAAGTAACTTTTCTGATAAATATGTGCTTTACTGTTCCTTTCAGTGTCTCCACTGAGTAACTTTACAATATAAATATATACCAAATTAATATCTAGTGTTTAGATTGTGTGTAAATATATGTATAAAAATAATTTATTGTTTTTATATATTTACACCGTTTCTTTTCTATAAGTGTGTATGTATATCAAAAATAGTAATTCACACACATTCACATAAAGTAAACTTGAGAAATGTAAGAAGAGGGGGACGTATGCCAGTAAGAAAATCTAATCCTGGACATTCTGGCAATGACCCCCTAAAAAGAATAATGAAAATAATGTTGCCTTTCACAAATAGCAACACTTACTTTCTAACAAGTTTCTCCATGTGATGGCTTTTACTTTTGCTGAACAGAAGTGAAAGACTTCAGAGCATAAAACAGTACGTTTACACCCTCTGCCAACATAATTATGGAAGGATAAAGTATACTTCAGGCATTCTTTTGCAAGCTGAAAATTGATGGTTTTGTCTCAATGTAGGCTATGATTATAAGGATATAAACAGAGAATAAAATGATTTGCCTATATCATCGGGTTTTACACAACTACAGAAGCTCACCTGAAGAGCCTCCATTCTACCTTGAAGCTGCAATCTATCTTCCAAATCCTGGCAACGCTCTTCTAGAAAAAGAATTTGTTCCTGCAGTTGATTTCTTTCCAATTCCAACTCTTCGACCACACTCCGTAAACCTACTTGAGTCAAATAAGAAAAAATATTTCAAGAAAAGTCTACTAAAATTCCTGAAGTTTAGAAAAGCTTTAGCTTTTTATTCATAATTCCAATTGTGCCCAACACTGGTAAGCTCTCAACCATTCCCAGAAGAAATGCCTGAGGCCTTGCACTACCAAAAATTACATGGCAAAAATACCCGTAACTGTTGAAAAAACAAAATAAAGTTGCATAGCTCAAGAACTCTGAGAACATGGCACAAATATTTTAAACAATAACGTGGCTCATGTTATTTTCACCACATTAACTGTATACTTGCAGGATCAGATCTTAAGCACTTGTTAATAAAGTAAACGGGTCTGTATCAAAATCTGCAAGTGGCTCTATTCCATTTCAACAATGTGATCTATTTACAGCTTTTACCACTGATACAAAAACATTCTCATTGAAAATACATGAATTTGATATTTAAATTAAAAGCATATGGCAATGGAATGCAACTCTGGTTTGCAACAGAACAGTTACATAGATTGGAAACATTCACAGGAACAAGACTTGTAACTTAAAAAATGCATGATCTTGCCACACATGGCCCATATTTCGTGGGCACCAAGGTTGAACCAATTCCAGTGTTTGGTCTTATTTGTATTCTACTTCTGAACCAAAACTAGGCAGTTCATCCAGCACGCACATGCTTTAAAATGAAAAGGAAGAAAACTCAAGCCAAAAAAATTCAACAAAGATTAGAATACACCACAAATGGGTTGTTAGTTGAATTTGAAAACAAAAATAGACACAAAATACAGATGCTGTGCATGCTTTAATAAACTGTCTAGTCGCTATCACACCTGCATTAGGTGAAGTGTACTCTGGCCACCAACCTCCCATATTTTCTCCTTCAGCTGAATCAGTGCTATCCAAGGTGACGTTCAATTCTTGAAAGCATTGTTTTCTATCAAAGCTGTACTCTTCCTATGCACAAAACATGAGAATAAAGCTTAAATTAAAGAAAGGAAGCAAGGGTAAAACATATACTCTGTTATTAAAAGCATAGTCTCAACTAAAAGTCCTAAAACTCAACAAGTGATTCAGGTGTGTAAATGTAAGTATGGACACTGGAGTAAGCTCTCCAGCTGCCAACTATTATCTCCATAAAAGCCAAGTCTCTCACAGGTTTTGTATGGTACCTACCAGGCCTTTGAAGACACCCTCAGGCATCTGAAAGGTCAACAGATAAATGTGCGTGGATACCTTAATTGGTCCCCTGCTTCTACAGTTCTACTCTGAACCTCCTCAGGGTACAGCATCAGTTAACTGAACATAAAATTCTTCTTCCAATTGTATGTTAATGTGATAATGACATCCTAATTCTTCTTTAAAAAACTATCAAGTTTTTTGTGCAAGTTACAGCATCAACTACCTAAAAGGACTCCTGAATCAAGTGACACTACCTACCAAGTATTCAGAAAAGCTCCACTGACAAAAAGATTTGTAAAGATTTTATCACCTAAACCAAAAATAGCCTTAACATATTAAACATGCACATAGCTTCAAGCATATGAATTACTCCAGAGGAAAGCTCATTATTTTTTAATGTAAAATTAAGTAGACTCATTACTGAAGGAATATAGAGCTGTGATACCATTGGAATTTCCCATCCTCTGGCTACATATGCGATCATTAAATTTATCACTTTTCAGTTACAGAACCAGTCTAAGCACTTAAGCCCTTAATATATTTAACTGTAATGCACCATATAAACAACAGTACTTTCAATATTTTTATTAACATACAGGTAAAAATACATTTGTTTTAACCCACCTGAAGCTTCCTGCTGGTCTGACTGCTTTTTCTCCTTGCTTGCTGCAGCCTGCCCACTCCTTGAACTGTGGTCAGTTCCTCCTCCAGCTCCTGTTGCCCTGAGACCATGGCTGGATCAGAGCAGCCAGGAAAGAACCAGTCATCCTCTATCAGTTTTGTGCCACAGGGAAGCAATTACATTTATATCAGACACTACTACATGAAAAGAGACACGGGTCAGGCTGAAGTCCCTACGAATGGCTGACAGGAACAAGATTAAAGCAGCAGTCCATTGCGTTCACCTTGTGATTTCCCTCCAACATTATTATGTGTAACATAAGAATAAAGGCTGCATATCTCACTAAGAAGCAGCAAACCAAATTCTATAACTTCACTTCTTCATCAGCTCTAAACAAAGACTTTATACATGAGAGTGGACAGAGAGAGATTATGCTTATACTAAAACAAAAAGCCAAACAATTAAAAAGCCAAATTACACCTCACTTCAATTTACCATGTTAAAACATATCTAATTTGTATGATTAAGGCATGAGCTGAGACAGATGTAGTTTTACAATCTGGTCAATCACATTCATTTTTATGGAAATTAAATGCGTCCCTTTCAACTTTAATTTTAGTACAAACTACAAAGCCAGATAATTTGAGGAAGTCACAAGCACATGCTACACTGCAAACTGGCATCAAACTATCATATCGTAAGTTAATACCACCATTATTTTTAAAACAAATACAGAATCGCTTGTAAATAAACACACTGAATAAATTCAGAACATGAAAGCTTAGGTATGCATCATGTTCATTGTTAGAAATGATTTTTCATTTCAAGAACATTCCCATCTGTTTTGTGATATGACAAAACATATTTGGGGTAACAGATTAGGAAATAGATATTTCATGCAAAGCAGACAAAACAGAACAGCCAGTGAAAAGAAATGAAAGTAAAGGTGGCTCCATACTTTAATTGAAAAGTAATGAATTACAAATTCAGCTTCCTATTTAACTTTATCTGTATTCATCTTACACACCTTTGTTTATTTCCAAGTGCAGAGTTGAGCTATTTTTTTAATTATTATACATACTTCTTCAAAGCCATCAAAATAACACCAAATTTGGATCACATGCCTCAAACCTCTGTTTACAAGAACTGACACTGAAGTCAGTCAAGCGATTCAAGGAGCAAATGTTATTCCAGATAAGAACTTAACCCCTTCTTTGGATTAAAAAAAAAAACAAGCCCAAACCCCAGAAAATCTGCAATTCCATTTCTTAGAAGTTAAAATGGATGTGATCTGGTTGCAAGTAAAATCTGAATGTGTAACACCACACTGTCCTTTAGGAACCCAAAATATTTAGGCTCCTAAGTATTTGATAATGAAAAAATAATCTGTAAGATTAGCATTGTCACATGAAAAATGCATAGAAATCAGAGCTTTAGAAATATTTAGAATACCTAGGCAAGTGTCAAGACTTGCAGTGAAATTCAGCATTGCTTTAACAACAATTATTAAGTAAATACACATTCAGATGTTTTACAACAGTTTGGGCAGCCTTTCTTTTGCAATTACATTTAACATAAAAACTAAAAACCTTCCCAGAACACTGTTTTTTCAGATACACACTGCATTTAAATTAAATAATGACATGTCTCTATTTCCTTGTGTCATTATTCACACTAAATATCAAAATATCTAGTTGTTTGAAGAGGAAGCAAGCCCCAGTCTATAAATTTAATCAATAACTTAATGGTTCTGCAGGTCGCCACACTTTCAACTAGAGACAATTGTCAAATACAGCAAATCACCACAGACTGACAGAATGAGCAGTGGGTTTATATATTGATTGAAATACTCACAGCTAACATAATGCATGCAAAGTTCTGTCATTTACGGGTGGAATATATATATTTTTTATCTTTTAAGAACACTACTGAATGTCAAGTACTATTAAGAATATTTCAATTTGATTCTTACTTAGTCACAACCACTTGCAGCAAGCCAAGAATTTTTTTCTCTAGATTGCTACGACATAAATATGGAGTCAGCTGTTACTACAAAGAAAAATTAAGAAAGATGATTCAGTTAACATCAATGAAGAAACAGGTATTGCAAGGCAGCATTTATTACAGCTGTTGCTAGACACCACACACCATCAATGGCAAATCTTCTAAGGTACTGTTGGCAATTTCCTCAAAAGCAGCAACAACAGAAGAAATCAGCAACAGTACATTACAAGTTTCCATTGCTGCAGGAACCTGCATGCACAAAACTGATGGGAAACTATGTTCTCACTGGCTGACCAAATCGCAGTGTAGGGTAGGAGTGGAGGGGGAAGGGACGCTGAGTGCTCATCAGGTGTAACGGCAGGAAAAAAGAAACAGAAAGGTCATGCTTATCCCAAGGGGAAAAAAAAATGCAAAATTAAACACAGACTGACGCAGATGAAATTTTACAACTGTTATTAATATTGCATGTGGATCTGCAGTTACCACAGATGAGATAACAGGTAGTTTTAATGAAGGGAATATTATTCTCTTTTAATTTCAACACATTACATGTGTAACCTGCTCAAAGAGATGTGATCCTTCAAACTTTTCTATGCTTACATGCTGAACATCCAAACTCAACACATAAATGAAAAATAATTCAATCTCATTAAAAGAAGGCTTAAATTAACTAACTGGATTAATTATGATGGCAGGTTAATTTGCCATTAATTTTTACATGGTTAAATATCAGGATAAAAGTTATAATAATGTACTAGATAGCATAGAAAAAAGCACTAAATTTAACCAGGCTTTTATAAGTTTAAATAGACTTTCCTTCACTTTCTCATAATCTGTTTTATTAATCATTTAGAAAACTACATAACCTAAGATTACTTGAAGTGTTATTTTCTGTAGACAATTTAATATCTGTAACTAGCTCTGTATCCCTGCCAGTTAGTTATTCAGCTGACCTATACAAGTGACACTTGCTAACAGATGACTAAATACACTAAGAAAGGTTTCTCATTAATTATATTTGAAGAGATCCTCTGTCTCGGGTATGAAACACCACCTTCATTCTAACCAACACTGTATCACCCTGCATCTTTCACTACTTGTTTAAGGCAGGCAGCTGTAATATTTCAATGGTGAACGTTTTGTCATTGATCATCCATATGCAGACGACAAGCTTTTGAACTAAATTCAAACACTCTTACAGAGCAGCAACTCAGATGGCAAACAAGCAAGCACATCTACTCATAAAAACGATACCAAAAAAAAAGAATGCATGAAAAACAACTTAATGGAAATTGGAAAAAGTAGAATTTGCAAATTTAAGCATTTTCACTTGCTACAAAAACCTTATGACTACAGAAATGAGTCATGATGATGGGGTGCTATCACACATATATTGAAAATAATGTATAAATATGATAATTTTATCGTAAATAAAACAATTCACCTTCTCTCTCCTCCTCAATCTGAGCCATTCTCAAAGCCATAGCAGATTTCTCTTCTCTGACTTGATCATGGGACTCCTCTGACTCTGGTACATTTTCTTGCCACTCCAAGAGCTGACTCTGCAATTCATCCACGCTACCTGATTCACTGGCCTAACAAGAGAAAATGCACATGGAAATATCTTTACCAAATGCCACTGCACATGAAAATACCTTTACCAAATGCCACTGCACATGGAAATAACATTTTAGAGTTGGCAAAACATTCCAACTGCACTGCACTGCTTCATAAAAACATCCAAAATGCTACTGCTAGATATACTTTCAATCAAAATATTTTTGTTGCACATTTTCATCTTAGCAATGGTTCACAGCAAAACAATATTGAACTGTCTTTATGTAGGATAACAAATCTCTACTACCTTTTCTTTTGTGAGCAGAATAAAATGTTTCTGTCTTACCATCAAAATAAAAACTATTTCATGAAAAAAAAAAAAAAAAAACCCTGATCCAACTTCTCCACAAAATTTGGAAAAAAGTATTTTTAGCAAAATATAATAAGCTGTTTCAAACTGACTGTGCTGCTAGGATTATACAACATTACCCTGGTAAGTGTAAACTGCTAATCCATCTAGAGACCTTTAGCAATATTTTCTGAGTCTTCTCATTTCCTAATCCAGACCTGTACATATGTCAAGCTTATAGCTATTATTTTCTCCTGAAAGCTATTCATACTGTAGACGAAAGTCACTGGATGGCACTTTCGTGACTCATGATAAATGGCTGGAAAAATACAATTTAATATATACGGAAAAGTAAATAGAAAACAATCTTTTTAAGTAATTCAAAACTTGTTAGTTTGTTATCCAACAAAACAGTTACTGACAGTGACAATTCCATGTATCAACAGATTAATTCTCAACTCCATAATTCAGCTAACACTCTTCAAACTATAAATACCACCATTTGAGTTACTGATTAACTCATAAATATCAATTCTGAAGTTAACCTGTGAAGCTGCCCTCTTTGTAACCTGGTCAAGATCAGCTTGCAACTTCCTTTGTTGCTCTTCATAGACTTCCAGCTTAGTCAGCAATTCTTCTACAAAGACAGAAGTTTGGTACATTAGGACCCTAAACTAATAGGAATATCAATAAAAGTTTAAATGAAAGATCCAACATGAAATTTTAGATAAGACCTCTGCTGAGCTTTGTTCATCTACACATGAAATTGACTTCTTGATTACTGAATATTGAGTACCTTAAAAATTACCTGCTAGTAATTTAGACCAGTCAACTGAAAATCCTGCAGTCTTCCACTTACAGAACAGATGACAGAGAAAACACACAAGATTAAACAGAGACACCTCTCACTGAGCTCTACTTTAAACTGAGGTTTTAAGCAAAAATTCTCTCAAGCCCTTACAAAAGAAAAATACTTGAGAATTCTTAATTGCCTTGAAACTCACTGCCCTCAAAGGTTTTTTGTCTGTACTCTGATAAATTTTCCAAATATGTTTGTTCTCATTTTTCCTCTTAAAAGGATGCCTCTTCCATTTCCTGGGAAGGTTTACACATATTCTGCCTAAGCCTAAATGCAAGAAGAACTATGCATACGTAGATTTAGTGAAGGAAAAACTGAGCTGTAACTTTGATTCTAAATAATCTATGCTATTGTTCAGCTGAAGTTACTTCAGAATTTGCTTATTCTTAAAAAAGATTTACTTTGAAAATTAAAATGAGCAAGTTCATTTATCTTAAGTCTTTTAATCATCTGCAAAAGAAAGTGTTTTTTACCATTCTGAGTTCTGATTTCATGCAATGACTGCAGTTTTGACTGTAGCTCTTCATTTTGAGTTTCTAATTCTGAGACACGATTGTTTAAGGCAGACACATCATTATTTTTTGATGAAAACTGAAAGAAAAAATAGTTATGACATTTTCAAAAGCATCAAAACACCAGAATAAAAGTAATACAATTATTTAATTATTATTATTTTAAAGTAGTATTCAGAAAAGTTGAAATTCTAATACTTGACAGTGCAATAAATCAATGTCTAACAAATGTTTTCCTGAATGCTGGAGCATCTCCCCTATGAGGAAAGGCTGAGTGAGCTGTGACTGTTCAGCCTTGAGAAAAGAAGACTAAGGGGGGACCTTATTAATGTTTATAAATATCTGAAGTATGGGATGCAGGGGAATGGGCAGCCCCTTTTCAGTGCTCTGTGGAGACAGGACAAGGGGCAATGGCTGCAAGTTGGAGCACAGGAAGTTCCACACCAACATGCAGAACTTTTTCACAGTGAGGGTGACAGAGCCCTGGGACAGGCTGACCAGGGAGGTGGTGGAGTCTCCATCTGTGGAGACATTCAAGACCCGTCTGGACGCCTATCTGTGCAATATGAGCTGGGGAGCTGCTTTGGCAGGGGGGTTGGACCCGATGATCTCCCGAGGTCCCTTCCAACCCCTGTGATTCTATGATCAGTACATCCTTTTTTGTTGAAACTTTGTATTTTTCAAAATTTTATGTCCATTAACTAATACATAAAGACATTTTTGAGTAAATTAATATTCCATTTACGCCATATTTTACTTTTTTCCTGTCAATTCTCCAAGCACAGCAGTTTAAAACAAGCATTAAACAATGTTAAACATACATTTTTCAGTTCATCCTCCAGCTGTTTGATTCTTGATTTAGACCAAGCTTTCATTTTCAGAAACTTTGCTTCAGATTTGCTGGCCTCTTCCGTTTTCAATTTCACTTGTACTAAGAAACAGACACAGAAAAATAACTTAAAACCAGAGAAAGATACTAATTCAAGACTAATGTTTCATTCCTTTAGCAACTGGAAGTAAGACATGCAAAACAACTTGCATAATTTACAGAATAACTTAAACAGTAAGAGATGTAGTGAGAAATGCAATCATCTTGGTATTCCTAGAACCCTTGTTGTTATAATATTTGATTATAGATAATTTTTAATTAGTGTGGCAACAATACTACCACCGAGTTTAATGCAGTTCTATTTGCAAGAGGTATGAAACTGGCATATAATACAGAAGTCTAGGACAAAGGAACCCTTCACATTTAACAACTGTTTAAATAGGATACCTTCTAAATCTTCCACCTTCTCTTTGGTTATAGACTCCAGATCTCCAACTTCTTTTGAGCTAGTCTGTCCACTACCACTTAATTCTGCCACTTGTTTCTTAAGCTGAAACAGAGCCTGATCTTTCTCTTGCAGCTCAGTTTCATGTTTCTCTTTAATTTCATGCAGTTCAGCATTAAATTTCTCTGTAACTTTTGTCATTTCAAGCTCATGTTTCTCCATCATGTCTCGTAACTGGGCTCTCATTACATGTTTCTCAGCATCCAGTTTAGACTGGAGGTTTTCTTTTTCAGACTGAAGACGTTTCAGGTTTTCATTAACTTCCTGGTGGGGGGAAAAACAAAACAAAACACAGACCATTCTGTATTTTAATGCAAAGTATTTTTAGTATCACTGTCAAATATTGTATCTGTATTCCTACACAGTTCTCCACATTATAATCAGAAATTAGTGCTACCATTGGTAATCTGGCTCTACTACAAAAGCTACTCAGTTCTGACTTTCCAAGACTGAAGTAGGGACTTCAGCAAAAGTGAGTGCAAACTACATGCAACCTCTCCTATAGGCAAAAATAGAATAAAACAAACAAAAAACACCACACCCCAGGAAACTGAAGTAGATTTCTTTAGCAGTGATCCCAAAGATTAAGAATGCCCACTACAATGCCACCCATAAAATCAAGTTGGCAAACGGATCTAATTCTTTGCAATGTTTTGTTGCTAACTGTTACTTCTGTTAGTGCTTACTCCCCTTTTGGTGCCTTGATATTAGTTATTTTAAATCATAGAGGTAAAAAGGATTACAGATCACTGTAACAGACCAGTCCACTCACATGAGACCTGCTGTTCAAAAAACTACTTTCATAATAGAAAAACCTACAATTATAAACTGTCCAAGTAAAAGAAATTGTGCAGAAGAGAGGAAACACATCCAAACTATGCTAAAAATTGCTTATGTAAATAAAGCAAGGCTTCCTGGTGTTTTAATACTAAAGCTGAGATTCCATTACAGTTTAAACTGCTTTAAGTTCACGTTGTCATAGTCAAACCTTCCCTGTACCCAAGGTGTGCATCTGTGTTCTCTCTGTGCACTAGTACTAGGTACTATCAGTTCTTGTGGAATACTTGTGTAAGAAGATGCATCTAACCCAAAAGAAAATAAAACAAAAAACTACAAAAAAAGTCCCAAAAATCCCCACAAACAAACCCAAACCTAAAACCAGACAACCAAGCAGCAAAACTCTGCATAAGACAAGAGGCCTAACAAATAGGAAGAAGAAATGAAACATGCTTAAACTACCATGAATCTTAACTGTGTGAGCAGGACATCTACCTGGGTAGATAGTTGAAACTATTTCTATTCAGATTTTGATTCTGGCATCCCTCTTGGTAAGTGGAAAATCTGTTGGAAACAGTACAGCCAAAACACTGGACCTAGCACCACAGAATGGCAATCATGTGTCTGTTTCAGCAAAGAATCCCAAGAGCCTGAAAGACTGCAACAACCTCTTCTCTATATTGCTGAACAGAAGCAATAATCAAACTATAATCAGAGTTCACGTTAGCTGCTTAAACACAGAGATCCTCAATTAGGTATTGCTTTTACAGTCAGTACAATTACAGCAAAAGGAAAGGCATACAACTAGCAAAAAACTCTCTTGTGGGGGCAGAGGAAACCTCAGGTTTGGGGATCACTGCAACCTCTTAACTAGAAGCTCAAATCTTTTGATAGCAAAAAGCCTTCCCTACTCTGCAAGTTCCCCAAATGAATCAAGAGAAACTATGGGTGAGGGTTGAGGCTTTTTATTTTTTCTATTTTATGGACTACCTTTAATCTCCTATCTGAAATTGATATTTGCACAGCTATGTCAAAGCTTACCAAAGAACTGCCTAAATATTTTATGCAAAACTATCTTTAGCACACAACAAAATCACTTTTTGAATTTGTAACTGATCTGTTGAGTTTATTTGTGCACATATGCTATTTCTTACTTGTAACTGTTGGTCCTTGGTATCCAGCTCTTTTTGCAAGACATCTATCACCTGTGTCCTTCCCAGCATGACTTCCTCCTTTTCATGGAGCTTCTGTTTCAAGGCCTTTAGTAGCTAGCAAAACAAAACAAAAAATCAATCAGCAAAGGAATAAAACCTTTCAGAAGTGAAAGAAAAAAGCAAAACAAAACAAAACCAAACCAAAAAAAAACCCTTACCTTTATTTCCCAAACAGACATCTGAACGGTGCCACCGAGGTTAGTAATTATATGATTCCAAATTCCCATGTCTAACTAAATCAAAGCAAGCTATTGAGTTTCCAAAGCAACATACCTGTTCCAAGTCAGCACTCGCATCAGATTTAGCAGCTAATTTAAAGAGCTCCTGCTCGTGTTTTTCTCTCTGTGCTTCCAGTTCTTTTTCCTTTTCCTGGATAATATTTTGAAACACACGTACCTAAAACCACATAAAAAGTAAACAGAACAGTCCACAAAGGTATAGTAGAAGTATAAAGAACTGCCTAACTAAAGGTATAGCAAGATAACGTCTTCTATCTGAAGTCTCTATCTTGTTTCTCTTAACAGTAAATACAGTCATCAGTCAGTAATTACCAGTATCAGTGATGCATGCAGACAAACCTCCAACTAACATGAAATTTCTTTTAATCTGACAACAGCAAGCACCAAACGAGAAGCATGGTAACACTCATTTTTGTTTAACATCACAGACCTTCACCTTTGTTTTTACGATGCCATGTTCTGATACTTCCAATTTCTAAAAGATTACAATGATCACATTCATTTCTATCAAGTTTTTAGCAATTAAGCACAAATGACAGCTTTGAAACCTAGCTGCCGCCTCCTTAAGAACTCATATTCTACTTCTAACACGTCTTTGTTATTCTTTATAAGAACAGGATGCAACTTTTGAAATCTTGCTAATGTTGTTTTGAATAAATTCACATAAAGTCCTATTCATATTTTTGTTTGAGTGATGACACTGTGGTCACCAAAACAGCTTTTAGTCTCAACTGTTTGTCTTTTTCTTTGTTTCTTTCCTGTATCAAAACCATTTCCCTGTGTGCTGCTGAACAGATTTGGTTGTTTTCAGGAGCAAAAGTAGCACTTTTCTTACAAATAAGTTAGAGAACACATGATGTGAGAAATACTAAGATGAATAGTTTCACACATGCTAGAACTCAAACACTGAGAGATCAGGCACATCACATTCAAATCTGGGATTTAGCTTGCAAAGGAACTGGAAGAGCCTGGATAACATATTCCCTGCTTCCATTTTCTTCTTTTTTTTTTAAGTATTATTTAACAAGTTGTTGGGTTTTCTATTAGCCTATTAATCAGCTGCTAACTTTTAGAAAAATGTTCCATTAAGTATACCAAACTTCTTCGGACAGGATAACACAGGGTTTTTCCATGCTACAAAGCGTGCCAGACAGCTCACAGCACAAGTGATAGCAATCTCTCAAATAGCCACTTGTGCCAAGAATAGTTACAACAATCCAGAAACAGTACCAGCCATTACCCACGTTCATTTTTGCAAATTTTAAATGGCATTTCTTACCAACTGAGATAGTCAGACTACAAGCACTAGTGAAAACACTGCATACCACTTCTTCCACCAAACAATGTAAATATTTTTACAGTGTGTTTACTTACATTTTCCATATATGTAGCCTCTCTTCCTTGGAAATGCTCTCTTTCCTTGCTCTGAATATTTTTAAGACTCTCAATCTCTTCCTGGAACAAGCTACATTTTTCTTCACTGTCTCCAACTTTCTTGGTAAGGTTCTGAACTAGGATCTGCATACTTTGTAGTGATGACTCTTTAACAGCCAGCTGATTCTTTAAAACACAAATCAAGAGACAATTAGAAGAACAGACTCAGAGGGAAGATGAAGCAATTATCAGGATGCTACCTCCCACTCCCTCCCTCAGTTAAAGGCAACATTAAACTCAAAATTCAGCTTTGGTTTTAAATTGAATTATATTTGTCAGTAGATTCTGAAGTTGATAAGAACAGGTATAAATAGTACTGACAAAAGAAATAAATAAATACAGATCTTCTAACAAAACGAAAACAATCAGTAAAGAATTTTTATTCACATGAGTAACTGCAGAGGATTTGGGCTTCAGAGAAGGGTCCACTGTATAACCGCATCAGAATTCGTTGATTCCTTGAAACCTCTATGGAGATTTTATATTTGAGCTGCTAATATACCTTCAGTTCTTCATTGGGCAAGGGCACTGCACTGGCCACACCACTTGATCCACACGCTATCTGTAAATCGATGATATAAGCATCTCTTTCAGCTAACTTCTTTTCCTTCTCTGCCAGCATGGCATCCATTTCAGCCCCACGACAGTGCTGGGCCTCAAGTTCGACACTCTGAAAAAGACAGCATTGCTTGTAATCTTATTTTCACCACCTTCAGCACAGAAAAACAGTTTGCATTATTTCCCTGTTGCCTGTACTAAGAGTACTGAGAAAATTACAATAAAATCTATAACCTGGTTAGGTTTTAAGTGTACTGTTTAATTGCTGATCATTTACCTCTAAAATTTTGCAGCATTTCCACAGTCAACAGTTACATCCACAAAACACATCACTGCACAGATGAGCTACAAACTGTACCATGGTATCATTCCTAGACTACATTTCCTCCTGTTATAACTTATTTTTGCAACAAGAAAAATTTCAACAAAACCAGAGTTTTTGTTCAAGATACAAGACTTAAATATAACATTAATCCAAAGAGTTCACATCTCTGTATCCTATTCCATTCCTTTTCAAACAACTACAACAGCATGCATGAGGATTCACTGCTCACTGAAGACACAGCGACAGAATTGTCACTACATTTGCTGGGGCAGGTTGTAGCAAATAAACTTATCTGTCTACTCTTAGTTACCTGTTTAGTAATGTATCTTATAATTAAATATATTTAAATAACTATATTTATGCATCAACTGCAAACATGAAAAGGCACACACTTGGCATCATATAAAAGACCACCTTTTTTTGTAATTCTTCATCTTTTCGTGTGATCTGGGATTCTAATTCTTCGATTCTCCTCCTCAGTACTAATATTTTCCCACGATTTGCTGCAGCATTTTCCTGGTCACCATCTTTTGATACCTGAAAAAAAACAGGGAGTTTTGAATTCCATACATAGGTAACACCTGATTTCTGCACCTCTACCTATTCAGGTAACACTGGTGAGAAAAAGCAGACTTTACTCGTGGTCTGTGTTCCAGTTTTCATGTATGTCACATATTCCATACAGAAGCTAGACAAAGCAGACACAAAATTTATATGAAGCTTGCACAAGTCTTGCTATTTAAATTATTACTGATAATTATTGCTGCAAAGTGGACTGGAATGTGCAATAAGGGCATTCATTTCCTCTGGCAATTGCAGCCTATGTCATCTAGCAAGGGCACGCCATGTAACTCAGAAGGAAAAAAAAGGACTATTGGGGGAAAAAACATGTAAATGAAACTGCTCCTAAGAACCACATTTCCAATTAGAATTCCAGTAGGTATAACTGCTGGGTTACAGAAATTATTTGCTATTACAGATGAAATCAAGTACAATTGTTACAGAATATGTTTTATTAGTAACATAGATCATCACCATAAATAATTAGCTGCTGTGTGTCTTTAAGGACACCTTGGGACTTCAAATTGATTTCAGCATACCTTTAAAAAAAATGCCTTGGAAATATTAAGGCCTTACTAAAGTTATTTTAGAAGCTGTATGAAATCAATATAGGCTATTTTGAAGAAATACATGTGTTAAAACTTTGAATGGCTAATAAAATGAAGGTCACTAAGATTTTTTTAATAAAACAATTTGAAAGGAACATCCAATTTTCTAAATTTCTTAGCAAGAGAAAAGAAAAATGAAAGAAATACGCATATGGACTGACAGCACCCACACAGTCTATCTTGATCTTAATCTTACTCAGCTCAAAATCTGAACTTTGGTTCCACATCTGACTCCAGCATGCAAAACTGTCTACAGCCTTACAGAAATTATGTCTGCTCTAAAATGTAAGGCCACTTACCTTTTTTTGTTCTGCTTTTGCCTCTAAGCCTCCTGATACTGATAACTGTTTCCTAAGTTCTTCCAACTGTGAGGTTAATGATGCAACCTTGGCTTTGTTTTGCAGCTTTAACTTGGAAAGTTTGGCGTCAGCAGATTCCTTCTCCTCCTACAAACGTCAGTCATGAAGGACTAAATTAGCTACATGAACAACTGCATCCTTCAATTCTTACATTTAAAAAAAAAATTTAAAAAAAGAGGGAGAAGTCAAAAGCCATTACAAAAATAACCCTTTTCCCCTGAAAAGACATCCTAACAGCTGACATCCTTCTGTCCTTACTAATGCCAATCAAAAGCTAAGCTTAATATATAGTAGCATTAATAATAAGATTATTATGCAACAGAAAGACATATATAGTGGAAGGAGAAATAGAAAGTTATCTGCAGAAATTCAGGCTGAGGTAAGCAGGCATCTCACTAAACAACCGGTAATAATTTTGACAGTGTTTGTCCCCCTATTTAGCCTCATGTGATCACATAACTCTAGCTCTAGGAAAGTGAGTTGTCCCCTGGAATTATCAAGTGCCTCTGCTCATGCAGGGAACACATGTTGGCTGTGCAATACCCAAACCCAGTTACAACTCTGGAACAAAAGACACTGTAGAAAAAAGCAGTAGTGTCCAGGAAACAAAATGGCTAATTGAGACCAACACTTCCTGTGTTCCTAGAGTTCCTATAACTGAATATAAGCTTGTGTCTATGAAAACGGCTCAAACTAAACAAGGCTGAAGATTTTTTTAAACAGTCTTTTTGAGAAGAACAGAGAGAGTACCTTTAACTGAAGATCTTTATTTCGAAGCTCAGCATCCTTCTCCCTGACAAGCTCCTTTAGCTGTGTTACCAGCTGTTCAGTGCTCGTCAGCTGTTCAGTCAAATCTGTCACCGACATGCTCCTTGCATCCTGTGAGCCCGTGGCCTGCAGACAGTACATATGCTTTGAACAAATAAAACGGTGCAGACAGTATCACTTCAGCAAAAACTCTTCAGTTGGTGTTTGCTTGCATTTTTCCTTAAACATTCAGCAAATCTTAACAGAGTGCAACCCTGAAACTTACATATACTATGTGCACCTATACCATGCCATCTTTAGCAAGTTTGATAGACATATGAAATGATAAATCTTAGAAACTGGTTTAGGAATATTAGTTTGAAATACAGCAAAACCAGCAGCACATCCTAGGTAGCTCAAACTGAATTTCCTCGCTTACTGGATTTGAATAGTATCATCCAGTAGTGTTACTGAACCTAGCAGCGACAAAATCTTTACACTGAACACACTATACACATAAAATACAATTGGGATAAAGCTTATGTAACTCCTACAGATGCTTTCTTAAAGCCAGATAAGCACAGTGAAGAGGAATAGAGCCTCCCTGTGTCATGCACGACAGATTAAATACTTAGCAGACGGAAAACAAGAGCCCAACCTGACTTTTACGACTCTTCAAAATGAGTCACGGTAAAACCAGTTAAGCAACTTATTTACAAGACAGCAAATACTTTGATTGGTTAGTATTAAAGATTCTATAAGCCAATTAAAGATTCTCTAAGCCAGAAATTCTTAACAAAATATTATTTAATAGTAATTCAGTACTTACTGTTGCTTTGGAAGGAGAATCATCTCCACTACCCCATTTCCACATACTTTCAGGATGGCTGTAAAAAATAAATACCATAGTGAGTATCAATGACTCTCAGATAACTGCAAGTAACTCTTATTTCTCTATATATATTTCACTGGAAAGCACTTGAAACTAATCTGTTCAACTCTGACAGCATCTCTGATCACCACCACAATACCAGTTGTGGAGAAATAATGAAAATATGTATATAACATGCCTTTTCTAAAAATTGCTAGTCAGCAAAACATCAACACTATCAAAAATATTCCCAGAAAGTCTTTAAAGACATGAAGTCTTTGTTAGCATAGTTGCTTCTTCCACATATAAATAGGAGATACAAGCCACATTCAGTTTACTAATATTTAACCTGAACTTAAACACTGCCTCCCACTGCAGTTTAACAGGAACTATATCAATGCATATTTATATAAAACCATACATAAATACTAAAAACATTCAGGAACCCCAAACTGCATTAATTGCTGTGTGCCTGCTGCACATCTAGAAAATACCACAAGCACTGCAGCCCTTGAGGTCACTGCTCAGCACCTCAAGTGCCTGCATCTGAAACTCCAGGAACAGCAACTGTTCCCTGCTTCTTATGCTCATGACGAAGTACCACGAATTTCTAAAGTACCAAACATACACATAATTGCATTTTCCGATCATGGAAAGCTGTAGCTTCATTATAAACACAAGTCTAGGCCATAAGAAGGTTTAAAAAAGAAAAATCCTATAGATTCAAGGCACCTTAAAGGTTAAGACTTACTAATGAACACTGACAAACTTGGTTTAGACAAAAAATGGGCAAAGTCTATAAAGCAGTCCATGCAGTAAATTCCAAATTGTGTCTTGGAGATGTAATCTTAAGGGCAGACTGGCTTGACCTCTGGATATTATTCCAAATAGCAGCAAGAGGTGGAAAGAGAAGCTGTACCTGTTCAGCAATTTTTACTCTCCACTAGCGACATCCAGAGTAAAATCATCTTTCATTTCTAATTTGTATTACAGGTCATTGAAATATGCATAAAAAGATCAGTCCTGAACTTAAGAAATCATTACACAGTAAACATCAACACATATCTTAAAGTACTTGATCTGGAAAGCAATTTATTACAAACATTAGCACATACCTTATCTTTAAAAGTATGCAGAAAGATAGCAGAGACTGCTTTTAGAGCTGTTTATCATTTCAAAGCTAAAATCAGAAATTACAGGCTGCAATCCATGGCCTGTGTTATCTACAATGCCAAACTGGATTCTGCTAAGACTCTTTCCTAACATTAAAATCAAACAACAAGATATAGGCTTGGGGATGGGAATTACAGAACTTGTAAGTAAAAACATTTGGTAACTCTTCCAGAGCTGCAACATCAAACCTGTTCTCGGTGAAAAGCTCATTTCCAGATACATAAACAGGTTATCAAGGTACAAAGAGGACAAAATTACTCACTAGACATAACATGGTGGTGCATTTCTATTTAATTTATGAATATTTTAGCTCATTTCCATCCCTGACAGATACAATTGCTTTTGCTCAGTTCGCATGACATCATTCCTATTTGACAACCCTAACTGGTACTTTCTGATGTATTTTTCTTAACATCAGAAACACTAAACATTAATGAATTTTCCAAATCAGGCTGGGAAACAAAATCAAACTGACTTTCCTTACCCAGCATGAAGTCAACATGAATAGGATACAGACAGCAAGTTAAAAGCACTGAAGCTGGTGAAGCTGCAATCTGAATGCCAGACCACCCAACTCAATCTCTTTTCCTTGCACTACATCTAAAGACAATTCAATTGAGTTTTATATCAGCATTTTCCTCCCTTTGGCGGCCTATGTCCTGGACGCAGCAATAGTGGGCATCAAGCATAAGAGAAGCAGGAAGTCCAAAGTATCTCTGGCTACCCTCTCTGAAGTTATTGCAGTGACAGGTATTTTGCCTTTCCCCTGTAAGTTCAAACTGCTCACCCTCACTTCCAAGATCACTTCATCACTGCCAGTACTTCATTGTCTTCTTCACCTTGCATATTCTACTGCGTTGATGACCATTCTTTGTCACCCACTATGCACTCGTTTCCATTAATCACTTCTTCACTGAAGAACAACAGGCAGGATGCTCAAACCTTTCACAAATTCCAGAGGCTCACTTAATTTTATGAAAAAAGTTTCTTCTGATGGTCACATTACTACTGAGGTTTTGGCTTGTATCACAACAGGGTATTACCAGAAAACAAAAAAGCACCAATGGCAACTTTGACTTCATGTTCATCCATTCTGTTGTCCCAGCACTAGCTGCAGCCAAATCCAACTATAAAACCTAACTATTTAGTATTAACTGTCTGAGTCATTTTCAGCCCACTTACTCCCCTTGAATCAGATATCATGGGGGCTGAGCACAAGGAGCACACAACAGCAGACAGGACAGATTTCAGCAGCTCATACTCACAGAAGAACCACAGCTTGAGGGTGACCTATCTAAATGGTAAGATACTGAGCTGCATTGTTAACAAAATACATTTGGATTATTATCCAGGCAGAGAAACAGTCCACCAACTCCCACAGAACTACTCATGTCCATCTAACTTTCCCCACATCTATTCAAAAAACATTTTGATGTTAAAAATGGCTTCAAAGAGCACTCATGAGTTCTCACTGTGACACTACTATGGTAGGTCCTTTCCCCTGTCTCTGGCAGAAATACAAGCAATGGAAGAAAGCCACCGAGGCAGAAATCCATTCCTCTTACACAAAACTACAGCAGAAAAACAAGCAATAGCATAAGCATGCAAAAGGTCAGGTTTTATTATCTTAAATCCATTTCCTTAAACAATTTCATGCTTTAAACACACATATTGAAAGAAAAGCATTTTAATGTATTTATTTTCTTATTGATCTGCACATTTTTGCTCTTATGCTTGTCTGGTTTGCCTAGATGTTGGTTCTTCTGCTGAATAAACTGAACTTATTTTCAAAGTCTGTGCCATCTATGATTCAAAGCTCTTGGATAAAAAGTGCACAAGCATACAACACAAAGCAAACAAGCACCAACACTGAAGCCATGTTAATCAAATTACAAGCACTCTTTCAAGTTAATAACACATTTGGATAGCTAATCCCTGTACATATTATAAATGGTATTTCTTAATAACACCGACCACATTTTCCTCTTAAAATCTACACGGGGCAGGGGGTAACAGTGCACCACTGGAGAGACGAAAGGGTACTGCAGAGCCCACAGGGAGGCCCAGGGGCATGTCCTAGGGAGAGAACGAGCTGGGGCCATGCAGTTCCTGCTGCCTGGTACTGCTGCAGTGCAGTGCTACCACCAGCCTGCGACTGGAGGGGCACGACAGCACGCACCCTCGCCTTTCCCCCTTCCCGTTTTCAGGGGGACACCCCGCAGCCCCACGGCGGGGAGCACCTTTTGCCTTCTTCAGACGCGGGCACAAAGCGGAGACAACCGTGTCGGCCGGGAGCCTCCCTCCTCGCCCCACCTCCCCGGGCCCGGCCTGCTCTGTCAGCAGCCCAAGGGGACCCGGCCGTCCCCCCGCAAGGCGGGGACAGGCGCGGAACCCTTCGCCGAGGCCCAGCAGAGCCTGCCACCGGCGGGAGAGGCATAAAGCCTTGCGAGACGAAGGCCTGCAGCCCCACTCACCTGCGGGATACCGGTGGGGCGGCCGGGCCCTTACGCAGCACCGCCGGTCACCGCCTCCGCCTCCGCCTCCTCAGCGCGGCCCCCCGCGGCATCCGCCACGCCCCGGAGGGAGGTGTCACGCCGCGCCCCCTGGTGGCGGGGAGGACCGAGGTCCGCCTGCCGCTGGGCCCAATGGCACCCGCACCCCCTCCCGGTGACTCCCCGCCGGTTCCCGCAGGGGCGGCCCCGGCACCGGCCCCTCGGCGGTGACGAGGAAGCCGTCGTGCTCCTCCCAGCCAAAGCCCCCGGGTGCTGTACAGTGCAACGGACTGTTCAAAATGTCGCTTTGGCGAGCAAAATAAAACCCGAGGGAAAAACTGATCCCCCGAGCCAATTAAAACGTGAGGTACCGGCGACTGCCCGGGGGAAGAGAACACGAGGACCAAGGAAAGGCTGGACGAGCTGGTGGTACTTTCCCAGCCTGATGAAGACTTGGCGGGAGGGGGAAAGGTGACCCTGCGAGAAGGACCAGAGTATCTTCTGCGCAGGGTGGCTGTAGTCGTGATGGGCTCGAATTCCAGCGAGGAAGACGACTTAAAATGTTAGGAAAAACTGAAGCCTGGGGATAAATCTCACAGAGAGATAAGGACTTTCATTCAGTGGAGGGTTTGTAAGGGTACAGGCGCTCATAGTGTCACCAGAACTCACAACCAGCCCCTGCCAACCAAGGAGAGAGGCTGGGAGGAAACACGGAGAAATCCAAAGGAATAGGTGATGTGGGGGGGTGTCCTGGACAAACTGGGGAACACCAAATGTGGTTTTACACAGGCTTCTTGTACCCTTCAAATGTCCAGGTCCAACAGGGTGCTGGCATTGTCTTGTCCAGATACATCCCGTTCTGGGATATAGTTTATCCTTCATGGACAGCTTTAAGCTTCCAAGAAGCAAAGTCCCTTCTTTCCAGGGCTGGGCTGTCCTTTACTTTGTTACAGTTAGGCATGAATACCTGGAATTATACACATACAGTTATTTCACATTATATGTGGACTAAATACATTTATATTAAAGTTAAAACACTTTTGTGCTATAAAGTCTGGGAGAGGAATTTTCATAACAATAGTAATATTTGTCTTGCTTCAGGGAGAGGAATGGATTGAAACCCCCTTTTCTGAGCAGAAAAAAGAAAACCACCTCCAGCTTTTTATGGGGTACACACTCATATGTACACACTCATATGTACAAAAGCAAGCTGTGCATTGTATCTGACAGTGGCAGCTTTAATATTTTGCCTTCTGTAATAGTCCTTTTTCCTGTCCACAAATCACAGCTTTCCAGCAGTGCCATGCACCGTCTGGCTTTTGCTGTGGCCCCACTACACCCCCAGCATTTCCCAAACACACATCTGTTCATCCTATAGTACGTGCAACAGAGAATAAGCCTTAATTTACAGGAGACTACAACATTAAAATGACTGGAAACAGGAAGGAAGGAACCCATCAGACTTCAAAAGTGATTCAATTTCAAGATGCTGTTGTCATTTTAATCACTTTAATGTTCTCCTGATGCAACACTGCAGACTTTATCTTCATTTATTGTGGGCACAAGCTAAACCATCATACTGCATCGTGTGTATATGCACAATATATTCTCATCCATGCCTTGACCATTTAGTATTATGACACCTGGTGATGATGGGTGTCTGAAGTTCTCTGGAATACATTAGCATCTCTGTAAATAGGAGTATAAGCATGGCATGAACTACTGCGGGCTTGAATGCAGCATAGAGTCCTCATGAGAATAATGGCTTCTTTGGGAATCATAAAGAAGGGGAAAAAAACATCATGGCACACCCTGTAGGGCTAGCTAGAAATTTAAAATATTGTGCTTTTTAATTAAACCTAAAGGAAACTTAGATCCTTAAAAAGCAATGGAAACTTTTAAGCCAGCATTCTCACTACTGAGAATATTGAGAATACTGAGTGCACTCCTTATGCATCCCAGCAGGGCACAAGGTAGACAGTCATGCATGCACCATTCCTTGCTCTGATCAATTTAAGTTTGCAGTTGTCTCCAAAACCAGAGTGCATCTGACCACAACCTCTATCTACTGAAGTTGTAACCTTCATGATTTCAGCCCTATCCTGCAGGATCTCCATAGCCTTGTGTGTCTTTTGCCATACCTGCCCCAAAGTAGCATCTCTGAATAGGTGTCAGCAAGAAGGAAAAAGGAATTAATGTGCCACCAAAGTGTTATAAATGCCTGTTTTACATTATATCATGCATCAAACCAAACTTGTGCAGTGAGGAATGGTGAAGCTACTTTCCTGAACAGCAGTAGCACACCATGAGTAATTCAGATAGACTCAGAATTACACCAGGATCTGAATCCAGGAGCACCTAACTCAATGCAAGACTCCTAACCACTTAAATAGAGCCAACATTGAATCATACGTAGAGATTTTCATACGCAGGAGGGTAGGTTCAGATGCAACAGTTCAAAGCATGAAATACATCCATATTAAGGTAATTTTTCCTCCTCCCTAATTTCCAAGCAGAGATTTTTCTGCATTGCATCTGCAATATTCAAGTCCTGCTAACAGCTGTGGTTCTCATCCGTAGCTAAATAAACATCTGGGGCTTTAAGGTAAAACCATATGTACATATGTTGTACATAAATGTACATACTAGTATCGCCTGGGGGAACGCTCTGTATTTGGTCCCTATTGCTTCATATTTACATTTCTATTATCACCTTCATTGGCTCTTCAGAATTAGTTTCTCGTTTCAGAAACTTTGCTCCAAACATATTTTTTTTAAATTCATTCCACTTAAGTGGAAGAAACCAGAAGCATTTTTAAGTTTTCACTTTTCTAGGCTCCAGAACATTTTTCTCCTATGCCATAAGTTGTCATACTATAATAATAAATGCAGCATATGAACACATAAATACAACATCATCCACATGTCTTCATTCTATCCCAATGTATAAATTATTCTTGTAAAAAGGGGGGTGGAAATGACAACCTACTTCTCTGAGAGTTCCCACAGCCAAATTAGCAGCTCTCTTCTCCTTCCCTAAAATTCAGAATGCTGTTACCACAGTCCTGTTAGTGTAATATTAACACTGCATTAACGAGTCAGAAAGCATGGTGTACTAGTTTCTGCCTGAACACAGAAGGCCGTCTTACAGATAATACTGGCTTGGATGTTTAGGCCTAGTTTCCAGCCTAACTTGCCTGTTATGATGCCAACCCTGATGCCAACCCTGACAAGCCCCTCGGAGACATGGAGAGATTCAGACACATGAAACTCTCTTCCAGCTGGAGGAACACCACTGTGATTAAATGCATTTAATATTTATACAACAGCAGTATTCAGATGTCCCAGTTAGCGCAATGGCAAGTTACTTAACATGCAGTTCTCTCTTAGGACTGCTTTATTATCTTAGCTATTCCTCCTCCTTTTTACAAAATAAAAGCTCCTTGCTGGTCAGCCTCTTCATTCCTCTCACTCTAACAAGCAGTGGGAGGAAATTGCTTGCTCTGCCTATCTGGTTTTTCACCTGCATCTGCTTCTTTTCACAATTTCCTGCATCCTGAAATAGCACAGAGACATCCCACCTTGTATTTCATGAGTGATGGTAAAACTAGAGAAGGATAAAAAAAAAGTCTTTACCAACCAAGTATGTCAGCTCCACCTTCCCACCAGTTCCATGGGGCTTCCAAGCTTTCCAGGGCCAAGTTCATGTCACAAGGCAGCTGGTCACCACCACACAGAAGGCAAAAAGCAGGATGAGGTATTGAAGGAGGAATTAACAGCAGAGATGAATTAATTTCTGCATACACCACTTGCTGCTACTGCAGCTTCCATTTGCTAGCTCCTTCACATGCCTATAGGGAAAACCAACTCCTTTGTGAACTTGTGCCCCCAAAAAGAGGGAGCAATGGTTATGAAAGCAATGAATATTGAGAAACAGATGCAGGAAACAATCCCTTTTTAATGTTTAGATGGCCATTAGTATAGAAATTAAGTGTACTGGGAAAAAAAACCCCAAACATGCTCAAAGTAAACAGCTTAAGAATGAGGTTTTAGTCATGGCGCTAATGCAGAACAGAGAAAATCATTTAGATAATTACAAAACAAAACTAAAAAAAAAAAGCCAGCAATAGTAGCAAGTTACCCAGCACTCACTGCAGTGACTGACAAGCACATTTGCACAGTAATACAGCAGTTTCCCTGATTATATTTTGCACTATCCTGTGCCTTACAGGACACAGCTAAACCACACAAAATACCTGGCACCTGCACTTCCTGGAGAGGATGGCCTAAACTCAGGAGTCCCTGGGGTTCCAGCCCCATTTTGTGATACCCACTCCAAAGACTGGAAATAACCCCAGGCTGTGGGTACATGCTGTGGGTCAACAAGTTGGAAAACAACTTGCAGAAGAGGACTCGGTCCTGGTGGATGCCAAACTGAACATGAGCCAGCAACGTGCCCTTGCTGCAAAGGCAGCAATAGAATCCTGGGCTACGTTAGCAAAGTATTGCCAGCAGGTCAGGGTAGGTGATCCTTCCCTTCTGATTAGCACTGGTGAGACCACACCATGGGGTACTGTCTCCAGTTCTGTGCTGCCCAGTACAGGAGAGGCACATACATACTGAAGAGAGTCCAGCAAAGGGCTACCAAAATGATGAAGGGACTGTAGTATCTCTCCTGTGAGGAAAAGCTGAGAGACCTGGGCCTTTCCATCCCAGAGAAGGTTCAAGGAGGACCTTAGCAATGTATATAAATGCCTGAAGGGAGAGTGCAGAGAGGATGGAGCCAGGCTCTTTTCAGTGGTGCCCTTTGACAGGCTCAGAGGCCACAGGCACAAACTGAAACACAGTAAATTCTTTCTCTCTGAGTGTTAGGAAACTCTTTTTCACTGTGGGGATAACCAAGCACTTACACAGGTTGCCCAGAGGGTGGAGTATCCATCCCTGGAGATATTCAAAAAGCCATCTGGATGTGATTCTGGGCAAGCGGCTGTAGGTGGCCCTGCTTGATAAGTGGGGTTTGACTAGATCCCTCCAGAGGTCCCTTCCAGCCTCAGCCTTTCTGCTATTATGTGAGCTCCCAGCAGCCCTATAGTTTCTTTTAATTATCTGTTACCACTGGAAAAGAGCTAAATTACAGTCCACAGTGCCACAGTTGATATAAATGTCAATAAATTACCATATGCGTTAATCCCGCTGTTACATGGAATGAAAAATCACTAACTTATGAATTGGGATGTATGTAAAAGTGAAGTCACAAGACTGTATCGTGGCTATACACACAAATGACCCATTACCACTACAGAAGATTCCACTAAGGTGCATGGAAAAGCAACTATTTGCATGGGTGTGATACTTGTATGCAGAACTGATCACTGGTACCCTGTGCCGTATTATCTTACTCTCGCTAAGTGGAATCATATTTGATCTAAGGCATTGATGGTTCTAGTAGCCCATCTTTGAGGACTGGCCATCAGATCTGTGTAATAGCTCTAAGTGTAAGAAGTGCCAATGTCCAAGCAGCTGTTGCTGTTCAACAACTCTTTCTGCAGGTGAGAGCTCACTCATCAGACCACACAGGCTTAGGAGATGCAAATGTGTATCAAACTATGAAACCTTGCATCCCACCATTTAGCTTGTAAATAGCACGAGATGAGAAGCAGCCAACATAACTAATCTACCTTACCCAGGAAAGGGACAAAGGGGATGCTTTCAACCTGAAATCTAGATACTTTTTAATTGTTTACTGTCATAGCAGTTGCCTCTGCAAATTCTCTCTATGCTACATGCGTTCTTGTTGATCTTTATGAAAGAAGTGGCCTTCTCGAACGCAGAACACAAGGACTTGTTGCTCAAGCTGCTTCTAGATGACAAAGGAATGAGAAGCATGATAGATTAGACAAGAAAATATTCAAGGCTGTCAGAAAACAAATATTAATTATTGTTCAAACTATTATCAGACAGACAAAATACAGAGATTCTTTTTGCACTTATAAAAAAATATTTGACATATGCAAACCATACAGGAATCAAACAGGTTTAAACATGCCAACCATCAAAAAAGACATTGACAATATAGTAGGACAAAAATTATAACCAAAATGGTTTAAGCATAAGGAATCAGCTTGACACACACCTTCCCCTAAGTGTATATTGAATCAGTGCTTTAATACCACTGTTTCCACCTAAAATGCGCAAGACCTTAACAAATAGTGCATCAGTGGAAAAAGTCACTATGCAGAGATTAAGGTCTTTTAAATGTCTACTTTTATTAATCAGATAGGAAATAAAAAGATGGAAGGACAAGAGAATAGGAAATAAAGGACTGTTGTCTTCTTTCCAGCATATCAGATCATTATTTCTAGTACCTGTTACATTGAGAACACACATCAAAAGGCTCAAAGTATAATTAGCCTATGAGAGAGGGAGAAAAATATTATTTTCTAGTTGTCTGGCTTCACAAATATGGACTAAAATGTTTTCTGTTCAACTTGGCTACACACTTCAAGTAAACTATTTCTAGTAAGATCACTATCAACTTGAGCAGGAACTGCTTTCCCCCTCCAAACAGTTATTAACTAGAGCTAAGGACTCAAGGTGGGGGAAGGGAAAGAAACAACCAATACTTCCACAAAGAAATCTAACCAGCATGTAGGAGAATAAACACATGTGATAGTGGAAAACTGCAGATGGGACTGCTCAGAGCCATCACAGTAACCACGTTACATGCCCTGCTTCTGCTGCTAAAGCAGTCCAGCAGGGGAAATCTTTCTTCTCCTCAAATCATGGCATATTCACACCTCCAATGAGACAATTCTCAACTAGAAGAGACTAAGGGACCACATATTCTACTGCTTTCCCCAGCACCATCATTAGTTCACCTGGAGAAAGACTAGGTCTCCTCATTTCCAAACACAGGATGGCTTGGGTTAGAAGGGACCTTAAAAGGTCAGCTAGTCCAACATTCCCTGCTGTGGGCAGGGACATCTTCAGCTACATCCAGTTGCTGAGAGCCCTGTCCAACCTGACCTTGAATGTTTCCAGGGATAGGGCACCTATCACCTCTCTGGGCAACCTGTACCACTGCCTCACCACCCTCATCAGAACATATTTATTCCTTACACCTATTCTGAATCTACCCTCCTTTAGTTTAAAGCCATCACCCCTTGTCCTTTTCCTTCCGAAAACAAATCATCACTCTGCCAAAACTAACCGACTAACAGCAACCTTCTCCAGAAAAGAAATGAGAGGTCACTTGCCCTTGTCGAGAATCTCTGGATAGGAAACATGGATGCATCTCCAACAGAAACACCGGGAATTCTATCCAGCTGTAAACACCACACTGATAAATAACCACACTCTCCATGTTTTCTTTTTTGGCATTTTTATTAATCAAAGACATCACAATTTCCATACTTTGAGTGATCAGTGAGATCTCAGGATGCTTTCATAGCTAAGCTAAGCTTAACCAAAAGATACATTGCAGAGTACTCCAAATCTGTGATATAACACCCTCATTGTAACTGGGCAAACTGGTGGCACTGGCACCCTGTAGTGCACAAGTGCTCAGAAAGAGAACATGCCCTTGGCAATGGACCACAACTCTTGCAGGGACATAAAAAGAGCTCCGTAAGAGTGAAAGGAGAATTTGATAATGTAGCTGACTGAGGGAGTCCCTAAGGACTGGAGATGTATCAAAGGTCTGTCTCCACCACTGAGGCAGAGCAACGTACAGAGTATTTCAGCTTCAGACGTCTTGTACATACAAACCAAGCAGATTTTATTCATGCTATATAAGTACAGGTACATTTTTTATTGGCATTTATAGAGTTGCATAAAAGTGAAGATAGTAAGTTCTGTGAGACTTTAATACTCTTAGGTGGAAGCTTGAAGGGTTAAATTTACAAAAAGCAACAAAACCCAACTACCTAGGAAAATAATTTAGATGTGCCAGATCAATTCCTTAGCATTTTATAACAATTTTCTGTATACCAATAAATACTCAGTGCAAAGCACATGCTTAGTTAAAATCCTAGATGTGGCTAAAGTGTAAGAGAAAAAAAATAGCTCAAGTGTTGTCTGCATGTGCACAGAAATATAAAAAGAGGGGAAAAGTGTTTCTCAGTATTACTTTGGTTTTAGAAATGTAGATGCTTCTCCCAAAATAACAGTACATAAAAGGTTGTATTATTCACTTGTATAAAGGAAAAAGTTAGTGATGGGACTGAGTCTATGTCACTTGAAACTAAGTATTTCCATTCTCATGAAGACTACAGCAAGTTTGTACCTTTGATCCAACACTCAACAACTGTGTTGAGGGTATATCACCTGCTTGGTGTACAACAAGGTAGCATTAAAAAAAGCCCCAAATCAGAAATCCCAACAAAAATTAATTACAATTTATGGAACAGTAAGAAAAGATAGTTTTCCAGCATAAAATCTGAAATATTCCTTCCCTTCCATCCATGGAAGCTTGCCCAGGTTCTCCACAAGGTAAGAAGTTATTTTACCCATTAATCTATGGGCAAAATATGCACGATCTCTATAACTGGTATCACTATACATCTCCTTCCAACGAATGGAGACAGTCATTTTACAGATAAAACCTTAGCAAACAGAGTTTAAAATTGAAAGGTAATGTTTTAGCTCACAGTTAGGAACTGAAAATGTGAGAAGTGCAATTCAGAAAGACTTAATGATTTTGTATAATTTCAGCTTGAAAGTACAGTTTACGGAATATTACAGAAGCATCCATAACATGGTCATTACAGAAGCAATACTGAAGACTGCTTTGTTAACCCCAATAATTGAGCTGTCGTTGCACAAGTCATGTTGGCAGCAGAAGTATTCAAAGTTATCCAGCTGGAAGAATTGGGCGATATCATTCATATTGCACTGGGATGACTTCCAGCAGGAAGAAGTTCTCAATTTTCCTATGGAAAAAAAAAAAATTAGACTAAGGTCTATTGAAGGTAATGCCACTGTTGGTGCAGAGACACAATCACTGCCTAGACTGTCACATACTTTTGTGTTTATAACTTCAGATGTTTTTACAAGTTTGCCTTCACTATGAATTTAGTAGTGCAAATAACAATAGCAAGCCATGGTCCTGCCTCCAGTCTACTCTCTTGTAGCTTCTAGCCCAATGAAGAGCTCTTCCTTTTACTCACTAATTCCCCTGGACACTGAAGATCAAACAACTAATCTTCCATCTTCCCTAGCTTGACACATCAAGTACTCAACTGCTGAATCTGGCAGTGGACAACTGCTGAAGGCTGCAAACTAGAAAGCCTACAGCTTGTGCTTAAGAAGGTTTAGGCTCAAGGGAAATAGCAAAAAAGAAAATTCCTTCAGATGCAAGCAGCACAGAGCAGCATCCTGGTCCAGCAGTGTTAGAAGCTTTCTTCTTCCACACCAAGTCATAAGCTTCAGCAAAGACTATCCTGGGGAACAGAGCAGTCCCACACCATCCTGGTTCCCACTGTCCAAAAGCAGAGCCTGACAGTCTGTCCAGAGCAGAGGGAACCAGTTGGGAAAGAGGAGATTATTTCAGTCCACTTGGTACTTCTGTTTTTCCAATTTACCCTGTCACTGGTAGCAAGAAACTTACATAAATGTTACTTAACAACTAGAAAAGTAACTCTACACCCTGAATAGCCATGACCATCTTCCTGAGATGCAGGTCGCTTCACCCTCAGCAAAAGATAACTTATTTTAATAGTATCAATTCATAAATGAACTAGTCTTCATATTTATGGGTTACACATGCTTTATCTGGTTTTAAAGCATTATTTTAAAGTCATGGCTTTCTCCTATTTGTTTCCCGCTCCCTTATGTGGTGGGGTTTTCATTATTTTTTTTTTAAATCTGGATCTACAGGTATCTGTGTATATGCTTGCACAAGTTTAAATCATCTATCGAAACCATAATTATCTTTATCAGTTCTTGGAAGTAAAAATAAATTGATGTACTATAAGCATGACCTTCAAAAGTACCTGCAGCCTTATTTTGAGTGAGATAAACAAATGCATGCGAAGGCCAGATCAGAAGGGAACAAGCAATGAAAACTGGTATAAACATGTTTATTTTAGGTCTGTAGGACAGTATACATACCAAATTTCATCTGCAAGCAAGTATCTTCAGATGCAAGGCAAGTACTGTTCATCTTGCACGGGGAAGGGCTGTTCTCACAGTGATAACACCGTAGGGCATAACCTACAAAGACAGGGGGTTATCTTTACTGAAAAATTAAGTACTGAAACAGTAGCAGCATTAAAAAGAACAGAAAAAAAATAAAAAGAAGAATCGCAGGCAAGAAGTCACTTGACAGAACTATTCTCCATCCCTTTATTTTACCACATTTCTCTCCTGTGCTGTACACCTAGTTTCTAATTTACATTACAGGAATTCGATCTTATAGCAGGAAACCAGACTGATTTGCTGCCATATTCACCAGCATCGAATTCCACACCCAATTCTCTCTTCTGACCAAACACAAACAGCAGCAGAAACTAAGCCCTGCTTCGACAGCTACTGTCCTTCCCCAAGGCAGTATTAAATAACCCAGGTCCTTCTCAATTTTTTTCCTTCTTCAACATTTTTTGCATGATTTCCCCGGCCCCTGTCATAACATTGTATCAGGGACGTACCACTCATACTCACCAGAACTACAAAAAGCAATCAGAACAATGCAGGTGGTTAACAGGATGCAGTTCATCTTGGTCATGCTTCTTCCCTAGTTTGAAGGCATAAACAGATGTTACATGTTTATTCTATTTAAAAGCTACATGAAAGTAGCCAACTATTTTGTAAAGAATGTAGGTTTCAAGAGGTATTGGCCTGGAAAGCCAGTGGAAGAGGATTCCAAAGGATGCCTTTTACTCTGAGAAGAGAGCGTTTATTCTGAAAAGGAGATTTGAGCCCCAACAAGCTGTACATCGCTCTCCTTTCACCCCTCTGATTGCAGGATTCAGCCTGTCTCTCAATTTCTGACAGACACAAATTCACCTTACAGAAAGGGAGGCCATTTGTTTCCACTGCCTTTTATTTTGCAGCAATTCCCCAGTAACCCCTAAACCAGACTGTGCTCCTTTCTTCTCTCTAACAGGGCTGCAAGACATTTGTCTGCACTAAGCGGGCTTTTGCCTCTCCTCTCCCAAAATTTCTCACATGGGGACAGACAAACACAATAACCCCTGAGTGGCTGCAGCGATGGCTCAAGTTGGCTCAAGTCCTCCACGACTGCTGTAAGCCATGACACAGGAAGGTCAGCATTTTCTTATTTTCTAACATCAGCAACACTGAAGCAGGACTTATTAGCCTGACTTCTACACACAGACTCTGAACTACAAGCAATATTATGTACTAGTGAAAAATCTCTGTTATTGCAGAGTAGGCTATTCAGAACAGGGATCAAGCAGATGGGGGGGAGGGAGGGGGAAGGTAGGCAGTAAGAGGGACCGTACTTGTGCTAGGAGAGCATGATTTCATGTTTGTCTTCAAAGATCAAGTGGGGCTGGAAGTCCCAAAGAATTAAAAGCATCCAGATAATGAGTTTCACTTATGATAAGGCTGCAGTCACTTTGCTGCTTATGAACCTGCTAATACTGCTGGAAGCTTTTTCTACATGCAGATAAGAATCTAGTGTGGTGGACAATAATCACATTGGGATGGAGGTTTTTTCCTCCCAGAAGACTGACTGTAAACCTGAAAAGATGGTTTCATAGTAAACAACACTGAAATCCTTCTCAACCTTAAATCTAGTTTAGTTTTCTACTGGAAAAATATAAGTCAACAACAAAAACCAAAACCCACTTGTTTTTTCCGCTGTCTGTATGACCTACTGTTGAGCAGCAAAACTAAGACAAGAGCATGGTTTGCAGGAGGAAATGATTTTTCCGGGGTAAACAACTTTGAGAAGCCTTCCAAGACCAGAAAGGCACACCCAGCAGTGACGTGAATCTGCAGGAGGGCCATTAGTCTGGTGGTTAAAGCAAGAATCATTCCGGATGGAAACAAGAATCTTCCTGGGAACCTCTCCATGGTCCAGAAGCCTTCAGGCATACAACAGTGTCAGCAACGTAAAACAGTTTTGCCTTGGCAAAACTGAGTCACAGCCACAATAAATACAAGGCAGGTTAATAAAAAACATCATAACCAACATAATAGCTTTGGCAATAGTAATTCAACCAATTTATTTTTGTGAGAATGAGTTTGGTTTTTTTCTGTACTCCCTGTGATAGATGAGCCTTTGTTCAGTAAACTGCACGTACCTTGAAACAGGTCTTAACATTCTGATTTTGTAAGAATGATTGTGTAACATATATTGGAAGTTGCTAACGAAGCATGGAAATGAGTTATAGGTAACTTAGAAGTAGAAACCATAGAAATCAAGTAGCCAATGAATGAGCTTGCTGTTAAAGATGACCAAACACGGGAGAGGGGTAAACTAAGGGACAGGTGAAGAGGAGCAACTTCATCCCGTCGACCACCAGGAGGTAGAAGACGACCCCCTAACAACAGCTGGCGCATGTGCAGAAGATCAAGCGGAAGCCTCAGTGGAAACAATCGGGACCCGGAACTTAAAGACTATAAAAACCTAAATTCGGACGGGGACCGTGCGCGCCGTTGGCAGAGCCCAGCGCTGCTTGCTTACTGTCGCCTGCTAAATTAAGTTTGTATTATTTTTAAGTTTGTAACTGAATTAACTGGTTTCCGACTGGTGATTGGGAAACCTACAATTAGACTCCCGAATGAGGACTGAGAGATGTGCTAACAAATGTTAGCATTACATATATACACACACACACAGAGCAATTGACAACACGGCTTAAAAGAAGGAAAGCAGAAAACATTTCCTAAAACGACTTTTCTAAATGCTGCTGTAACTGAAGCACCCGAGCGGTCCCAGCAACAAGAAACAGCAACTGCAATCGCAAGATAGGCTTAGTGCCTTGGCTGCGAAACAGAACCGCTCCTCCGCAGTCCCACCGGGGAGACAGCACTCGGGCAGGCCCGGGCTGCTGAGTAATAAGAGAAGGGTATCCAGGATTACAAGCCAGCACTCCTATAGGACCCCGGGGCATTTTAGCAGCTGCTCGGGGTTGCACCACGCCGTTTGCCGAGGCAGCTCGTAGCCAGCAACCACCTGGCAGGCGCATCCTGGCTCCCTCCCAGTTTTTTTTTCAAGTCAGCTGCAGCGCGCCCCAGGCAGCATCATCACTCATCACCCCAACCCCACCCCTGGCCGCTGCCAGCCCGCTATCGCCTCGGGGAGGGAGGGGGGGTTCCGCCGCAGCGGTCCTGGCGGCTCGTTCCCCTGCGGGCGGCGGCCGGAGTCGCGGCGCCGCAGCCCGCCCCGCTTAGCGCACTGCGGTGCCGGCGAAACTCAGTCTGGGGGCAGCCCGGGAAGGTCTAGAACCGGTCCTCCCCACCCCGGTTAATACGGTACAAGTCAGATTTCCACCAAAATCTCCCGCCTCCTCCAATTCCTAGGAAAAGCCCTTCTCTCCCCGCGCACCCCCCCCGCCCCAGCGGCGCCCTGCCCTTCTGCTGGCTTGTCCCCGCTGCCGCCACTCCCTCCGAGCCCTGGCCGCCGTTTTGCCTCAGGAGACAGAGCCAAGCTCCCGGAGAGACCAAGAGTCCCCCCAACACCCCTCCCCAGTGCCGACGAGACGAGGGGCGCTGGGCTTCCTCCGTCCCGTGTCCGTCCCCCCACAACAAGGGACGGGAAAGGAGCCCTGTAGCAACCTACCTGCCTGTCCGTCCGTCCGTCCGTCCGTCCTTTACCTACTCCCAGCACCTACTCCCGACGAGCCGCAGACCGTCTACGAGTAGAACGCGGCGGCGGCAGAGCTTCTATAGGCTGTGCCACCCCCAGCCCCGGGGGCGGAGCAGCGGTGGCGGTGGCCTCGCCCGGCCCGGCTCCGGGCAGGGGCCCGGCAAGGTCGCCGGCCCCCGGGAGCCGAGGTCAGGGTGGAGCCGCGGGGCCCGGGTGGAGTTGCCGTCCTGCTGGTCCTTATTGCGCAAAACTTAAACAGGCTGCGAAAACTTTTGCGAATGGGTCTCTCCTACGTAGACACACACGCACACGGTGTAGCGCGGCGTAGTGGCAGCTCTTAACGATTTTTCATGAGGCCCGTCTGATGGATGGAGACACTTCATAAAGGGGAGCCGTTCCCCCCCCCCGCCACCCCCAGCAGCTAAACCTGAGCTTTGTGCCCACCCCACTTCTCTTCTGCACACAGAAACTGGGTTTCAAACGGAGGCTGGTTGGGGGTAGAGCCATGGTGAGGGGTGTCCCCCAGCTTCTTGGGTGCACAGAGCAATTGGTGAAGAAAATGGGATCAGCTTGACTGTAGTTAAACAGTCATCACCTGTAGCGAATGGAATCATACTTGATAAGACTGGGCCAGGCAGCGTGCCAAGAAGTGAGAGTTAAACAAAGAACATGGAGCGTGTGTTGAGCAAGAATCTGAAACAGCAAAATACGCGTGAATCTGGGAGGGAACAGGAGCTTGGAGGAGACTGTTGAATGCCAGCCTGGGAAAAGAGAAGTGGTTAGCTTTGTGCTGTTTAGAGAACCAAGTGGTTACTCTCTGTGTCCAAAAAATCTGAGGTAACCCAGTACTTCCAAACCCTTTTGACCCCTCTTTTTGGGTAGTCGACAGCTACGTAACCATTTGCACATGAGAAAATAAAATCAATCGCGCTGTGCGTTCCCCGGCACATATTGAACACGGGGGTGTTGGTGTCCACACCATAATCTTAATTTCTCCCTCATAATCAAAGTTGGCAACTCCTGGGAGTACAAATAACCCTGCTTTGGAAGTGCAAGAGTGACCAATTACTAAAGCACTGAACTGTTGTGGCAGAGGACCATATGCTCTGGTTGGCAAGAGAGAAGAAACAAGACTGATCCACTATTGTTGTTGATTGGGCTGTGCCCAAATCCAACCTTGCACTTCCTGATGTGGCTGGTCTGAGAAACTCAATTGTGAACGACTTACTTTCCCTTCCTTCCCAAGATGGACTGCCAGTTTAGGTGAAGTAAGCCATTCTAATTTTTGTCCTGTTGGTGATTCTTGGGGCACTGGACCACACGTCCCTCCTCTTGCTTCCTTATCCAGCATCAGGAAGCAGATTGCCATTTTTATCGGGTTTAGATCTGTACTGATTATCCCAGTGGTAACCTTTCTTGCACCAAGGACACAGCTGGGTAGGATTCTTCTCTTGCCCTCGTCCTCCATGTTTTGTCTCAGGTCAGTCCTCTTTTGTGTGCCATTCTTGTTCACACAGGAATTATTTAACCACAGCTCAGCTCGTGCCACTGCTAATTGTTAAGCCAAAGCAGTGGCAAACATCTCTGCCCTATGTTGTTCTGATTCGACATTTTAACACGCTCTAATTAAGTCTGTCAAGGTCCTGGCATGGTTCCCAATAGGATCAATTGCCTGTCAGCAAACTGAATTGGCATTTTCAATAGCAAGTTGAGAACGCAACAGTTCTGCTGCTTCAGGTGACTCAGTTTGCCTCTGAATGGCAGTCTGCAGTTGATCAAGAAACTGCACATAAGGTTCTTGCTCCCCTTCACATATAGCTGCAAAGGACGTTTCTCGCTTACCAAAATCGGGGACATGCTGAAGCGCTCTTATAGTGAGGTTCACTGCCTCGGTAAAGACCTCATGGGGCAAAGTTGCCTGTGCTGGCCCTGTGGTATAGTTCCCTTGACCAAGTAATTCCTCTTCTCTGATACCTATTCCAGCTGATATACTGTCCATCATTTGTACCAAAACAAGTTCACGATGTTCAGAAAGCCACACAGAAAACTGTGTAGTAGACAAGATTAGACAGAATGCATTTCCAGTTGTCCTGGTTTTGGTCAGGATGGAGTTAACTTCTTTTGTAGCAGCGGATGGAATGCTGTGCTGCACCTTATTCCAACCCACGGGCTTTCAGTTTCTTGGTTTTGGGGTTGTTATATGCCCCTTCCTTTTCCCTTCCCTTCCCTCACCCCCCCCACACACTTCTCCCCCTCCTCTTTTCCTTTAAAAAGCAGGCAGCTGCATGAATCTCAGCTCTCAGCTGGGGTAAAACCACGACACCAGTCCAGGGGGGTCATCACATATGAGTCCCCTATTGCTTGTGGCAAGGAGGCTTGCAAGCCGTATTCTTTAATCAATTGCCACAGTTCTTTAATTGCCTCGTATGGTAGGTGTGCATATTCAGGGGCCCTGTGAGGTTGATAAATAACTGACATAGCATGGAGGAGACGTATATCCCCTCTCTTCAAAACTTCCACACAGCACTCATCTAAGAGCCCAACAGTAACTTTGGATGTCAGAATGGAAGCAGTCCAAGCTTAGTAAGTCAAAGGCGGAGGCATGAACGGTACATTAACAGAGATAATGAAGAAATGGAATTCTGCCACTGCTGCTGTAAGATTTCATCTGCAGTCAGCACAGAGGCTGCTAAAACCTTCAAAGAGATAAGTGGCAGATATAAATCAGGCTCGCTCCTGCTCAGGATCAATCAGTTGCATGTCAAGAGGATCATTAAGACCCACAGTGGTTTCTGGCTGACATGGTTCAGCGGCTCATATTCTTGAGTCCAGATCCGGTGTGATCAATTCAACTGAATGAGTCTTTCCGGGCCGCAGCCCCAGCCTCCCCTCCAGGAGACGTCAGGCACCCCTTGCAGACTTGCTCATTAGGAAGCAGTGTCTTTAAAGCAGTATGAACGACCCACCCTGTGTGAAGGACCGATGTTTAAGGGAGTAGGTCGAGACTGTGTTGGTGGTTGTGCCAGCCTGGATGCAGCTGTAGAAGCTAGAGATCAACAATGCACAGCAGAATCTCAAATTATAGTCTCTACAAGATTCGGTACAGCCCTTGAAAGGGCAAGTAGAGATCTTAAATGAACAATTGGCAGAGGAAAAAGCTCAGGTAAGTTACTTGCAATCTGTTTTGAAAGAACAACTCCTTGCGGGCGAGGAGAGTGTTAGACCTCCTGAGAAAAAAATCAAATACCCCCATCAGGAATTAGAGAAGGCAAAACTAAGATTGGACAAATTGCATGTTCCCACCAGTTTTTTGCAACCTTTGGTCAAAACTGAATTCACATATGAGGATGATGGGGACGAATTTCCTCAAGTTACTACTAAGGCTAAATTGAAAAAAGATTGGACAAAAGATTGGACAAAATTGAAAAAAGGCAAGGACAGGCTGTCTCATTTTGCTAGAATATTGCAGGAAGAGATAGACAAACCAAGGAAAAAGCTCTAAGCATTTCTTGGGATGGTTAATTTTTGAGTCATTTTGGCAGTCATAATTTTGGCTTCCACTGCTACAGCAGTAGCTTCCTTAACACAGTCAGTTCAGACTGCACACACAGTAGGTCTGTATTGTTTCTCCTTCTTTTGATGTCTTTCCAGGTCCTTTGGTCAGCTATATACACAATTCAAAAGATGGAAGCTCACATGATGACCACGTTACTAAGCAACGGTGTGGTTTTAAACAAAAAAGGGGAGATATAGAGAATGGAAATGTATTTAATAAGACTGAGCCAGGCGACATGCCAAGAAGCGAGGGTTAAACAAAGAACATGGAGCATGTGTTGACCAAGAATCTGAAACAGCAAAGTATGCATGAATCCTGGAGTGAACAGGAGCTTGAGGGAGACTGCTGAGTGCCAGCCTGGGAAGAGGGAAGTGTTTAGCTTTGTGCTAGTTAGAGAATCAAGTCGAGTGATCATTGGGGAATTAGCAGAGCCTCCCTTTAGAGGAGGGTATTTAAGCGGTAGTGTGTGTAATAAAACTGATTTTATGCTTGTACCTGCTGGATTTTGTGTCTTCTGTGTGCCACAATTGCCCTCAAAGGCTTCTTTCCAAAAGCATGATGTGGCTTTCATGCATCCCCACTGACAGTTATGAATGAATAGAATCATAAAATAGATTCATTTAGAATGGAAAATGGAATAACTATTACAGTGCTGGATTTTCTTTTTTTTCCTGTCACTGTTTAAAGTCATTTCTTATCTATGCAAAGACTGTAAGGTGTATAATTCAGGCCAAGTTAGAAATTCCATTTACATGTGATCATACTGTACATAGCGAAGAACTACTTCCACTTCCTCATACAAAATTCAGCAAGGGTGAACAGGCAAAAATGTTCAGCCCTGCAAAATTTTCTAAGTGGATTAATAAATTAAGGATATTTTTTTAATATATCAGGTCTTAATTGAGTGGATTCTCACTTAGTAAGTTGCATACAATAACACATAAATATCTTCTGTCCCTTTGCTTTTGTTTATGGGTTAAACTGAGGTAGAATTTTAAGATCACATGCTGAGCTACACTGATAACCATCCTTAGTGTAACACACCAACAGAATGACTTACATTCTGAGTGGTTAGGGGTTGCTTTAGGTCTGACAAATGAACTGCCAGTTGTGCTGCGGTAACAAAAATAAATCCAAGCCCACTATTGTTAAGATACAACCGGTAGTTACAGGTATTTCATATTGTACTCAAGTTATTACTTTTTGGTTTGTTTTTATTTCTAAATAGTACCAAAACCCCCAACTTCTGGTGTCCTCAACTATGATTATGTCACTCTCCAATATTTTTCTAAGTTGTCAGCGTTGAGATCAGGAAATTGCCACTTCCGAGTCCTGACTGTTTCCCTTTGTTGTTTTCTGTTCATAATCTAATTTAGTCGAAGGGTTTTAGGGCTGGGTCCTGCATTTGGGTCACAACAACTCCAGGCACTGCTGCAGGCTTGTGAAGAGTGGCTGGAAAGTGGCCTGGCTGAAAAGAACATGGGGGTGATGGTCCACAGCTGGCTGAACATGAGCCAGCAGCATGCCCAGGTGGCCAAGAAGGCCAAGCATATCCTGGACAATATCAGAAATAATGTGGCCAGCGGGATTAGGGCAGGGATCGTTCCTCACCACATTGGTGAGGTTGCACCTTGAGTGCTGTGCTCAGTTTTGGGCCCTTCACTAGAAGAAGGACATCGAGGTGCTAGAGTGTGTCCAGACAAGGGCAGAGAAGCTGGTGAAGGGTCTAGAGCACGTCTGATGAGGGGTGGCTGAGGGAACTGGGGTTGTTTAGCCTGGAAGAGGCTTAGGGAAGCAAGTTGCACAGCAACTTCTGGCAGGGTTTTTTTTTTTTTTTCCCACTGGCTGGCACACTGCTTGTTTTTCTCGTATGATGCAGTCACAGCAAGGAAACAGTGGCCAAAGGTTCTCTCCATTAAACCATGCAGTCAGCAAAAGCCCACAAAAATGCTGAAGGAATCCTGCAGTGCAATTACAGAGACTGTCAGCGTAGGCCTTTTCCATGGACAGGAGGACTAGATTAGTTACAGATTTGTGTTGGATGCACTATGTTTTTAACCACAGGCTGAATTCATAGATGGTCAACAAGGCTTATTTTATCTTGCTAAGAGAAGTCCTGACCAAGCATCAGTATCAGTCCAGAGCTGAGTCAGAAGCTGACAGAATTCAGGCTGAACCTGAAGGACAGTGGACGTGTGAAGGACATAGAGCTCATAGAGCTGCCACAGTCTGCGTGCATGTTGCAGGGGTTGGAACTGCCACAGGAAGCATTTAGTGTCAGCAGCTCCCAGTTCACACCCAGTGCTGCTGGTGGAACACTGTCTCCTGAAGCAGAATCTTGCCAGCCAGTTCTCTCCTGCCTTATAGAGTCCGGCAGCGCTGGCAAACATAACCAATTCCTTGTTGTCCTTGATGGACTCTGACATTTCACTCTTCATACCCACCTGGCAAAAGCTCCAGAGCTTTGGGTGGGGTGAGAACCACTGGCATACGCACTTCTTCAAATGCACGTAATGAAGAGCTACAACTTGCCCAAACACTGCATCTGGCAACTTTAGGCAGCACACCGCGTGCTAAGCTGCCTGCAGCAATGGAATAACCTTTTTTCCTGTTACAGCTACGCATGTGTTCAGTACAACAGCAGCAACATGTCATTTCCCCCTACCCGGTTACCTATTTCATACATGCAGAGGTCACAGGAATCCTGTGACCACCGGCTGTGCTTGGGTCGGAGGTCTCAAACCCTCGCATCACAGTGCTCAGACATTGACACAAAAGCATTGCCCTGGATCTTAGTCTCTTCCACAGTAAGCAGTAATTACAGTTCCTCTCTGTCAACCCAAGGAGAACTGCTCCCAGAGAAGAGGAAACTCACCAGGGGTTGGGAGTGTATCTATAGACCTTCAGCTGCTATCACTTCACTAGAACATACAGACCCTGGTAAAGTACTGAGCAAGCCTGTGACCATGAGTGTTATCTGTCCTTAAAAACACACAACAGACTTAGAGCACTGGATTAAGTTCTAGTTCCACTAAATCCTTTTTTTCCTCACTGATCCTTTTAACAGATGAAGAAAAAGCTTTATGCCACAAGCGTCATTTTCTGCTCATGGTTAACACTGAGGAATCCTCAAAATGGAAATGTTTTTAAACCACTCCAGCAATCCATACCACTGTCCAGATGCAAAACTTTTTGCTTCTCTAGATGTTTCCTAAGGGAGGTTCATACTCCGTATTTGTTTCTCTACCTTATACCACTGTGGAAGATTCAAATGCTGCATGGCACTAGGGAAAGATGAGCAACATGGAGAATCTGGTACTATGACTTGTAAGAAAACTGGACTTTCTGTATGAGCAGTAACTAGTCAGTAATGGAAACTGGCAGATGTAACCACAAGATGTGGTCTTCTCCATAGGAGCTACTATTTCTAGATATCAAAAAGAACTGACTACAGCAACGCCAGTCACACAACTATTGCTCATGTCCCATGTAGCACTTCAGAGCAAAGGAGGCAGTTAAGTTTTTTATTAATGACAACAGAAACAAAACAGAAGAGGTAAAGCAAACAGACTTATTTAAATAAAAAGTTTCTCATAATCTGGTGTTCTGTCAGACACTTTTCTTTTTTTTTTGCTTTGCGTCTTTTAAATTCAGCTGTAGTTACAAAAATCCATAGAGGATTTAGGGAAACTTGATAATTCAACATAAATTTGTCACCTTTGACAAAGTCTTAACAGCAAACAGCATATAAAGAAAAACCTCAAAATTATTTACAAATTCATATGTTGTAGTTGTTGAGAAATTTCTTGCTTCCCAGTGGCAGATGATGCACGTACACTACATTCCACAAGGCATGATCCAATCAGAGTCACTTAGCATAAAATTAAGCCGAAAGACAGATTGTCTAAAAATAAGGCCAGTTTCATACCTAATTAATGTATTTGATGACCAGAATTTTCTTGTATTTCTATATTAATAAAAAAGAGCTAAGAGCACCTGATCTCACCCATATGGGATACATAGAGCAACTCGCAAGTTTCATTCCTAGCAGGAGTTTTCAAGAGTAGAAACTCATGAGAAAGGACACCAGTATACACCTTTTTTTTTTTGCCATCTTGTCTATTGCTAATTTTAAATGGCTGTATAAAAACAAATCCCCACACCATATTTGCAATATGATCATAAATAGGCAATAGTTTAAAAACGTAAGATAGGATTGCCTTGGACTGTCAAGCTGTTTTGCACTTCAGAAAAAGTAAACAAAGCCCAAACACCCTTCTTTTCTTCTTCTGCCCTCCCTCCCTTCCCCAAACCCCCCTCCCTTTCAAACCAGGAAAAAAAAAAAGTTATACTCCGATGAATATTAGAGCTGGCACCAACATTCATGCTAGTTGCCCTGATGTGCAACAGGAAGTTCATGTACAATAGTCAGAAATATTCTTATGCACTAGACGCAAAAAGTTCAGCTTCTGAAAACAGTTTATTTTGTCTTGAAAAAAATCCCATCAGGTATGACGTGGGCAGCGTCCAGAAGGTGCAGGAATGTCCAGCACTCGACGTCGATCTTCATATTCATCAGTGTCTGTGGAATCTTCGTCTTCATCCACTGCATACTCATGATTTGTTTCCTAACACAAAACACATCCATATTTAAGTAAAATCTTCTTCTATTTCAGCTACTTAAAAGAAAGCACTGGTAACTGTCTAGAAAACTGAGTCTGCGTTATGGTGTCAGTTAGCTGAAGCAGCCATTGCGATCTATGTCCTAAATCCAGCTCCTCAGAATGAGAAAGTTTAATTTGCAGTAGAGATACCTTTGCCTAACTCCTTGACCTTTTACTCAGTAAATACCTGCAAGCCTTCATTATTTCATGTGCACAACTATGTAAAGCCACAACTCAGAATCTCAGCTGTACCCAATTTCTCGTCAGCTTACATTGTCTTTTATTAAGAGTAGTTTAAAAACAAAGGGTCACTGCTACTTTTAAAACGAGGTAGAGCAAAAGAGAAAAGCTAATTATTTTTTGCGGTCAAGGTTACAGCTCCCATAAATGTGAGCAGGAGTTAAGAGACGCCGTTGTCTGAGCGACGCATGACACCTGCTGGCACTTGCTGTTAGAGCCACTGGTAACGAGTGTCTCAAATCCCTAGAGAAATGTGAAAAAGCATACAAGTAGATGATTACCCCTGAGGAAGAACTCAGTGCTTGCACAAAACTATCCAAGTTCTATCTGAATTAGTCACTAAATGAGAGCTATGCTAGTGGTAAAATAAATAAAGCATTCTTCTCGAAATCATGGAATCATAGAATCACAGAATGGTCTGGGTTGGAAGGGACCCCAAGGATCATAGAGCTCCAACCCCCCTGCCACAGGCAGGGCCACCAACCTCCAGGCCTGGATCTACACACGGCTGCCCAGGGCCCCATCCAACCTGGCCTTGAACACCTCCAGGGACGGGGCATCCACTACTTCTCTGGGCAGCCTGTTCCAGCACCTCACCACTCTTTCTGTAAAAAACTTCCCAGCTACCCTGCAATCTCCAAACTAAAATTACATTATAAATAAAAGCAAGCTCTCCTATGAAAGCTAAGGCTGAGGGTCTTGAATTGGACTGGTAACTTTACATGTCAGAGCAATGAGAATACAAGGCTTTACCAAGGTACAAACTGCCTACTACAGCTGTTAGACTTAGCCTTAATTGGTGCATGTTTTGTATGGAGTTATCAATATGAATACTGTTCATTACTGTCATTTTTTCACCACAAGTGTTTTCTTATCAAATAGATACTCCAGGAGCTGAAATGAATTCACATAGACCAAGTGATACTTTTAGATATTTTTTTTTACTTCTCTTTCTGAGAAGTAGTTATGAAAAAAAAAAAGCATGCTATTTTCCAGAAGAGAATCAAAACTGAAAAAAATGACACAACATTGAAGTTTAAACAAAGTCATACTATTAAATTAACCCACATGTTCACAGAAATCTAGGCTAAGCACAACTGCATCTCCACTTACCAGTCGCGCTGTAGACACCTTGAATGTTGGACACACCATGTGAAATCTGGGAATTGTGACGTTAAAGAATTTCTCTTTGTAGTAGAGGCAATGGAAGGTGTAGTACCCCTCCATATATCCTGATGTTGTGGAAAATGTAGTACAGCTGGTATATTCATAGACTCTCCCTGGACTGATAATTGGAAACTCCCCTGTTGGTGAAATATTAGATCACAATAATGAGGACTGAAATAGAATTATAATGTAGCAGCTTGCTAAAGCACTGGCATTCGACAACACATCCAGCCAGATTTTTATATTCTAATGGATGCATAAATGCTTCTCAGCAATTACTGATGTTAAAAAAACTGTATGAAGAGTGGTTAACTATTGGGATGTTCAGATAGCCCTTGCAAAACAACTTTAAAAGACAAAACAGATGGATATATGTCTCTTTTCAAGTCACAAAATCATTTTGATATAAACCACACAGCTACATTAAATATAAAAATCTCTCTATTGGGTTCATAAAGGCAATCTCTTACTTACCAACTACTCCAGGACCCTGAACTTCTTCTACGTCACCTTTGGCATTTGTTATTCTCCAGTATCGACTGTCCAGCTGACAAGCCTTCTCAGGAAGAGCATCTTTGGACATTTCAATTCTGGAACACAAACAGTGTGCTTAGTGGTTTTATAACTGCTTTGATACATTTTAAGAAATGCTTCAGTATACTTGGGATCACTCAACGTAGAGTGGGGAGAAAAAACCCTTAAGGTAAAGTATACTGAACCAGTTGTTGGGATCTACCTCTGTGCCTCTGCTTCACCATTTACTGTCATTTCTACAACCCTTTCTAAATCACGAGGGTTACTTGTAACTTCTTTCCCCCACCCATCACTGTACTTTACCAATCACCAACTTGACTGGTACTTTGCACACCTGAGCAGGTAATAATTTAGTCTTTTTTTTTTTTTTTAAAGAGTACAGCATTGAGCACATCCTCTTCATTTTACTATGCTAATGAACGCTGTGCGTGAATTTGAACATCACATAGGGCTTTCCAGTAGTGTGAGAGTTAATACAATTGTTCTTTTTACCTGATTCTGTAAGTGAAGAAGTAATGTGGTGGATGTACAGAACTGAGTTCAGGTAGAAAAGATGTGGACACAGAAACAGTAATATCTCCTGTGGTAGCAACACATTCTTTATCATGCACGTACCTGCAGAAAGGAAAATATTAACTCTGCAAATAGCTCCGTGCTTTCAATACAGAAAGCCGAACATGGAAAGTGATTAGCTAATTACTCATAAGAGCACTGTGGTGCTAGGCTAAAAATAATTAACTTGTCATTTGGTGTTTAAATAAAGGATGCACACAGTGTCTTCATGTTGCGTATTTCCCCATCGCTTAAACTCATACAGCTGCGGATCTCCTTGTACCTCCATTCTTGCTTGCATTAAGCTGGGTGTGTAATTTAATCTGAAGTCAACGAAGACACAATTGTTTAATAAAGAAGTGTCATTGTGCTATTTAAAACCCAAGACGTAGCAGCTTTTGCAGGAAATTAATGTACAGATCAGGAACTTGGTTCTATAGCATCCCAGTTTGTAGAATTAAGGTTCTTACTTGCATTTTGAAGAAAAGTGCATGAAAACTCAAACACTAGAAAGCTCCTGTTTATTTACATATTTAGCAGTGTTCTTTTACACACCAGTTCACTGCAAACAACTGCTTTTTTAATAACTCAGGACATTTCTGCAGCTGAGCTGCAGCACAATCATGGCAAGCAGAATAAATATGCTGTTAGCTAAGCTTCAGACCGGTTATAGTACAAAATTCTGGTCCCATTAATTCAAAGCTACAAACTGAAGTTTCTGATTAAAAAAAAAAAGTTTCTTTAAGCATTCTGTTTTACAGTTTTATCTGCAAAAAGTTCCACGTGCTTTCTCCTCTTGTCACTGTCAGCTTTGTATCAGATACCCTTAACTACTTGGAAAGAGGTCAGCATTCTAAAAAAACCACTAAAACCTTGCAGTAAGGTTATAAATCCCAGTTCACAATACCTGAAAATCTGGTCCCTGATGATAGGATAACCACCAGTTACAACTTTGTTTACATAGGATGTAAACCATTCCAAGTAAGATGTACCTAGATGCCAAAGAAGAAAAACATTCATAAGGACAGGCAAATTTACCACTAAGCATATTACAATAAATACTCCCAAGGAAACCATTCAAAGCTTTTAATATTTTCATAACAAACTCTCAACTTAGATAGATGAGTCAGTCACATTCCAATCCATTCTAGCAACAAAGATAACTTGGAGAAACCAACCAAGGACTAAAACGTAAGGGTGCATACTCCAGAAATGACACAGCAAACAAAGAATCTCTTAGCTAAGTGTTTCATACTATAATCACGGCCTTCAAATGCTGGTGTCTCTCATCATCTGGTTTCCTGCTCACAACTTCTGCTACAACTGGGAAAGATGACAAGTATAGTGGCCAATACTACTTGTAGAGCTATTCCCAGCTATTCTACCTACAAGAGGCATGCAAGCCCACTGGAGGTTTTATGGACTTAATTTTGACATGCAGGTTTCCACATGAACAGAGTTTCTAATAAACATGCTAGCAAGCTGCAGAATTTCCCTCTCCTTAAAAACAAGGATAAGCCATAGATACACTCTGCACTGCTGCTACAAACCCAGAAGACTAAAGCTGCATGTTGTTCCAAAGAACCTGAGATTTTCATATGCTTACAGCCATTGTCTGAGAACAGCTTTCATACACCTACAGCTACTATTTAGGAACATCTTGATTTCTACATAGACAGCAAGCTGTCACATTTAACTCTCAAAGAAGGGAGTTTAATACAAGAGATACCTGCTCCCCATAAAAGAATTTCTCAGCCATAAATCTTCCAAGTGTTGCAACACAGTCATTAGAAAAGTAGAGAGCTTTTCAATTATTTGTCAATATTATAGATACAAAACTGGATTTAAGATGAAATACTGAGGAATCATTGTGCCGACCTTCACTGACGTGTTATCAGGTACTACCACTCCTGTTAGATTAAGTGTACTTAACCACTTCTTCCATTAAGCAAGAACTATGTGTGCTGTCCTTTGATCTTTTGGAAGTCTGAGGAACTCCAAGTTTATTATCCTCTTTTCTACCTCTAATCCACAAAATGCAAACCTTGTTTAAAGGAACTCCAGATGGAAAAAGTGGACCGATTTCCCCTGCCACGTTCAGAATGACAAGATAAATGCTGCACAGAAACTTCCCTTCCACCCTGTGATAAGCCAAAATTAACCATTTCAACCAAGTGGAATATGTTTAAATACGATGTCAGATCACCTCACTACTGACTCAATTCCATAAAAGCAGCAACCCTGAGCAGCAATACCAATTCACCACAGTGTAGCTTTAAAGTATTACATCATCCTCAGGTGGAGAGAAGCAAGTAACCACACTCTTCAGCTTTTCCTGTATCTTTCCTATGATGGTTCTAAAGCACGCAATGCATTCTGCAATAAGACCTTTGTCAAACAGATGCAGGTTGTCTACTTCACATTGAAATTAGTTTGTACAATCAATCAGTACATAGAAAGGTTTTTTAAAATTAGCGTGGCTACGAGTTAGACCTTCAACCCAAACCAGCAATGGTGTAGCATGGCCTACTGTGTTTTTTCACTGTAGTATTAACACATATATCCTTAGAAATGTGCAAGGCTAAAGTTTAGTATTAATTTTGGTGCCATTTATTACACATCTGCTTTCCCACTGAGTAAAAGGAATTAATTCAGATACAGCCACAATTACCAGATTCCAGTACAGTAACAAAAAAGAAATTATCAAAACACTATTCCAGCCAATTTACCTGCCAGACAGATTCCTACATAACCAAACAACAATTATGCAGTTTTCCCTTTCCCTCCTTTATCCTTTGAACAAAGCAATCAGGCAATTCAAAAATCCAGAAGCATTTTCTTCTGCATTTACATTTATACTTAATCAGATTTCATTAAGTGACACAAAATATTTTCAACTTCTGACATGGTTGCAAAAACTACTCAGGGGACAGGGAGGAATCTTTCTGTCCACCTTGGTGTTGTATTTAATAACTGCTTACATCACCCCTGTGACAGCTAACTTAAAGGTTTTGCTCATCTTGTTAGACAGGTTAGTACACTGAATGATTTGTATACAATACACAGAGAAGGACAGGCTCTAATAGGGAAGAACTGCATCTTGTTTCCAGTAACTGCTGATGTTTTAAAGTAGGATAGAGTCTTACAAGTAGCACAGAAAGGATTAGGTTTCCTTTGTTCAAGTTGTACTGACGTGCATTTTCCAAACAGTGCAATTAAAATATTTTGCAGAACATTTTAGCTGAACTGTTACCTGTAATGAACATATCAATAGCAGATGGATTGCGAGCCATCTGGTCCTAAAAGGGAAAGAAGGTTATGGATGTATTAGAAGGAGAGTTAAAATTCAACACCTGAAATATAACAGAGAACACTTTCCCTATATTCACTAAACCTAAAATCTGGCTGCTTAATACACCATTATACTCACAGTCTGATATTCAAACATATAAAACACACATGTCTGTCTCCGTAAGTGCTCATTCAGTGATCATTTAATATACAGCTTGGACGTTCCACTAAGGCTCACACATATAAAATCAGATTTAAGAAAGAAGGCCCCCCAAAACCACTGCCTTAGAACAGAAGCACAGAACAGACGCTGAGGTTGCTAGAGACCTCTGGAAACAGTCTAATCATTCTGTTTGAGGCAGGGGTAGCTAAAGCAGTTTGCCCAGGATGATGTCCTGTCATCTTGTGTCACTGGGCAGGTATCACTGAGAAGAGTCTAGCTTGGATTTTTTTATGCCCTGCTATCAGGTATTTCTAAACATCAGTAACATCCCTCTGAACCTTCTCCTCTTCTGGCTAAATTATCCCAGCTGCTGTACTACCGTACTCTCCCCTGAAACAAGCACGGCTGTTCACAGATGAACCAAACTACGAGTGTGTAAGCAACCTTCCAAGTACCCAAGCATTATTCAGAAGGTTTAAATACTTGGCATAATGCTAAGAGGGATCTTAACATCCTTCAAGTGATCCATTATCAAGGCATTACATTGAAATCCCATTGCTACATGCTTTGGAAACAAACAGCCAGGAACTCCATAGCAGGATGAAGAACCCCATCTTTTTTTAAAACACCTTTTCCTTACTCCACTTTTTTGGGGGGGTGGGGAGGTTGTCACAGTAAGGAGAGAGAGAGAGGGCTAAAATTTTCTTAGGTAGAATATCCTTAAGATTCCCAATATGCCTATCTTAAAATACTAGCTATAGGAATGATGAAAAATACATAATTATGTTCCTGAAATGAGCTGTTCAAGAGCAGTTTGTTCTTTCACTGGAGAGTGAAAAGTTAAATTATACCCTCTGGGTTGTAAGCAATTATTGTAAGTTTACATTTAACATATCTGTTACAAATACAAATGCTGATCTTCTGTAATGGAGATGCTTTTCTTCCTTACAGAAACAGGGATGAGAATCTGATACCTGAAAGTTGCCTGTAAGAAAGCTGGGGGAAATCTGTACTGTTCACAAGGGCATGCAGCAGTAGGATGAGGGGTAACGTTTTTAAACTAGAAACAGGTAGATTTATGTTGGGTATTAGGAAAAAGTTCTTCAGTATGAGGGTAGAGTATCACTGGAAAAGGTTGCCCAGAGAGGTAGTACAGGCCCCATCCCTGCAGATATTCAAGGTCAGGCTTGATGGGGCTCTGAGCAGCCTCATCTAGTGAAGGTGTCCCTGCTTACTGCAGGAGGTTGGCCCAGATGACCTCCAAAGGTCCCTTCCAACCTAAAACATTCTATGATTCTACCTATCTACTATAGTGTGAACAAATTAAAACTTTCCAATAAGGATGAATTCTGTCCACTACCATCATCCTACAGAAACTGCTACAGCAATACAAGTTAATGTACATTTCTTTCATTTACTAACCATTCCACCTGTGGGCTTTAAAGACAGTAGTGAGTAGTATTTAGCTTATGCTATGTAAAGTATTTCAGGTATCTGATAACATGCAAAAGGACACACATCATCAATCATTAGAAAAGTACATTCACAGGTATAAGCATATCTTCCTTACAGGACACTGATAGAAGATCTCGTATTTATTTCGTCCTTCCACACTCTCCAGGGCCATGTATTGACTCAGGCCAGTATGAATGCAAAAAGTAAGAGGAAGGCATTGCTTCAGACCTAGCCTGTGCTGAAAACCTCCAGCCGCAGTGTCGATATCCAACAAGTCTTCAGAGCGGTAGTGGTTTGACAGCGCCATGCTTCCCATCAAACTTAATAAACAAAACAACAAAATAAAGATGGATAAATAGAAGATGCCACTCACAAAGCAAAGATAGCTTTAACTCTTTTCCAAGCACTGATTTTATCAATGCTTAGAAGATTCGGATGAAGTCCAAGACTAGTATCCAGGTGCTGAACTAGGTTATTAGTCCACAAAATCAGCCTTCACAAAGGGAGGCTTAATGGCTCCAAGATAAACGCTTCCTTGTATGCTTTGTGCATCCCAAAGCACCGTTTCAAACTGTGTTGTTGATTCCCATCATGTCTGCAACTACTTCAAAGAAGCCGTTCACAGCTGACACAGCTTCCTATAGTAGCATAATATAACAACCACTGCTCTGTATCTCAGGTTCTGTGCAAGTTCATTTCAGTACTATCAAAGCATCCATGCTTCTTCAATTAGAATCACAAGTTGCTATAGTAACAGTGATCAAACCTACAGTGAGCAAGGTGTTCAATCTTACTTTGGGGGAAAGGTTGAGAAGTAAATAAGGATAAGAATTACTTCAATCAAACGGACTGTAATATTAGTATAAAAACTAAGGTAGAGAGGCACAAGCAAACAAACATACACAGAAAGAATGAGACTATATTCATCAGCATGACAAGGCAGTACCATCAACCGGCTAACTTTTTCCCCTAGTCTTTTTTATGCATCACAGCAAAGGATGGGATTTTTTTTCATTCGGTTTTGACAACAAGTGACCTGGAATACAGTAAAAGGAGCCACTCTCTGTATAAGATAAAGTATATACATTTGGAAAAAAATAGTACTAGTCTGAAATGTGCAACAGAAATGGAAGTGAGCATCATAAACTAAAGTTGACATTGATATGAATGTTGGGCTGGATCGCACCTAGGCTGAAAATGAAAAAAGCCCGAGGAATTTACACTCAATGTAATAAAGGACCAGGCAATGAAAAAGTAATTAAAAGTAACATGATCAAAGTAATCAACCACAAAGGCACACATGACAGCAGTGCACTTAGCAATAACAGGATGCAAACCTGTAATGTACAGCTCCCCACCCATACTCCCCTCTATTTGGCCTTTCACTGATATTCTCACATGTAAACGCTCACAGTTGCTAAGCTTTTACTGGTGTTATGAAACCAATGACTCAGGCACAAGCTGCCACACGTCAGCATGATATAAACTGCTCCTAGCTTGAGCAACAGGTTCCATACCTCTTTCTCCTTTTGTAGTCTTGCCTGGAATTAGATGTTCTACAGTTTAGAAAGCTATGCTAACATCCAAACACAGAAACCAGAAGCATGTAACATTGACAACTAGTCCCAAATCTTCTCTATTTCTGATGTAACATTCCAACAACTTGCTGCATGCACTTCCACTACCCACACCTGATTTTTCCATTATTCATCCACCACAAGAAAGCCAGCCTGTCCCCAACAGTAAGACTACACCTTCCACTCACAGTGTGACAGCCTTTCTTCTCCAGGGTCTCCATGTCAGACTTAACTATTTCCAGTCCTCCACCACCAAGGTTTGTCAACCTGTGTGTAAGGCGCAGGCCCTCACGTTGAGGGCACAGCAACAAACTACAGCTCACTGGCAGTTGTTCAAGCTGAAAGGCCAGCCCAAAGGAATATATATGCTCTCAGAACCCTTCCACAGGCACACCATTGCAATAGAGGCTTTGTGGGAGCAAAAAAGCAGTAGGAAGAGCAGGAAGCACGCAAGCTGCAGAGCTCCATCTGAAGTCTACAGAACTAGGGCACCTATCTCCTCTCTTAAGTCTCTCCTGGAAAAGCAACAGAAGTCATACTTATGGTTCCATAAAGCTGTTTCCCAAGTGCCTTCTGCACATACAACACTAAAATTGGAAGAAGCTGCACCTTCTTTCATCATGAGGGTTTTGGTAGAGCAACACAAATGACACTGCAATGATTTGCCCTGGCTTTCCATCTTTTCCTGATGTCTGCAGCACTTCATCAAGTGCTGACCTGCAAACTTTTTCTACAGTTGATAAAGAACTATGTTTACTCATTTCCTTTCCCACCCTGATGTAAAAGGAGTTAACTGCTAAAACCACATAAAATTATAAAAACTTCTTCTGAGAAAACTCTGATTTGCAGAACTGACATCTTGATTCTCCTTAAAATTACTATCTGGTTTGAAAGTTATACCCTAAGCATTTTAAAGAAAAAAGTTATTAAATAATGAAACCTGTAGAGTCCAAGAGACTAATTTATTTATGTAGTAACAAAGCAAAACTTCAGGGGAGCAACTTCACAGTTGTGTGATTAAAAGTCTAACAACTGGAAGTTTTAGTTATTACAGAAAAAAATAGTTTTTCACTAGGAAAAAGGACTGAGGCATAACAGTAATTTAAGCAATTAAAAATCTACACTGTGTTTTCAATTACTTCTGAGACTTGAAGACAGCCAGTTCTAGAAGTGCCACTTCATGCAGTTAGTTACAACACATTTAAATGCTTCATCCATCCTGTTCAGCAACAAACTATCCAAGAAATACAAAAGGAGTTAATAACTTGGTATGTAGTTTTTGCTTCTTACCCAGGAACGACCAGCTTCTGTCCATTATGAATACGAAATGAGCATCGATAGTCATCAGGGAGTTTGCAACCTATTTGTCCTTCCACAGCATCTAGATCTTCCTCCCGCACACTCTCTGTGTACAAAAAGAAACAGAGTATTAAGTGCCAGTTTTGGAGGGGGAAATCAAGAACTGCTGCCTCTACAAAACTGTCAGCTTTAATGCTGCTCCACTGCTCTGCCTCCAGGTGTCCACTATGCTGTCCCCAACAAAGGTGAATATTAACATTAGTGCTAGGACCTTCCTCTAAAATTTTATTTCACATCATTTCATCAGAGCTGCAAATAAGACAAACCCTAGCTGCATTCTAGACATAACAGCACATTTTCAACTGCCAAAGAGAATCTTAAGCAGCCCCAGCAACTTCAGCATTATAGATTTTTTTTAACATTATCTCAAAATAAATACATGTTTAAAGGTATTTTGCCAATTATAATTCAGAGAAAGTGAACTAATAGACATACAAGAGCATGATAAAGTCAGTCAAACTTTGGGACATAGCTATCTACTAGCATGGTCTCATGAATCTTCCACTGATTAAATTCATGCTACTGCCCTGAATGACTAGAAATCAAGTACTTCTAATACTAAGTATGTAATCTCTCAGTGCCTCAATCAAATGAAACAGGCTCAGGTCAGTATATGGTGACTTCTTTTATGCTAGGTGGCACAGAGTGAATGCTACATAAATTTGAAAGGAATTTGATTACATTAACTGATTACTTCATCCAGCAAAATCTCAACATGCCTGTCTTAAGCAGAAAGTATCCATGAAGTGAACTGAACATTTTCCCACTATGTTGTCACTAGCTGACAGAGTCCCAGTTAAAACTTTTAGACAACATTGATTTTACTCTTTCATCATTCTAAGGGTTGCTTTTTTCCAGCTTCCAGTCCAATCAGTACCAAAGAAAGGTTGGCTGGAATTTGAAGCAATAAATGGGTTTTTCATATCACCATCAACAGAATGGGGTGGGGAGTAACTGCTCTTCCACATCCACACACGGGGTTTCCGCACCAACAATCAACTGTGTGGGTCAGGGGGTTTGGGTGATTTTTTTTTTTTTAAAAACACTTTTGTGTTCTTTATCAGTTTTGTTTGTGTGGCATAATTTAACAATTCATTAAAACAAAATCCCATACAAATGGTATTAAAAGGGTGCAAGTTATGGAAGAGCTCCTGCTAAAACCTGCCATCACTATGCAAGTGTGGAAATTGACAATTTTAAATTTTTTTTTGTCTTCCTGTAAACAAAGAAGTTTCATTGCACCAAATTCCTTGGGAGGAATTTGCCTTCATTAGAGGAGCACAGTAAGACCTACAGAATAGGAAAATAACCCCACAAACTTCCCTCTTGTTTGGCTTTAGTTTAAAAATGCCCATTTTCCTGTAAAAGTGTTTTATTTAAGTCTTAAGAAAAATCTCACGAATAAAAACACACCAAGAGGGCCCATGTCCTTGAAACAACAGGATTATTAAAGTAAAAACCAAAACAAACAAAAACACTCATAGCAACTGAAAAGCAGAAGTGTATTCATTTCTTATTATCCAGAGATAAAGAAGATAAACTGATAACTAGAAAAAAACTTTCTTCTGTGAAAGGTAACCTCTGCAAAGAGATCACCAGCAACTGGGCAAGTAATGTAGACGTGGTCCAATTTACTGGAGGAGAAGGGAAAGCACATTTAGCTGACTTTCAGGGCTCCAGTAGTTGAGGCTAGGATGAAAGCAGTAGGAAATATTAACAACAGATAACGTGGCATTAGCCACCCTCCTACAGAAAACAGGTATTAGACCGTACACACCTTTCAAAGAACCAATCATCCGAGGACACCGCTGGCCCAAGTATTTCTCTAGGTCATCCCAGGCTTTTTTCAGCGTAGCGTAGTATCGGATGTATCTTCCTAGATCGGAGTAGGTACTGATGAAGATGGCTTTCCAGCTCTGATTTCGTTGACTTTTTTCCTCACTAAGTGCACATTAAAAAAAACCCACAAAGTTTAAATATCATCCTAAAAAGCTTGACTTCCAAACCCAAGAAGTTAATACTTGTTATTTGGCAGAAACAGGATGCATATTAAGCCGGGAACAATTTGAGTCCAGTGAAGCCACACAAACTCAATGAATTCTGGCACCTATTCAACAGCAACTTGAAAAAGAATTAGCAATTTAGAAAATTTAGAAAGTTTTCCTTTAAACAGAATTCTGCTGCCTATCATTAAATCTTAGGGTGAATAACTAATTCAGATCATATTTTGCACACAGAGAAGGCCTTAAAAAATACCTATTTTTTCTTTGATCTACTGCATTAGTCACAAATCATTTACCCAGTAAAAACTATTAAGGAACACACCAAAGAGTTAAACATGAACTTGTACACTGATCTGGAAAGTCAGTTTCTTCAGGAATTACTAGCATATTCAGTTCTCAAAAGCACAACAGCAGGCTCTGGGAAGACAGGCTGCTGACTAACATCTGACGAAGGATGCTTGCCTCCAAACTGTAGCAGCTCTTGCATCTTTGTCTTAGGATACATTCCAACTCTTCAAACTCTGATCAGCATTCTGAATCTAAAAGATTTAGTACACCTTCATACACCTCAAAAAAATGTAAAAATTGACAAGTATTCACATCACATTTAAGATCTCTCTAGCTCCCCAAAGGAAAGAACCACCTTATTTCTTGAAGAAGAGGGGGGGGGGGGAGGGAAGGGAGAGGGGAAGTAGATTTTCATCTGGGAAATAAAATAAACTAATGTCAAACCAATGAAGTATAAGAAAAAAAAAACCAAAGGGAATTACATCTCAACAGCTGACAGAAGTTTCAGCATATTTTAACCCTCCAAATGTTATTTGTGGAAATCACCTACAGCCTTCAGTACCCAGTTCAGCTACGGAGAGGCTGGCATCATGGAGCTGGTTCTCCTTAGCAAAGCCCTGTAACCCCTTCATCTTCCCCCATACACACACCACGTTCCTCTTCTGAAGTATCAGGTACTTGGTCTGAACTTCTCACCTTTACTCCCTCCCCCCCACCAGATTCTCCATTCTACTTTGGATTCTAGTACGAGTATCACTTAGGATTTTTAAAATTCTGCCTTGAGATTCTCTACATAAAAGCAGTGTTATATCCTCATAAGCTGCATATAATCAGAACATGCACAGTATGTTCATCTTTGTGGATTCAACTTTGCTAGCTGTTCATTTTTAACATAGTCCATATGAGATGGATTACAAGCTGCAACTTTGGAAATGTTTTCCTAAATTACCTCCTCCACCCACTTAAGCATATACATTAAATCCTTACTGCTAGCTGTTCTGCCATCACAAGGCTACTTGTGTAATACCAGATGCACCTGCATAACCTGCATAATGGGAAAATATATGGAATTGACCAATGAAGTCAGATGTAGTTGATAACTCCTCACAATTAACAATCAAAAAAAGATACTGCCTAGAAAATTGGGTACAAAGTTGATAAACAGCAACAAAACTGGTTGCTAATTCACTTCAGTCAACTCCACAAGTTTTCTCAGTTCTTGAGAAAAACATGCTTTTTAGCAAAGTTGTGGATTGATACCTTTCCAGTTAGCTTCCAGTCAACAGACATTCTGAGTTCAATGTAAGCGAGCAGAACAAAAAATTAACTATTTTTTTTTAAAAAAATGCCACCTCAAGAACCACATATGTAGAACTTTTCACACAACCCAATGTGACTTCCCTGGAGAAAATCCTCCTTGAAAGCATTTCTAAATACATGGTAGACAAGAAGGTGATCAGGAGCAGTCAGCATATATTTACAATGGGGAAATAATGTTTGACAAACCTGATCGCCTTCTACTATGAGGTGACTTGCTTGATGGATGATGGGAGAGCAGCAGATTATGTTTTCCTCAAATTTAGTGAAGCCTTCAACACCATCTCTCTATTAATAACATAGCAAAGCTGACAAAGTATGGGCTTGGTAAGTAGACAGTGAGACAGACCGAAAATTGGCTGAACAACAAGGCATACCCCTGGGCTCTATGCTGGAGAAAATGCTATTAAATATCTTCATTAGTGACCTGGAAGATGGGACAGTACAGCTCAGCAAGTTTCCAGATGTTACAAAACTGCAAGGAGTGGCTGATATAACAAGTATTTGTGCAGCCATTCAGAGAGACCTCAACAGGCAAAGTAGAACCTTCTGTTCAACAAGGGGAAATGCAAGGTCCTGCATCTGAAGAGGAGTAATGCCAGACACCAGCACATCATGGGGGCCGACCACCTGAGAAGAACCAGGGGGTCTTGGTAGACACCATGCTGACCATGAGCCAGCAACACAGCAAAAAGGGCTGATGGTGTCCTAGGCTGCTGTAGGAAGAGTGTTGCCAGCAGATGAAAGGGGCTGATGCTTCCTCTCTACTCAGCACTGGTGAAGCCACATCTGGAGAACTGTGTCCAGTTCTAGGCTCCCCATTAAAAGAAAGATACAGCCTTACTGGAACAAGTTGAGTGCAGTGCCTCATATGGGACTGAAGCATCTTTCATATGAAGAGAGGCTGAGAGAGCTGGAACTCTTCTGCCTGGAGAAGGCTCAGGGGAGGTTATCAAGGCATACAATTACCTAATGGGAAGGAGTAAAAATGGAGCCAGACTCTTCGCAGCAGTGCCCACTGACAGGACACTGGTCAGTCCTGGACAGCCTGCTTTAGGTGATCCTGCGTGAGCAGAGGAGTTGGACTACAGGGTCACAAAAGGTCCCTTCCAGTCTCAACTATTCTGTGATTCCAGTCATGGCTATCTTTGACACAATCATCCAGTTGTACCTCCTAATCACAGTGCTCAGAATATCACTTTTCTCCATAGAATATCTGGTATCAGATAAGGCAAGTGGCAGCTTCTCCTTCAGCCTAGACTTTTAACAGGGTACTTCTCCACACATACCTAAAACTTTCCAGCAATCATACATTCATGAAGCTTTTTTAAGAAATTAATGTTTTGATACCTCTAAACTTTCATCGTTTTGAAGCTGGTGAATACCAGTTCAGTCTTATGGTTACGAGAAGTAATGTGGACGTAAACAGACAGCACAGTAACATAAGGCTTATTTTAATAGAAAAGAGGCTTAATACAACCACACTTACTCAGAAGTAAGCCAGTACTTCTTGCAGTGTCTCTTCCACAAGGGATCATGGCTTGATAGCTGATTTAATCTTCTATTTAAATAGCAGCAACTATAAAATCATTAAATTTTGTTATAAAAAGAGTAGCAAAATAAACAGAAATAAATTGTATCTGTATACTACACATTGCATTCTCATGAAATAAATGCAGAGTTTGAAAGTTAGCTAGCTATCCTTCTAAGAGCTGTGCTTACAACAATTAAAAGTATTCATTCCTGCTGTACAGGTCATGAACTACTTTTCTACACACTTCCAGAACTGTCAGCAGTTAAGTAATTTCGTAAAGCAGGTCACCCTGTAGACCTACACCACTATAAACACTGTCTGAAAGGTTCCGGACTGACTACACGCCACCAGCAGTAAGCATTCCGGTAGTACAGGCTAGTTGTTGTGACTTATATCGCTTCCTTACCTGGACTGTCAGTCTCTACCTCATCCTTTCCACTGTTCCCATACTACGGAACGCTCAAAGATAAACTACACAGTTTGAGTGTTACAAAGCTACTTTCCACTTTTTGTTGTTTAAATAAACTTCAGGACCAGAAACAACAACAGAGACTGGGAAAATACCAAGGATGACTGCAAGCTCACTCTAATAATAACCCTATACAAGCCTTGCCATTGCATTACAGGTAACATTACTACTTCAGGAAGCTAAAGGAATCATACCCTGCACTACACAGTGTTACTGCAAATGCAGGATTACAAACCCTGTAGGATACAGGTTTCAAATTGTCCTCAGAAATCATATACAAGTCAATACTTGGGTGACGCAAAGGCTAACCTATATTCCCGATGGCTGCTAACCTGCTCTTTAATAGTAGCAATGGACATGCCATCAAATCCAGTCTGTTCCCATATTTGCTTTGACAGCTATAAAGCCCTTCTGGAACGTGCACTGGTAATGACTGCAAGACATTCCAGAGCATTTATGTGAATAAGAATGTGCACTAAAGCATCAGCAACATGCAGAGCAGTAATACAGGGAATGCTTGTGTTACACACAGATCACTGGCACAGGCTGCCCAGGGGGGTTGTGGAGTTTCCTTCTCTGGAGATGAATTCAAGACCCGTCTGGACACTCACCTGTCTAACCTGTCCTAAGGAACCTGCTTTGGCTGGGGGGTTGGACTCAATGATCTCTTGAAGTCCCTTCCAACTCCTACTATTCTGAGATTCTGTGCTTCACTGAATTTAAAATAAATTATTGTCTTCTTCAGTCTAACCTGAACACGAGACAACAAACCTTTATTTTTCTGTGATCAAGCTGAATTATCAGTTATGCTTTAAAGTAACTTCCCAAAAGATACCACCAATTTAAATGTGGCAACACCACTTTCTCTGGTATCTTATTCTAACAGTTAATGTGTGTGTTTTAATGGCTGTGATTAACATTTAAATACTCCAAATTAGATTCTTTGAAGCTTCCAGTTACTGCTTTTGGGAGTTTGGGTTTGGTTTCGGTTTCTTTCAGAGTAGTTCAGAGACTGCTAAATGAGAAATACCAACAGTGTAAATGAACACAGTTACATACTGAAACAAAGATGTCTCTCAATGTTGTCCTTGACAAGTAAAATCACCCAGCATCCAGGGCTGGTGAAAATACCTTGCACTGAGACTACAGAATTATTCGTATTTACCTGTTTGATCTGATCTCTTTTTTTCCTCCACAACAACACAAAGGCATAAACGCATTCACTTCAAACTCTGTCATCTGGCAATGCAAGAACCTCCTTCATGACACAGGGAATTTTTTTTCTTTTTTCCTTTCTGGGGGGTGGCTCGTGTGAACAGTAATACCCCAAAGTCAAAGTCTCTGCAGAAATCTATTATACAGGTATGTATCAATCAAGCCTGTAATTTCTGGTAGGAATCACAGGAACACGTGGCTTCAAACATGATAAAGATGCAATTAAAGCTATTTTCATTAATTACATAAATATTTGGTCCCCTGTCAGCTCTTTCATTATTTAAGGGCCATCAACAGACTAACCGACCAGGGGAATACCAGGGAAACTGTGATGATTGTGATGGTCAGAATATATGTATGTCACTAAAACAAATGGAAGCAACCTAGAGATTTCCTCAAGTAACACTCTGAGTGCTACAAACAGCCAGTTGTGCAAAGCTACCATTACTGATCTCATAAATAAGAAACCTGCACAGTATTTAATTGTCCTTGCACTGCAAAATCCATCCCACATTGTTAAACATGTAACAAAAGCAGGCAGTGCCTCTACTACTACACCATTAACAACTACTACTAAACCACCCATACTGGACTTGTAACAATTGTTTAAAATTTTGCTTATGCCTAATCTCTTTTTTGTAGTCATAGTAACAGAATTCTCCCTGATGCCTTTAACTTTCTCGACTAATATTTGAGGGGGACCCTAAACAAAATGAATTTGGATAGTATTCTATTTTATTTGTATACATCTCTGCCCTCTTTGACTAAATGCTGTGATTTCAGTCACTGCTAGTGCTTGTACTTCATTGGCCAGGTTTTAGCTACAAACATACTCATCTTCACCAATGACTTGTAACTTTTCAGCCATCTAGCAAACCATCCAAGAGGAGCTTGCAACTTCCATTCTTGTTTTTCTGCCTAAAAAGCTGTCCTATTCCCTTCTCTTTGGTTTTCTTCAGGCAGCTTATTCAAATAATTGAATATTTTCACTGGCAGCAAGACCGCCCTTTGTTTGCAACAGCTTCAGGCAATTATCAACTTCACAGATTCAGTTATTGGTTCACCTCTAAACTGTAATTTAACTACAAACAAAACCAATGCGTACTGGGGGAGAGAAAACCTGGCAACGTTTCCTTTTTCTTTAAAAAAAAACCCCGACCAAACAAACAAACAAAACCAACCAAAACAACCCCCCCGAACCCGTCACTGTCTCTGTAAAGGAATGGTGCTTTAGGGGGTGTCCTCCGCACAGCAGCCCCCTCGGAACAAGCCAAAACCTTTTACTACACAGCGGCGAATGCCTTGGGAAGCGCTTTAGGAAGATCCCGCTCCCGCGACCCCGTTCGCTCGCTGGCCCAGCGATCCAGGCACCGAAAAGTTGAGCGGCTGCCTCCCCCACAGCGCCTCACGCCACCTCCCACGGGCTTCACCCGGCAGCCCGCCCCCGCCGCTGACCACCGAGGCCAGACCCGACTCACCCGGCGAGCGCAGGCCGGGCCCTCCCGTCCGTGCCCTCGGCCCCGCCGCAGGGGGGTGCCCGCTCCCCCGCCCCGCCCCTCTGCCTGCGGCCCGGCACTGCCTCCCCCGCCGCCCGCCGAGGCCGTGCTCGGCCCTTCCCTTCCCCCCGGCAGCGCGACTCAGGCGCATCCGCCGGAGCCCCCGGCCCGGCCGGTACCTAATCAGATCCCGGTAGTCGAGAAAGCTGAGGATGAGCAGCAGCGGGTCTGTCGGCAGCAGCTCCAAACTGAGAGCCGGCGGCTCCATGTCCAGGGGCGCCGCCATCTTGCGAGACGTCCCACGGCTCCGCTGTCGAAGACGCGCCCGCCCCTCGCGCCGGCCCGTTGTCAGCCGCCGGGGCGGAGGGAGCCCTCCTGCAGCGCCCCCTGCCGGCCGCGGCCGGTCCGCCCGCCTGCTCCCGAGGGCGGCGGCCTCCCACACCTCAGCGCGCAGCCCCAGGGCCGGGCCGGGCTTTGGGGGCGGCGGAGTCCGTGGAATTGCCCCGAGTGGCGGCGGGGCCGGGGCAGACGGCCGTGGCGGCTGTCAGAGGTGTCCAGTAGGGACGCTGGTCGCAGCCGAAGGCCGTGCGGGAGAGGCCCCGTGCCGGTAGAAGTGCCTCAGGCTACGGGGAGCTGCGGCTCTGCGAGGGGGTGGGTTGTGCCCAGGGGGCCTGGTTAGTGAGAGGGGGAACACTGCATCTGCTGTTCCCCACCTCACCCCTGTGCTGGGAACAAACCTGCCTGTGGCTGTCCTGGCGCTGGGCAGCTGCAGGCATGGAAGCCCCAGGCCTTGGTCCTAGCCCCAAGGCAGCAATCCTGATGGGACCCTGGGCTCCCATCCGCCTTTCCCATGGGGTTTAGAGCTGGGAGCAGGGAGCAGCAGCCCTGGGCTCTACCCATAAAGGTCCTGTGGGGAGCATGGCTGCCAGGTAGTGAGGACTGAGGAATGCGAGTGCAGGCACCCAGGCTGGGCCAGGACTGCTGATGGTTGCCCCAAGCCTGGCTGTGTACCCCAAAAAACCAGCAGGGCTCCAAGCAGCAGTTGCAGTGTCCATGTCCCATCTGTCCCGTGGGGTTGCTGGTGCCAGGCAGCATGGTGGTGCAGGGCACAGGGAAGGGGCCATGGCTTGAGCGTGCAGGATGTTTTCTGTCCCTCCACAAGGCCACCAGCAATGGGGAATATGGGTTGCCAGCTTTCAGGGGCCCCTGGCTCTGCTCTGCTTTCCTGGCGGGCTCGGCTCCCGTACAGCGCAGGCTTGGCCAGAGCAGAGCCATCCCGAGCCGTGGGCAAGTGTCCCCCCACCGCGTCCCGGGTGGCGTCTGGCTCCTGTGCTTGGGCAACTGGCCATTAACCCTTCTTGTCAACATTTTGGGCAGTCTGGGCCTACACATGCACACACACAAAGCTATGCTTGGCTTCTAAAGAACATCAAGAGACCAAGCTGCTTGAGACAGAACAATGGTCTGTGTAGAGCAGGAGGGAGTACTTGGAGCACCACATCTTCATGTGGGTATGTGCTTGTTGGGTCAGACCATGGACATCACTGGATGCTTCCAACGTCAGATCGCTTGCAATTGCTTTGTAGTTTTTACCAAGGGGACAAGAATTAGTGTTAAAATAGCACTAATGAGGCAAATACAAACCTGCTTATATAAATCAGACTCTGTAGGCTGATTCTAGTGGATGATTAGAATCCTTGAGGACTGAAATGAAAAAGGCAATGGTACATATAGATGGGAAAATAAACTTACTGAGATGAATATCATTAAAGGTATGTGTTGCATCTTAAGGATATATGCAAATACCAGATTTTTTAAACATTTATTCTATGTTTCATTGGAAAGAAATGTGTTCTCAGAGAAAGCTATTTTCATATTGTTTTAATTAATTTTTTTAAAAAATCTTTTCCACAACACTGTCCCTAGAACTGATTTCCTCCAAGAGCACCAAGGAAGAGTCCTGTGGCTTTGCAATAGGAATACAGAAGTTTTTGCAGGTTTTGTGCTACCAGCCAGACGGGTCTGAATGAAGATGCCCAGTGTCTCAAACACAGCTGCATCACCAAGCTGTGTCACTGCTGGAACCTCTGTAACCCAAACCCACACCCTCTCCTGAGCCACAGACCCACAGATTTCCTTCTGGCCATCAGCTAACTTGCAGAAATCTTGAGCTGAGTGAAAGTGTGTCAGACCCAAGATATTGCTGGGGAAACGTTTCAAGCTCAACAAGCAAAATCTGTTTGCTCATCAAAAGAGAGATTAGAGATATTAGAAAATCTAGACACAAAAACATTTAATTTATAATGCAACAGGCCTGTAAAACTACGAATCCCAGAGCATTTCACAAAAGGTGTATTAACCTTCACAAGCATCCTCTGAGACAGATAAATAGATCACATTTTATTTGAAAAAAAAAGCACAATATGTGACAACTGCAGGAAAAAAAAAAACTACTCTTTTTGTGTCAATCACTTTTAGTGAGTTAAATATTCTTACATGAAAAATGAAATTGTTTCTACTGCATGAATTCACACTGCTAATCCTTTTTTTCTCTTTCAGATACCAGTAGTATGTTACTGAAACAATTGATTGTTATTGTAGCAATATCACACAAATAAGAAGCAAAGACGAACAAGCTGGTGGTTATATGACTGCAGTTTTGCTAGCTGTTGGGGAGACCTTTGTCCTTTGTAATTTGTATAATTGTAAAGTTCCTTGTGGAGAAGAAAATAAAATTGTTGAAATATGTATAAAGTGTTACTAAAATGCTGTTACTTGTATTTGTGTTCTTGGGTTTGTGGTCCATGAAAATCTAACAACACTGAGCTGAGAGAAGCTACATAGCTATTTCTGTCAGGTTTTGCTTCTATTTTAGCATTTAAATCTCTCTGTTATTGGTATAATGCCATGTCATGGTCTGAATTTTCCTTTGCATTCTGAATGACAGCCCAATAAATAACATTTGCCTGTCAGACCACTATGAAACATCATACGGACTGAAAAAAAATTAGCAAACCAAAGGGAGACAGACTAAAAAGTCTTTGTATTTCATGTTCTTCCTGTATATGTTACCCCTTATGCATAGCAAAGCATGTATCATTTTGAGCAATTAAAACACGGATTTTTGGAAATAAAATAGTTTGGTGAGTGAAAAGGAAGTAAAATAATCCCAAGATTTGAGAACAAAGTAGAAACTGGAACAGAAGGAAATACAAAAAAGAATTAGAAAGGTGTCTTCATGAGTTTGCTAGGGAAGCCAAAACTGCAGAACAATTTATGAAGTTACCAGATTTGATAATCACATATCACATCAACCCTTTTACATTCAAAAAAAGAGAAATTTGTAAGATCGCCTTTCAAAAGTTCAGTTACCCTTAAATTTTTAACTCTACCTGCACAAAAAGACCAACGAGCATAAATGCCTCCAAATCTTCACAGCACTGTGCTCATTCTTACCTCCCGCCCTTCCGTGACAAGTGTGTCTGCTCCAACTAGCTGGGAAGCGGGTTCACAATTTGAATTCCCACCATTCCTGATGCCTGCAGTTGCTCCATATCTCAAGGTTTCCAAATCTTTTGTTGCTTTTCGGAGCATAAATGGGCTGTTTTTCCCAGCAGTCAGTGGTAGGATTGCAGCATGGGTTCATGAGCCCAAAATGACAGTATATCAGAGGTAGTCCTCAGGCTGAAAATTCCTCAGATTGCTTTGCACATCCCATGTTTAATCTTGAAAAGGCTTTTACCATCCTCCTTTTCTTTTTACTTACTGAAAATCTAATGAAACGACACAGGAGAGATGTTTACCACCAGTTGCTGAATGTCTCTTGAAATTTACCTGATGCACAAAGATTTTTGGCCAGGGGATGGTCTACATTTCACAAGATCAGTTTCTTGTCACTCTAAATGGACAATAATAAATGGGCAAAAGTGAGACTTTGAGGGGAGTAGACAGCTTGGGGAATTGGTAGTCGGAAAGGAGCTGAAGTCCAGAAAATGTGTATTGTTATTGCCACAATTATTATTGGGTTTGTTCTTTACTGAAGCAAAGATGCGATAAGGTCAGGGCTTCATGGGAACAGATAGGCAATGACCTTTACTTAGAAATCTGATCATCTGAAATTAAGCGGAACAGGATGAGTGGCTGTAATAAAGAGCACAGAAGGAGTAAAGTGAGAAAATTAAAGCCAGGAGCTGTATGATCATGCAGTGACCCCAGAGAATCACACAAACGTAAGGATAGTTCAGTGGTCCTTTGAAAGGTGGGGCATTTACATATGAACTGATACCCTTATTTTCAGGTTTCACAGGAGTGAGTCTCAGATGAGATGTGAAAGATGACAGGGGAGGCAGCTAAGGGGATCAAAGCCAAGACTTAAGTGAAATGTGTACATGAGTACACTAAATATTCCATAGGAGCTTGTTGGACAGTTGAGTAACAAATAGGGTATCTGTCAGAAAGCAGCTTCAGGCTTCCTTCTGACAGAAGGAAACAACGGATTGGAAAAAAAAAATTACCTTCCTCATTACTGCCACATAGGCTCAGCCAACACCACCACCCCTCCTGAATCTCCCTCACACAGTAGTAAATTAGCCTTGACAGCTCTAAGGCCAAAAGAAGTCAAAGGAAGCATCAAGTATTCAACCAGTGGACTTTACCTGGTTGTTATAGCAAAGGACTGGGAGAAACCGTAGCACGTGTCCTCATGCTTCTGACCCAGTCTGGGTCCCAATGTGGAGATGAGCTGGGGAAGGAGCACTGTGGCAATAAAACTGTGGCTGGTCTATCTGGAATGGCCAGGCAGCCCTACATGGATGCTCTTGCTTGCACCAGTTGCCTAAGGTTGTCAGAAAGCCACTGTTGGTCTTTCCTTACCCTGTGAAGCACAGCTCTGAGCCAACATGTTCCTTGACTTCAGGCTTGTCTTTTCTTATTATCAAATCTTTTTGTCTCAGCTTCTTAACTCCGAAATGGCTCTAAAATATTTACATGTGTTTGCAGAGTTTGGAATCCCACTTGCTAATTGCAACAGAATGGGCTTTTTTCTTCAGATGAAAGATTCTGTGTTGACACAAACTGGCATACCCAAGTTTTACCTTGTCCCAGGGTTGCCTAGCTTAGAGCTGGTTTTCCTTTCATAGCGTCCCCTTCCACATAAATAAAATACAAGGTATTGCTACAAATGTAAACATAAACCTGTGAAAGTATCAAAAATAAAGTTCACTTACTTTACAGAGTGTGAGTGGCATAGAAAGGCATGATCCTTGCCTCCAAGAGCTAACACATTAAATTAAGCAGATGGTGTGGAAGAGCAGCTCTGTGCAGTGGATGATCCATAGGTATCTTCATTGCAGGCCAGCAATGCTGATTCCTGCTTTCAGGTTTTGTACATACATGTGTGCTGGATTAATACTGACAGAAAACAGCGCTGACAAAGTTTGCAGGAGACAAAGATTGCTAATTTCAGACTTAACTTGGTCCAAAAAGGCAGTAATAAAGCCTTGGGAATATTTATCATTTCCCGTACTTGGAGCATTTTCACCATGTGTGGTTCGTGATGCAATGGCATGATTCATGGTCTAAGGGATGTATGAAAGACCCTGCTGAAAGCAAAGATTGGAGGAATATTTCACGATCATGGAAAGCTCTGGGACTCTGGTTCTTTTGTGCAGGAGCTCAGGTCTTTCTTTACCCGAGGGACATACCAAATAACAAGGCACCCCTAGAGAAAATTCTGCTGCTATTGAGTCTTTCTCAGTCTAAAAACTCTATCTGTACACACCAGATAGCAGCTCACTTTTCAGCTCATACATTTTCTTTAGGTTATTAGCTGAGATTGTTAACAAGGCAGACAGTTAACTGCAGCAGTGGGGTTTTTTGGCTACAAACACCTGTGCAGTAGGAGCAAGGCTGAGCCCAGCGTACATTCACCCGACGATGGCAACAATAAATGACTGAAGTGTTGAGCTGGATTTGAAGAGGTAGCACAAAGATAAAAGACTCCAGAAGCCCTTTGCAATTCCCTTAGTCATCCATTCCCACTGAAGGCTTCTCTTTTGAAGTTTCCAGGAGGCCTGGTGCAACCTTTGGTCGTCCTTTTGGTCAGAGCTCTTATCTGTCTAGTGCAGACCCGTCCTCTTTCTGCTTGTACTACTCAAAACCAGTTATTACGAGGTAAACAAACTGTATTTGCTGATGCACGTTCTCAGTTTCCTTATCAGCTGAACAACACGCTTCTCGTACATGTTGGGTCAAACTCACTGCTGGTCCAGCTCCAAGAATTCCAGGGCAACCGCACCACAGCTCATTTGGCACTTGCTTGTACCTATCAACTGCAAAAAAGCACTATACCCACTTTGTGATGGAGTTTTCTTACGAGCCGACCGAGAATTTCCTGATGTTGCAAAGCATCCTTACGTTGATGATTGCAGGATACTTTTAATGAGATATCAACATGCTATCTAAGTGCTGTTTTGGATAGCCATCGAGATGCTTTGGGATAATGTCATACTGAAGCCTGTGTGTCTTATTTGTAGAAGAATTTCATTTTTATTGTGATTGTCTCTTTAAAATAATTGTAAATAAGTAAATTGTCTCTATCTGAAAACCAGTATGCAGGTGTTGTGAAATACACAGGTAGAGTTACCTGCTGTGAGATGCAAGACACGTATCTGAGGAGAGAAGAAATCCCAACCCCCTAATCCCAGCCTGGAATCAGGGGTCTAAAAAAGTCAGAAGGCTGGAGACTGAAGTCAAGGGCAGTTGTAGTTGAAAAGCTACCCTCTGTACTAACAAGCATCCAGATCTACTGCCATAGGAAAGGAAAATATATCTCGTCACTGACATCTTACATTGTGGCAGCTACACACCAAGAGCAGGAGTCGTTATATGGCATTTCACCAATATGAGGATCATAAGTCGGTTAGGAATACACTCTTCTAAACTCTCAGCTGTTACATCCAGGGACTTTTACCTCTGTGTTTGGATCTCAGGTGCTGGATTGCTGGAGTGCTGCACCCCTGCTTCCAGACCTTTTTTTGTCATGAACAGCATAGCAAATATTTGTGGCAGCTTTCACACAAGACACATGCTTTTGGTTTTTTTGTCTTTTAGACAGAGGGCTGCAATGATTAACCAAAACAAGAAAACAAAAGCCACCCTGGCTTTTCAGCCTTCTTTCGTAGCCTTCTCAGTGCAAGCTTTTAACAACCAACCCAAGAAGACACAGCCCTGAAGAGGAGACATCTCAGTAATTGTGTGAGAGGTAGCTAGCACAGAACTACTGGACTACAAAAGGATTTAGTTCTTTGGTTGATGGTTTTAGAAGGTTATTATTCTCTCTCAACACTGCAGAGCAGCAGCTCCTTTTCACTAACCCATTCGTTACTGTCACAGCATCTCTCCATGCTCCCCCATTCCAACACCTCCACAGAACCCAAACTCCTTGCAGTTGGTTATAGGCTTTGCTGCGTTATGCCGATGTATAAATATAACCAGAACATGACAGAGAGAGAGCAGAGATGATCACAGAGCATTCAGCAAAAAGTATATTCAACTTTTTCATTAAAAAAAGAAAAATCTCCTCCCTCAGTATCTTACATGTTTTTTCATGCATGATCTGGTTTTCACCCCCCAAAAATTAAATATTTGAAAACTAAATTTTTAATAGAGAAACAGTTGAATGGGAGCTTTTTGATCACCCCCTTGCTGTTGGCGAAGAACACAGGTAAGGGGGCTTAAGGGGGCTTCAATAATTGCTTCAGTGTTGCTACAGAGACTGAAATGAAGGCTTGCGCTCTGTATTTGAAGAATAAGCTATAGATGCCATCAAACACATTTACTGTAGCCAAAGTGCATAGGGATGCATAACTCTATCAGGGATAATTCATAGAAAGTAGGAGTATAAAATGCTATTTGACACCATTCTCTGAGGTTCAGAGTGTACTGGAGACCCCCACAGTCTGGTCATGCAGTACCCATACCTGCTTCGTCAGCAGTTGCCAAGGTCTGTGGTTGAATGGTCATGCTCAAACCAAGAGGTCTGACTTGGGCTCTCCTAGAAGTTTGACTGAGTTACCAGGTGATTTTTAAGCAGGTCTTGTTTGTCTCGTGCCTCGGTTTCCCCACTTATGGAAGGGGCTTGTAGCTTAAAAAGGGAGACGAGTAATGCATTAATGCATTACTGCTTGCAAGGCACTTGAAAAGTGCTAAATGGAACATGGTATACTCCTGCAAAATACGTTTATTAATTAACCATCAGAGTTCTGCTGGTTTATTAGGAACCTTTCAGAGATGGGCCTTCTCATTAGCCTGGTACAAAACAACCCACAGCAGGAGGGAACAAGTTACTTCAAACAAGGTTCAACTTTTTGCCAGTTTAATCTTAATCATGTTGACAGACTTCTGAATCTTAATTTAATTATAGTTCCTTCAGTGTTTTCTGATATCACATCTCAGTCTCTCTGTTCTATGTCTTTTTATGGTTTCTTTTTAGTCGTGGGACAGAGGAATAGATCATTTTTTTCCAGTGTCCATTAAAATTCCCTTTGCCTGCAGTGCAGTATGCTCTATAAAAGAGATGAACCTGCTGCAAGTGAAATAAGCTGATGCTGCACTGTCTTTTTAGAGCAACAAAAATCTTTATAGATTATCTTTCCGAGTGTCATGAATCTCCTTCAAAGTCACAAGTCACTGTTATCAATTAATATTCTTAATAGCCTGATTTTCAATTCACATTCAGGACATGCAGGGTGTATGCTCGCCCCAGCAGATGCTTGGAAGCTTTGTCTTTCAGAGATAAAATGTTACCTTGTATGTGATGTGGTGGCAAGGGGGGTGCGGGGGCCAGGTTGTGATTCAGGAGCAGAAAGATGTGTTAAAGTGCAGCACCTGAGGCCTTCTTGTTTTCTGAATTTACAGTCTCAGGCTGGCAGTCGTATAAATGAGTGATGCTCTCTGATGTTCTCTTCCAAGCAAGCTACGAAATTGGCAGGGAGTCTTCAGTTTTGTGCTGATGTGTCCAGAATTCAAATAATTTGATTCTTGGGTATAATGACAATTGGACTCACAGTATTACCTTGAGAAACAGAGATGGGAGAGACAGCTTCTGTATCCTGTATTGAATTAACAACCGATTCCCATTTACTCTCTCTGCTGAAAACTCTATTATGTGGGGTTCTTATTGCCCTTATTCAAGGGCATGGAATTAAAAAAGTGATATCGATGGTAATGCTCTCATCTTCCTACCGTGACATTGAATAATGGGGACAAAGAAGGGAAATCTTGAAGGATGATATGCCTTTTAAAATACTGCTGATATTGAAAACATATAAAAGACAATGCTTTTGAATATCCTATTTGATGTCATATTCAGATTATTTTGCTTTTTGCCTATGCCTTTAAAACATCTTTGCTTTTATTTTCAGTGTTGTTTTTGGAGGTCTTGTGATTTCAGGAAAGAGGCCTTACAAACCTGAGATGAGGATGGAGATGAAGTGTTGGTTACACTAATTCCAGGAGAAATCTGTCCTCTTTCCTCCTGGACCCTGAGAGCAAGAGTTAGGAATCTGGCTGGGAAAAGTCCGCCAACAGACTAGTGTAATTATACAGCTATAATTGTACACTACTGCTCAAGTGGAGGCTCTTCTTCTGGCACATTTTATTGTCATTTTCCAGTTCAACTTAAGCTCTTTCTGAAGTTACACAGACTAGATAAATCTGGTGGTTTTACATCAAAATAAGAATATCTACTGTGGAACCTGTGGCATCCTTCTTCTACAAATATATTCATTTAGGCTTAAAAATGTATTTTTCCATGTAAATGATACCTCACACACAATAATGAGTGCATTTCCATGGGGAATTTTTAAAAATTTTGCAGTTTAAGTGATAGTATCTCCATTTTACAGGTGGGTAACTGAGAGGCAGGATATTTGATTACCTTGCCAAAAGTCACACAGGAAGTACTTTCTGAGGTGAGAACAAAACATGGACCTTGCTTTCACTAGTGCAAAACCACAAAGCCTCCCTGAACTATTGGCAATCCAGACGTTTAGGTCCTTTAACACTAAATTTTCAGTGATTTTTCATCTCTCTGTGAGATGCAACCATGGAAATGATCTCTGCAACATGCCTAAGTAAGGTTAAAAATTACCCTGGAAAGGGTTTAGGGAACAAGTTCCAAAACTCTTACCTGTAATGATCTCAGCAGATGCTGACCACATTGGTGGTCATTGTGCTGGTGTAACTCTGTGAGTGCAGTTGTTTTAGAGTCAGTTACACCATTGTGCTGTACGAGATGTGGATGCGCCTCAAAATTCACAGCAATTCTGAAAAGTCAAAATCACAGTTTACTTTGTCAAAAGGAAGCTCATTATCATGTGATGACAGAAAAACCAGCAAAATTTTCTTGCTCCAAATTCATAGATGTTCATGAAGCCATGAACACTTCTCTGCCCCATTCGTACCATAGTGCTGCCAAGGTATGGGGTTTTTTCCAGAACGGAGAGCGGCTCTGAGAGTGACATGACAATGACATGGCAGGGCACCATGACCTGGAAGGCTTTAAATGCATCTGCCACAAAGTGCTTGGTACTACCTCATCTGGTGATGCAGGGCTCACTGTGCATGTGTGCTCCCACCCATCGACCCAAAGAAGGACTGTGCGCCTACACCCTGCGTTAGCATCCCACCAAGCTGGGTAACCTAACAGGGATGTTGGTGCTTCATTTCTAGCTGAACTGAAGATTTCCAGGCAACCACTGAGAGAGGCAATAGTTGTATTTTCCTTGGGTACGTAGCTGTCTTGCCTGTGCTGGCAGGGATACATTTTAGGCTAAGAATTATAGTTATAACCAGCTGTCTGTGGCCTCCAGAGGTCAGCATATCACTTGAGAAGAGCTACATCACGGAGCCCTCAAACTGCTTTTCAAGCATGATCCCATTATGTGTCATTTCCAATTGCAGTGGTAATAAGTTTTAAAGATTTTGTCCCCAACACTATTTGTGACAACAAAAGCAAGGAAAGAAAACATAGTCTCAGAATATACATTGTACAATGCAAAACATCCGTGGTCAGTACTGCCACTTGGGTGAGAGATCCTTAACATGAGAAGTTTCTTGAAAATGATGAGAAAATCCATAAGCTGAGGTGCTGTTCCTTGTGTGTTCATACCAATGGGTTGAATGGACATGCCAACTGTCTGCTGAGTGGAGAATCAGACTTGTTCAACTGCCTTATAACCTCTCATTTCATGGTACGTTTGAACACAACTTGCAGTTCTAATGGCCCTCTCAAAAAGGACATCATAGAAGCAGAAAACTTACAGAGATGAGAAATAGAGGTTATCAGAGGTGTCAAACAGCTTTCATGCAAGAAGGAACTTTGGCTACTCGTCACAGAAAAAAAAAACAAGTTGGAGGGAATATGATATAGGTCTTCTAAGTCAAAAATAGCAAGGGAAAAGGTGATGGGAAATGACCATTTGTTAACTCACACATTCATTATCTCTTGGTGGTCAACCAAGGAGGCAACAGGTTTTGAAATAAATGCAGCATAGAATAAAACTACGAAAACCATTGCTTTGGGGCTTTACAGAGGCCAAAAGTCAAAAAAAAAGGGACTCAGCAAACTCAGAGAGAACGGGTCTGTGGGCTGGTATTAAGCAGAAGGTTCTAAAGGCAAGCTCACACAAAGCTCATCGCAGCTTCTTGCAGGCTGGCAAGGCTTTGTGTGGAGCTCACTGTCCACTTGCCTCAAAACCCACTACTTGTCTCTGTGGGAGTAAGATATCAAATGTCTACTTTTGCCTGACCAGGCGTACTTCTCATGTTCTCAGTGTTACTATAATGCTAAGAAACTTCCTTTTGCTTAAGAAGCAAGTGGCAACAGTCTTTGCAGGAAAGGCTCTGAACTTTGCTCTTTCTAAATACTTGCAAGTATTGATTTGCTCTAGTGATATTATCACAGTATCACAGTATTGTAGGGGTTGGAAGGGACCTCGAGAGATCATCAGGTCCAACCCATAATAATAATCCAGAGCAAAATCAGCATGAGCTACCTTTCTAGGAGATCCTAATCTTACATGGTCTCCTCAGAGATCAGATAGCCTATGTCTTTGTTGTGAAGTAACACCCACATGTATTGCTCTGTGGACCACCAGCCTCAAAACATCTTCAGAAACACCAAAGAGCCTCAGTGTCACACAACACTATATAAGCATGAAGAACTCTACACGAGACCTCAGTGTTCTCACATTACTGCTTTGAAAACCAACCTTAAGAGGATCCAGCAGGCATTAGCCATAGACAAAGTATAGAAACCCTGCTACAAAAAAAAATCAAAACAAAAAAATCAGGCTAACTCAAAAAAGAAAAACAAGAAAAAAATAACAACACTCAAATCTTCTGTTATTTTTATTAAAGCTGCAGAGTCTTACTACACACAACAAATATTTTATCGATATAATCTAAGTTAATAAAATAGTTGAACAACTCTTTAGATTTATATTTGTATAGAAATGATCTGTGGAACATCTCATCTTGAAACAGCAGTGTCCAAAAACAACTATTCAGCAGGATATTTTTAAAGAAGAGTTTGGGTCTAGAGGATGCACTGGTCATTCTCAAAGGAAAAAAAAAAAAAATCCATGCAAAAATAACCTCCACCCTTTTCCCACTTTCTCTCCTACCCGAAATGTAAGGCCGTATAGAATGACCATGTAAGCAATGGCCCTTTTCTTCCAGTATTCTTCCTCATGTCTACATTAGGAGCTGTCGTCTAAGCTCAGTTAACTAAAACAAGACGAAAATTCAATTGCACAATCCTAGTCTGCAGGTGACAAAGTCATATAACATCTCTTTAGAGAAGTCCCTACTCTTTTTCCAGTTATGAGAATTCATTGTCGCGTTGTGTTTGTTCCCCAACTCTCGCCTACATGGCCGATGTCAGTTATTGTCCATACACCTTTGTTAACAGAAGTCAGTCTATCTACTATTGCTTCGGTCTCCCTTCTTCACCTATGTGTAGTTTAGATTCTACTTAGCACTGCCAGCAAAGGGCCAACTCCATGGTATTTTCCCCCCATTTTAGACAAAGCCCATAGCTCAGGTGATGATCTCCTCACTGCAGCTATGCATTGGTGTCACCCATGAGATGTCTCTTATAAACTATGAGGCATGCCTTTGCTAGATCATCCCGTTTATTTTAGTCCACTCGTAGATGTCCTGTTCACATACTATATCCGAGTTGATGAGAAGGTATCTGTCCCCAACACAGAAATGTTTCTGGCAGGCAGCACATTTGAAGCATTCAAGGTGATACACTTTGTCCTTCACCCTCATGGTCATCTCATAAGCTCGGATTCGCTTGTCGCAGGAGGCGCAGAGGCCATCTTGGCCAAAGAGCCTAAAAGAACAACAGCAGAGAAGTGAGAAGTAGTTCCTTTTCTGGGGAGATGGGAAAAAACAACTCAAAACAAGAACACAACATCAGTGCCTTGATCCACTAGTCGTAGTATTGCCAAGCTATATAGAGGTCACACAGAAAGCTGCTGAGCAGAACTTTGCAAAACCAAAAAACTGGAAGTAGAAAGTCCAAGGCCCTCACCTATTTTCAATATAATTGACTTCTCTGATTAATGACCTTATCCAGAATTGCCAAGCAGCTTCAGGAGGAGTAAAGGTTCTCCAGATCACAGCATAAAGTTGTGCCATGCTAATACTTCCACTTCTGTGATCAATAGAAATTACCTTTCCATTGATATTTTTTTCCTATCTTCAACTATTGCTATTGTAGTTTACAAAAAGGAGTTGACACAAGCCATGGTCTAAGACTCCCTTTCTTTTCTTGTTGCCTCCACATTGGAGGTTCTTTTAAACTGAAATGTTTCTATATCCATGAAGTCATTCCTGTTGGATTTGAGATTAATACATGCTAAGACCTTCCTGATACTTACACTAGCCCAAACAACTTTATGATCTGGACTGCTCTTTATTCCACATCAAGAAATCCTGCTGAGATCATGACAGTATTGTCTATTAAAAAGAGCCTGCAATGAATGTGCTAGATTCATACATATTTCCCTCACAGCATGTACTACTGTTCAGCTGGAGCAGTACGACATACTCAGCTTTGTGTGGTCAGCAACCATACATGCAGAATGCTGGCTACAGACTTTGTTAGTCAGATCTTTAAGTCATAAGCAGGAATGTTTTCTGGTTGGTTTTTTTTCTTAAAAGGAGGGAGAAATTGCTTGTTTCTTGTATTGTTTGTTCACCGTATACACCTATTGAGTTTGACTTCTAAGCCTCCATACTCATTCTGGAAAGAGTTTATATCCACCTCCTACACTTCTCTTCCACATGCTGTGCCTGCTTCATATCAGCTTCTGAACGAGGAAAAGGATGCCCACTAAATTAAGAGACCTTTAGGGGGAAAAGACATAATTTCTTCTATCTACCAGGAGATGTCAGTGTTTACTTCTGCCCGAGGGAAGTACTACTAAGGTTACACAAAGGTTGCAAAATATTTCATTAACAAGGGAAGATATTATATGTTGCATTATTAAATAAATAAAAACTTTGGCTTTTACTGCAAGAAAATACACAAATTATTCTGTTGCTTACATTTTAAGACAAAAAGTGTTTGGGAAGCGTGATTAACACTGGACGCTCCTGGACTGTTGTGCATGCAGAGTATTTACAAATGGTCCCATCAGCAGAAGTCAGTTCTCAGTTTCTGCTTAGCACAATTCCCATGAGTAAAGCTCAGGGACACCATAATTAGGAACTTCACCAAGATTTTGGGTTAGTTTTTAGTGGCAGGTAAATTAGCCTGCAGTAAGGTAGCTGAAAAAATACCAACTACTATTATTCTGTCCCACAGGCCTCCTCACACGTTTAGGAAGTCATTAGAAGAAATGGTACAGAACCAGCGCTGCAACGATTGGTACACTTGGATTGTAATCCAGAATGTAAAGACCCTTTGTAATAATTTTTTGTGAAATATCTTAACCTCAATTTAATTCTTCTACTTACACATTTTGACAAAACAGATGGGCAGGGAGATGTTAAAGAAAAATACCTGTAGCAAGTGCATTTGTAGGATCCGATTCAGCAAAATGAGTCAGTTCTTGTCTATTCAGGACCAGACTTAAGAACACAAGAAACCCTCTGGATCCAAATTAGCACCATCAAATTTTCCTGTACTGGCTGCAGCTTTGCAACAAACATTCGGCACATTGCCGCTTTCTGCTTGAAGTGTCCCAGATAACTTTACCAGCGATGCAGAAAAAGACAGGGATCAATTGGTGTATAAAAGGCCGTGACTCCAGACACCAAGCAGCCCTGCTGCCTAGAGGAATCAAGCATCTCTTATAGAGCTGATAATACTGCATGAGGAAAATGAATTGAATTCAGTTACCTTGGATACCGTGTTCTTAAATGAGAGAACTAATGATCTTTCATCAGTTGTCGATCTTGGCACACTGCATTTAGATACCTTTCAGCTCCAAGGCAATGCTTGGAGAAGCACAGAGCTACTGAAAACCATTTAGGGGAATGGGTTCATTGTCAGCTCAGGGGGAGCTTGCTGAAATTCGTCACCAGCATTACAACTGTGAGTGCTGTCGGGCTTTACTCTGAAGAGTAATCATAAGCAGATTCTTTATGGATCCTTGCTCAGTAGCTATACCAATGAGACATCTAAGCAAAGCTGAAATGATAGAAAGAAGGGGGTCAAGGGTAGTGGGTTGTGTACCTGAGATAGTCTCTTCTGCAGAGTTTTCTGCCCAGTTTGTAGTACAACCGTCTCCCCACTTCCCCGAGCCTGCAGCCGCACAGGTCGCAGCTGAGGCAGTCTTCGTGCCAGTACTGATCGATGGCTTTCAGGAAATAGCGGTCCCCGATGTTCTGCTGGCAACCGCCACATGTTAGCAGTGAAGGGGGGATTTGGAGGACTTCATCCACTGGCTCCCTGAGGGAATGAAAGAATCATTGGGGAAGGAAAATGGGCTCTGAAAGCATCCACTTGAGAAGAAGAAGGAAAAACAAAACACAAGGTTAGTCAAGTTAGAACAAGGATTACATCCTCATTTTTTCTCCCAGCAGACTGAATGGGTTATCCTTCTAACATCAGAGGGAGCAGGACTTTATTCTTCCTTTGCTTTAAAAAAACCCACAAACAACAGCTTAAAACATAAGGACTTAGTAACAGTACCCTAAAATTTGCCAACTAATTTATTTTTCTTCAAAGAGCAATGCATAAACATGACCATCTGTGCATCACCCATGTGTATTCATTACTGTATATGTATAGATACATCATTTTTCTTCTGCTGAACAGACCATGAACTGCTCAGTCGTGTCTCAATCCACACAGTTCTTCTAAGAGAAATACCTTTCCCATAACATGATTCTTACATAACTAAAGATTGCACTTTTTCAAAAGTACAATTGCAAACCTGCCTGGATTCACCATTTCATAGAAATGCTGGTTACATTTGTGCAGCCTGATGAATGCCAACAGTCACCAGCTTCTAGGAGTTCTTACTATGCTCTTCACATTTTCAAATGTCTACAACATGAAGCAACATTTTCCTTTCCGTAAAAAATGGTTTTTTTTTCCACCAAGATTGTTCAGATTTACATGAAAACAACTGTAAGCAACCTACTCAACATATAAACCCTCTGAATTTACCTGTAACTTACTGAACCCCAGCAGCACCATAAACTGCACACAAACCCAAAAACATATGAACCCCAATTGCAAAACTGAGCTCGCAAGCTTTGACTGTTAGTGCTGCTGGAAGCAATGGGAATTTCTGTCTCACCAAGGGCTAAGGGACTAGAAAAGGCACCTGAGGGATTTTCCATGCAGTTGTCTTTCCATTGGGAAATGTAAATTTGGAGACCAAGTCTGGGGATATCATTTCTCTGAACAGCATGAGATGAATAAATACAGCAGACGGGACTGTTGCCCAACTGGTTTAAGTTTTGCTGCTGTTTATAACAGAGCCAGAGTTTTAACTCATGTTACTGTATTTCTGCTTTTTTTTTTCCTTCAGCTAAGGACATGAATCCCCTGGGATGGGCCTATGCCAGCATAGCTCAAACCATTATTTGGGGTTTACGCATCCCTACAGGAAGAGGCCCAAGTCTTTATTGTGATATTAGCATTGACTATTGATGTACCCTATTTTTTTCCCTTTCCAAAAAGCTCTGAAATCTAGGATGGTTCTGGTAATACCTGGGGATAAAGTGATCACTTTCTTCAAAGCTACTTTCCTGAGGACTTTACTTCTTTTCCTTTTTGTTTAATTTTTACAAGGTCTGCTAAAAAAACCTCAAGATCAGCAAAAAAAAAATAAGAGAAAGGCACCTGAGCTCAGTTCTGCAAGGTTTGCAGCGACCTAGTGCTGCCACCAAGGACCTCATCCAAACCTCAGGGAAGTTAATAAAAAGGCTGTTGGATCAATCCTTTAAGCGTGTGCTTAACTTTAAACCTGTGGCTAGAGACAAGGTGCAAATTCACACATTTATCCTCGGCTGGATCATGACCAAGGTGCTCAGTATCTGGTGGAGTGGTTTTTTCATACTTTATGGGGTACTCACTCTAGTACAGAGCCCCCCACCTCAGCACTTTGTTTCTGTTGTTGGTCTGTCCTCCCTTAAGCTGGTGGGGACAGAGGAGACTCACACTGATGGAGAAGAATCAGGCTGCTCCCAGTTTCCCGCAGGCAACAGGGAAAAAATTATATTGCTACAGCTTATTTACTGGGTCAGCGGTTTTCAGAGCAAAAATTACTTTCTTCAGCAGGGAGAGATGACCACTGGTCAAGAACTTCTGTGCTGAGAAACTGATCCTGCAGTTTTTATTCAGGCAAGCTGAGCGCTAAGATATTATCTGATTATATTCTGTTCTGGTTTTCACTCTTCTAAGTTTAAACTGCTGTGCCCTGCAAGTTGTGTCGTAATGTCCCTCTCCTGCCAGCTCTTCATCTGGTGAGTTTTTGTTAAAATCCTAGGGAACTCTGTACATGATGAAGCCCTAGTTTGGCAAAGTTTATTCTTTTGGGCCTCGTACTCCCTTTCCTAATGTGCAGGCTCCACTCCGACAAGTTCCACAAGACTTCCAAGAGAAGGAAACGCACATGATTATCCTTTATTATCCATTATCTCAGATCTACCCCAAACAATTTCATCTTGCGGGTGTTCAGGAGTCATAATCCAGGTCTCTCTGAAAGCCCTAAACACCAGAACAGCTTTACAGATGTTTACTCAGAACAGAATTGCTGGTTTACACATTATCTTTTGGATGTCCATATATTTCTAAGCCAGGACTTCAGTCAATAGAACACAAGGTAGGTAAATACATAAACATTGCTAAAACTCTATAGTTGAAACCTGGACATCATATACGTAGGAGCTTGGATTATAGGTTCTTAAAAACCAGCATAAAAGAAGAGAAAATGTAGCATGTGATACATGAGATGTGACACGGAACTAATTGATTAAATCCCCAAAAGAAACAGTTCCCGTGTGTTCACTCAGGGCTCTAAGCGAGGGCATTTTTAGTATCTCACAGGAAACAAACCACGAATGACTCAAGTCTAGTAAGAGCAATGCTTTACACGGAATCTGAAAATGGAGATTTTATGCATTATTTTTTTCTCTTCTCTTATCAAGACAAGCGTCACTGCAGTTCTTAGCATGTGCAGAGCTGAAATGACTCTGGGTTTATGCTGTTACCATCCCTCTCGCCAGCGGGATGCCTGCAGGGACAGCTGCGGAGCACAGCCCCAAAGCCTGCATCAGGACAGGAGAGCCAGTGGGAAACCCAGGGAGGGAAATTCTAGTCTTCTACATCCCTTCAATCAAATGCCCTTTGCATAACACCCTGCCCCCACCAAAGCAGTTTACACCAGCTCTTGAAAGTTGCATTACAAAAATGTGGAAGTTGGGCACCCACAGAAACAGCTCTGACCTTTCACTATAATGGGCTACAGCGAGTTGGGCAGATCAAAGATAGGGCTGAGAGACTCCGTCCGAATGAAAAACACCTTCAGGTTTGGAAAGCGTGATGCTCCCCCTCTGCCTGAGCCGTACCCAGCACCCCCGTGTCGGAGGCGCGGGTGGAAAATGCCCTGCCCGGGGCGGGAGGGATGCATGCCGCCGCCTGGCTGCTCCTGACCGGTCTCTCCCACAACTTGGGGAGATCTCACTGGCCTACACCCCACCGCCAGCCCCCCAGGGCCACCGCAAGGAGCAGCAGGGGAGGCGGACGGCTGGGGCGGCCCGGCCGCCGGTGTTCCGTGTCCGCTGCCCGCGGCGCGGCTCGGTGCGGCTGGCGGCTCCGCCGGCACGGCCGGGCGGGGAGGTTGGAGAGAGGGAAAGGAGCGATGGGGGCTGTTGGCACGTCCCCCTCCCCGCCGCCGGGATGGGGTCTGCCGGGCATACAATGCCGGTGGCGATGGTGCCGGTCAAGTGGCCCCGGCAGGGAGGGTAAGTGGCCATGGAAAGGCTCACGGTGGCGGGGGTGGGGGTGCTGGGGGAGCCGGCGAGAAAAAGAGGCCACTTACTCGGAAGGATCGAGGCTTTTCCTCTCGATGGCCGATGACATTGGCAGGGATTGTTCCTTTGTAGCGTGCCTGTGGTGGGATCTGCCCCCGCTGCCCCCGCAGAGGCTGTCTGCTCTCGAAGCCTTTTCACCAGCTGAGTTCCCCCTCCGCCCCCCAATGACATTCACAGGATTTCCTCCTGCAACACCAAAGAGAGAGACAGAGAGAGAGAGAGAGAGAAAGAAAGAAATATGGGCTGGGGCTGCTGCTCCGCCGCCGGGTTCTGGCTCCGCAGGGCTGCCCCGCAGGGTCTGACCAACCGCCCATCCCCGCTGGGTCTGACCGCCCGCCCATCCCCGCTGGGTCTGATTTCCCATCCCCGCAGGGTCTGACCGACCTGCCGTCCCCTCAGGGTCTGCCCAACCGCCCATCGCCGTAGGGTCTGACCTCCCATCCCCTCGGGGTCTAACCTCCCATCCCCGCAAGCTCTAACCGCCCATCCCCGCAGGATCTAACCTCCCATCCCCGCAGCGCTCCTCCTGCGCACCGGCCGGCGGGGCAGCTCCTGCGGCTGCGGCTCCGGCGGCGGGTGGGAAGCGGCCGCCTCGGCTGCCACCGCTGGCGCAGCCCGGAGCTCCCCGGGCTCCGCTCAGGCTCTCTGCCTGGGCAGCTCTGACCATGCTCCGGAGCCGGGTGGATGTGGAGCGAGCGGGGAGAGCGGCAGCATTATTATTGTGATTGCTCCGTGGCTCAGCCCCGGGTCTCTGGTTTCATTTCCTTTTTCCTGATCACGATTCAAATACAATAGAAGGAAATCACACTTAAAGAGACAGCTGCCCATTTCTTAACTGGACTCTGGGGATTTAGCAATACAAACAGCAGCATCACGACTCGCTGGGTTTCTTAAAGAGACAGAGCTGGGGCTCCCCGGAGCCAGGGCTTGGAGCTGACGTTGCATTTCCACGCTACAAGGGCATTTAATAACACTTCCTCCGTGGACAGGGGATGCTCAGGTAGGTAGGCAACCTGAATATGGTCCCGAGGGCTGGAAAGAAATAAGTGCCTGGTTCCGTGTTACTGGCTGTTTCTTAGCTTCATGCAGGACCAAGGCAACAGTCACGGTCGCTTTCCTCTCCCTCTTATATACATATGCACATGCCCACACGCACGCATCTTTTTGTGTGGTACTTTGAGCTCCACGGGCAAAGAACCAAAGTGTTATTTTCTGCCGAGGATTCAAATCGGTCAACTACATTGTGTCGCATTTATATCCCCGAGTGAACGTTTACAGGTGTCTGCTTCCAGACATCCTCTGGTTCTTGGCAAGCAATAGAACAAAATTTTATATCTTGACACCATTTGATGTTAATGAGCTATAAAAGCCAGAGAGTACGAAGTATCGACCTGTAATTAATCACAGAGAAGCTAAAGATGGGGAAAGATGGGAAAGCCTTGACTGAATATCTCTATTCTTCACACACACACACACACACACACACACACACACACACACACACACACACACAAACACCCTTCCTCTTCTCCATCAACACAGCACATCCCGGAAAGGACTGATTTAGAGTGCCAGAGTGAAAACTATTATAGCAATTATAGCATTTCCCAGTCTCTGTGGCATTAGATACTGGCCGGTGCTGGAGGCAGAGCTCTGGAGGAGACTGCTTGCCCTGTTAATTCCTTTAAAATCACTAAAAAGTATCTGTTATAAAGCACTAGTGAATAGTAATAGAAATACTTAACTTCTATATTAATTCCCAGAAGATATATGTATTTGATGTCTATTTTTATGACCTCACGCTAATTTTTTCAGCCTTTTGGCAGCTAGGGATATAATATCTGCAATACATTAATGAGCTCGATTCAAAGATTAGTACCGTCAGCAGAAGGACTGTTATTCATTTCAAGGGGCTTTGAACCAAGCTCTTGCAATACTTCAGAGCCATCACTGGTCATTAGAACACATCTTTCTTATTCTTGAAAAACATTCTCTCCGATGTATTTTAAGCTATTACAGTACGACAGTCACTCCTACTTCTGTTAAAGGAAAAGGCTCTTTTGTTAGGTTTTGCAGACAGGACCAAATTATATGATGACTATTTAATTTCTTATGTGTGTGCACTGTGATCAGAAAAGTAAAATGCCAATCCTTCCCGAAGACTGAATAATTAAACCATTGCAAGAACTCACCTACTCATTCCCCACCCTCTCCCCCCCACTCCCCCGCCCCCCAAAAATAAATCTGCTAGGAACTGTATTGTCTTAAAACATCAAAAATTAAAGTTCAAGATGGATCAAAAATATGCACAAGGACTTCAAGTATGTTAAAAGATGTTTCTATGAGCTTGGTTTCTCCTCTGTGTCTCAAGGTTTAATAATATATAAACTCTGAGTCAAAATTGCTCTGATGATCGGGGTATTTGTATTCTGAATAGCTCCTGATGGAATAATGTGAACAATTCTATAATGCCGGGCAAATTTTCTAGTTTCAGATGATGCAGCTGTGCATACACTATGGACATACAGGCATGCTGCCTCCCTTCTATTTATTTTTTCAAAATTTACAGGAAATTAATGTCTTTAAGACCTCTGTCCCTTTGTCTGTAAGAGATCAGCTGGATCAAAGGTTGTGGTGAGGGACAAAGCCATCAACATGAACACATCCAGAATTACTTACTTCCTTAGAAAAATAACATAAACATGAGGACTTATAATATGGAGTAACCAGTAACTATTGGAAAACATAATTTTTTTAGCTTTTAGAATATCTGTGTTTCCTTGCTTTGCTTTGGTCAGGCTGCCCCAGGTCTAGCAGATACTGTCCCTGAAGCTGATAAGATATTTCTCATATTCACAGTTGAGCACATGCATTGCTGGACAGACCAAGAGTGCTCTCTGCTTTGCAAGATCAATCCCTTAGCCTTGCAGAAAGCTTTATGCACAAACCCAGTGGAAGAGCGTGTAATAAAGAAGCTGAAAAGGACAATTTGTATGTGCCTTGTTGTCATCCTTTTCAAAAATGTCATCTCCTTAAGCACAGCACTTGCTATGGTGCTGGGATCACTCCATGGTTCTGCAGATGCCACCTGTCTCCTCATCTAAAAAGAATTGTAATCAAGGTTGCAAGATTATTTCTTGGTTATTTCTCTTTCCTGTGAAGGAGAAATGCTAGGCAAGGTTGTAAGCTAAGAAAAGTGAATGCAAGCAGTCATATTGCTGGTCCATAACATCACAAACGTGTTGCTCCACCATGTTTGGTGGGACAGTGCTCAAACTCAATCTGCTTAGACAAAGAGTAATCAGAAGATGCAGCACGATGATTAAAGTTGCCAGGATCTCTTGAACAAACCTCGGAGCAAAGACAGCAGACAACACCGTGCATCAGGTTGCATTTCAAAAACCAAAGCATGTCTTTCCAGGAGCTTATGTGACAGAAGGTAAACTGAGGCTGCCAAGCTGCAGTGTCCTGGCCTGATGTGACGGGTGTCCATAAACTGCTGGGGGGTGTTCTGTCCCAGTGGTATTTCTGGAAGCACCATTTCTTCACATTTCTGTGCTGGCATTTAGTGCCCATTCCCACTGGATTCATAGCGAAAAGCCCAGCAAGAATGTCCTCAGCATCTAACCAAGAGCTGCATCCTCTGATGCCTTTGAGGAACAAAGGTGTATACGTTTCTGGGACAAGTCAGTTTTCCTTTATGAGTTTACACATGATAAACTCTTGCTCCGGATGGTGAAATTTGTCAACTCCAGCTGAGGACTCTTGTGTCCCACCAGAAGAGATGACCAGGAATCAAGAATGACTTCTTTTTTTTTTTTTTTTTCCCCCACCTTGAACAAGTCCCTTAATACTTCTCTGCCTCAATTTTCCCATCTGCAAATGTTTACTTCCCTCAGCAGAACTGGCTGTTGATTTACTTTTGCCTCCCGCTGAATAACGTTCCCGAAGACAAAGCGTTATTCAGTGCTAGAATTGGTGGTGCCGACATTTCCTGCGCAGAGACAAAAAGACTAGCACTATTTTTAGAGAGGGCTTTTCTTTCCATTGTCCTTTTCTCTGCAAAGCTGTATTTTCCAGTGCTTTTTAGAGCAGCTTGCCTGCCCCCCATCCTCCTCCCCCTCCCCCCTGCACCCCAATTCATTGATTGAAAATCCTGAGGGACGAGTTTTGGTTTTAATTAACATTTATTAATATAGATCACACTACAGACTTGTTCTTGGAGCATGGCTGAGATCAAATCTGCTGTTGCTAACTGTATGTAGCATTCAGTGCTTGGACTAACATGCCATCAATTAGTTGGTTGGACTTTTCTATATATTTCTCAATAAGAGCTTTTGATGTAAAACTATATTGTTTCTACGAGTGGTGTCATCTAAAGGCACATCTCAATGTGCCTGTTTCCAAAGAAAACTGGACTCAAGGAGTATTTTCAGCTTGCTCCTTTGAGGTCACAGGATCATCACCATCACCGCTCAGTCTCAGGTTGCTCCTAGTATATCCTAGCTTTATTCCCCCCTAGAGCTTATGAACTATATGAACTTATATGAACTATTTCAGGTCACCCTCATTTAGAGAAGTCTGTGTTCAGTAAGATTAACGTTGCTGCTCTTAATAGCCAGTAATGCTGGTTGCCTAAAATGCAGTTTATGAAGACTGAAGTCTCTGCGTAGAGGCAAGAATTAAATCTCAGTGACAGTGGCCTAGATTTTCTATTAATGCTTTCTGTGGGATAGAAAAGACAGGACCATGATTAACATGAAAGGTGGCCAAGAGGAATAAGGATTTCTGTAATTTGGGCTGTGTTTTGCCACCATTTGATGTTAGAATAATCACTGCTTCACTCCCTTCCTCCTTCCCACTGCACACTGGATCGAAGCTCTGGCACACCAGAACTTTGGGCATTGGTCTAAAGAAGTAGAAAGTTTGGCTTGGTTTGGGTTGTTTCAATGCAGCCATAAGACTGCAGAGCAAGTTGGGACCTTGGCCTCCGTTAAAGAACACAGGATGCTTGAGAAGGAACATAAAGCAGCTACTGCTGAGGACATGTGACTGTGCCATTGGAAAATCAATGCCATATCAATAGTTACTCACAGCCCCACTACGTAATGTTAATAGTATGAAAGTCACTACATAATTCAGAAAAGAAAAAAAAAAGGTGGTTACTCCTTTTCCTGGATTTGGAAATGTCTTTTTAAGCCAGTAATTTCTGGTCTGGTCTGTGCTGTCTCCACAAGTGCTGGTTTTGGTGGGGTTCTTGGGTGAGGTTTTTTCATTTTGAAGACTTCACATCATTCTCCTAGCTAGCCTGTTTTCTAGTTTTTCTGAGGATAGAAGTGGATAGCACGGACGAGGAGTTTTTCTTGAGTGATGTCCATATGCACCTGAGTGTACTATGGAGGCTTTTGGTAAAATATGATTCAGAGAACTTGAAGACTCCTGACCAAGGATGCACTTCCCTTTTTTGGGGGTTAACCTTTCCTTTGAACTGGAAGAAAACAAACCAGAACAATAACAACCACACTCAGGGTGAGGTTTGCCCCAGGATTGTGAGGTCCAGACATTAGATAAGAAGCCTGGTGCATAAAGAAGTTTGAGCAGTTACAAAGTTTGTTTTGTTTCGCCTTCTTTTCTTCAACGAGCAGCAAAGATGAAAAATAACCCAAACCAACTCTTTGTTTATAGCTGAGAGAAATCTTTGACTGCCGCTCACACCACGGATGATGAAAAGTAAGTTACAGGCAGTCAGATGAAGGGATATTTCACTGTAAAAATGTGAAAAGGTCCCCCTCCCTGTTTCCTCTCTTTTATTGATTTCTCTTGCTCCCATGGAGCCCTCACTGCCTTGCACACAATCCAGATCCAATTACCCTTTCATGGTTTTCATAAGGCTGCTGCTCTACAGTATAGTCCTTTCAAGTTTCGCCTTTTTCCATGGTTAAGTACCCTCTCCTGTGCTTATGCATGGGAATCACCCCACATAGGGTGCTGGGGATAGTTTTTATTTTGGTATTAAGTATCTCATCCCAACCCATGTACTTCAGAGGAGAGACACATGGGAACGAACCTAAATGGGCTTTGAGTGGGACCCACAAAGACTTGTCGATTAGAAAACAATCGGGGACTGGGAAAGCAGTTGCCTCAGGGAAAATGTCAAAGGGAGTCATAGACCAACCAGAAACACAGGTGCCCCATTTATATACATGCAAGCACGTATACCTATATATTTATGTGTTTATGTATTTATATATAAAACACATTGTACATGCATGCATATGTAATGTGCGCATCAAAATGTGTTTGCGTGTGTGTGCACGTATTTGTAAACACACAGAGACACACTGACTTGTAAGTCACGTAGTTTCATCTTTTGCTGCTTTCCAAGCTTGTTTCCCAAACAAAAGTCACTTTTCAAGATTACTGCTGGCTCTAGCCGACACACTACTTCATGTTATCATCTGAGAAACTCACTGGGTAGATGTAGTAACCTTGGCACTAGCTGGGAATATTACCAGAAAGCCTAACATCTTTCCGGGAATGCATCAGTCCTCCTGTTCCCCTATGTAATATTGTTATTTCTGCTTTTAATTCTTTCTGGGGCTTTAACATGCGATAAAACAATCTTCCCAAATTAAATGTAATAGGAGGTAGTTCTAATGAGGACATTCACATTGACCGTCCTGGTGCCGCCAAGGAGACAGAGTGGTCCAACAGGCAGCAGATCGGACAGATGAGTTTTGCTTCCCGCTGTGCCACCGAGAACTCACTTGGGCAAGATTTTGTGCCTCAGGTTCTCTTGTCCTGGCCACGTTCTCCTTTTCCAGCCTCTGAAGTTCAACCTGGCAAATCCCTACCTTTGCCTGGCATTGCTGGATGTACCGTACTGACAAACAGATGTACTGACAAACAGGTCCATTCACTATTGTCACACCAGCTCAAATAAAAACTGCAGTGTAGAAGAGCCAAGTTCACCTCTTGATTTCAGAAGCTGAGGCTCAGCTTCAAATCTCATCACTCGTTTCCCCACTTTCCCTGTAGAAATTCATCTAACATGCTTCATCCTGCGAGTCTGTCCAAACTTCACCCATAGACTAGCACGTTGGGTCATTTTGTATGCACAGATTCACCCTACCCACCTTCAGCAGATCTTCTAATGCTCCATAGAAATTTCCTCACTTGAGAATGTCTGATGCATCCTTTAAATTGTTTCGTTTTTTCCTACATAACAAGGCTCTATTGCAGGCATACCAGCCACCTAATTATTAACTTGACCTTGGGAAAAAAAAGAAGCAGAGTGCATTTAATAAGAACCTCAGTGAGCTGAGGCGGCTTTACAATTATGTTGCATAATGTAGTCATGAGAAGAGGGTTACCAGGGAGATAATGGTAAACATCAGCCTTAATTCTGTCTGAAAAATAATTGGAGTGATCTCCTTTTGTGGCTGGAGTAGAGGAGAAAATTGGATGGGTAAATTTCCTGTTACCAACAGGTGTTAGTAAAACATGCTGCACTCAACCGTTGACCAAATTATTAGCTACCTCTAAATGCTATGGGTATGAATTGCCTGGCTTCCTCCCCACATGCACTAGTCTGCAGGTAAGCATCATTTAAATAAGAAAACAGGGCTGTTTGCAGCACAACTGGTGTCTTCTCACACTGTAACTACATCTTCGTCTTTCAGTGGCCCTATCAAGCTCCTCTGTTTGTCAGAGTATTCATTCATCCTGACCCGTTTTTAAAATATATAGCCCTTACAGCCCTTTGGGACCTTGTCTAGGAGGGTTGAAGTTATCCCAGTGCCTTCACTGGATTGAAGCGTAAGACCCATAGGGGAAATCAGCTGCAGGCAGCTCCCTGTTGTCCTGCCTCCTTGCTCTCTGCACTGACTATGGCTCTGAAGAGCCTGGCTCATCTCTGGAGCATCTCCACAGCTATTAGCAGTTCCCTCTCCTTGCTCTGGCAGGAGGCAGAGCAGTCACATGCATGGTCAAGGAGGAGAGCTGGGATGCTGAGAGGCTTGCTGGCAGAGCATTTGGTACTTTCCCACCCTGTCACCACCCTCTGTTGCTGATTTCTGCTTCTCTGCTGATCCTGGCAGAAGCTCTGTGTGGACTTGGTGCTGCTGGAAGTACAGTCAGGGCCCCTCTCTGTTTGGTTATACACCCAGTAGAAGAGGAACAGGCACATTGCTGTGGAGTGCACCCTTCTCTGGCACTCTCCTTTCTTACCCCTTTTGGGACTTTTGGTCTCTGACATCACCTATTCAAATTATCACCTGTGGCTTCTCTTCCTGGCCAGCAGGAACAACAGCTAAGCCCGAGGAAGTCAGAACATTCTTGCCTGCCTTTTCTGCTCTGGCCAGAGCCTCCATTGGAGGCTGGGCAGCTCTTTGCCTCAGCTCTCTCCAGATATTTTAGGCAGTGAGTTCTTTAGCCTTTATTTATAGTTAGAGCTGGCATTTCATCCTACAGCCACAGGGGCTGAGCGTTTTCAGATTAAATTGTGGTTTCAATTCCCCTCTGACTCAGTTCTAGAGTTAACTAAGCACAGTGACACAGAGGTCCAGCAACTCCTACCACATATGCATCCACTGGCCTTGGTTGACTTCTTCACTCAGACTACTTCCATCGAGGTCTCAGGGTGAAATTATTCAGCATCTCCTGCGAACATTTTAGTCAACACAGTATTAGAAAGTTGCCTGTGTTTTCCAGTGTGATGTTTCTGCCAGTTCTGCTGCTGCTTTGTGGTGTCTTTGGAGAAGCAGGAGCGGTCCTGGTGGATCTAAGTGGCTAGATCCCAGCAATGTGGCAGGTACCACTGGAAGTGCTGGTGGTTTTGTGGTATGAAGCAAAAGAACTGGAGGACCAGTGGACAAACCTGTGGTGGGAATATGCTTTCCAGTGTTTGCAGCTCTAGTGTCTCCCATCTTCTAGCCAATTTGTGAGCTCAAATCCTATTGCCAGGACACAGAGAGCCCTTTTTGGCAGAGCCACCACCCGTTTCTGGTTTCAGTCAAACAACATATTCTCTGCTGTAGCTTTCCACCAGCTATGGGTAACCTCAGAATGATCAAGCTCTGCTGGCAGTGAAACCCAAGCCCTGCTAGGCTCGGACAGCATCCAGCACTGCAGTACCACGGTACTCCCCCCTCTCCTTTCCTCTCTTGATGTCAAGCCACACTTGTTGGCACAAATGCCTCCTTTAGAGCTGCTTTCTACTACCCAATTAGAAGGCTGTCAGCAACAAGGCCATCACTCCTCCTGCAGCTTCTGACAAGCCTGGACACCGCTATACTGCTGCAGAAGATTAAAGGAGTCTTTCCTTTGTATTACCCAGCGGCTGTGTGCGAGCCAGAAACTAATTCTCCTTCCCAATGAATGTGTATGTGGAACAACTAATAGGCTCTGTAAGCCTGTCTTCATTCCTTATTAAAAGGAACACACTCACTAAAGAACAGAGTTGTCTAATATACATTTCTCCCCCGTTTCCCCTTCCACCAAGCCTCAAGGGAGTTGCAGTTCCCGAGAATTAGAGGCTTTGGAGGGTGGAGGTGCTTTCTAGTATTTAAGACAGGGCTAAACATCAGGAAGCCTGGATTCTTTTTAATGATTCATTTAGAAGCAATGGTGATTGTGTTTGTTCTCCAGCGATTGCTCTCTGCACTGCACACCCTCTGAAACCAGGGACTGGATGGGTGTGCAATACCTTTACCTCTAGATGACTGGCTCAGATCTGCTCCAGGCTGGTGGTGACAGAACCCCGTTGTGCTCTGAAGCCTCTTTGGCAGCCTGTGTGAAATGAGTTGAACGACAATCCCGTACATTAACTTTACCACTGAGCATAAAGATTACTGGGTAGTATGAAAGAAATGTTGCTTTAATCTCCTGCGGCAGTACAGAGGTGCTGGGATTCATCAGGCACTGGCAGAAGGAGTGATTGTTTGGGAGGGGACCAGATCTCAACAGCACCCCAGGATGCATCTGAGACTGCACTTGGCCCATTAACTTCCAAATTCTGGCTGCATTACGCAGTAAACCTGACTGATGGAATATGTAGAGCTGAAACACAGCTAAAATAATTGATTACCTATAAATTTCACCCAACTCCCCAAGAAGTGAAACAAGCATGTACAGACTACCTAAACCTTGTAAATTCATTTAATGTCAGATAAAGTGTACCTACTTCCATCGGTGTAAATCTGGAGTAATTCCACTGAAGTATAGGAAATGTAAGGTCAGTGGAGTTGACTAGCATTAAACTAGCATCATTGAGAATAATTTTTTAGCTATAAAGAATGAAAGATGAATGTCCTTTGAATTCCTGACCCCACTATGAAAATGAATTACAAGACGTAGAAACTCTTTGAAACTGATGGAAATGTCTCCATCTCAGATCTCTCTCCATTAATCAAAACAAGACACTGTAATCAGCTCCGATTCTACGTCTATCTGTAAGGAACAAAGCAAATTTAGAAAATTAAATCATTTAACACATTATTTCCTTCCTCATTTCAGTGCCGATTGAATTTATTGCACAATCTCCCCTCCTCCCCCCGTCCCCGCATGCCTCCTGCAGCTGGGTCATTCTGCAGCCAGGGAGGGTTGTGGGTGCTGTTGTGGGGCAGGAAGGCACCCAACATTCCTGTTTACTGGAGGGATCGCTGCTGGGAGATTCCCCTTTAGACTCAGAGGTTTCTTCGCTGCCTTCCTGATGTCTGATTTGCTATTTCCTTTACTGCCTGCTGAGTAGGAAACGTGGGACAGACCTAAATAGGGAATATTTCCCTATGCTGTTCAGTCATACCAGCAAAATACTGGGTTTGTAGCTGTAGTTTAAACTTTAAGCACCTTCTGGAGGATTTTCTTGCAGCTTTCCTTGGGTGAAACACGGTCTGTTGGCAGGAGTGCAATTTTGCTAGGATGAATTATTCCGTGTTAGGAGATTTTGCCACTGCTCCTGTGTTCATCAAGCATCATTTCTCCTTCCACATCTGAGCCAGCCCAAGTTTGTGATGTAGGCTTGCAGTTTGTGACCAATCTGAAGCCATTTGCAGTAGGCGAACACAAGGCTGACTCCAAAATCTAGTGGTCTTCCTCATAGTAGAGTATGGCAGAAGCGACATTCTTTAAGTTTACTGGCAGAAATGACATATATTAAGTTTACTTTAAGTTTATGTTTAGGGAAAGGTTGGATTTAGCTAGTTAGTTAGTTGGTTATTTGGTTATTTATTTTAGGAGTACACAAATATAATCACCAGACTTAATGTTACTTTATAGATTTAGGAGGGTTGGATTTTAGATTTATTTTATAGATTTACAGTCCAAATCTAGGAAGATTATTATGAATATAGATTGTTCAGGTAACATTCTAAAGATATTTTGGTTGTTTTGCATAATAAGAAATACAGGAATTACACAGCCAGTGGCTTAGGCAAATGAAAAGCATTTCCAAGGCCGGATAATGTAACTTTGACATTGGACTTGATGATCCTGGAGGTCTTTTCCAACCTTGATAATTCTGCTCTATTCTAGCCACCCTAATATTGCAAAGATGGTTATGAACAGCATGATAGTTTGCAAGCTCAGCATGCTTTTCTGTGTGTTCTTCCCACCACCCCATGGATTTTGTAGAATTAATGGCTGTTTCAGTCATTATTTAGCCATGGAAAAGACGCAATTTTCATTTGGGATTGGTTTCTTAGGAGAGTGGCCACTGAGATCCTCCAGATACATTCTGCACTGTTTCTTTTCTGTGACTCGTTTCAGGTTTTTATCAGGCTTTGTCCTCTAATTGATTTTCCCCTTATTCCACCCCCATTCTAACCCTCCAGTGTTTTGAGAAGTCACCAAAACCCTGAACATGAATTTCTGGCCAGGCAAAGATCACTTTTCTTAGGAAAAGTTGGATGGTTGGACTTGATGTTCTTAAAGGTCTTTTCCAACCTAAAAGAGTCTGTGATTCTGCGAATCTAAAAGTGCCTCCTAAGTTTTCTAACTATTTCTATTTCAGATAGATTTCCTGCTAACTATGCCTACAGGAAATAAATGCAAATCTGTTACATGTTGGCTTCTTAACTAAAGTATTTTGCATTCCATGGCTAGTAATAAGTGATGATTTTCAATTGACAACTTACTTCCTCCCCGTTGTCGTTTGGGGAAAGTGTCAAGGAGAAAACTGTCAGGGAGAGAAATAATAATAATAAATGGTTGCTGCCCTGGCTGGGTTTCCTGCAAAGGCTGCCTTTGCACAGATGGCTTCCTGCGATAGCTCCTCCCGGGCACCACAGCTTGCTGGGTACCGGCTCACATATATCAGCGGTGAGAGTTTGATGGCAGTAAAACATCTGCAGGCTCGGGTGCCGCGATTGGGTCATTTGGCCTTCTTGGACCTAGATCAGAAAAGGGACGAAATATTTCTCTGGTTTCTCGCAGCAAAGAAGGGTTAATGGTTTAAAGCTCATGGTTTTCTGTATTTATAGAATATTTATAATATAGTATATGTTTTTACTATACAAAACAGTAAATGGAAGTATGGAGCAATTGAGTACTTTGTTCCAGGGGCTATGAGCAGAGGTGGCCAATGCGACTTGGAGAGATGTGGTAGCTGACAGGTTGTATTTCCTACTTCCACTATGATTTTCTTGGTAAAGCCCTGCCTCCTACCTTCACCATTTAGGAGAAGGAAAGTAGAACATATTGCTGTTGTTGTGAGTCTTTAGTCTCAGAGTTCCTTCCCTCCTTGTGTTCTTGCTGTTTTCCAAGCACAATGAAATGCAGCATGGGACCACTTCTTGTTTGCTGCTGTAACACAGGCATGAGGATCAATCATAAGGTGGTTCCTTCATCACTTAGCAGTGAAAATCCTCTCTTTGCAGCAACATGAGCCATTCTATGCTAAGCATGGGGCTGACTGGCAGCAGGAGAGATCCCTCTCTATCACCAAATATAAACATCGCTAAAATTATAACAGGGTCAAGTTCTGGCCCCACAGCAATTGAAAATGGTTGCCAATCTATTTTCCCATGGCATGCAATCCCCACTGTGCTTCTTGCTAGATCTAGGTATCTGGTTTTCCTTGTCAGTGCTTCTGCCATTTCCTCCCTGTGCTCTTCCCAGGACTCCTGCTTCACCAACCGCTCTCCAGGGTAAGCAGAGGGAAACCTTTAATTGTCCCTTCCAACCCAAACCATGCTACGAATGTTCATCCCCGGAGAACGTGGCAGCACAGAAGGATGTAGAAGATTTAGCCTGTGGTGAATCACAAAGAGGAATGATTTCAGCAGAGAAGACCACTTCAAAATGAGAACAGAAATAGATAAGAAATTAATGTAGAGATGCAGCTCAAGAGCATCTTCACTTACAGTGCACATGTGAGGCAAGACCAAGTCTACAGGTCCCTCCAGTGGCTTTTAGCACGAAGGAACAAATCCCCACCCCAACCTGCAAGCTGAAGCTGATGATGTGTCCTGTAATTGATGCCAAGTTGATAGTCTCAGTTGCAAAAAAAAATTCTGGATTCTTAGAGGGCTCAAAAGTAGATCCATATCTTGCAAGTCTTTCCTTTTTAGAGGAATCCTTGGCTCACTGTTGCAGTTTTGTGAGGCTGTGCTCCTGAGACGGGACACTCACATATGTACAGCAGTATTGGAGAAAAGGGAGAGTGTCTGATAATTCCCTACTGAAACCAACAGCAGCAGTCAGTTTATCTTGAGGAGGTTTTGCTAGTATACATGTTGTAGGACCACTGTTTACCAAGACTATTTCTGCTTTGATAAGCTTTGGGGGTTATCAAGTTAATTCCTAGTCAGCATGAGAAAAAATTACCCTATCTTCATAGAGCCCTAATTTGTACTTATAATCTTAGCAGTAGCTGTTGTCCTTCTGCCTCTTGGGTAAGTAATAAAACTTCATCCATGTATGCACATTGTGCAACCACAGACCTAATATTGTTAAGAGAAATCCTGGATCACAAAGACTTCCTAGGCAATTATGTCAGTGGTCCCTTGTGTAACAGCTCTGCAGGATTCAATTCTTCTATGTGAAGCCTGATTTCAGTTTCTGAGTTTAAAGTGAGCTTAATTGTGTTCTACTTACACCTTTGGTAACTCAAATAGAGAATTTATTCTGATATTCCTTGTGGAAATGCATTATCTTTCATTAATGTTAGGACAAGTGTGGTCTTGTGCAATGAAAATATTTGAAAGCTTGAAAATTAGTCTAAAACCATGAAATCAAGCTAGATTTTCCACGGCGGGAAGATAGCCTCAGTCCCACTGGGTACAGTGCCAGCAAAGTACATTTCATTCTTTATTGAAACCTGATTTTTCCCCCTTCTAAAGCTTTTATTTTACTTGAGTTTGACTGTTTGTATGATTGATTGACAGATGGGAGAGACAGACACACAGTCAGAGGGATGCTGCTAGGGACAACCTCTTCAGAGTTGCCTTGGCCAATATTTTCCTGAAGCATACCACCTGTACTGCCTTGGAGATGAGACGGCTTGCATCTAACCCACCTTACCAGAAACTTGCTGGAGCTTTAATTTCTGGCAGAAATCACTAAGCTTGTATCCATCCTTTTATAATAAATCTTTCACTCTGTTTGTAACAAGCAGCCCATTTTCCTTTAATCATACAGCAAACCCCCCTACCTTTAATATCCACACTGGACTCTTTTATCACCACAGTATTTATTGCTAACTGACCCATGGAACCTATTCAGCATATAACCCTCTTCTTTTTTTTTTTTTTCCTTTTCCTTTTTTGACCACAATCCATTTCTCCTGTGTGCATGTGTTCCTCTTGCTCCCTGTATCTCATCCCATCCCATTAGCTTTCTGTGCTGAATAGCCTGTTCCAGGACATCAAACTTTAATTTAAACAGAAGATGATCAATAAGCTTAGCAAATTGCCTATGGCAACATCAGCAGTTTGAATCAAAGGGGTTTATAGGTAATTTAAAGGGCATCCTCATTCACCCCCACAATGTGGTATATACCTATTGCTTGCTTTGCCAATTACAGCTCAGTTGGGTGAAAAAGAGGAATAAGAGCTTTTTCTCCACACATGAGCTGGGAAATGGTATGCAGCATCTATTCTCAATAGTTTTGATAGTGCATTTTGAAACCACAAAAGGCAGGGCATCTTGGGAAAGGGGGTGGGGGAATAAAAATCTAACTCACAATACTTGTGAAAAAACCCCGACATATAAGAGCTTAGAATCAATATCAGCACTAAAAGAGACAGAGACGTAAAAGTAAAATACATCAACTTCTCAGTCCAATCCTATTCTGCTGCTGCCATGGCTTGTGAACACCATATTTTCATGTAAGGGAGAGGAGCCTGTATTTTAATTCATCAGTTTGATTTCCTTGGTACATCCTTGGTAAATCCACAATGTTAATTTCAGAGAGTTTACATAAGAAAAACTATGTCTGTAACCACAGTTTTGAAGATGCTTTGCTTGTACCACATTGCATGCCCACTGACCTGGATGATGATAATTTACAGTTGCAAATATGTTTGTATTGAATATTCCTGGAGGACACAAAGAACTGGTCTGAATACAGTTGTGAAGAAAATAAAACAATGAGTTGGACTGATGGCTCAATAAAGCCAAAGGCTGCCCAACACATGGGTGATGGTTCCCAGCTTTTGTCCATCTTTTATCTGCTGTACCCAAGCAGGTGAATACTGCATTGACTTGAGATACCAGCTATCTTTGTTGGAAGATGGAACTTGCTACTGCGTATGGGAGAGAGTTAAAAACACGCCATGAAAATGAGCATCAGACAGACAGCGATACAGGAGGTGACTGGCAGCCAGCCCGTAGGAGAAAGCAAAAGCCTCTTGAGATATTCTTCTGCAGGATTAATGAATTCTTGTCTTGCAAAAGGGGGCTTCTTCAGGCAGTGAGTAGCAGCAGCAAACGTCTCTGGCCCATGTTTCGGACTCACAAACATTGTGCCCTTTTATTTAGAAGCATGGGGGACTGGTAAGGCCCTTGTAGGAGGGGATATATGGTTCTAAAGGCACTTAGCTCCTAGCTGGCTCTAGGTCGGAAATTACACAATGGATGTTGAAATGTTGGCTTGTTGAAAAGTTGTCATTCGAGTAATGGATGCTTTATTTCCTGTTTTTGCTGAAAGCTAAAGCGAAACATAATTAGCAAGTGAGAAAGCAACCTTGGCAGCCAAACAAGAAAAGCACATTTTGGGCGCCTGAGCCAATTAAAATTGTTTATGTAGCTCATGAACAATATTTTTCTCCAAATCATTATAACAGAGAATTTGTCATAACACAGCCAGGCTTGCTGCTCCCAGACCTGATCCTCTGCCGTGCTGTGCTGTCAGCTCCCAAGGTTGAATCGAGGGCACACTGCAATGTCCAGGATGCCTGTAGGGATGAAAGAGGGAAGGCTTGTGACTGGAAGGGGAAGGCTCAACTCCTGTTTCTTTCAGTTCTGAGTCAATCACGAGCATAAGAGAACTTCAATTTGCCTTCACAATTGAAATGCATGTCGATTTTAGATTACAAATCTCTTTTTCTCAGCCTGTTGCACACTGCAGAAGTGAGATCCCCTCCTTTTTATTCTCCAAACTCAGAGTTTAAGAACCCACCCTCTTCTTTTCAGTACTTGAATCCATACCCTGCTTGATTCTCATGTGGATGCTCAGAGATTGAGTTTGTGATGACACAAAATCTGTCTTCTTTTCTTGCCATATAAGAAAACAAACCTTTAAGAGAAAACAGTAGGTAGACACATTTTACTGCTATTTTGGATGATGTTCATCTGCTCCTCTCATAACAAACTACTATACTTTCTATTTGTCTCTGAATTCTGTATTCATAGTCATTTTATGTGCATTTTTATGAATTGGCCTGTCTTAATGTTTTGCTTGTTTCTGAAGCAAAGTTAAATCTGATTGTGAAAATTATCACCACCCTTTGGTAAAAGCTAGCCACGTCCTGAAATAAGCAAAAATAAATGGGTCAATATAGAGGAGAAACATTTTTCGACCATGAAGCCGAAAGCAATAAACTTTAAGCACATACACACGTAAAGAGAATGCTGTCTGTGTCTTGACTTGACCCAAGTTGTATTTTTCTGTAATTGTGTTTTGCTTGCTTCCTATTTCTGGCCATGTTCAGTGTGCACGTGTGTTTATGTTATCGAGCATAGCCTGGTTTGTTTTGAGACTTTCAGAAAGAAAAATGAATTGGGTGTGACTTGCCCTGGGAATGTTCTCAAAACAAAACTTTGGGTGGGTGTTCAGACTGTTTTGAACTGCCCTTGATACAGAGTCTAGACCATAAATGGGGTGAAGCGATTCATGGATGAGAGCTTCTGGAAGCAAAAATCCAGGCTCAGGTTCTAATCCCCACTGAACTGAGGTGCTAAAAAGGCACCTTGTTACTTGCAGTGACAGTGAAATACTGGAAGAATCCCATGTAGAAGCAGTTCTTGCACTTAAATACAGATTTTGGCATTTATTTAGCACTAGCAGCTTGTGTATTATTCCTCATATATTTGCAATTGTAGAATGATTTGGGTCGGAAAGGTCACCTAGGCCAACCTCCCTGCAATGAGCAGGGACATCTTCATCTACATCAGGTTGCTCAGAGCCCAATCCAACCTGGCCTTGAGTGTTTCCAGGGATGGGCCACCTACCACCTCCTTGGGCAACCTGCTCCAGTGTTTTACCACCCTCATCATAAAGCCCAGGCTCATCTTCAGACTTCGGTTAGCAAAACTGGGACCCATTAGCTCCTGTGGAATAACCAGACCTGAAGTGCTGGCTGACAAAGCCAGTGACATGGGCTTCACTTCACCTGGTGTGAATCTCCTTCCCAACTAAGAAATCTCCATGGCATGTTCCTCCAGATCTCTTACCGTACTCAGAAACATGTTCCCAGGTCCTGAAAATAGTAAGCCTTTACATTGTTGCTACTCCGCATAGGGGGAAAAAAAGGCAACATAAAGTATTAATAGTTCTGTTAGCCACAGTCTCACATACCAAGAAAGGTTTTGATCCAGAAAATAACCAGTACTTGTTTAGCGTAAGATCAGTAAAGAAGCGTGATATGCATGTTCTTACCTGATCAAACAAGATTTCTTTTTCCCTGTGAAATGCATTAGCCCCAAGTGGGCCTAGCAGTTTTCTTTGATAAATGTATCTCACTGAAATAGTCTGCAATGGTGTAGAGAAAGGAGCAGCCTGGTCAGACCACGATAGCCTACAAACCCCTTTGAATGAAACAATCACTTGTCTAAAAGCTAATGATTTGGTCAAATCATTGCTATTGTGAGGTTGTGGGTTTCATATTACTGTCATTGTGGCATTAATACACTGAGAAATTCAGATAGTTTATCAGCATCCATTAAGGAATGGGAGGAAATTGGGACAAAAGCCTGTTGTTTATTCAAGGTTGTGTCTTATTTATCCTTTGGCTTTTAAAAGCCTCTTGTTTTATGTGCCTTCTGGGCACACAGGCTGCCATTTAAAAACATCACCACTAAAACAAACAACCAAACTGACAAAAGTCATCTCAGGGAGAGCAACTGAGATGTAAAAGCAACTCAGTACTCACAATATCCCTTGAGGTAAAAACCTTCCGTTGAGGTTTGAAGGACAATGACCCCTAGATCAGATCTGATGGGGAAATCGTGACTCCCTGGCAAAGAGGATGTTCTTACATTGGCTCTTCAGACTTTGTATCTGCAGACTGGTAGCAGTTAGGGCTCCTGGAACAGAGGTTAGAGGGTTGCAGGTCGGGGGTGAGTGGGGGGGTGGTGCAGGACTGGGGAATGGGCTCACATCTCTTTGCGTACCGCCATCACCCCAGTATGGGGCTTACCTGAGCCATGAGCATGCCCATGTATAACAGGTGGGAAAAAAAAACGGACAGGGAAAGTAGAGATAGAAGGACAAATATTTCTATTTCTGTGGATGGATGATAAAAATAAAATGGTGCCAGCTTTCTCCCTGACACTGTGTGATTGTCCAGCCTCTTGTCTGACAGCTCAAGGCTCACATATTTTCCTTTTTGTTCCTCATAGATAAATTCACCAAACAGCAAAATATCAAACATTCCAAAATGGTCCATTGACAGAATTTTTTGTTCTCTGTTTTATTACTTCCTTTTGTCAGAAGGCCTGTGCTTAGTTGAGCAGAAACACTGATTAAAATTCTCTTCCAGGAGACTCTGCTGCATTTGTTTTCACAAATTTCACAAACTTCCCAGTTCCTCCTTCACCACACCAGACCATGGTGGGACCTAAAAATCCTTACCTGTCCATCAAGATGGGAAACCCTTTCTGACATGCTTTCCCTTGATCCCATGCAATGCTCCCTGGCCATCTCTCTGGAACCAACTGGTGTCTGAGGACAAGCTAACTTGTGATGGACAGCATTAGAATGCAGCATGAAGTGCTGAGAATTTGGGGAGCACCTGCAAGCAGCATTTTGCAGGTCTGAGAGGTTCAAGCTATAGTCCAGTCCTGGGAACCTACTCTAGCAGGACACCAAACAATTTGAAGCTCACTTACTGATGTTAATCCTGGTAGAGAAAAATTGTAAAAGCACCTAAGAACCTCTTCTTTGGTGATTTCAGATGTCTCTTCCAGCAGATGTTGAGGCCCATGGTGAGTTTGAAGTTGTTACCTGCTGTCTCTTTTCAAGCACTGCATTTGCATTTCATTTTGCTGCAGTGGGTTCTCTTCATTGCTTTGTCTACAACAATTAAAATCCTGATATTTTCTCACACAACTGGCCCAGAGGGTTGACCTTTTTTTCACCCTTCTCTGAAGTCTATCTGTTGCAGATGGTTGTGAGGTTGAGGCTTCACTGTGGTGTCACGAAGACCTCCCTTTGTGACTGACCTCGATGTCACTCTGAGACTGTAATGAGTGATGAGCGACCGTCCCTCTTCAGCTGTGTCAGGATGGGAACACATTCTGCAATGCTCATCAAAGCAGACATGCACAGATGCAGCAGCTTTCCTGGATCCCCAATATCTCTGATTGTCACTGCTGGACTAGTGTAAATCATTTAAAAAAAAAAAAAAAGCTATCTGATCTGCAGACAGAGTGAGGAACAGCAGCAGACTTCAGCAGCAGACTTTATCTCCCCACATCCCTACAACCCCCCAAACACACAGCTAGCAAAAGCAGAGAAAAACAGTGCTTCTCTAAGATTTAGCTTAAAAGATCAGCTGAGTTTTCCAGTTGGCATTAACCAAATTAAGTGTTTCTGTTTCCTTTTATAAAATATGCTGAGATCAGGCTGGCTCTCACTGTATCATCCAAATTGGAGTGCTTGGCACAATGTGTCTACTCTGTGGTGTGTGGGTATGCTGATGGACGGGTGGATGGGTGGTTGGATAGATGGATGGATGAATGGATGGATGTGTAGGTCTTTTTCAGTCTATCTACATAATATTGATGTACCTCACAATGGAGAATGGATGAAATTAAGCTGTCTCATCACTTGGACAGTGTTAAGATGCCATTATGTCAACTAGTTTTGTCAGCTAGTTTTATAAAAGGACCAACTTTACACCCGCCACTGACCCTGTATTCGCACATCATGACATACCTATCTTTTAGAAAGAACTTCTGAGACAGGTAACCTGCACGGGAATGAAGTGTAGGAACTGTGTCCCCCAAGGATCTCCGTGATCTTGCTACATGAGGGCAGTTCTTCTCTGTAACTGTTGTTGTCTGATGAGGGTGGCCTTCCCAGTGCAAACTGGTGGAGCATTAAGGGAAGGGTTGGCACCAGTTTGCAAAATAACCCCTTGGGTGGAAGGACCCTGCACCACGTTTTTGTACACACCAAGTTGGGTTTTGTTATGTTCTCTTGAGGAAATACAGCAATGTTTGGAGAAGCCAAACTGGGAGGCAAAGAGGAACCAGGGCTCTTTTAAAATTTTGGCCACAAAAAGAAGTCCTAAAACATTTTTTTGTTCTTTTTGTTGCACTCTGCGTGGAGGGACCAGCAGCCAATTGCATTTTAGCACTGCTGATTACTTATGATTCCCTTCCTGTGAGGACAGGCCCTGATGTGTTGTTTTTTGATAACGCTGGCTCCTTTAGAGCAATAATGCTGGTACAGTTTCCTGTCTAATCGGAGAGCAATTACTGTACCTCAAAAGGGAAAACATTTAGAACCCAGTTTTAGCTCAGAAGTGACAACAGGAACCTTTTCTTGCTACCCCATAGTTAGACTTGAGCTCATTCAAGCATCTCCCATGTCAAAATGTGGCAAAAATCAAAGCGAGGAGAGGCTGAGGGTTGTTCTTATCTACCATGTTCCTATATGATGAGGATGCCCTGCTGCTTACACGGCTTGGGAGCTGGGATTTTGTTGGTGCCCATCAGTTGTAAGAGAACATGTCATGGTTTTCCCTCTAAGTCCTTAATCTGAATTTGCTCTTGGTTAGGAGTGTTTGCTAGAACAGTAGTGTTTGCTACTATGGATTTTCAATCCTTGTTAACTGAGCTAGCAGCCTTGGTCAGATTTTCACTGACGGCAGGTGACCACATCCAGAAGCAGAAGGTTGCATGTGGCTCCAGTGGTTCGCAGAGGTGCTGTTAGTGCTGCCTTTGCTCTACTGATAAACCCATCACTATTTTCAAGTTAATTTGCCAAACTTCTGTGGGGGAAAAAAAAAATCAAAGGGTTGAAAGGCTATTCCAGCAGAGTGGTGTAGCCACAGACAGTGTTACCCTGTGGTTTGGAAAGTGGACTGGTAAACAGAATTCAGCGGGGGTGGGGGGAGTACTCTCTGCTTGGACTTGGTATTTCTGGTGATTCAGTGCTTTCTTTAGGACTCACGCATTCAGGCATTTCCACCTAAAGCTGAGGCGTGTGCTTTTGACCTCCTTGCTGGAGAACTCTCTGTCTACAAAGGGTGTGTGTCTGTGGAGGGAGAAGCGCTATCTCACTGAAGTCCAGCAGGGAAAGGAAATGACTCAATCATCAAAAGGCCCTCCTTCCTCAGGGAACTGTCCTTAATCAGTATTATCCCGTTACAATAATACTATTTCAGAAGGACTGTGAGCCAGAGCACGGCGTAGCCATGTAAACTGCTTCCTGTATTTGCCAAACAAAACAGCATTCAGCAATTAATAGAATTTAGCTATTAGTCCTGCTATGATAAAACAACAAACGTGGCTGTTCATCCTGCAGCCCATGCCGGTGCAACCTTTCTCCTAGCAAGGGGCCTTTTCTTTTGGAGCTGTGTTACCTGCTGCTCCAGGAAAGAATAAACAAGAATAAACTAGATTGCTTGCATTTTCCTTGGCTTAAAGTGTCATAGCTATGAAAATTGTCCTCATTACCCTTGAAAGAGCTATTGCAAAGCTTCCTCTTGGGATACACAGATTAGTCATTGCTTTAGTATTAAGCTGGGATACTTTGTGTTGCTTGCCAGCGATCCTGTACAATCTCTACCTTTTGGTACTTGATAATAGGCAGCTCCAGAAGTTGGCAGTGGAAGCTACAGAATAAAGCTGTGGGTCCTTCAGAGCTCAGGGACCGGGAGCATTACAGAGACTCAGCTCACCATAATTAACTCTGATTAGACACAGGCACAGATGGGCAGCATCTCAGTGACAAACGGACCGCTTGTTGTTCTTTGATTTGATAGGAGAGAAGCTTGTAATGTGACAAGAAAATGCCACTTGTGACTTGCTCTCCCCTCACCTCCCCATTGCCCTTTCAGCGTGGTCCATCAGTCAGCTCCATGGCTGAAGGGGGTTGTGGGATGGCTTTTGCATGTGTCTGGCAGTAAAATCATACCAGGGGTGAAATTAAAATTCCTGTTGCTGCGATCAAGACTCTTGTTGCTGCATTTGTAATTGTAACAGCATCTCAGGTCTGATGTAGAACTCCATGGTAGCAGTACGGTTTAGCCAGATGGTTAAACCAGGCTCCAATATAGCTTTTCTAACAGGAAGCTTTTATCACTGTATCAGAAAGGATGCAACAGGTGAATGCAGCAAACAAGGCTGGGTAAATGCCAGGTAATAATAGTGGATACCTAGATCAGAGTAATATTAGCATTATTAAACCCACACTGTGTGAAAAGTGTTCTTGCATAAATTAATTTTGATGTGGAAGTTTTCAAATGTTGAATCTCAGATGAAAAACCTACCTAGTGAAACTTGACATTTTTTGTTTCTTTGGTTTTTGCAGATGAAAAAAAAAAAATTGAAATATTAGAGAGTTGTCAAAAAAACCAATCATTCCGGATGCCCAGTACCCAGGATGACATCACCAGCGTGGGTTTTACTCCCGAGAATAAATTAGATGATAACCAATCAAGCTGAGTATGGGCATTTCAATCCACTTTGTAAACATCTGCTTTGTAGCCTTTCTGTGCAGGCTGCATGGGCTTAGAGAAGACTGACTACCAGGACAGACCTTTCACAGTGGGGTTTTAAAACAGAAACATTGACTGGATCTTTGGGTTTGGGTCTGGTTCTAGGTTGTTGGGTTTTTTCCAGAATTAGATATTGCACAAGGATTAGAATATGAATAGAACAGAGGAAGAGAACACTGGCCATCACTTTTCTTGGAAATATGGATTACAAGCTACAGCAGCTTCTGCCTCAGCTTTCTGATTACTGCCTTGATGGGAATGAGAAAAATGCAAAGTCGGTACAGTGGATCTTCTCATTGCAAGAGCTGAAACTAATGGCTTCATTTTATGGCTGATGTGATTTCACCGAAGTCAGTATATTTACACTACAGAGTCTAACCATATGTTTGGGCTTTTTTTATACACGATTGAAGTAAATGATGTTGATGATACCATGATGACTTTTTTTAACTCCAAAATGCCTCACAACTTTGTAGTGTGTAATAATCCAGACAGGTGAGGTGATGGCAAAGTTGCATGTCTGAATTCCAACTGCAAAGTTCACAAAGGGAGAATGACGGCACCAATGTAACCCGTGTGAAACAAGGCAAGTAACAAGAAGCAACAAAAAGAATTCATTTTCTTAGTACACTGACTACCAGCAAGGGTACAGAGCTTCTGCTGACCTACTGTGCTTTAATTCAATGTGCGGGCATATGTTGGCAAAAGTGGACATTAAATTCTTCTCTGCGTTGCATAAGGTCTTATCTTTACGTTGCTTGGGAAAACAGCAATGAATAGGGGGTGGGCATTTGGGACTCTGTTCAAACACCACTGAAATCAAAGGGTTCTTTCCACCCATTTTGGATTACAAAATAAACTGACGGGTTGAGGGAGGATCATCTTTGAAGGACCATGCAGATGTTAATTCATCCTTGGCTGTGCCAGAGGTTCTTAGGGTGATCTTTGGAAGACTACCTTGTCTGCCTCTGGAGGTCTTCCATTTGCACCATCAAATGATGCTGCTTCTTTTCTCCCACCTTTCACCTGGCTTGTCCTTGGAAACTCTTTGTGTAGGATCCACCTCAGACTTGTGGTTGTACAGCTTCTATCACACTAGAATCCCAGCTGAGGTAAAATTACAAGGAAGGACACTGGAGTGAACAGAATAAGTTATCTGGTGGGAAGAATATTAATTATGAAATGTGGGGGTTTTTTTAATGAGCTGTTCAACTAGCAAAACATTAGAATATTTTGTACTGCAATAATAGTCTTCATTTTATATCCTTGAGTCAGATTGGCCTCCCTTTTTGTGCTGGAGAACACAAAAACCAAGAGACTTATCTGCAAAAAAATATGTTCAGTGAATTCTTTCTTAACATTTCACCAAATTAGAGGTTAAATTAGTGGTTTCACCACTAGAGGGTTAGCAAATGTGAACTTTTGGCTTAGTTGTTATCACACAAATGCTTTTTTGTAATTATTTATTCATTAATATCAATCTCATATGTTGCAATCTTGGAGGTGAAGAAGGTAGCTGGGATTTCTACATTTTGGTGTGTACCTGAAACAGCTCATCTTTCAGTTTCTAAAAATACTAGATTGTTCTCCTGAATCCCTACTATAAATATGGATGACATTTCTAAAACAAAACCAAAACAAACCAAAACAAAAGTCATGGCTGCAACTCAAGGAAAAAAACAGAGTCAAGGTTTAGTCAGAGAGAAAATTCATTATATACTCAAGGAAACAACAAATTAACAGGAGCACCAAGAGTACCAGCAGGACTTTCCAGAATCAATCTTGATATTTATATAAAATTGTGCAAACAAAACACGACAGAAAATCCTAGATATGTTGCATACTCCCACCAGGTGGCTGAATGCTATTAAAAAAAGTAGATATACCTAAAATCATAAATCCACCACCAATCCCACATCTGCTCTCCCTGGCCTGGATTGTAGCCAGCATCTCTTTAAAGTAGCTCAGGCTTTTGGAAAGGTGAAAGGGGAAGGTGGTAGTTGATTTTTCAGCTTAACTATACTCAGATATCTCACATACTGTCCCTGTCTAAAAGTCGACACAACCACAGTAAAGCTCCATTGAGCAACTTCACACCAGCACTGGAGTGGTGGTAAGCTGCAGAAGCCACACCACAAAACAGCCCTCCTGCTTTGGAACAAGAAGGCAGTGGGTTGTGCCTTCTCCTTTCTCCCAAGGTACCCAAAGGATGACTGTCTGACACCTCCCTCCAGCCTGTACATTTGATAAGAAGCAGCTCACTCTCCATCTTGTTGGTAGCATTGTATTTGGTGTCTCCAGGGCTTGATTCAATAGCCACACATTATCCAAACTCCTTAACCTCCTTTCAACGGCTTTCTGTGAGATGAGTCAGCATCCCAGCAAGCCTGGGAGGTTGTTTCTAACATCAGGCACATTTTAAAAGAACAGTGAAATTTGGGGGAGTTATTTGAAGAGACTTTGCTTCTTCATTAGAATATCAGTAATAACACTCTTCTTTCTGTGTCTCTCACCATTCTCTGCCACTTAGCTTCACCAGCTTAATTGGGATATGAGCTCATTTTCCCCTCTAACTTCACTAGCCATGCATCCCATAGATACACTGTCATTCATAATAAAGCATGAGCAATAGAGTTCCAAATGAACTTAATGTCTGCAATCACCCAGGGCAGATTTGCAAATTAAACCTTTGTTTATTGTGGCAACTGATCAGGAAAATCTTCTTTCAAGGTAGTATCGTTAGAAAGAGCAGAGGCACAATAAATTAAAATATTTGGCAATACCAAGGGGAAAAAAAAAGTTGGCATGCTTGGATAAAAGATACAGGGCTAGGTTGGGTAACTATTACACCTAACATGATGGAAAGTCAGTCTTTCCTGGGAGTAAAATGATGTTTGGAAAGATAGCAACAGAGTAAAAAGCTAACATTTTTCTAGCTTTAATGGCAAGGAATACAAAGGGTCAGATCCATCATGCCTTTGTTAAACCAATTCCATAGAGACTTGACTTGACACAACCAGATCTATCAAAAGAGGAAGAAAATGCAGTTAGCAGCCAGTAGTAACAGATTCTTGTCAGGTTCCCCAAAATTACTTTGAAAATATCTTTTCTTCAGTGCTAGACTTGTCCCTGGCTATTAAACATCTGCTCAATTGTAGAAATACTTGAAAGATTACTTGGTGATAAAACTCTGAATAAAATAGAAGGTTTTCTAGTGCGGGCTGATAACGTGTATGCACATCTGGTAAAATAGATCTCCTTCTGATATTCTTACACCACAGCAGGAAAGAGACCCAGGCAAAATTTGTCTATGCTTAAGTTACACAGCCAGTGTTAATTTAGGAAAACTCCCCTTGAGGCTATGCTAATAAAATGGTTGCTAGCCTGGAACATTTGCAGGCAAAAGCCCAGTCCTACAAAGATTCTTGTAATATGCAGAACTCAGTAGGGCTGCTTAAAATCTCTTGGTTAATTATACGTCGAAGTGGTTCTGGATCAGAAGCATACATGGTAGCAATGTCAGTAAGCATAAGTTTTCCTCAACCAAAGAAACATCAGTTTTCTTTAACCAAAAGTAGTATTGCAAAGAACTACCAGGATGGAATGTCTAAGAGAGGTAAAATATACATACAATCTAAATAAAATCACCTACCCAATAGAAATGCAGTGACAACTACATTGAGGGAAAATTATTCAGAAAGAAGGATTGCAAGCCTGTGAAGTACTTTTCTAGCAGAAGAAAAATGCTATGGGAAGAGAAGGAGCTTTTGTTAGTGGTCTGGATTAGGGCAGGCGGACTAAGAGCCACATTTCTGGGAATACAGGATGGCCTGCCTACCATTCAGCCACGCAGAGTGTCTCCCCTCAAAGGCTGTGGGTACATGTGAATGTGAGCTCCCAGAAGAGCTCACAACCCAACTCTGGTGGGTTGTTGTTCCCACCAGATCCTAGCTGCAGGAAGCGGAGAAGAAATCAGCTCTACATCCCTTGAGGTCCTAGAGGGTAAAAGCTTTTGAAGAGGGATGTTGGGAGGGTTAAAAGACATTAGCAGCACATCCCTTACTGATGAAGAAAACTGCTAGAAGGCAACTGGGTCTTCTGAAAATGTTGTGACAGCAATAACAAGAAATACGTGGTACCACTGTCCTGAACCAACTGGCCACCTGAGGCCAACCTTTCCCAAAATTCTGTGTGCATAGGGCTATATGTCTGAGCAAAATCATCCTGAGTGGACACACGGTGTGTTGGTGAAGAGCAGCTGGAGAAGCTGATAAAGTTGCTTAACGACGGCGCTGGAAACACAAGGTATAAACCCAGCTCCTGAAGCTCAGGCAGATGTTGAGAGTGCCTTCTCTGCAGTGTAATGATAATGAGGAGACTGCTATCCCTCCTCCCATATGTCCTGGCATCTCAAAAAGAGCGAGCGAAGAAGGAGGAAAGGGAAAGGCTGTGTGGTCAGCGGGTGGGGGAGACCACCACCTCTCATGCATCCTTATCGGCCTTCACAGAGACACAAACACTCCTTTCACAAGGGCGTGTAAAATAGTCTTCAAAGCGATAGCAACGGAACCAGCTAAGAAATGGCCTGTAAAGAGAATTGAAAACAAAACCTTGGGGATTTTTTTTCTCCTCTCTTTTTTCTAGAAACCCATCCTGGATGCAGAATATTTTGCCGATAGCCCTGCAGAGTGAAACACCCACCTTAAGCAAGTCACTTCTGAGGGTTCCTTTTTCTTATTTTCAGGAAAGTACACCCCTGTACACCCTTCCGTCAAATGTCACCCTACATATTACATATATGTCTCACAGTGAAAAGGGGAAGTGCACAAAATGTACTAAGATCTGAGGAACCCAAATTCTTGCTCTGCAAGTTGCTGACCGTCCTCACTTCTGTTGCAGCAAGAGCCAAAGAGGCTCAGCAGCTCCACTGAAGGGACACATGGATGTAATAAATTGGGGGTTCACAGGACAGAAGGGGTTCTTGGAGCAATGAAAGTGAAAATGTTATGGACGGGGAAGAGAGGGAGAGAAAGGAGGGGAAAATAAAAATGAAAGGAGGTGAAGGGAGATAGTGGAGAGACTACAGAGAAAAGTTGAGGAATGAGATGGTCTATATGATTAAGGTCAGAAATGTAGCTAGAACACAATGAAAAGAAACCACGTGGTTTACTGTCACAGAGGTAATTGAGTGCGTCTGTTTTTATAATCAACCATGTTTATAGGAGCGATACACAGAAGGACTTTAAAACTGGAATCATAAATACTTAGTGCCAATGTTTTTTCCTGTAACAGAGATGTGAATAATTATGAACATCAAGGAAGTCACAGCAAAGTCAAAGCCACAGGCCTAGTCTGCTCTCTCCACGGTAGGCGAGTAAGGAGACACTTCATGATATTGAAAGAAAATACATTTTTTTTAATGACAAAAGGAGGGTTGTTTTTTTTTAACCCAATGAACAGTTAATCTATGTAACTTGCTGCAATGATGTTCAAAACATGATATATACAAAGATTTGACACAGGATCTGACAATTCTTGGACAAATAAGGGATGCAATCCCAAACACACCAGACCAAAAAAGTCCTATCTATTCTTTTAAACTGTTTCACTACTAAGAGACAAACATTGAAGGGAAGTGTCCTGGAAGTGTTGTTATTATTATTCCATCCCTAAATTGTTAAGTACTCTTTCCACCCCAACTGTCATGACACATGAACTTCAGGGAACAGGGCCACAGGGATGAAATCTGAAAGGCTAGTGTAGTACAATCCTTCTGTTTTAAAAAAAATGTGACTGTAATGGACATTGCTTCAAGAATTAAGCCATTCTTTCTTGTACAGTGGTTTGGCTATATCTCATGTGTTAAATAAGATCAGTACTTGTTGAAGACCCCCGACAAACACCTGTTAATGGCAATGATTTAGCTGCCCTGAGGTAGTGGAAATGGGAAATGGGTTGCTTACTAAGCATGAAGGATCAAGCACAGCACTGGCATGGTGAACACATACATATATAAACGATTTAATGACACTCTGCAAGAACAGACTTGTTGAGCAGGGCTGAATCAGTATTTAACCAGGCTCAGCAGAAGGATGAGAGCGGTGAATCAGTTAAAAGCAAGAAAGGTTGTGAAGCATGTGCAAAAATACAAACAGTTGCAGCAGCGAGAGAGACTACCAGGTGACTAGCTGAAGGCAAAAGTCATCCCAGTCCTGGCAACAGCAGATCCTGCTGATCAAAATAATTACAGAGGTGAAAGCTTATTGTCGGTACCGAGGAAAAATTCTGATGAAAGTAACAGTCAACAGATCAAAGCTGATTTTAGAGGGAGTGGTGAAAGAAAACAAGTGTGGCTTCAGGTCAGGATGAAGTTGCGTTAATCAGATATGCAGATTTTTATTGTTGATGGGATAAAAAGTGGAAGAATGAGGTTTAAAAGTGCATGTTATTTTCCTCGATGCTACAAAGGCATTCTGTTTGGAAGGAGCCATTAGAGAACGCAGCAAAACCGATACAACGTTCAGATAAGCACATTGGTAGTATAAATGCTGGGAACTCCTGCAGTGCTACAGGAATTGGCAGAAAATTAAGCAACTGGTTCAGACTAAGGCTGGTATGAAACAAAGGGCTATGAATTCGCCAGTGCTTTCATCATATACTTCAAATGGACGTTAGGATAGCAAATGAGTTGAAGCATGTGACGGGGAAGATCTAGATTTCACATTATGCAAATGACACTGCATAATTGTCAGATAAATGAGGTAAAGTTGATTCTCTCTGCTCATTGACAAAATTGCTGCAGTCATCTTGGGGTTTAAAATCTATCGATAAGAGAAAATGTTTCTGTCTAGGAAAGAATGGGCCTTTTTTAATATACGCCTAGGGAATTTAATTGGTGCTGAAGAAAAGGATGGCAAAGTAAAAAGATGTGCTTAGCCAAAAGCTGAAAAAATGAAGGCAGATATGTACCGAAAAAGAGCAGTAAGAGTTAAGTAACATTAAATAAGAGATCTGACCGCTGCAGATGTACAAGTTCCTCCAAAGGCAGTGGCCATTATACAGCGTAAGGATGACAGGTAAGTTGAGATCAGGCAAGGATGCCAAATCAAGAATTGGGACTGGCTACAGTGGAAAAATATAGTGATGATGAGGGATCCTCCCCCAGCCCCATGGTCAAACGTTTCTGATGGGAGTGGGACTGAGATGGATTTGACAAAGGCATAAACTCTAGACAGCAGTTATACAACTCCTGAGTTGGAGAAAAAAAAACGAGAACCAGGAAAGAAGACATATTAAAGTCTCTGCCTTGGCCAAATTCCAACTCAATTAATTACAATCTGCCTTTTAAAATTCCCCCTGAAGTTTCAGCTAGATAATATATTCTTCCATGCATGTCCTGTGAGGCTGAGAAGTGTCACAGCCCACCGCTAACCTACTGTTTGCAGATAGCATGATTTCTGTATGCAACACTTAGGTCAAGTTTGTGAAGGCCTTGGGACCCTTGAAAATTAGAAATGCTTGGTAGAATGAAGATGATAAAACCATAGAAAAACAGCAGCAGTCACTTTGCTATAAATCTTCCTGATGTGCAATTGTTTGGTAAACGTGTCCATGAAACCTTACTTCTGCCTTCTAGTGGATAAAAGATAGAGAGCATTGCAGCAGAAAAAGGAGAGAGAAGTAATGAAAGGAAAATTACCTTTGGATTCCTCAACATCACTATTAACAAGCCATGAAGATCAGACTCAAGCAAATAAACTTGTGATTTTTACTCACAGCAACAAATGTTGCATTCATTTCTCACCCAAATTTCCACTGATTGTAATGGTACAAACCCTGACTCTTCTCTTTTATTATGCATCCAACCCTACATGGAAGATCAAAGACACTGGGATGTTCAATACTGGGTTGGTTTTGATTACAACAGGTTCTGCTGCATCCATTTCTGGTTACATTACAAATAACTCTGCCACTAAGCCAAAGGGCAGTGGGCTTACGTTGTTCCTGGCAGCAAAGACAACCAGCAACATCCTGGGCTCCACAAACAGGAGCACCAGTTGCCCAAGAGGTTGTGCAACTTCCAACTTTGGAGGCCTGAGATCCCTTCTGACTTGAACTCTTCTGTGATTCTCTGATTTCAGGTTTCCCTGAGCATAAAATCTATCTAAAGTCACATGGGTTTGAGATGTCCTGGTAGAACAAACACATTTCTGATCCTTACGTGCCAACCCCAAAGGTCTCAGGAGGAAACATGCCTATTTTGCAGTTAGTGAAAGTTTTGACCTTACTTTAATCAATGCCAAAGTCTTGTTCTTCAGCTCAAATCCTCACTCAGCCACTTTGGCCTGCCTTTAGAGGTCTGTGGTGGAATCCAGCCTTGGTTTGAGGTCAGGCATTGCATGTCCGTGTCCCCTACCACATCTCAAATCCATGCAGTGCCAGGGGAAGGTTAACAATCTCCTGCCTTCTTCCCTTCTTTGGTAGATCACCTACAAACCTCTCTAGTGGACTGTAAAAACTGAAAGAGGTGAAGTGCATAGCAAGCATTTGAAGAGGGCAGAGAGTCTGCAGGAATGGTTATGGCGCATAGATTTGGTGAGAGATTGTGACATCTCTGGGGGCGGGAAGACATGGGACAGCAGAGCTGTTTTCCAAGACACTCCGCCTGTCCAGACCCCGCTGCAGCGCCTTCCTACCCTCAAGCAAATCAACGCTGCTGCCCAACGTTGTGCCGCCGGGAAACTTACTGATCCCCTTATCCAGGTCATCGATAAAGACGTCCGAGAGAACCGGCCCCAGCACTGAGCCGTGGGGAACAGCACTTGCGACCGCCCACCAGCGGGATGTAGCTCCGCTCAGAACAAGCCTTTGGGCCCGGCCGTGCCCCCATCGCTCCTGCAGACCCCTGCGGCTGACCCGCGCCCCGTGCGCCCCAGCGCGCCCCTGCTTTGGAGTTCAAGGGGGGGAGTTGCAAACGCATTCTTAAAGCAGCTCTCGGGCGCTCTCTAGCGGCTAAAACAGCAAATACTTTTAGTATCACCTTTTCAACCCGATTTTCCTTAATAAATCTCTCACAGTGACTCGTGTACCTCCGAGTTAAAGACTTTAAAGTTAGAGTTATAATCACTGCTATCGTAATCATACTATTTGATCCGAATTTATTATTAGGCAGGGCTGTTTTTCAGTGTGCAGCCACAAAGAGTGAGTCTCACCCTGCTCCTGAGCATCAATTCACGTTTTCCGTTCCCGTCGGCCAACTAACAATTTCCATCCTCGCCCGAGTTTGCAAACGTCAGAGGTCACTGAAAAGTCATGCTACCCACAAATATGAATTCTGAGTATTTTCCCACATATTTCAGGATTCCTCGCCTATTAGAGTGGCCGTCCAAGCTCCCCCTCGAAGCCCTGAATGTATGTCACAGAAAATGCTAATTTTTCATTTCGCAGCACAAAGCAAACTTGAGAAAGAACTAGGTGACCCAGTTATGGAAATCTGGCAGCTCCAGGACCAAAGGACAGATTAAAGCAAAGAGCATGCCACAGACAGTAATGATAAAATGCTTGCCTTGTTTTCAAATAATTAATAGATCACAAGCCTGTGTCCAAGGGAATATTTGCATGAAACATTATTTACATAATTTTCCAAATGTTAATTGCAACCTGTCTTACAAAAACAACACACTGGTTCACAGGCACATATTATTTGAATGTTTTCCTTTTTTGTCTACTCTCTGTTTATTTAAAGACTGTGTCTTGTTGTTTGTCTGCTTTTCTTGTCACAGGTGATACCTTAATCCTTAATCATCCAGTTACTACCTTAATCCTTAATCATCATCATCACCACCAGTTCAAACATCAGACTGCTTTTCAAGTAGTCTGAAGCAACTGGGAAATCTGATCTAGCATCAACCCTACACAAAAATCCTGGGTCACGTAAGGTCCTTTGTAAGTATCGTATCCCTAATACTCCAAATCACACATTTGGCATGTTTAGATGTTGATGCAGTATTCCTTCATTGCAACCAATGCCATGTACCTCTTATGGCGTGAGGCACAATCTGCCAAATAACGGCTCTTTTGCAGGCTTTTGTGTTCTGGACCAAAGTAGCTCCTGCCACAGCACCAAGCACACCCACCATTGCTCTAAATTGCATCAGCTGTTGCTGACTTCCTGGCAGCAATCTGTTGTCCCAAAATAACTGGAATTCAATGCTTCTCTTTCTCCAATCTCGTCTTCCACTTCCAGCTTCCTCCAGGTTGCTGTTGGGCTGGGACTTTCTCCCTCTCTTGCAGCCATCCTACTCACTGCTGCCAAACACAGGTCCCAGCTCTTGCCTTTTACTTTTCAGGTCCAACAAGGTTGCCTGTCCCCAAATGGTCTGTCACACACATGGTGACACAAGATGAAACTCAGGGTGGGCCAAACTTCATGTTTGCAAGGGGAAAACTTCGTGTTAACCAGCAAATTGCACTCCCTGATAATTTTTCATGAAATTTCCCAGCCTTCATCCTGATGACAATTCCTTGGTTATTAAGTAATTAAAACATGATGTAATCAATTTAAATTTCTAATTAGATAATTGTTCTGTCATTGCATTTCTCAGAGTGTGATATGTTATCATTGCAATATGTCAGTTACTAATGTCAGTGAATTTTTTTTTAAAAAAAAACACCCACCCTTCTATCTTGTGTTGGTCTTCAGAAAAACGAAGGGTGCTACAGCCTCCTTAGGGTAGGCTGTTCCCAAATTTATTACTTCCTCAGCTGCAGCAGGGTCTTACCCTGTGTGTTTATGACCGGGGTAGCTGCCTGGTGAAAAGCTCTATTGCTCTTCAAAGACATCTATAACCCACTCATCGCTGGGGTGCTGAGGAATAGAGCTGTCCAGTGGACTTGAAGATTTCAGGCCTGAAGAGTCCTTGAACTTAGTTTCATGACTGCTAAAGACATTGTTTTTCTTCAGAACAGACCTTTAGCATAAGGTTTGTGATTAGTTTTCCTCAAAATAGCCTGTCTGAGCCTTAAATGCTGCCTGTAGTGTGAGATTTATCAAGCCAGCCTTGCTCTCCTCTGGACTGGATATATTTTATACCCACATGGATAAAGGCTTTCTGCAATGAGTATTTTGCAAATACTCATTGTGAGATGCAATCCACTGGGAGGAAACATCATCTATATTGTTACTTGATCTTCTAAACAGATAGATAGGTAGACACTACAACAGTAGATAGATACACACATAGACAGAAAATTATTTAAATATGGTCAATATATTGTGAACCTCAAGACTGTAGTTCCTCAGAATCTTTGAAAGGTAGGACATTTGTGCTTAACTATGATATAAAAAGAACCATAAAACACCCTGCAATTTTATTTTCTTTCACTTCATGGTTACATTGATAGGGTTTAAAGATTGTATAGTGGAAGGAATTATAACGTACAACCAGTATCTGTCCTTGGTTGACTGCAGAGGTTTCAAATGCTGATGTTTACAGCACCTTCCAGTTCTTTTAGTCATGCTTACTAAGCACACTTATTTTCCAGGTAAAAAAATATTGTATAAGAGGTTTTAAGTATATCTTGTTCATTTCTGACTATGCTGTACTGGAAAACAAACATTAGGTTAAGAAGTGTAAATGATATGAGAGAGCATGAGATAATCAGGCCAATATAAACGGGTAGACAAGAGCCCGACTGCAAAGAGACATCTTCTCATCTCAGTGCACAGGCTTTACACATCAACATTATTTTCTGCTTTCACGTTGGGGGAAGCTTTGCTATTTGAAAGCTTGTAATAGGAGTTTTTTCAGCTGGGAAACAAAATGAAAGCAACAAGGTGATCTGTCCACTTGCAAATTGAGCTGTATTTTAGTGTTCCTAAATTAAGTTGGAGATGCTCTACCTTTATTCATGAAACCCCCTAAGTAATTGGGAAATAAAGAAGATGAGTAACAGTCAACGTAAATTTGTCAAAACCAAACTGTCAAACTGTTTAATTTCCTTCCACAAAGAATATCACACAGACAGTGGAGGAGCAGACAGTATCTTCTGACCTTAATAAGGCTCCTAATTCTTTCTCACACAACTCATAAGCAACCTAAGAAAACATGACCTAAGTACTAGTACTAGCTAGTCTACTTAAATAATAATTGCCAGTAACTCCCTTACAAAATGAAATGAAGTATGAAGCAAGGTATCACGGGAATTTATTCATGTGCCCCTTTTGTAGTTAATATTTTCATTATGACCTAGATGGTGGAACAGAGGGTATGAAAACTGTGGGGGGAAAAAAAAGTCAAATACTACAGAGACAAAATGTGAAATGGTCAAAAATAAAAGATGAAGCTCCATGTGGACAAGCCCACTTAGCAATAAGCAACTTCATAAACTCATGCTGAGGGATAAGGTGTTAGCTGGTATTTCTGCAGAAAAATATCAGGAGGTGATAATGAATTACAAGCTGAACCTCAGTATACAGTGTGATTTTATTGCAGAAAAAGCAAACTTCCTACCAATGTGCATGTATCCTGTGAGACACATAATGTAACTTTATCATGATATAATAAGGACACAGATGGAGCAATGCATCCTGGTTTAAGCACTACATTTGAAGGTACATACAGGGCGATGAGAGATAAAGTTCAGGAAAACATCAGGAACTGTCAGAGGTCTAATAAGCTTGAACTCTACAGAAAGGTTGAAGAACTGGGGTTTCTTGACCTAGCAAACAACACTGTGAAGAAATACAGTTGTTCCCATATTGTGTTAGAAAGACAGCTTCAAACAGAAAACAATGTAGTACTTTTGTCCAGAATATTTAGGATAAGAAGTAGCAGCATCAACACTGGAATAATAGAGAATCAGATTGCATGCAAGGATGATTTCCTATCAGTAAGAGTCATGAAGCATTAAAATAACCCATCTGGGAGGCTGACCTCAGCAGGCCATCCTGGGACAAAACCGCATTCTGAGTCCAGCCTGTCCTACATCAGCATTATGGATTCCTGAAAATAATCAGTCATGCTTTGCCTTCAAGTTATGTCAAAGTTACTGCTCCTTTACCTTTCTTATGTAGCTGATATTGGTAATATGCAGGTAGATTTTTGATGTGCCAGTTGGAAAGCATGAGGTTGAATTAGAAATCTTCTGGTTCACTTGGAAGCTGTGGGTTGTGACCATAAATTAAGAATATAATTAGAAAAACAATGTTTTGGTGCATGACCATATCAGATGAAGAGATGAAGAGATGAGGGACAAATTTACTGGGGGCTAAATGGGCAGGTTGTAGCTGGATCTGGCCATTTGACTGTGGAGAATTATTTTGGATTCCTCTGTTCATAGATACATAGAAACAAAAAGTTGGTATTAGACACATCACAAGCTCCACGTTACCTGTTCCATCTACAGTAAAATATGCCCCCCTCCCCCAGGGAGCAGCTGGGCCTTGTTGCTCCCCAACAGCATCTTTGGCCTCCAACTACTGATTTTTATGATACCTTTCAGCACTGGATTGAATATCCTTTCAGTAAGCATCATTTTATCTCTACAGTTACAAAACTTGAAGCAAAAAGGATTTTTTTTCCAAGGTAATTATAATTTTTTCATGACAATCACACTAAGTGTTCTCCAGAAGCAAAGGTCTAAGATGCTGAGACTACGCTAAGCACAGTTGAACTATGTTTGACTTAGAGCCTTGTGATACTGTCATGTAAACTGATGTGACACAGTAAATGACACAGTAAAGTGGTGCAACACACACCCCCACCCCCGAATAGAAAATTGCTGTTTAGGAAGACATTTTGCTCCAGCATTTGTCATAACACTACCCAATATTTTCCTTAACAGTAAGGAAATAAATACATAATTACTTGGTATAATTTATAAATACAACCAGATGACTAAAAACTAAATTAGAGGGAAGACAGGCATAGAACAGTCTGCATAGTGTGGCAATCTGGGCCCATTCAAATCAGCTAATTCAGGCAAATACAAAGCCCTAAGCGGCTCTGAGCTGCTTTTCAGCATAGAGACGACTTCTATGACCAACCTCCTCCCTTCCTATGTCAGGATTTTGTGCATTAAAATGAAGGCCTGATCTACTTTGCATATAGTTTATGAAGCAAAGCAGTGTCCCAGCCTGTTTATTTAGTTCTGTAAGCTGAAGCCTTTTGTAAACAATTGCTTCATGATAGGGCCAAAGAACTGTGTGCCATCAGGAGAAACAGAAACGCTTTTTCTAATGATTTCCCATCAACGGCTGTGTAGGGAAATCTATCATTTAGTGGCATTTAATCAATTTTTGCTCTATTGGATTGGAATTATGCTAGTTTTGACTAAACATACCATTAGATATCATTTAACCTCCCTTGAACCCAAACATCTTTTGAATTTTTTATTGATCTTGCTGCTAACCCTTCAGTGTTTAACATTGATGACACAAAACTTCTGACTTCATTTCATGCAGCCAAAAACATACACTGAGCTTTCAATCCTTATTCAGAGAGGTTTATTTTGTCTGGGTTTAATTTTATTTAAAAAGTTAGCCAGGCTAAGGGTTTAGATAGAACAAGAATTTCTCTCCTCTGAGAAAATTCCTTTGGGAAAAGGAAATATAAATAAAACCAAAGCAGCATTTTTCTAAAACTGCCTGATATGCAGGAGGGACTATGCCTTTTTTAAAAATTTTTGGGCTCCTCTTTAGACAGCAAAACTGGAAGGTCAGATTCCCCCAGGTTCCTGTTCCCAAACAGGATCCCTGATCTGGGTTGGTATTGCTGTGGATAGAAAGTTTGTCATCTCAAGGGCAAATAAAAGATATTATTGACTCCTGTTCATTACTCCAGTTTAAATGTTGATGATTTATAAGCTAAAGCATTTTGGTTTGTTTCTTTTTCTAACTATAACCCTTGTACATTATATCCGGGGACTGGAAATGGAGGTTGGTACTTCTTATTTTCTGTACACCACCAATGGAATAGGATCTGCTTCTCAAATTAAGCTGTGGTTACCTCTATCCCTGGTCTTACCAACACATTCTTAGTGGCATTTGAACTCTCCTAACATTCAGTGAGATCACTCAGGGAATTCATTGATAAATAGATAATGTCCAGGAAAGGAAATTTCATTTTAGCTTTATGGATCCTATTAGAATAAAACAAAACAAAACTAAAAGAACCCAACAACACACCAGCCCCCCGCCCCAAAAAACCCAAAAAACAACACCACCACCCCACACACACACCCCAAAAAAAAAGTTATTTATTATATTGTTTCATTGCATTACTCAGAATAATTCAGAGTATAAGGAGGGAGCAGACATGGAAATTAAGGAGAGAGAGCACTATGTACCATGTGAGTCAGAGTTTGTGGTTTGGGGAAGCAGAGAACATACCAACAGAATGGGAAAGCAACCATAGGACCAGTTGCTGTTTTGGAGAAGTAGGTGATGCAGATGGAAGTACCTGGGGTACCAGGCTTGGGGAGACAGGAGCAAGTCTCCATTCATCTGCTGTGATTGCCTCCGTAGGAATGGTCAGAACGTGGCAGAGCTGCAGGGAGACAGAGTTTGTTGTTGGACCTCAAAGGGAACTTGGGCACTTGTTTGGAAGCAGCTCTCAGGAGATGGGGGAAGAGCAGTCTGCTTGCTTGCTTGCTTTTTTAACTGAAGAACAAACAACAGGGCTCCTGGAACACTGCCCTGCAAGATGCTCCTGAGGGAGTGGTGCAGCCTGTCTTGGTCGAAAGTCCCTGATCAAGTGGGTAAAGGGATGAAATCTGAAATAGGGAAGCCCAGGAAGGCATGTCAGGGGTAACAAATCGGTGTAACAGGGTGTCAGAAAACCCCTGCCTGAGGCAGTACCATAGTGAGGAGGGTCTGTGTCATCACATAGTATTATACAACAGTTGAGCCTTGATTACGCCAATAAGCTAAAGACTTTCTTACCCCCCCATCATCTTCTTCATGCAACTGGCTCGTTATGTGTGTTTTAAATACACCTGTCTCTAGTTTTGCCCTTTTGATGGTTAGAAAATGAGAGACAGACCAAAGAGATGTTTTCAGACTTTCTAATCACAGCTGATATAAAATAACAATGAATGAAAACCCTGAGAGATCTAACATGGGAGATGTTTCCCTGGATCACGAAGAGCAAAGCAAAGCATCTTCTAAATCTGGATCCCCACAATGCCTGTCAGGAGACGGAGGCCTCCCTCATCAAGCAATTCTATGGTCTAAAGGTTGATGTTTGTAGAAGTGCTAGAACAGCTTTGGGACACATATACACACACTTTCTCTTCTCTCTTGCCTTTCTATAGTGACTAAAGAAATGTGACGCCAAAGTCCGTAACCCCAGAACTCATCTTCATTTACACAGCTCACAAACATGAAACACAAAGCCAACTCCCTACAAAAAAGTTTTGATCTGCACCATAATTATGCTGTGTGACTTCAACCAGCTAGGTAACATCAAGGAGGTCAAAGGCGAGGAGACCTGAATCCAGAGTTACAGGGAGATGATACCACAGGTGGTTAAGTAAGGGAGTACTTACCTCTCAGAAATGTAAAGGTTGAGACCCACATGCTAATTACAACTTTGTCATGCTAGAAGTTGCCATGATTAAGGTTCCTCACTTATCAGAAGCAGTACAACACTTGCTTGAAGTAGAGGATGGGAGTCTCAACTCTAATTTGTTGTTGGAGAGTCCACATGTGGGGGTTTCTCAGTCAGGCATTGATGATCAACCAATATTGTTGGCACAGACTCATGACAAATTTGTGGTCACCATTTTATGAGGAATAATATGGAAGAGGTAGATGAATATATGACAGCGTGACCTGCCCAAAATTATAAGCACATTCAGTATGAAGAGATACTTCAGGAGTTAAGACTGACCTTGCAGTACAATTTGTGATAAAGTTACTTTAGAGCAAATTTTGGAAGCATGAGAATATTTAAAGTTGAAGGAGACTAGGGAACCATGGGTACTTCAGCTGCTCCCAGGCTGCTCCAAGAAACTACTGAAGGGTCCAGGGATCAGCTACAGAGCTCACACAGGGTGACTGCAGCAAAATACCAACAGCAAATTATGCTCTAGTACAGCAGCAAGAGAAATTTTTGGTACCAAGTTGCTGTGTTAGAGTAAGAATCTTTTAAATTAATTTAGCAAGACTAAATCAGTAAGTCTTTTTTAAAAGTACAATATGAAAGTCCTTGTTTTGGAGTCCCCGTGTAAGGTAAGCACTTACTGCTTTGCATGTAGCTCCTGATACATGTATGCTTCACATGTATGCTGCTGTAGCCTGTTCGATCTTTGGCTATCCAAAAGGCATTATGAAGAGCTTTGATGCAGTAATTGCCAAGCATTTATTGCTCATGTAATAACTGCTCTCAGAGCTGTATGGTTTCTGGAGACCATGACCATTTGAACATGAGAATAAATATCTCATGTTGGTGGACAAGATCAGAACTTTATTCTGCTCCAACATGTATTCTTTATTTTGTCACCAATTCTCCCATCAGCTCTCATTTTTCTTTTAGTGCTGATTTTTTTTAGCTCTTACACAATACAGGTTTTGAGTACAAACTACGTTAGGATCTATGACTTGGTTAAAGAACTTGCCTAAGCTGTTGAATGCCCAGAGCATATGCAAAATTGCAATAGCAGCATAAAACCCCCAAGAAATTAATAGGCACAGATAAAACAATTCCATAATATTTTAAAGCATTTTATTTCATGATCAAAAAACCTCTGTACTTTACATGTTCATGAAGAAACTACATTTGACTTTGAAAAAAGGTGATAAATATAACAGTATTAAAAGAATTTTCTTGGTGTACAGTGGAATGAAAGTCTTTCAACATTTGAATGGATTTCTTTTATACTTCATTTATTCAACTGAAATAACTAGGTGGGGTGATTTATTGCAATTGTCTTATAATGTGTTATACAAAAAGAGGCAATTTGGAAAGCAAGCAATCTAATATAAAATGACAAAATGTTGAGCTGCCAGATAAAATGCACAAACACATGAAAAGAAGAACAAGAAAGATATTTACAGATGGAATGAAGAAAAGAAGTCTTTACCATTCAAAATGCACTACTACAACATGAGGTCACTGAAAGCAGTTTCTCGCTGGATTATCAATTTGAATTAGCCCTGGGATGCAAGAGTCGGAATGGACACAAGGGCAAGAACAGTGCAATTGTACGTGGGTATCCAGCGAGGATGGATAACATGTCTCTCTTGGTGGTGGAGAACCATTAGGTGAGCCCTGATGTTCAAGAAGCAGTGCTTGCTCTTGTGCCAATGTGATCAGTTGTGTGGATCCATGATTAAACAGATCAAAGAAACATTCAGCTTTAGAAAACAATGGTATGACTATAACCTTCAACTGATATTACAAGCAAAATTTCCATCTCCAATTTTCAAATGCTGGGAATTGAATTTTCAGAGCCCTATATATTCCCAGTCTTCCATCCATTAATTCCAGAAAGGCAACTGAATACTCACTGAAACCTTTCTGGTGTCATTTAGCTCCCCATTTTCAAGCTGTGCCTCACTAACGTGGCACAGCATTAATTCAAAAATATCCCTCAAAGAAAACCCAGTGCTATTTCAGTACAATGCCTTTAAATTACTAATGAAGTAATTATTTGCTGTCAGCCCGTAACTAAAGGTTCAGCAAGTGCCGACTAGACGCGGTGCAGCTCTGGGTCACAGAAACAAACGCACAAAGCTAAGACCAAGCATGCCCCGGAGCGCTCAGGGGCTGCACCTGGGGACAGACACGGGCGCCTCCAACGCCAACCCCCGCGAGAGAAACGAAGCGAGTGTTTCCAGTGGTTATTAAGGTACAATGACACCTGTGGCACGCCACCTCTGCGGAGCCCTCCCACGGCTTTAGGGACGTGCCTTAAAGGCACGGGCACGCAGTAAGCACCTTCCCGAGTCACGTTTATGCCGAGAGCGGTCTCGCTCCCGGGGAGACACCCCTCCCCCCCCCCACCCCCCACGCCAGTCCCATCACCTCAGAGAGGCAGCGCCCGGCAGCGCCCCTCTCCTTAGAGGCGGCCGCAACCACCCCAGCGCCGCCGGCTGCTTCACGGGCGAGAACAGCGGGCAGGACCGGTCTCAACCTTCCCGCGGCGCACCCCGGCCCGGTGCGGAGCTATGCACCCAGCGGCGACTGACGCGCCGTCACCGCCGCCGGCAGCGGGCGGGGTCCTGGGGCAGCCGCCCCGCCTGCCTATTGTGTCTGGCGCTGAGGCGCCCGCCGCGCGCCTGAAAGACCCGCCGGAGACAAGGCGAAAGACAGCGCCGGGGCTAGAAAGCGCCTCCCCCGCCTGGGAAGGGCCGGCGCTGCGGTGGGCTGGCTCAGGCGTCCTCCGAGGGCGCTCGCGAGCGGCGAGGACCCCGCGCCGCTCGCTCCCGGGCAGCCTTGCCTTACGCGCTGGCGTGCGCGCCCTCGCTCTCTCCCCTAGTAGCGCGGTGCGGAGGTAACAGGAGCAGCGCGGGCGGCGGGGCCGGAGTCGGCTGAGGCGGCCATTCCCAGCACGAAAGCGCAGCGCACCGAGTTCACTCCCCTCCCCCGGGCCACTCGCTCCGACGGTGAGGAGGGTTGGAAGCCCTCCGGACGCCGGCGGGGCGGCGAGGGGCGGGGGAGGAAGGTCGAGCTCAGGGAACAGACCGTTGGTCGGGTGAGCGCCGCTGGAGGCGCGAGACTCCCGGGTCACGTGGCCGACCCGCGCGTGCCCGCCCGCCCGCCCGCTCCAGTCAATCGCTGGAGGGTTGGGGGGGGGGGGGGGCGTGCGTGTGCGCGCGCCGGCAGGTGCGGCTCGCGCGCGCGCGCCCTGGGCGTGGGGAAGTGGCCGTGTGCGCGCCCGCCCTCCCGCGTGTCCCCTCCGGCGGCCCGTTCCCCGTAACGCGCCCCCGCTCTCTCCTCTCTCTCTCCTCTCTCTCTCTAACAGAGATGCCCTCGGCTACCAACAGCACTATGGCGAGCAGCAGCGGGAAGGCGGGCCCGGGCAGTGAAGCCGCCCCGGCAGCGGCGGCAGCCCCACAGGCAGCGGGCGGCAGCATCACCTCGGTGCAAACTGAGGCCATGAAGCAGATCCTGGGAGTGATCGACAAAAAGCTGCGCAACCTGGAGAAGAAAAAGGTGCTGTCCTGCCCCCCCTCCGCCGGCGGGCTAACCGCCCGCTCTTGCCCCGAGGTGGGCCCCGGGCCCCTCGGTCGCCCACCGCCCTCAGCCCCTCCCCTCACGCCGGGAAGCCCCAGCTTTCTGGCGAGCTTTGCCCCCGCGTCGGGTCGTCTGAAGGGAGGTTGAGCCACCGACCCGTCCTGTTTCCCTTCTTCCTTGTGCCGGTGGCCGGTCACATCAGCCGTGCCCTCCTGCTCCCTAGGCGAGGGAGCCTGCGGCCTGCGCGGGTTGTTCCCGGCGTCGCCCCCAGGGGCCGCCCGCTGGAAGTTTCCAGAAGGGCGAGCGCCTCTCTCCCGGCCTTTTCCCCTTCCCCTCTCGGGGGTCCCCTGGCGATTTATGTCGGCCGCCATCTCCCGTGGGCCCGGGAGCCAGCCGGGCGCGTCGCTCCCCCCCACCCCCCCCCCCCGCTTCCCATGCGGCAGCGGTGGAGGGCAGAGACCGAAGGGGTCGTGGCTGCTGCCCCCCTCCTGCCCTGGAGGCCGCGGTCCCCTTCTCGCTCCCGGCGAGACCCCCCTCGGCGGCGCGGCTCCCTTCCCCCTCCCTTCCGCCTTTTGTTTCCCTCGGCGGGGCCTTGCCCAGCCCCACTCTCGGCTCGCCGCAGGGGACCGACCCCCGATTTTCTTGCTTCCCCCCCTTCCACATTTCTCTCTTGCGGGAGTGCTCCCCCATCCCGCCCCGGAGAGGCGAGCTGCAGGAAGAGACTGCGGCGCTCCGGGCTCCCCTCAGAGCCCTTGTGCACATGGAAGCGGGAGCTAACATGGCGGCGGAGCAGCCTCAGCCTCTCCGGCGGAACTGCATTGTGCGAGCAGCCTGCACAAAGCCGGGGGCCGCCGGCCACCCCACCCAGGGATTTTTCATCTCTCATTTTTCATCGCCCTAAGCTCACCGCTTTGGGAGTCTTAGGTCAGCTGGAAGCGGCCTTTAAGGCGTTATTTTTAGAAATAGCAGCTACTAAATCCGTGGTCCTTGAATGGTTCAAGTTGTGACAGAAGAGAAAAAAGGGTGTCGTGCTTACTTACGGTTTTGTGTGGCACCCACTCAGTGCTCGGTGTTGCTAGATTAAATGAGCCTCAGAGGGCTTCCCAACCTACAGAGCCTGAGGTGTCCACCAGAACATACTAACGTACATGTTACCTAAAGGCTTGCTTCAAAACACTGTACTACTAAACGGAAATTAAGGGATACTAAAAAATAATTTTATGTCTGTGTTGAAGCCCTAAAACTGTTCTTGATTTTAAAAGTAAATAGGCTCCTAGTAGTCCAGACTAGTACTCTGTATTTGTGCAGTACAGGCGAGTTGCAAAACTGTGCTTTACCTGTAAATAAGTGCATGGTGTACTTTCCCATTTAAAAACGTGGGTGTGGGATTTTCCTGGTTTTTAGAAAATGAAACAACAAAAGACAGTGCAGGAACTTCTAGATAAATTTCAGAATCAGAGGATCTGTTCTTAATCCTTGTCTGAATACTGTCATGTACAGATAGGAAAAGAAGTCTGTCTTAAATTTGCCATTAATACATGGGAACGTGTGCACACAAAAGGACACTGGATGTCAGCTTGAGGAAGTACATCTTCCCATACATTGCCAGTTGTTTCAATAAAATAAAATAATTTGAAGTAATTGTTGCATCTAACATACACAGAAATCTTCTAAAGTATTCCTCTATGCTGTTCAAAATGTATATTTTAAAAAACAAAAATTACATGAACATTCTTTTGATAAATACTGTACTTTGAAGTAAACGTGGATAAGCATGCTTTTAGTCATGTGCAGGTTAGCTTTCCTCTCCAGTAGCATTTTATTTTGACTTTTAAAAATAATTTACACTTGGCTTAGCCATTCCATCCTATTTGAATAAAGTTTTGGTCAACTTTCATAGTATCTTGAGGGATGTGTGAGAGGCTCTTGTGACAGCACATAGTGACAATTGGTGATGCTGCTGTCTTGAAGGCCCTAATTTTGGGGGGGTTTGTTTGGCGTATCTGTGGCTGCTGTCACTGCTTTTTCTAACTGGGGTGTCATAGCAAGCAAATACAGGGGATGGAGGGGATCTTCTTTTGGAAGATCTTCCATTAAAATGACTTAAAGCATCTATTTTGGGGTACTCAGTGCTAGGCAAAAGCCAGGTCTTCAAAAAGAAAAGCAAAATGTGCTCTCACGCAGATGAATTAAAGTTCAAAGATTTATCTGACTTAACAAGCTGAAGTTCGGAAACTTAACTGAAGTAGGACTCTTGTGTAAACACTGTAAAAGTCATGAGATAAATTGTTCTTGGTGTATTAAAGCAGAGTTACTAACTTGCAGGCTTGAGCCTCTCCCTTGGTGAGGGGGATCAAGAGTTCTTTAGTAAATCAACACACTTTATTAAAGAGAGCATTGTGTGCTTAGGGTTCTGAAAAGAAAGTTTATTGTACATGTGGGCATCAGTATTTTTATTTTATTACTCGATAAATTTACTTAAGTGCACAATTATTTTTCCTTAGCTTTGAAACTTTTGATGAGGATTTTTTTCCCTAACCATCCAGAAATTAAAATTATACTGGATACTTCACAAATAAAAGTGGCTGAAAAATCCAGTAAATCTCACTGAAAACTTGTGCTTAGTTGAACACTTAATCCTTCCTTTGTCAGCAGCTGATAGTGGAGGTCAGTAGAGATGATTTTGAGAGCTTTGTATTTCAGAGTGAGTAGAAAAATACACTTGACTTAGACATATGCTTTTGAAGGATGAAAAACAATTGCTCTGTAAGAGGTACCATCTTAGGTTTTAAGTGCTTGTGCAGCTTTTTAGTTGAGGAAAGGTCACTCTTCAGAAGAAATTAGAAATTTTGAAGTGAATTACTGTCATGTATCCTTCTGAACTCAGGATAAAATTATGTGACCATCAAAATACGGTACACAATTTCAAATCATAGTATTTCTTAGTTCTATACTGTTTTGACAGTTATATAAACTAGAAATAGCTGCATTATTTGTTATGCTTTTGTTTTCTGTTCCTAAAAGTGACCTCATTATTTGAAAGAATGAGCATTGCTTGTGTTAAGAGACTAGAATAAATTGAACTACTGTTCATAAAGGTATGTGAAAACATGGCCTGAAAATATCTGTACTCTCTTCATGTTTGGAAATTATTGGAATGCTATCCTTTTTCTTCTTAGGTTCTTCAATGACTAGATACTGGCATGTGCATGAAAATGGGTAGTTGAAGGGGTGCTTTCTCTACCAAGGCCTTCAGACCTGTGGCTTGAGTTTATGTTGACAAGTTTCATTCATTGTAAAGCTGCGTGAACTCCTGCAGGTTTTTGTTGGGTCTCTGAGGTTAGAATCCTACTAGCTCTTCAGGTTTCCTAGGTGGAAATACTTTGGTGAGACCTGCATTTTCTTTTCCCTGCCTATTCTGCTTTTGGGTTTTTCTAGAGGGGGAAACCTTTCCAAATTAAGCTGATTGAATATAGAGGAAACTTTTGTAATGATACAATGCTGAATGAAAAAAACCCCAGTTATTTTTGCCTTCAATTGTTGGAATACAGCATAAGCTATGTAAAAGCAGATACCAAATGTTCTGGAAGAGGGACACAATCTTTTAATTTGCTAATGAATGGTTTGAGGTATGGGCAGGTGATCACAAAGATTGTTATTGTTAGGCAACTGTAAATATGAAGCAAGCATGTTAGTTTAAACTGCTTGACATGGCTTGAGCTTGGTGTTGTACAGCTAAGAAGATAGCTTGTTTTAGCTGTAGCTGGTAACTTAAGATGCTCTTGTGTTATCAGCCTGTCTGAATTTCCAAATAACTGTAAGCCTGACTGGGTTGAAAAATTAATACTTAACAAAGGGCCCCTGTCATTATTGCACAAGAATTTTCACTGGAAAAGTAGATGGATATTTCAAGTTTTTTGATATTTCAAGTAGATGGATATTTCACTTGTTTCAATAAAATGTTGGATTTTTCCACAGGAAACAGTTACAGACCTGTAGTAAAACTTGAGCTCAGTTTTCTATTTTGTAGGAGCAGCTAATGATAGCAGGAAAGCACCACACTGCAAGTTGCCCATCAGTAGCTGTACTCATAAGTGTTTTGCACCATTATTTGGGCCATGTGGATGTTCTTCAGAGCTTATGCCTATCACTCCAGAAGCTGTCCTTGTGGAGCTTGGTTTCAGGTTTACCTTTGGAGATTTAAACAGGATTTGGAAACCAAGAAATTGTAGAATTTGCTTGAAACTATATTGAAACCCCAGATCTTCCTTGGAAACCTCTTTTGACAGCAGTTATACATAACCCTTACGTAGCATAGGGATTATTTCTCATAGCAAATTCTGTTAACTAGGTACGTGATGACTCCTACAACCTGTGAAAGATCTAATTATCTAAGTTTTTTAGATGCTGTTTTGATGTTTTGTTGATGCATTTTTCTTTTAGCAGGAAAAGGTCCTCAAAATGTGTTGGGAGAACCCAGTTCTAGAATTAACTTACTGTTGTAAAAGTAACTTACTTTTTTCATAAATGATACGTAGAACAAAATGCAGATGTCTTGCATCTGCAGGTCAACTTAACTGTAGATTCAGAGTGTTTCTGTAGGAAATACTGTATGGCTGTTTAGGAAGAACACCTATGTGCAGCCACCAAAACTTTCAGGCATTTTCAGTCATCTGTGGCTTAACTTAATTCAGGTTACTAAAGAAGCAGGGTTTTTTCTCTCTAGTCAATATAGATTAATTTAAAAGGTTACAGTTTTGAAGATTGCACACACCCATCAGTTCTGAGTTCTTTGGGAAGGAGTAGGTCCTGATCCTAGCCATTCCTGTGTGTATCATGCATAAAAACTAATACAGGTATTGGGTTTTTTCTGCACTGTCAAATTTTCCAGACTTCTGGGGGGAACCCCAAGAACATTTACAACTATTACTTCAAAAATTTTTCAGTTTAAGCAGAAGACCTATATTTCATGTTCTGCATTATTGATGTTAATGCTTCATTATATTACTGGAACAGCTTCTTGGGACTTCTGTTAGGTGTGTGTATGGTTAATCGGAAGTGCACCCAGATGGTGAATGTGAGAACTGTGGGGTGTTTGAAGAGGTTCTGAGCTTCCATGTTTCCTGATACAGTTTCTTTTACCCTTTTGATTATTTTTTTCTCCCTATTTTTCTGAGAAAATGGGAGGATTCATTTTTTTCATTTCTGAACAGTCTTTGCTGAGAAGTTAAACTGGTAAATGAATATGGAGATGATGGTGGAGGATAAATAAATTATATTGTACAAATGTAAAACAGATTAATAAACTTACAGTTTGTAGCTTGTCTCTTGCTTGAGTGGGAAATGTATAGTGCAGCTGTTTTAAACTTTAGATTTTTGTGATTGCTTGATGCTCTTAAATACATGTAGCTTTTGAGAGAACTCAGTAAACAGACTTGCAAAAGTCCTTTCCATCTTTTCTTTGCTAATAGTGAAATTTAAAATTACAAAATGTTTACTTTAGCTGGCTGAAGATGTTACGTTCTACCTTGCAGCTTGTCATACACACTTGTACCACTATAACTGGTATAAAACATACCATTGAAATTATCTGGTTATATATAGTGCTTCCCTCCTGCTCCTGGCCCCTTTTTTTAAGGGTTATTTTTAATCAGATCATTGCAGTGATCCAGTTTATAGCATAGCACTGTAAATGACTGTAATGGCACAGCTGAGTGGTCAGGCATTTTAAAAACCAGTATTGTTCTTGAAGCTAATGTCATATACCTGCTTTCCTTTTTCTTTTTTTTTTTTTACTTTATGATGACATTTATGAGAGAATTCAGAGAAGGTAATGAGAACTTGAGTGTGAGGGGGAAGATATGTTACCATAGTAAAGTAACTCAATTTTGGGTTCTTAGTAAAAGAAAATCTAGGGTATGCTTAAACAACAAACATTACCACCTTTCCCCTGTGCCCCTGGTAAGCCTATATGTAGTGCTTTTCTGCTAGGGAACTCCAAAATACTTCAGGTATCCGAGTGGGAAAAGAGCTGGAGCATGGTAGCTTGCTATCAGCAGACCCCAGAGTTCTGCAGACTCATAAACTGTTTAACTGTTTAATTTATGTGCTCACTTTGCCACTTGATTATTTTTCTGCTGGCCTAGCTTTTACGTGTCAAGATATATATCCATGATGAGTAAGGATGAAGTTGTGTAAGGGTTGGGGGGCTGAAATTCAGAAAATCTTCACTTGCAGACACTGCAGTAGGTTGCTAAGCTGGAGTTTTACTGCACTTATTTTACAGCACTAATGCTGCTATTACTGTTAGTTGACTGTAAAAAGAGCATTTTCTTTCCTTAACATTTTTGTGTAATTTAGCATTTGGATTTTACAGTGTATCTGAGGTGATATGGATGCTTACTTGGCATTTGAAATCTTTGTGTTAACATATAACTGGTTGTGTCTGCATTGCAGCTGAAAGGGTTTCCTTCTTTTATCTGTGATGCATTAGACCTAAGAATATTTGACCAGTTAAGAAAAACTTGTGCTCTGTTTGAATACGTTATTGCAGTAAGTTTAATCTGAAGATACCAACCATGCTGAAGTAAGGCTGCATGGAAAAACTATGCAGAAACAATTGTTACTTAGTGTCTCTTCACTCCCTTACACCCTTAGCCACCAAAATGGACTATGTGAGTGTTTTGCAGCGTAATTTTGCTATACTTGTTGTCTTAAAGCTGACCTAAGTACTGTTCTCCTTGAATTTGATGGTTTTATCCTGTTTGATTTACTGTTATTGTTTTATGGGTTTGTGTTGGGAAACTGCATCACAGAAACTGTTGGGGTTTTTTAATGCATTTTTGTAGGTACTATTTAAACTAGCTGTGTTTCCTGTGCGGCCTCACGAACAATTGCGTGTGTGACCAAGGGGATTGTAATGTGCAGCATGGGAATAAGTGACTTGAGCAAGCAGGAGCTTTTAAAAATTTGTCTGCAAAGCCATTGAAGCCAGTTCATTGTAGGATTTAAGCAGCAGAGGTGCTGGTTAACCTGGCTGGCTTTGTACTGGAGCATTGCGGTGTTTGAGCTGTTTACCCTCCCTTTGGACTCAACAGCTCAGCTACGTCTCTTGACTCATGAAAACTGCTGTTGTGATTGTCCACCCATGTCATCTCCTATTCTAGAATCAGGACAAAGAAGAGTAAAATGATCTTACTTCCTGTTGTGGCTGATTCCCAATATACCAAATGCTCTTTGGGTGGTGGTGGTGATTTTTTTGTTTGATTGGGGTTTTTTTTAATATATATTACCAACCATGGTGGCTGTGTTTGATTACTAGTGCCTGTCTTCAGCATGAAATTCCCAGTAACATATTTGGGCCACAGGAAAGGAAGTTCTTACTACTTTGACTTTGCCTTGGCCATTACTTGCTCTGATATACTGAAAGATGAAATAATTAAGTGTTAAATCTAACTTACAGCATTTGAAAAAAAATATCCCAAACTGTTGGTGCTAGATGACATCAAAGGGACCAAGTCTCAAGGGTGATTACGTATTTCAGTAAGTGATGCTGGGCATCACTTTGTAAAAGTGATTTGTTAAATTGTTTCACAGACTTCGATCTTTCCAGAAAGTCTGGAAGCACAGAAGTTGAAGTTGAATTAGCTAGAGAAACATCAGTGAACTATTTTAACTGAGATGTCCTGAAATGAACATACCGAAAACCAAAGACCACCACCACCAAAAAAAGCCTGTCACACTGTTGCAAGTAAAATCTCTGAAACAGTGGTTGCATCAGGGTTTCAATTATACATTCAAAAGAAAGTATTTCTATTAGCTCTCCTTTTCGTGTTGCTGTGCTAGGCTGGGAAGATAATTGTTAAGAATTTATATTAATGCCTGTCTTTGAATTAAAACAGGGCAATTTTCATTAAAAAATACAAGCCTATGTCAGTATAAAAATGGTGAAAAATTTGATCTTAATAGTGGCATTCTTCTTACAGACTTTGCTTTCTTTCTAAGCACCTTTCTACTTAACCTGTAGGTTCTTTGTTACTTCTGGAGGAAAGAAGAAACCAAATGAGGTTCAACAAAAGCAAGTGTAGAGTCTTGCAACTGGGAAGGAATAACTGCTTGTTTCAGTACAGGCTGGGGGTTGACCTGCTGGAGAAGAGCTCTGTGGAGGGTCCTGGGGTTCCTGGTTGATGACAGGTTGGCCATGAGCCAGCAGTGTGCCCTAGCGGATAAGAGAGCCAGTGGGATCCTGGGGTGCATCAAGAGGAGTGTGGCCATCAGGTCAAAGGAGGTGATCCTCCCCCTCTGCTCTGCCCTGGTCCGGCCCCACCTGGAATATAATGTCCAGTTCTGGGCTGCCTGGTATAAAAAAGACAGGGATCTCCTGGAGAGAGTCCAGAGGAGGCTACAAAGATGATTAAGGGCCTGGAGCATCTCCCCTATGAGGAAAGGCTGAGTGAGCTGGGACTGTTCAGCCTAGAGAAGAGAAGACTAAGGGGGGACCTTATTAATGGTTATAATTATCTGAAGCAGGGGATGCAGGGGGAAGTGGCCAGCCCCTTTCCGGTGCTCTGTGGAGACAGGACAAGGGGCAATGGCTGCAAGTTGGAGCACAGGAAGTTCCACACCAACACGCAGAAGAACTTTTACACAGTGAGGGTAACAGAGCCCTGGGACAGGCTGCCCAGGGAGGTGTTGGAGTCTCCATCTCTGGAGATATTCAAGACCCATCTGGATGCCTCTCTGTGCAATATGAGCTGGGGAGCTGCTTTGGCAGGGGGGTTGGACCCGATGATCTCTCGAGGTCCCTTCCAACCCCTGTGATTCTGTGATACTGTGATTTGGGCATGCACAAGTTTTACCTGCTTTTGCCTAATATCAGCGTTTTTGCATAATTTTCTATTTTAGCAAGTTAGAGATCTAATCCTATGAGAAATTTTCCTAATGATTCCTTTTTCAGTGTATCCCCTTAAAAAAGAGATCTGAATGCTCTTGAACAAAAGTATTTTAGAGCTGTTTATGTTTATATGAATTGTGCTGGTGGGCATTCCTTCACAAAGAATGTGAAACTTCTAAATTGTTCAAAACTACCTTAACTGATGCAAGTGCAAAGAATAGCAGTTCTGAATCTTTTTAGTTAGTACTGACAGTAAGTTGTCTTGGTTTGGGGTTTTTTTTGCACTCAGGGTTTTGGTATTGTAGTGATACAGCAATAAAAAACTGACTCAGAACTGAGTTTAGCTCTGTTTGGACTGAGGGAAACATGCATTGAGAGTACTCTTCCAATTAGGAGGAATATTTATTTCCTCAGAATTTAAGACTAGTTGCAAAAATGTATTGTCCAGTAACATAAAGTATTTGTCTTTTGGGAAAGTATTTGGTTTGGGTTTTTTTAATTTAAGACAATTTTTCTTGAGTACTACTTCGACATGACAATCATAAGCTTGTGTAATGTGTCTGTATCTAGTTTCTTTTAGCACAAATGGCAAAAAGTAGTAACCAGACATATAGTAGTAACTCATAATCCCATTTTCCTTTCTTTTTAGAGCAAACTTGATGATTACCAGGAACGAATGAACAAGGGAGAACGTCTGAATCAAGATCAACTGGTAAGAAAAAATCACAACTAACCAGATAACTCACTTTTCCTTTCCCCTTCTTAAAAGCTAAAATTTTCAGGTTTTTTGAATTGCCTAGAACATCACAATTTTTCTGTTAATCAGCAACTGAAAGAATAGTTAGAGGAACGTGTTGCAATGCTTTATACTTGTTTAGGTTAGGTTGTAAATAAGCTGTGGTGAAAATTGGCATATGTTACAACTTAGGACTGTTGAAAGGGCTAAAAGATACCTTGATTTTTCTCTGGACATCATCCTTTTCTTTGCAGAAAATGTGCCCAGGGAGAAGTTCAGGAGCTTAAATCACTTTATGGTAGCTTGTAAATATTGTGTGGCCTAGTTAGACATGTAGCTTAGATCAAGTCCTGAAGGGCTCTAAATATAAACTGTCTGTGTGTGTATGACAGCTTTCAGTTCAGCAGATGAGATTCTCTGGATAAGTTGGACTTGGTGTATGTGTGCTGCTTCTCTCCATGTTGGCACAAGTTCTGAAAATAGGTTATTGTAGAGCTTGACTGAACACCAGTGTTCCAGTGATATATACAAAGCCAGTTTCAAATCAAATTTGATTGTATCATGCAAACATACATACTGATACTTAAGAGATTACCATATGCTCAGCAAACATAATTTTGTTTATTGTTTTTAACACTGAAGGGGGGGGTGGCAGGCAGAATGTACCCTGCAACTGTTGCAGCTGTTCATGAATTAGCTGCTTCCCATGATCCATGTGATCTTTACATCTGTGTAGTCTTCACTTTGGTTCTTCTGTTCCAACTGAAATATCATAGATCTGTATGTGTTTTTTTAATGACATTGTGAAAATAAACCATGAGAAGTTTACTCAGGGTGATGAGCAAGGAAGATAACTGAAATTTCATATTGAGGAGGGAAGCTCATGAATTAAGCTTTTATGAAGACCGCAACCTGACTAACAGTCTTCATAAAAGATGAAATCTTTTTGGGTCGAGAAATACCAAAAATAGTTTTTTCACTTACATGTTCTGCTTCTACAAATTGGCTAAGAATGATGACTTCTGTAAATCACCTAATGTATATGGGTAACATGTAATATGTGTGTAGGTGTAAGTTTCTTAGCTGGCTATGTTACAAATGGCAATCCTTAAGAAAAATAAGCATTTAATGTTCCTTGCTTTTCAAAGATAGCAGGGCCCTACTTTTTCTTTGGCCCAATTGTTCTTACCAAGAACATACCTGTTATTAATTTTGTCATAACAGGAGTGTAACTGTCTTGGCTGTATTTTTTTTTTCCCTCAGTTGACTCTCTACTTTCTCAGCACTACAAAGTGCGTTGAGGAGCTTAGATTGCTTTAGTGCAAATGAGAGTATTATATTTAAGACAATAGCAAATAATACAGATTTCTGGAGAAGGGAACATTCTGCTCTGTATAGCCTTACGATTTTGGCTCTGACTAAAGATAACAGTGCACAAACTCTCAAACCTTACTCTCTTGAGCAGTTTTGAATTGCCAGATGACTCTTCTTGCCCGCACCCTTGGCCTTCCAGTTAGTTTTTTGTCAAAAACTGGCTAAAGCCAAACATTAAACTAATATATCCTGAACATGAGCATATCTATACATATGCTTTATCATATTTATCTAAGAAACTAGAGACCTTAGAGACATACACAGGTCTTCTCAATATGTTGACTGGTGAAAATGAAAATTTGGCTTAACGTTATTGTAGGCAGTCCCATTCAGGGATGCGACATATCATGTGGGAACTAAAAATGGAATTTTTTTGTTGGAAATGCATCTTGATTTATTTATGATAATTGACTTTTGTGTTTTATGGTTTTTGTTTTTTAAGGATGCAGTGTCAAAATACCAGGAAGTGACAAATAATCTGGAATTTGCTAAAGAACTGCAGAGGAGTTTTATGGCTCTTAGCCAAGATGTAAGTAGAGAGTAAGTGGTGCAACATGGGCTATCAACTGCAATACCAAATACTTCGGCTTTAAACCCGCTTTCACTAGTACTAGATGCAGTAGTCACATCTATTCACAGAGATGAAAGGCTCATGATTCCTTGTATGTTTGGCTGCTTTCTTTTACTCTGTCCACTAGTTTGTGTTAGGTTTTCTGATGGACTACATACATACATGAGAACAAAAATAATGTCATTTTCTCACAGAGCTGTTGAAATCAGTGTTATTGCGGAAAGAGGTTCAGGCAGTGTTACAGCCAGCCAGTTACTGGCAGTAGTAGCATTCTCTTAAAGGAAAGCAGATTTCTCAGGCCCACTTTTGTCTTTGGCAAGTGACTGAGGGTTTTTGTTTCATTATGCTTCCATAGCATGTAAAGTCTCAGCAACTGAAAGCATAGCAGTTGCTTTTTCAAGATTTTTGCAGTCTTGTTAATTGCAGGTATGGGACAAGAGCAGTTTTGTAAAGAGGAAGTTAACTGAATACTAGTAAAGCAGATAATCTTCTACGTTCTTGATAAAACACCAACCCACAATAACAGTGTAATCAAGAGTAAGTTGTAAAATTAATAGGCAGTTCCAGTTCTATGAACTTCTGTTTCTTTGTGCTGACAGCTGCAAACAAAAACACATGCTTTAGACCTCTGCAGTGTCATTGCAAGGAACAATTCATTCTGGTGCAAGCTGAAAGCTTCCATTCTACAGGACTGGAAGATTCAAAATGCAGTAATACAGAATCCCAGAATGGCAGGGGTTGGAAGTGAACTCTCAAAATAATCTAATCTAACCTCCCCTGCTAAAGTGTGATTACCTGGAGCAGCCTACACAGAACCACATGTGGATGGGTTTTGAATATCTCCAAAGAAGGAGACCCCACAACGTTTCTGGGCAGCCTGTCCCAGTGCTCTCGCACCCTCAGAGAAAAGAAGTTTTTGCTCGTATCAGATGGAACTTCCTGGGTTCCAGTTTGTGCCCATTGCCTCGTGTCCTGTCGCTGTGAACCACTGGACAGAGTCTGGCCCCTTCCTCTTGACAGCCACCCTTTAGATATTTAGAAGCATAACACGGGTAGAGTCATTTAGTTATGGAAAGAGCAACGTTGGTACAATTTATTATGCAGCAGACTGGTCTAACCAGAGCTACTTAGTTTGTGAACAGACTGATAATTTGAAGGGCATCAGCATCCCTGCATTATAAATCACTTTCTGCATTGATGTGTTTGTAAATGTATGGGCCTCTAAGCCAAGCCATTTCTTTGCTTTTCTTGCATCAGGGTTCCATGTATGTTTATGGTATGCAGTGCAGAGCTTTTTTCTTCTGACAGGTTTGTCCTGAAATATTTCCCTGGTCATCTGACCACTAGAAGAAGCGAGTAAATCCAGAAGTAATAAGTTGGTGCTCTGCTTCCAAACTCTGTTGCTGTCTTTCCTGATTTATTTTTCATATAGTTGATTTTAAGATAAGTCTTTGATTTTTAAAAAAGAAATTTAGATGCTTCAGAGAGAGAAAGTTTCTGTCACGAGCTACATTTTTTTGTGGAATATGATTAAAGCTTTGTATAGTTATACAGTGAGCAAGCTGAATTTTGGATGCTACATGATTGGGCTAAGAACAAGAATGGGAGAAGTGTCCTGTTGGTTCAAACTAGTCATGGATTTAGACCAGTGTTATGACAGCGGTTGTAGAAGGTACTATATAGAGTACAAGGCTGATCATTATCTATCATCTGTTCGCTTACGGCCTCTGTGATCCTCCAACTGAGAATTTCAGAGTAGATGCATTCCCATTCCCTTCAGTGTCTGTGGGCCTCATGTTCAAGAATCTTGTTTAAATCCAACTTGGCAGTTCAGCACCAACATCATTCTACTTATCAGTAAAAGACATTTAAAATCTAACTTTTCCCCAGAGTTTGATACAGAATCCCAAGTTTCAGCAATTGAAAATTTCTCCTCATTTTAAACAGATCCAGAAAACAATAAAAAAGACAGCTCGCAGGGAGCAGCTGATGCGGGAAGAAGCTGAGCAGAAACGTTTAAAGACTGTGCTAGAGCTGCAGTTTATTTTGGACAAGTTGGGTGATGATGAAGTGCGCAACGACTTAAAACAAGGATCAAATGGAGTGCCAGTGCTGACAGAGGAGGAACTGACAATGCTGGATGAATTTTACAAGCTAGTTTACCCTGAAAGAGACATGAACATGAGGTAGGCTTACATTGAAGTACTTTCTTTTTAATTGCCAGTTCAGGCTGTATTTCTACTGTGGTAATTTAAAGGCTTGGTAAGAAATTTAACTCCATTAACTCCATTTTTTTTTTTAAGGTTGAATGAGCAGTATGAACAAGCGTCTGTTCACCTGTGGGACTTATTGGAAGGGAAGGAAAAACCTGTTTGTGGAACAACCTGTAAGTATAATCTCTGTATTATGCGATAGCACACTGAATTTGCGATGGAACTAGAATACAATGTCTGATACAAGAGAACTTTGGCAGTTGATTACCTTCCAGATGTTTAGAGTAGCTACTTTTTTTCAGACCTTAGCAGGACTGTAAGAGAATACTTTAATGAAGTGTGTACTTACTGTGGGGTGGGTTTTGGTTTGTGGCTTTTTTTTTGTTTGGTTGGTTTTATTACTGATGCAGCGTTACTCAGAATTTAAACTTAGTCCCTTCCTGCTATTTCAGCACTTCTTTGTTTTCTGAAAATGTGTGTATGAACAAGGAAGTTTCTTAAATGGAAATAAATAGAAGTGTTTTAGGGAAGAGTATCCTTTTTCGTAGGTAAAATGGCTAACAACTTCCCCTTTTTAATTAAAATTTGTTTTATCTTACACATATCTAATTACATTAGAGTAATACTGAGCTGTTGAAAGAGTTTTTTTGTGTTCTATTCATAGAAAGGGGAATGATAGTATTTCAATTGCTATCTAACCTGCTATAGAATATTCTGGCCTTAATGGTAATAAGATTTTCCTTGTTTATATATATGTATTGTTAAAATAATTTTTTAAAGAGGTACCAAGCTAATACTTTTTAATTACTATTTGTTCTACAAGAACTAAAATCTGAAATGGTTGTAATGTTAGGTTTTTGTGAGAGCCCAAAGACTTGTACCACGTTTTTTTGAAGAGGTGGAAAAGGAAGAAAGTATGGGTATAGTTTGCAGGAGAGAGCTGATGCATGCTGCTTTGAGACCTAGTCATTCTCTTAAAATACCCAGCCCAACTTCATCCAGTACCTGGATGCACTTGTAGTGATGTCATTGGCAGCCACTGATGGTTTGCTTTGTCTTGTCGTGGGGATGAATGTTCATGTATTCCTGTGCTCTCCTGCGTGTACGTATTACTTCGTACTGTGATCATCGCTTGCCAGACACGCATGGTCAGTCTTCCATCTTGAGTTGGTTTTGGTTTTTGTTGGCATGGACCTTCAGTAATGCTGCCTTGCAGATGTGGCTGATTTGTTTTGGGTTAAGACAGCACAGCATTCACCTGAGGCACTGAGTGCAAGCTTGTGCTTGTTTTGTTTACAGAGGCTCTTCTGAGCCACTTCACCTTAGGGTTAGAATGTTCATGAAGGTGGTACCTGTGCAAATGTGTTTGTACTGGCAGTTGTTTTGTAAGAAATTTAAGATGCAGTAAGGTTTTTTAATTAGAAAATCAGTTACAGTTGAAACCTCCTAAAACTTTGCAAATTGAAAACTAAGCAGCCTGAAGTTTCTGAAATAGATGGAGTAAAAGTATGGTAATTAAATTTATACATTTTACCTATTTTTGAAGTCTTAACAAATCTTTTGAAAAGAGTATTACATACTTCTGGTATTATCCTTGCCCTTAAGATTTTTCTGAACAGAACTTAATTATGTATTGTTTTATTTAATATGACCTAGTAAGAGAAGAAATTCTGTAATGGTAGTGTCTGTGGATTAGCTCAAGGCAGCAACATCTGAGCAAGAGAGTAATAAAATATATGTGGGATCTTAGGGAAAGAAGAAAAAGATGATTAGGATTGAGTTACAGTTAATCTTCAACTTCCTCCATTTTCCTAGATAAAGCACTGAAGGAGATTGTTGAACGTATTCTTCAAACTAGTTACTTTGACAGCACCCATAACCATCAGAATGGATTATGTGAGGAAGAAGAGGCAGCACCCACACCTGCAGTAGAAGACACTGTAGCAGAAGCTGGTAAGAATATGAAGATCCTTTGAGTAGTGTATTTGTTGAGGTTGTTCTGTCTTGTCGCTTTGGGTTGATAAATTATCACCACTTCATCAAAATGTCAATTTTATTGGAGGATATTTTTTCATTTAACTTTGTATCTTCTAGGTCTGTAACATGTTTTCTGTTTGGGTTTCGGTTTCATGTACATGGTATGTTTTCTTTTACAGAACCTGATCCAGCAGAAGAATTTACTGAACCAACTGAAGTTGAATCAACTGAGGTATTACTCACTGGAAAGACTGACATTTTGTATAGCTTTAATGTCACTTACTTTTACTTTCATACCCTTTCTTATTTTTATTTTAGTATGTAAACAGACAATTCATGGCAGAGACTCAGTTCAGCAGTAGTGAGAAGGAACAGGTAGATGAGTGGACAGTTGAAACGGTTGAGGTAAGATCTTGTGTACTGCAGGTAAAATTGCAATCCCTGTTTCCGCTGTCTGACAACTCATAGGTTTTAGCTTTGCATCCCTTCTCCCTCAATACATACATATAAATACATAATTTTAAGTAGGCTTGGACTCACTGCTCAGTCAAGTACATTTTTAGCTCAGGAATATCAAAATAAAAAACTGCGCAGTCTAGATAAATTTGTGGAGAACTTGCATTGTTCAGTAGTGGCTTGCTTGGGAAAAGGGGACTTCAGAGTCTTAGGCTTAAAGAGATAAGATTTTTTTTAAGATTTCTTTTTTTCTTTAAGAGATCTTTGCTGCAAATGTAGAAGTTAAGTTTATCTGCACAGCTGCTGACAGCATGGCGTAGTTGTGTGTTTCATGGCACAGTTCCACGGAGAGGGAGCTGAAAATTAATACCTCAACTAATATCTACTCCAGATTGCACATGTACATACCTTGCTTTTACAATATGCCTGCCTGTACAAATCTGCTTTCAAGAGCTGTAGTTCTTCAAGTGTTTAAGGTGTTACTACTTAGCAGCTAAATGGTTGTTCACCTGTGATGTTTGTGGTATGCTGCTGTTGGGATCCATTCCCAGTTCAGTAATTTACACTCTACATGTATAAGTCCATCTTTTAATTACAATAGAATTTGTTCCTCACACACTGGAAAGGACAGGTCATGTGGAGTTGTTCAAATGTTTGATGTGTTCAAACTTGGGTTGTATCCATCTGTTATGAACAGGTATAAGCAGCATCTCTCAGATGCTGGAGACATAATTTTTGATTTAATGTAGCCTTCTGTAACATCAAACTACCAGTGGTAAATTTTTTTTAGACTCTTACTGGGCTTTTCAGGCTCAGTTAAGTGTAGTAGTGTAGTAAGTGGTCACTACTTCAATTGGTGAGAGGAGACGTTTTGATATGATTATCTAATCTGCCTGATTCCTTCATTCAGTCTGGCTGAAATTCCTATGTTAGTGTTGAACACCACTAAGAGATTTAATGGTACTTAGGACAGGTGTAAGACTTTTATAATTAATTTAACTTTGCCATACACGGGACTGGTTTTGATGGTATCTTGTCATAGGATACCCCATTGCCTGAAAAGAAAAGAAAAAAAAAAACCAAAGAAATCCCCCAAAGTCACACATTAAAGTCATGCTTGACTGGTATATTTTCATTGCACAGTATTTTTAAAGTGTTAAAGCTTGATTGGTTTCAATCATATGCCCAAATTACATCTGTGCTTATACCAGGTGCCCAGAGCAACCTAGAGTTCATGTCTCTCTAGTTCTTAAAAGGAATAGTACGGATGAAGATATGAGAGTATGGGAAGGGTCCTTATGACTGAAGCCTGTTGTGCTTCCCTGTGCTCTAAAGCTGTAAGGCTGGTCTGCATGGCTGAAAACTCAGGTGCTTCCTCATGGAAATAATAATAATAGAATCACTAGGTTGGAAAAGATCTTTGAGATCATAGAGTCCAGCCATACCTGTCCTCTACTAAACCATATCCCTGAGCATACACAGTAACTGTATTAGTATGGTAAAAGAATTCAGGTTGTATTTTTGTATAAGGCAGATTTCCAACGTTCCTGATATTAAACATGTCTCTACTAGTCAGCTAAATCTGGATTCAGCTTTGTTTTCATAGAACAATACACAGAACATATACAGTCTTGGAAGTGACTATTGCTGTTCTTGCTGTGACAAAAAATCCTGTTTCTCATGGGAATACAACCGAATTGTCCTTAGGGAAGATGATGATACACATTGTGTTGCGTCTTCGTGCTGTTCAGTTCAAGGTGACTGTGACATTAGCATAGTAAGAGCTGCGAATGATAGCTGTTAATTTTGGAATCTGATAGTATTATGAAAGTTAACATTTGTGTGGAAGACTTCCATAACTGCATATGAAGAGGAAGGCTGTCACAAACTCATCTCTTTTTCAGTAACCCTCAAACACATGTGATAAATGCAAGATTTCTGTGGCATTGTAGAAATTATGGTGCCTTACAATGGCATTTCTGTATGGGCCTTCCTTAAGCTTCAAACTGAAGAATTTGCTTGTAAATCTTAAACTGCATTTGCATTTCAACTGTGTTAATTTTGGTGAAGATGGATAATAGTGGGTGTTTTGTTTCTGAGGGTTTTCTTGGTTGGTGTTTTGGATTTCTGGCAGGTTTTATTGTTGAAGGAGTTTTATTTGATTTTAATTGTTTTTCCTTTGTAATGAACACCTGAATCTTCCTGTATGCAAAGTTCTCTTAGACTTAGAATATGGATCTTTGGATGGATGGATATGTGTGTATTTTTTGTAGAACTGGAAACACTGTTCCGTGGCTGCCAGAATACAAGTCCATTCTGTTTGGTTTCTGGTCTCAAACTTCTGGTTTTACCTTTCCTCCTCCTTTGCCCCTTGGCCTTCTCTACCCTGTCGTTCTATTCTGATTGTATCTGGGCAGCTCTGCCTTCTGAGAATATCAAGTGGTAGGGTGTCAGAAAGTGAGCATGCAGCTTGGGTCAAATAGTATTCTACAGAGAGTGTCCACCCTCCTAAAAGAAAAGTTCTGCTTTGCTTCTGTGCTTCCAAGATGAATGGCAATGTATGTTTAGGTAATAATTTGCTTTCTGAAAAATTTTTGTTGTATTTGAGCATTCTCTGTACCTTTTTTATGCAGCAGACTGTTAGAAAGCTGTTGCCATTTAAACTACATCCTGTCCATTGGCAACTCAAAACACAAAACTAGAATTTTTTGGGTAGATTCATCCTATTATAATCACCTGGTAGTGATAGTAAGACTACAGGGCTAGGCCATAAACAGTTCCTTTTTACGTTAAAAAGAGGTTTGAAAAATGCAATGTAAAATCTTAAGCACCATCTAAAGTTCATACTGTACTATATGCGAAGAAGAAAAGCGTCTGATACATTTTTGTCTCTTCTGTGCTCTTTATTTCATCAATTTGGGTTTTTCTTGAAGAAACTATTGTTATGAATGACTTGGACTTCTTAAGTTGAATGGCAGTACTCAAATAATTGAGAACATTTTTGGTAATAATTATGCAGGAGATGAGTAGTTGCTGTGTTTTCCTTTTGAAACTATGTAATCTGTGAGAAAGAGGTTATGTTTGTGCTCTTAACATTGGGGCGGGGGGGGAAATTTCCACTAAAGAAGCTTAAATCTCAATTTGGAAACAGCCCATAATGGGAAGCTTGGGAGTTTGGGGATTGTGTGCTAATACAGCAGGGGAGTTGTGCTTGTTTTCCAGTGTGGAAAGCCTTAGGGTAACTTCTTCTTTTTTTTTTTTTTTTTTGGATGGCTAATAGTAAAGATTTGGATCTGAAATAAATCTTGAAGAGGAATGTGGGTTGTGGTTGGGTTTAGCTTCGTTTAGAGATTTCTTATTTCTTAATTTTCTATTTCAGATAGCTAGGGTTTTGGCCACGGAAAAAGTCACTGGAGTTTCAGAGGCAATTGCATGTGCAGAATGTCACAGTGTTTGTAGATCTGACCAAGAGTAGGCATGCTGAAAGATGCTTCAGGTTTCTTTTAAAAATGTGAAGAAAAAAAACATTGTTCAGGTTTTGAGGGTAGATGGCAGGAGTTCAAGGTTAAAGTTCATACCTCTGGTTGCCTGAAATAGGGCTGTGTGTCACTTGTCATTGCTGCTGTACAAAACAACTCTGTCTTCTGCAATTCTAGTAAGAAAGCAGATCTTTTACATAAATGCATTGAACTTTCAGGTGCATGTATACTAACTTAAATCCTATGGAACTGTAAGTTCAAGGCTTACCTGTTTATCTGAAACATTATTAATATTTAAGCTCATGGGAATAGAGAAGTTGTAGGTTATTAACAATTATCTTTTTAGAGCACGACTGTTGAGATGAGTGTGAATTGAAAATGGTACTACTCTATTGTGGGAGTTGCCTAAAGAGCAAAACTCATTAGGAACGTGAAAGTGTTACTTTGTGCAGCTTGACATGCTTGTTAATAATAAGTGTTTTCAAGCTGTTCGGTGACGGGTGTTCTTAGATTCTTATGTTCAGCTTTCCTGGTTGCTCTGCTGTCTTTGATAAGGTGGTATTTGAAAGCATGTCACTGTTGTACCTTTGTTTGTGTGCGCCATATTGGAATATGTCCAGTTAAATCTGAGCTTTCTTGCCTGCTATGAGTTGTGCTTCTGCTTCTGGTGTCCCCCCCACAGTGCTGTCTTGCAACTTTTTCATCATGCAGTGCTGCCTGCTGTTCTCTGAGACAATAAGTCAGCTAGCTAGGATAACACTTGAGAACTCAGGTCCAGGTGTGTCTATGAAAATTTAAAATTTCGAAGTCAGGAGAATGACCTGTAAATTCTGACTGCACTTACATAACAAAAAAAGTGTGAGAAAATTAATTGTCCTCCATCTGTGCATATTTATGAAACTTACTCGTCTTCCCCAACTTTCTCTAAATTTCCAAATGTGGATAATTTGCATCTCAAATCCAGCTCTAAAAAAGTCCCTGTAATACTGAACAGATTTTCTGTTAGCACACTTCCTAATGGGGAATAGAGTAGATGTAAAGAAAATAGAGCAGTCTGAGCTGCCTAATCCTGTGAAGTGCTCAGATCAGTAGCTGGCTACCAGTATTGGCATGACTTTAGGAGGACTTGGTATTTTTCTTCAAGAAGACTAGAGTAATTACATCCATAATTAATTAGGTAATAGCCATAGGTTTCAAGAACCTACTGAGTCACTTCTGTGCAGTGTTACCTTAAACTAAAATGTCAATTGGTTGCTTGTTTTCTGATAGGTTGTAAATTCACTGCAGCAACAGACACAAGCTACATCTCCTCCAGTTCCTGAACCTCACACGCTCACTACCGTGGCTCAAGCAGATCCTCTTGTTAGAAGACAGCGAGTACAGGACCTTATGGCGCAGATGCAGGGCCCATATAATTTCATGCAGGTATGATCACCCCACCCTACTGTGATGCTAGAGCCAAAGAGACAGAAAAGCACTTTCTGGATGTTACTCATGATTAGAGTCTGCTGTAGTTCATTTGGAAGATAAAGTGGTCTTGCAAACTGTATAGTGCCTTATGGCAAGATTTTGTCCAAGCCCACAAACCAGTATTGCAGTCAAAGTACAGTTAGAATGTTTAGCTTTTCAGTCATTGTTTGTACTAAATCTACAGAGAAGGCAGAAAGTTGTGCATCACTAGGTGCCATAATATATTGTGCTGAAGTGAGATCAGCTGTAAAATATCCCTTCTATAAGCTAGCTCTAAATTTTGCGTTAGGAAAACCGTCTACAACATGAGGAGAATACTTCTGGGTTGCTTCTTGAAGGCTCTCTTTTAACCTCTTGAAGGTGCTCTTTTAACCTCTAAAGTAGGAACAACTAGAAATGCATTGGGAGGTAACAGAACACATGAGAAAAAGCCTCTCCTCCTCCTCCACAAAGTAGACACCTTGGGAACACATGAGACATACACTACTTCTGTTCCTTTTTTGTTTCTTCCTACAAAATGCTAATTTAGGATAAAGATCAGATGACTGTCTATTCCGTCTGGCTGTTAAAATCTCCCTCCAGTTACCCTTTTTTTTTTCCAGATAGGCTGTAATTTGTGTACATAAAGTGAATTTTTGTTGTGATAAAATATATTTGGGAATTTTTAGCATCCTAATTGATTTAAAATGTAGGGTAAAACCAGCAATTGTGTAACTCTGGACTAAACCACCTTTATTGTGACCTGGGCATTTCTGTACTCTGAATGTTAATATTTTTAAAATACAGTAAATTAAATTTTACTGTTGTTTTAATTTTTCCCCCAGGACTCCATGCTGGAGTTTGAGAACCAAACACTTGATCCTGCTATTGTATCTGCACAGCCCATGAATCCAGCACAGAATTTGGACATACCACAAATGGTTTGCCCTCCAGGTTTGTAATGGTAAATCCTAAACATAAATACTGGGGAGGCCTGCAAATACGAATGAGAAAAGCTTCAGTTAGTGCTCCATAGTAAAGGGATGATCACAAGTGATAATACAGTACTATTAAAGTGTGGTTTTTTCATAGTTGTGATTGTAGACTTCCAGTTCTCACTTCCTTCCAAGATTTTGCTTGGAAATGTGGAACACTTCAAAATTTTTTAAATGGACAAGATAGAGTTTTGCTTAGCCTTTCTGAAACTGGTGGATCATTTTGAACAATTGGAAAAAAAAACATACTTCCCATGGAAATGGTAACTGGCTTTTTGACTGTAGCCTTCCCACACCAAAGGTGTAATCATCTTTATGGTGATGAGCTCTCAAATAACTGATTTAGGTTAAAGATGGTAATACTATTCTGTAAAAGCTTCAATTGTACTGTGTAATAAGTGAAATTATTCTACTTCAGTTCATGCTGAGTCAAGACTTGCCCAGCCTAATCAAGTTCCTGTGCAACCAGAAGCTACGCAGGTAACACATTCAGTAAATTATGTTTTGGATTTTAAATTTATTTTAGTCTTGATTTATGTTATAAAAGGATTTAATTCCTAACTATGTAAGAGACTCAAAGAAAAAGCTGAAGGTCTGGATCATCTGTTAACCCCATTATTATAAGCATTACTATATGCAGATTTTCAGCTATGCTGACACTGCATATTTTCTGTAACAGTCTTACCAAGCATTACCCTGTTAAAAAGCTGTCAGGTTCAAGGTTGGACATACAAGTTTATTGATGAAACTGCGTTTCTAATTAGAGGCCTTTTAAGCTGAAGGGAAGAAGCAGTTGCAGTGTGCACTGCTCATTCCAGTGGCCTAGTGTGAACTCCCCAGCAGTTACTAGTTCTTTCAGTCTGTGGAGCTCACCTCAGTCAGTCTTGAAATTCAACGTGTGGATGTGATTTTTCCTTTCACCAGTTACTTCCATGTGCCCGTGTGTTGGGCTGCCATCATTTACAATTTGTTTCTCGTGTGACAGTGTTGAATTTGAAGTGTTTCTTTCGTGATTGAGAGGAAGGGCTTTATTTGGAATGCTGCTCTCTGTAGTCCTGCTCTGATACAGCAGTTGAACTTGAGGTTTCTCTGTGCATTCTGTTCAAGATGGACTAATAATTTGATATGTCAGTCTTTGCCTAATAGTGTTCGCTTTCCTGTTAAGAAGTGTAGTAAAAAATTTAAATTCAGATAGAAGCAGCTTGTCCTTCATATGCTTATTTGCAACCCAAGTGCCAAAGTCAGAATAATTCTGTTGATCTGTTCAAGTGGGTGTCAGACCACAGGTAGATTTTAGTGGGTTAACTATATAGTTTGTGTTGTTGGTTTGACTGTTAAGGATTAGTTATGGTTGCTTGTTTGGATAATCTTTTAGTGCTAGAGTTGTGGAGCAGTAAAAAAGAGTTTGAGTGCTGTTTTCATTTGACTTTTCCCAAGATTCCAATTTAAGTACAAATTCTTGAACTTGCTTGTGCAAATGTATACATTTGCACCTTTTCATTAAGATGTATCAGTTTCGTACTGAATTGTCTACTGATAAAAGAACTTCTGGATTTTGTATTGATCATGTGTGGCATCCCTGGAGGACTCTGCTGGTCTCAAGTACTGAATCTGATCCCTGTAGATGTTTGAAAACCAAAAGAAAAGACTAGATAGATTGCATGTCTCAGAGTATTGATAGTATAAATTGCTTCATCCAGATTAGATCTGCAAGTTTTAAGTCACTCATACATAAATAGGACTTTTTAAAATTTAGTATGTACCTGCTTAAGTGCTAGTACTCTCAGCAGTTTTGTGCAGAATGATTACTCATTAGACTTCTCTCTGCACTAGGATTATTTTACTGTTAAATGATGTCTGCCTTACTCCAATGGATTTTTTTTTTTATTACTATTTTCCCTACCTCAGCCAGCGCTGCCAATAATTCCCTTGGGGATCTTGCAATCAGTGGCTAAACTCACTTAGTTCCTTTTCATTTTCAACAAGGTGGTGTGAACACACCCATCAGTTGTTATCAGTTGCCTCCTTACGTCCCCAGTAGCCTTAAATGCAAAGTCCTATGCTTTGTTTGCTAGAGTTGTTGCTGGACTGGGTAGAGGGGCAAAGGTTGGAAAATGAGCATATTTAGTCCACTGGAAATCATCACTACTTCATTGATCTGGCATGAGGTACATAGTGTAGCATGTTAGAACATATGTCAAGATGTCTACTTGTTTAAAAGTACTTAATTATAATGGATGTAAAGATTTGCTAGAATGCAGACTTTCAATAGTGCCATTCATTCCACAATTCTCAGATACTGTGTTGGGGTTTTTTCAATAAAATTGTGTGTGAGCTTCAGCTGACTTCTGGGGGCTTTGGGATTTTATTTGTCAGGTTCCCTTGGTTTCTTCTACAAGTGAGGGATACACAGCCTCCCAACCCATGTATCAGCCTTCTCACACAACAGAGCAACGGCCACAGAAAGAATCTATTGACCAGATTCAGGCAAGTCAGAATTCACAGGGGGGAAAGAACTCTGCATGTGTGATGAAATGTTAGTCTGTGTTTCTTTGTAAAGAAAAATTCTGTAATTTTTGGTTACGTATTAATAGGGCGGCTTCAGTTGAGTTTAATGTCACAATTTTGAGCCTATCTTTGACCAGTAAGTACTTTGCAGTAAGACTTTCAACTTTAGTAGATTGTCTGTTCAGTTAAAGGAAACATGCCAAGGTCAGAATATGAGTATCAGTGGTGTTGGCTGAGGAAAGAGTAAGTGCACTGGCTAGCATTGAGCCCAGAGACAACTTCATTGGCCTCTCTAGATCTTTCTAGTCGTGTTTCAAGTTAACAAGGGAGAAGACTGCTAGGTTTTTCCTCTCCCATGATACTGTTGTGGCTGAGGCTGTTGAGCTGAAGTAGAAAGTAGTCATTTGTTGAGGTGAACCTGAGGTGTTGTTTCCCCCCCCCTTTTTTTGGGGGGGTGAAGCTTAATGTTTTTTTTATATTATTCAAATAATGCTGAAGTGGTTAATTTTATTTTACTAGGCTTCAATGACACTGAACGCAGACCAGACCCCATCATCATCCTCGCTTCCTACTGCATCCCAGCCGCAGGTGTTCCCAGCTGGATCTAGCAAACCTTTGCACAGCAGTGGAATCAATGTCAATGCAGCTCCATTCCAATCCATGCAGACAGTAAGTGGTAAATTTACACTTGAGTCCCTTTGTTTCAGTAGTTGTTCCTTTTGTTGCTGTATGAACACTGAAATTAGTAATGCAAGTCCATAAAACAGTCTTTGGTTACTCACACATCTTAGACTGGCATACTTCTTCACATGATGCAATGAGAAATTGTAAAAAATGAATTGTACAAGAGCTGTTTTTTGTAATATTACAGGTATTCAACATGAATGCGCCTGTTCCTCCTGTTAATGAGCCAGAAACCCTTAAGCAGCAAAATCAGTACCAGGCTAGTTACAGCCAGAGTTTCTCCAATCAGCCTCATCAAGTAGAACAATCAGATCTTCAGCAAGAACAACTCCAGACAGGTAAACTTACTTTAGCAGAGACTAAAATGTCAATAGTTTCAGTAGAGCAGATGATCAGGCTGTGGAGTCTTAGATGATGTAGCAAAGCATCTCACACACTCTGAAATGTTGCTAGTCTTGAGAAGCTTTTCCCTGAATGGTACCTGTTTTGGGTTTGTTGTTGTGTTTTTTATTCTCTGTCAGTTTGACTATATGTTAGGGGGTGAAATTCAGTATGTGTATCTCCAGCTGTTCAGAGAATTTCACCACTTGATTCAGTCTCATATGGGTTTAAAAAACAGGAATGGGATTAAGGATCGAAAGCAGTATAGTGGAATACTTGTTCTGCTGATGTAAAGGTTGAATGTTCCTTAAATTTGCTTTAAAAGAGGTACTGTTTCAGATAACATTTTAGAAGGAAATAGTAAATGGAAATTGAAAGCAAATACGGACTGCTTCTTACAGATCATAAAAGCTTCATAAAGATCTAGAAACTTCTTATAAAATCAGTTGGCCATGGTTTGAATGCAGCAGGCAAAATGCTTTCCAAGTTAGCAACTTCAGAAAAGCAAACAGTAAAGTGAAGTCTACACACAAAGCTCCTGTTCTCCTAGCACTCTTCTCACTTTCTGCTGAGATAACATTTGCAGATGTAGGGAGGGATTTGGAGTGAAGGACACAGGACAGATGACAAAGTTGAAGTGCTCACAAGTACTGGAGCAAATGAAAAGAGCCTCATCCTTTTTCTCTATAAGTAATTATGATCTGGAATGAACATTCTTTAAAAACTGGGATACTGGGGTGGGTGGATGAGAAAAGGGAGAACCAAGCTTTTGTTACCTATATGTTTTTGAGCTATATACACCACAAGGCAGAAAGACGATCGGGGGAATGCTGGTGTTGAAGGTGGCCCTTGGAATAGAAACACTTAATATAACAGTAAATGTAACTGTTCATACACAGAAAATACAGTGGCCTCAGAACAAAGCCTGTATGCTGATTAATCACAGAAAAGGCTGACCACCTCATGCATTCCACTAGAACCTGTGGGAAATTGAGTAGAAGGGAGGATCTATCCACAACTTCCATTATCACTCTGTGGGTGAAGTAGGCAGAGAGTTGTGCTCCCTGATGGATGATGGAGAAATCTTCCCTTCCTGCATATGAGGAGGGCCTTATTACTTAATATTCTCTTTGAGACCATGCTTCAGCATTTATCAGGTTAAATTGTACTAAATTTTACAGCTGTTGTGCCCTTACAATACAGCATTCCATCTTGTATTACATACATTGCGCCTGTAGCCCTCAGGTTGTCTATATGGGAAACCAACATGCACAGACTTTTATACTAACATTTTTTTTCTCCCCACTTTCAATTTAGTGGTTGGTACTTACCATGGTTCCCCGGACCAGACCCATCAAGTGGCAGGTAACCACCAGCAACCTCCCCAACAGAACACTGGATTTCCACGTAACAGTCAGCCTTACTATAACAGTCGAGGAGTGTCGCGTGGTGGATCACGTGGGGCTCGTGGCTTAATGAACGGTTACAGGGGACCGGCAAATGGATTTAGAGGTAAACAGTTCTATTAAACTGTCTCATTTGGCTTTTATTTACTTTCTGGAAGCACCATATCAAGATACCAGGTGTGTTGAACTGTCCTACTGTTGTTTTTATACTGTAGTAGTATCTCAGTAGGATACCGAAACTTGTAAAAATAATCTTTGCTTTAGCTACCTTAAATTTTAGGTGTTTGGTTAGGCTTCCTACAGGGATGTAAAAAAAAAAAAGAAAGTTCTTTTTTCTGTTTTGTGCTGAAAGCTTAGTGTTAGTTTGATGATGCATCACAGAAATACCCAACAGAATTTCACAACTATCAGATGAGGAATTCAGATGCCATTTGGTAATTCAAAACATTTTTTTTCCCATCTATAGTAGTAGCTTATTTTAAAGTTTCACGTTTCATCATACTGAGAACAGGCTGGATAATGTAGATATACAAGAAGAAAAAAGTCAAGAAGTCATTACTCTGAAGGAATTAATGGGAGCAGAGGGTTGATACTGTAGCTCTGGTTAAATAAGAGCACTTTCATGGTTCCTGGGTATTATTAGGTGTGGCTGTGCAATGTTAGAGATGTGTATGTTGGAGTGGGAGAGACCGTTTCCTTGGCAGGTGTCCTGGGATTAGCCTAATGGATACACTACTGTTTGCCTTTACCATGTTGTCTTCCTCGTGGGGTTGGAGAATAGAAGAGAAATCTGTATCACAAAAGTACAACTGATTGTAGTAGGGAATGCAGTGGTCACTACTTGTCTGCTCAAAATTGACCTGGATTCCAAGTGTTAGACAGATCCTTGGCACTAGAGCCATCCTTGGACATGTTGGTTCCTAGCACTTGGGAGAGTCTTGGCTCAGGAGCAGCTTCTTGCTTGATGTTGGTCTTAATTCTTGTTTCTTGTAATGGTATTAGCACTGATGTTGCAAACATTTGCTTGACTTGCAGGTAAACAGTACTTACTAAAGGGGTGGTTTTCCTCAGATTTAGGTAAAATGCTGTTACTGCTTTTCTTTATATGGTAGCATAAACTAATAGGTTGTAATTTCCAAGTGAAAGATTTCTACCCTCTTCCTTAGGAGGATATGATGGCTACCGTCCTTCCTTTTCCAACACTCCAAACAGTGGTTACACGCAGCCCCAATTCAACGCTCCTCGGGATTATTCAAACTACCAGCGGGTAAGTGACCGTTACGTTGTGACAGTTGAGAAGTTGAGGAAAAAAGTATTTGTCAACAGAAGCACTCAGTGTATTAGTGAAAACTTTTCTGAGGACTTTATTGCTGTTTCAGGTACTAAACAGACACTTAGAAATAGCAGAATGTTAAATGGCTGGTTATAATTGGGAATAAGTAAGTCTGTTAGGTTTATTGATCTCTGAAAGGCTTAAATCATAGAATCATAGAATGCTTTGGGTTGGAAGGGACCTCAAAGATCATCTAGTTCCAACCCCCCTGCCATGGGCAGGGACACCCTCCACTAGACCAAGTTGCCCAAAGCCCCGTCTAACCTGGCCTTAAATGCCTCTAGGGATGGGGCTTCCACAACATCTCTGAGCAACCTGTTCCAGTGCCTCACCACCCTCATAGTAAAGAATTTCTTCTCGACATCTAATCCAAATCTACCCTCTTTCAGCTTGAAGCCATTCCCCTTTGTCCTATCACTACACTCCCTGGTGAACAGTCCCTCTCCAGTCTCGTAGCTAAAGCAGGGCTGAGTGAATTACAAAAAACTCAATAGAATTATTTTCACAGCTTTGTCAGAAAGAAGCTTCAAGAAGAACTTAAATCCATTGAAATTAACTTTGAAATGTGTTTGGAATTTCCCATTTTCCGCAATGCTGATACCTTACTCTGAAATTCATGTAGAATTTTGTGTTCTGAAGGAAGTCAGCTCAGTTTGGTCAAAGCTTAGACTGAGAAATGTTTAACTCTGAGAATCCCCAAACAAGTCTTTATAAGCAAATGAGATGACAGATTTAGGTCCTGCCGTTACACTGTCACTTCATTTGCTTACTGGTCCTCCAGCCATCTCATCTGCTTGAAAAGCTTGAATACCTAATACATCTATTTACATTTCTTACTTGTATTGAACAACATATCCTCTGAGGACAGAATTTGTCATTGTATGTTGTATTATATCTGCTAGCTACTAGTATGAGTAAGAATTTATTTTTATAACATTAATTTAAACTAATAAAATGCTAGATGTTGAAGTCATGGGTGTTTTGTCAGTGCATGTTGTTCTTAAAGCTTCTTATTTTATTCATAATCAGTAACTCCCTGAAACACAAAATACCAAGGTTTTATGTCATAACGTTTTCCACTTCTTTGCTTCAGGATGGGTATCAACAGAATTTCAAACGTGGCTCTGGACAAAGTGGACCTCGGGGAGCTCCTAGAGGTAATTCCTGAGTAGCCAGTAATTGATTTGGGCAGAATGGAAATTTTTGGTCTAAGTTCTGGTGGGTGGGATTTAAAAAGCAACCTTGCTCCTTTTTCAGCTGGTCACAATTGAAAAATCAGCTTGCTTTCCTCTGACCTCATAGTTGGCCCTGATTTTGAACAGGGGTTGGTCTTGAAAGAACTCAGGGCCCCTGCTGACCTGAGGTACATTGTGATCCCTTGAACTTGCAGTGGAAGCTTAGTTGGCTGTAGAATGGGGAGTTCTTTGAAAAGAAGTTCTAACAATTGTTTTTGACACTTTATAGGTAGCTGAATTATTTAGTTGCGTTTCATTGATGAAAGCCTTAGAACAATGGTTTTTTTCTTGTTTTGGAGGTTTATCATGACATACTATCTGCTTAGTAAGTGCATTAGTAGTTTGCAAGTAAGGCTTGCTTATAGCAGATACCAGCTTGAATTGGCTGTTGGCCTTCAAAATTGTGTGTTAGTCTGTTGCACTGAAAGATGTTCTCCTGCATCTGTTATAGGAGTCTTAACTAGAACTAAGAATACAAAAGCCTGTTCCTTGATCCCACAGAACTAGGCCTTTAGCTTGCAGGCCTTCTGTAAGCCTTTAGCTTACAGAACTGTGTTGTCCTGTAGCTTCAGAAGACTGTTTGCTACATGGTCATCTGAGGAAACAAAACAATCCCACATACATAAAGAGGGTGTAGTTGAACTTCTAAATTTTGCTTTTCACACTATTTCCAGAGTTTTTGTATATGGAGTGTGAGAGGCAGTCTTGCACTGACAGTCTCCTGTCAGTGGTGGAAGAAAAGAATGGAAGCTAAAACATGATCAGTTAGGTGACAGTGCTTGTTTAATATACAGTAAACCAATTATTCCTGACATCGCTGTAGAACTTCTAATTTCAGTCTTTTCTTTAATCTTCATGACTTGATTTTAATTTTTCTATTTTTATTTTTTACTTGAGGTGACTACAACTTTGTAGTTCTGGATGGGAAAAAGCAGTGGTATAAAGCTGAAAGCTGTAAAGACCGCTTACATGCTATTGAGTTTTGAATTGAAAGAGCCTTTAGAACCATATGTTGTCTAGATACAGACCTGGGAATTCTTACCCAGTGTAGAGTGGAGCTTTTAGGAATTTTTTCTAATAACCTGACTTCATGCATGATTTACGTGCCTTTTGTTGTTGTTGTAGGTCGCGGTGGGCCCCCAAGACCAAACAGAGGGATGCCTCAAATGAATGCCCAGCAAGTGAATTAAACAAATTCACAGGATTACATTAAACGCCAAAAACACACTGGCCAGTGTACTATACATGTTACCAGAAGAGTTATTATCTATTTGTTCTCCCTTACAGGAAGTTTGTTGTAAAGGGACTATTTTCATTACCCATAATGACAGGACTACAGTTGCCAGCTTTATTATTACCTGGATATGGAAAGGAACGAAACAACGTTTACTCTGCATGTTCTGTCCTAAGCATCATCTTGAGCCTTGCACATGAGATTCAGATTCCTCACCCTTGCTAAGAGTAAAGCAAAAAATGGCAATTTTCAGGGTGAATCAATCTCCATGGTTAACTGAAGTGGCAGGAAAAAAACAAAGACTCGCTTCTGACATTTAAAAGTGACGTAACAAATTTGGAAAAAAATCCGCTAATTTGTAAAGATTTACTGTGGTGGCAGTTGACAAAACTTAATGTTCGCGTGAAAGGATGGAAAAGGTGAAGTGTGGCTTGGTAGAGCAACTGCATTTCAGCTTTTCCTTACTAAATTGAAGCACTGAGCAGTTAAAGATGAGTAGTGATGCCTATTTCCCTAAATAGACCAATAGGTTGATAGCCCGGTTTTGACAAAGAAGCAGCACCCTTAGCTACAGCACTCCTCATCACCAGGGCCCTGTTCACTGTGGCTAAGGATTTAAGATCGCTTGCATAACTGCTAATGTAACTGTGTAATTTTTATTAAAAAAAAAAAAAAGAAAAAAAAGGCTTTGATTTGGCATTTGAACAAAATTTTGCAACAGACGTGAGCTATAATCTGGATGGCCACTGTATATTTGATGTGAAGTATTTAGATATCTCTTTGAAACACTTTTTAAGTTTCTTTGATAGCAATGACTTTTGTAAGGATTGGTATTCTCTATCATTCCTTATGACTTGCACATTGTCTGTCACTAATACTTGACCTTGCTGTAATATCACCTAAAAAACTGATGCCGGTACTGATGGAAATCTCTAATGGATAATCGTAACACTTTTGGTCACATGTCCTTTTGTCTTTCCTGCAGCCTTGAAGGTTTTAAGAAATCTCAAATGCCCGCTGCTGCTGCCCCTTTAATTGCTATCTTTTGAAAAGCACCAGTATGTGTTTGAATTGATTTCCCCTTTTAAGGGAAATGACAGCCAGCAGTTACAGTTCTAATGGTATAAGCAAGACAAATAAAACATGTTTATAAAAATTGTATCCTGGAACACTGGTTTTCAACGACTGAAACAAATTTCATGTAATGGGGTGACACTGCATAAGGTTGTTCTTGGTTGCTTGTTTTTTTCCCCTCAGTAGATTATCTTCTTCCCTGAATAGATGCAAACCCTCCTCCCATTTTTCTGATTTTAATAGCTGTGATGACTTCTGGGAGACTTTTCTTTGTACGGACTTTGCTTTTCACCAGGGCAGCAATGTATAAAAGAAATGGCATAAGGCTAGGAGCTGGAAAATACCGGGTCTTGCTCCAGTTGTACCGCATACGTGTGGCATAATCTTTGGAAGATCACTTGTGCCTACCTTCTGCGCACATGCACTCTCTCTGCAGAGGGGAGAGCACGTTGATAGCTGCCTCCATAGAGGTGTCGGTAGTTCTGTTGCTTTCTATAGCACGCGCAAGAAGAAAAGTGCTATCTAAAGTATCGCTCATCAAATAATTCCTACCTGTGGAAAGGTGAAATTAAGGAACAGCTATGTGTTGTTTGAATGTTAGATACAAAACTGAAGGTTGTTTTCACTCAGAGGGTCATTTCTACGTTGTGTCACAACTTGAACTTTCAGAACTTGCAGTTGGATATTTTGACTTCATTGGGAACTAATGAGACTCCATACGAGTCGGGGTCGTACCGCGTCTCCGTGTTCTGTGTGAAGAGCACAAGGGAGAAGTGTGTTTACTGAGGGAAGTGATAAGCTTGTGGAGATGGTATTGCACACTAGACATCTTGAAACGATGCGGATGGCTGGAAGCAGCAGTTTTAGTCAAGGCCTAGAAACATTCCATACCAGTATAACAATATAAACTGCAGTCCGGTGAGAAGTTGCTGTTCTGTGTCTTTTTTAGGAAGCTAATACTGAGATAATAGTCCCAACTGTTTTTTAACTGGAAAAAAAATTAAAATGACAAACCTTTTAATGTTGAACTGATGTAGGAAAACCGTGAATTCTTTTTAGTTTTTATTTTTTTGTGCATCAGCTTTTTAAATGGTTGATAGAACACAAAGCTATTCAGCTTTTCCCATTGCACACCAAATGCTTCTTAAATAGCTAATTGTAGTTTGACAGTAAACTTGGAGCATACTGAATTAAAGATGGCTGAGCAGATTGGAACATTCCATTTAAGGTTTTGGGCTTGTTTGCTTTTTTTTAACTTAAAACTATTAATAAAACATTGGGTAGTAGAGAGGCCTCTTAACTGAGATACACCTTTGTATGCCTTTTTATGTATGAAAATGGTCTTTAGAGTAGCTGCTCTACTGTGTGCTGATAGAGGGAGGTGTGTTAGAAGGGTAACTGACAGACAAGTGCGTAATGTGTTTAATCTGGGAATTTGCACTGACTCCTTGAATCTCAACACATGCATCTAATAAACAGTATACTGGAAAATCGGCTTGAGTCCCACTATGGCACATAGATCCACTAACTGGTTTTCTGGCCTGTTCAGGGGAGCTTTTAAGTATCTTCAGTCTGTGACATACTGGCAGTTCTGGGCATGGTGCTGTTGTGGAGCCCTTCCTGAACGCCAGGGGTGAGCTGCAGGTACCTCGGGCTTGATGCCTGTGCTGGGGGAAGCATGAGTGACCGTAACAAAGTGCTACTTCTGAGCTGGTGTATAGACACATCCCTTGCACTCCTTGGTGGCTTTACTTGATTCTTCTGTGAATCGGTGTTTTGGGAGTGAGCAAACTATTAGTGGCTGCCTACTTGCATATGCAGCTGCGCTGAGGAGATGCTGATTCTTACTTTGCAGGGGCTTTGCTATCTGATGCTGCTAGGCTGTGAACCACTTGGCAGTCTGTATCGGAGAACAAACTTCTAGCCTCAGTGTCTTATTTCCTCTTGGCTGCAATACAAGGATTCTTGAGTAAATAATTTATAAATCGCTCAAGTTTCCAGATGTTTCTACCTAACGTTACTGTGGGAAACTCAGATCCTTCCTAGATATCCTACAACCTAAATATTTTAACTCGGAAATCATTTGCTGTTCTCTCATAGCCAGGGTCAATGTTGTCCTACATCTGTCTTGTGTGTTCTTCTTGTTCAGGCTGTCGTTTTAAGAACAGCACCAATATGACACTTGGACTTTGCTGTGGACGGCATTAGACTTCACGTAACCCCTGTTTTCTTTCTAAGATGCCATCTTTTGTGCACAGCAGTCTAAAGCATCACGTCATGGTTGACTATCTGTTACTGTAGCAGGTTAGTGTAGTCCACTGGGACTTTAACTCTTCAGAGCTTTGCAACCTTAAAAACATGTTTTCTCAAAATGTTCTGCAGACCTTATTTGTTAGGCAGATTCTTTGATTGGGTTAGATGTTACCTTCGCATGTGTCTTTGGAGAATGGATCAAGCTTGCTCCTTTTCCCCCAAATGGTGTTTGAGAATTCTATGGAAAGGGCTTTAACTCTATAGACAAACACTGAAAATACGATAAATGATGCTGAAAAGAGGGGTAAATTTCATGTGGTTAAAAGCAGGGAGGACAAAACCTTTGTGATCCAGCAGAAAAAAAGATACAAAACCAATCTAGGAAAATCTTGATCTTCCTGTTGGGTGTTTTGTGTGTGGTTTGTTGGGTTTTTTAAAGTTCTCACATTGCCTAAGCTGGCTACTTCCCTTACCTCCTCTTTGCAAGAACCTTTTGTCATAAAAGCACATCTGAGATAGAAGTGGTTAAGCTCAGTGGGGAAATTGTGCTGTATTCTACCGTTTTCTCCCCTCCAGACTCTCGTGGCTACAAAGGGCCACAAGAGCACCACTCATTAACCAGCCCCACTAATGACAATGCTAGTCACATCTGGAAAAATAAAGATCACCTCTCCTCCTCCTGCAAAGCTGTTCTTGATTAAAGTGTGTGCCAAGTATCGAGGCAGCTACTTGGAGATACAGTTTTATAGCTGGAGTTAAGGTTTGTGACTATGGTCTGTAAAATCCGTGCGTCTGGGCATACAGCATTCCATCGGCATTGACGGGGGTGGGACTGGGAAGTGTTTTGCTTGAGCTGGCACCAAACAAGTTCTACAGATGGGGCAGGGAAGTGTTCTGCACCACTGACTGAAAATCGGTGCCTCGTTGGAAATTCTTCCCAACAATAAAACTTCCCTTTTGAACTTAGATGAGTTCCTTACTTAAACCTGCCAACTGGAAACAGAATAATTGCAAAATTCTGTAGTTTCCTTCTAATTCTGATTTTCTCTAAATGACAAAATTTATTTAAGATTTCTTTGGTTTATGTTTCATTGGCCTCTATCTAACGCTGGTTGTCATAGGAGGAGCTTTGACATAAACTTTGGGAAAAATCCCTTGCTTAACATCACATAAGCATACCTGGTAGTTGTGAAGAAGGCTAATCCTTTAACTGTCTAACTTGAGTGTTTTGGGTTTTCCTGGGGGGGAAGAGGGTGTCCTTCAGACTTTGTTTTGCAAGTGCTACTATTTTTCATCCCAGTCAGTACATTTTCTCAGAGGAAAGGTTTCCTTGCTTTTGAGAACCAGTGCTTGGTCTTTGATGTTGCGTTTGAATCCCCTAACATTAGAAGAAGGTACTGTGGTAGGCTTAATGCCACTTCCCCCCCTCCACCCCCTGAAAATGACCCTCTCGCACCTCTAGGAAAACTCTGAAAGGAGCATCTCAGGTGTCAGCCCCTGTTCCTCCAGGGTTCCGCAACCCCTGCGGTGTTGAGCTGTTGGTGCGGTGTGGCAGTGTTTCTGATAGGAAACTGCTTTTCTCAACGGTTTGTCTGAGGGGAGAGGTGCTATTCTATTAACCGCTTCCTTAGGCTTTTTGAATATAATGCAATTACAGTTATTTGTGGCTCTGCAGATCTATCCTTAATAGAAGGGAATCTGGCTTTTGGATGCACATTTTGGAAACCAGTTTTAGTGGTGCTTAAGGGAGCTTTATTGGGGTGAAGTTTTCCTAGCTTGGCATTTTGTTCTGAATTAACGTTTACCGGTGTTAGCTCTTGCTGCAGTTACTCACCCATTAATCTTGAGAGCCACGTTCGGTTCTGTTCCCCCTGCACACACTTTATAGCGCTCACAAAGTCATCAGATGGGTGTAACTTAACCCCAGTTCCAACTGTGGTGGCCAGTTTCTCCTTCCTGTAAAATGTACTCGGGACACCCAGTGGAGCGGGAGTACGTCTGAAATTTTGGTATCAAGTTCAGTTTTAGTAATTATCCATTAGACTTTTAGTAAATGAAATTGTATTTCCTTTTTTTAAGCTATCTGATTTTAGAATAAATTTGAGTAATGTATCTACCATAGCAGTAAGTCTTCAGAGTTGCGTTTTAGTTAATTGTCAAATTTAAATTTTCCGATGGCCTTAAACATACCTGTATATATGTCTTTGCAGTTCTTTAACTCGGCGTTTAAAACAAATTGGTCCATGGCTTATGTAAACACTTGGAAAATAAATCTATTTAAATGCTCTCCGTCCTTCCCTTTTAAGCAAGTGCCTCGTACCCATTCCCCCAGGCAGCCCTGGGCTTGTGCTGGCGGTGTGGCCTTGGTGGTCGGCTGTACCTGGGTTCACCTCCTCAAAAGCTAACTGTGCCGCAGCCCTTATCATTGTGAATTCAGTAGTTTTATCCTATTTTTGCTGTATTTTAAATATCCCGAAGTTCCAACCAGTGCTCTTAAGCACAGTTTTCCTTACAGCATTACCTGGTTTTACACACTTTGCTGCTTGCGTGCAAGCTGAGCATAAACCTGTCTGTGCAAAGAGCCTGGCTCGGCTTTGGTGCCGGGGGGGTGGCGGTGCGGAGTTTAGCTGCGAGGAATAGTTTCGCTGTCAGCTGGAGAAGGGATTCGCTGTTTCTGGAAGTCCCAGGCTGGTGCCGCTCTGCAACGCGAGGGTCTTGCTTAGGCCGCCCCCACCCCGCGCTGCCTTTCCCGGGCTGCGGCGCTGCTCCGAGCCCGGTTTCACCGGGCAAGGCCGTGCCTGGCGGCGCCGGGGCAGACTCACGGCGCTTCTCTGTGCGTGCGCTCCCCTGTCCCTCCCGCACCCAGCTCGACCCCGCTGCGCTGGGAGGGACGGGCCGAGCAGCGGCCTTGGCTGGGCAGCCAGCACGGCTGTAGGGCAGCGGCTCTGACAGGGGAGAAGGGGCGGCGGGAGGGCGGCTTGTCCCCGCTATACAGCCCGAGTCGCCCAGCTACGCCACCCGCGGCGGAGCGGAGGGCGCCGTGCGCTCATGGGGACGCGGAGCTAACGCCGCCCCCCCCCCGCCCCCCCGCGGCTCTTCCCGCACGGAGACTCCGCACAGCTTCCCCTCGTTTGTTCCCGCAGAACCGCTCCCGGGCGGGCTAACACGTGCCTGAGCGCCCGGGCGCAAGACTCCCCGCCTCACACGTACACACAGTACACGTTCTGGCAGGCGAACGGCGGGGCAGCCTTGGGGTCCTGCCGCGGTGCGTGGCGCGCGCAGTTCCCACGTGGTGTTCCGCGAGCCGCCGGGACCGTGGGCGGCGGGCAGGCACGGGCAGCGCGCGGCCATGCAGCGCCGGAAGGTGGACAACCGCATTCGGGTGCTGATCGAGAATGGGGTGGCCGAGCGGCAGCGGGGCCTCTTCGTGGTGGTCGGCGACCGCGGCAAGGACCAGGTAACGCCGGCCCGGCGGGCGGAGGGGCTCGCTCCGTCTGCGGGGGAGGGGACGGTACCGGTACCGATACCGGGCCGACCCTGTGCGGCCCAGTACCGCCCCGCCGTGCGGGGAGGCGGCGGAGGCCGGGAACCTTCCACCATGGCCGGCTTGGGAGGCTCGCGGGCGTTAAGTGAGAGCTTTGGCCCCTTAAAAGCCCGCGGCGAAGGGTGGTTGGTTTCCTGGCTCTGGAGCCCTTTCCCTGCCCCCCGGGCCGCGGGGCGCCGCGCTGGGGGCCCCGAGTCGCGGCGCGGATGTCGCCGCACCGGCGCTTGGGCTGGGCTGGGCTGGGCTGGGCTGGGCTGGGCCGGGCTGAACCGGCGCCGTGGCCTCGTGCGGAGAAGCCGAGCTGAGCTGAGCGCCGCAAGCGCGTTTCTCTTCAGCGGCCAGTGGGGTTCCAGCACGAAGGGGAAGAACAGCGCGGCAAAGCCCTAACGTTTTAGGATGAGTCAGTTCGGTTGTCTCCGGTTCCCGGGGCCGTGAAATTACCTAGTTATTAAAAAACTCGGGAAAATAGCGCGTGGATCAGTACAAGAGAGTTGCCGTTGATCCACTGCTGAAGTGGAGGGCTGGGTTCTGGTGGGGCATATCCTGAGTCTGGCTGCGTTCGGCATCTCAGCTGGTGACCTGTGCTGCAGAGCAGCCAGCCTGCCTTCTGCACCTGCCCGGGCTGCGGCGCAGCGAGGTGGGCTGGGCTGCCAAACCCCCAGGAGGATCACAGCTCACAACGCAACCTTGTTACATTGTAGGAGAAATCTGAAGGGCCTGGTGGGAAATCTGTACACAGAGACAAATGCTGTGAGCTGTCCTTAGCCAGGATTAATAGACTTCTGTTTGCGCAGTCCTTAGCAGTTCTGCCAAAGAAGAGGGCTGAGGAAGCAGCAGGTATAATTCGGTGTACTGGATGTCATGCAGCCCTGGAGAAGGCACGGACACGCAGGTCCCTGTGAAAAGTGTAGTCACCTTCACAACATATCAAGGGATCCTTCTGTTTTGCACAGGGTTGCTGGGTAGAAAATGTAGCTGTGTAATGAAGGATAGAAACATGGGTTTGCTCTGATGTTAGCTTGTGAGTGCAGTTGTTTACAAAGTTTTCTGTGTTTTGGCAGGTGGTTATACTTCATCACATGCTGTCTAAAGCTACCGTAAAGGCCAGGCCCTCTGTCCTGTGGTGTTATAAAAAGGAGCTGGGCTTTAGCAGGTAAGATACTTTGCATGTCTCATGCTGTGGTCACTGTTTTATGTGATGCAAAAGCTCTGTGACTGGTCTGCTGTCCTTAGGTTCTGTGACAGGGTTGTAAAGAGAAACAAGATTAGTTCTTGGAGGAGCTATTGGAAGTTTGGTTTTCCAGGTCTAGAATTTGTCCTCCACAGTACAGTTGACACCAGCACTAGGTACTTCTGGTTTCTTTCTGTAGCTCTAACACCAACTCTCTTGCTCTGGACTGATCTCACTCTCCCCTTCTTAATCTTAGAAGGCCAAAACTTTTAATTCCTTGGTTTTTTTACCCTTGGTGATATTTAGGACTGAATACCGATGAAGCATTAGAACACCTCCATTTTGAGAAAGTATTTAAAATCCCAATTCTTAGGTTTCTGTGTGTACTTACAGTCTGCAGGCAAAGGCAGGGAGCGTTACCCGAAAGCACGCGATTCGGAGCGAGCTGGTTCTGTGTGATACCCGCCGCTGTGGGCTGAGGCACATGGGGGCAGTATCGGGGAACCAGCGGGAGTCATCCCAGACTGATAGTATTTTTTTCCCTCCTTGGAGGCCGCTCTCTGACTTGCAGTTAGACTTGAATGTGGGCCTGAATGTGCTCCTCTCAAACCTTTTTCCCAAGAAAACAGCTGTATGCTTTTGTTCTCCAGCCACCGGAAGAAGAGGATGCGACAGCTGCAGAAGAAGATTAAAAGTGGGACTTTGAACATCAAGGACGACGATCCCTTCGAGTTGTTCATAGCAGCCACCAACATCCGCTACTGCTACTACAACGAAACTCACAAGATTCTCGGCAACACTTTTGGCATGTGTGTGCTTCAGGTAAGGGCTTAAGCTTTTGACTGAAAAAGGAGCTTGTGCTTGTTTCAAAGGAATAGTATTTGCTGATTCTGTTATTTGAGTTATGGTGACCTTAAGTATCTTCTACAAGTTTTGTGAGGGGGGAGAGCCTCGTCGATAGAACTTTAATGGGATGTTGGTTAATGTGAATGTTAAATGTGAATTAAGCGTTGAGAAATTATGTTTTTACGGTTTTTGCTCCTTTTGGTGGGTGCTGGCTGTGCTGGTAAGCTCTAGCAACTTCAGAGTTTTATTTATTTCCTAGGATTTCGAAGCCTTGACTCCAAACCTGCTAGCTAGAACTGTTGAAACAGTCGAAGGGGGTGGAATTGTGGTGATTCTCCTGAGAACTATGAACTCACTGAAGCAGCTCTATACAATGACCATGGTATGTTCAGCAGAACATGTCTGTTACATACAAGCAGATACATCGTGGTGATGCCAAGTTTTGCTTTTGATATCAGGCTGTGGTCTTCAGTCATCCTTCCTGCTCCTTCATTCATCTGCCATTGAATGTGTCTTACGCTTAGGCAGTTCTGCCAACCTCTGGCTTGAACTACTGCTGTCAGGAGGAAGACATGCCTGTCATCCACAGATGTGACTGTTCCTCTGTTTTACAGTGGTTTTGCAAAGTATTTAAGATCTCTGCCCATGTAAAGGAAAGTTAAATGAAAAATGTGCCAGCCCTTGGAGGGTTTTGTGAGCTGTAGCTAGGTGAGATATGAACTGTTCACACTGAGTATATATACACCTGGAGCAGCAACTGTTTCCATGAGCAATAATAAAGCAATAGGCTATTTTTACTTAGTATTCCTGAGGTGTTTGAAATGTTCCCTACCTGGCAGAGTTGACCTTTAAATCAGGCAAGAATAAGTGAGGACACTATGAAAACTATTGGTGGGAAAAAGTACATTTTCGACAACTATTTGGAAAACGTGGATGTGTCACAACAAACAGAAAATCAGAGTGGTGTCTGAGATGTGGCGTTGAGAGAAAGGGAGGTTGTAATCCCCAGGAGTGGAAAAGAAGTTGGGATTGTCCTATGAGTAGCAGTCTTAACTATCAGTACTGTTACTGCTGTGCCTTCTCCAGCCTCACGAGCTCTCTTTGTTTCAGGATGTGCACTCTCGCTACAGAACAGAGGCACACCAGGACGTGGTAGGACGGTTTAATGAGAGGTGAGTTATTAGAAGTGTTCAAAGATCTGTGCTCTGTGCCCCAGAAAAGCACCTGGAACAGCACCATGTGTTCACATGAGGAAAGCATCCTCTAGGTTTGCATTGGAATAGGGCTGCTTGTCATGTGCTGTCCTGGAAACGGACACGGTTTGTTGTTGTAGGAACTGGATACAAAATCTTGGCATATGTTACAAGGGCTAAATGCAAACAGGCCCTAATGCATCAACTGTACTGAGTCCCTGTTTTGAAATGCTCAGTAGAAACACGTACTCCACGTGCACCGAGAGTCAGATAGTTACTGGGCTACTGTAAAACATAAAACTGCTCAGTGGGGAGTATTCTCTGTAGTTTTAGAAGCGCTTTGTAAAGGTGATTTCTCTGCTTTTATTGTATAGAATAAGTGGCTCTTAGTGAGTGAGTGAGCCCTAGCTCCTGCCATAGGAAAACTACAGAACTCATTCTTTAGCAGGCAGGTGGTTATGTGATGTCAGGAATTAGAAGGATGAATAAGCCAGCGCTGACTGCAGTCTTTGGGGGTCAGTGCTTGTCACAATTGCTGTGGATTTATGTCTTCACTTTTGTGCAGCTACCTCCTACTTAAATGCTCTCTTGGTAGATGTCTTTAGTTAGCATTCCTCTTTGGAGACATCTTGGTAAGTGGAGACCTGTTTTGTGTAGATGACTCATTTTGTGGTAAGAGGCAGACTGCCAGTTGTGTGAACTTGTCAGAGCTCACTGTAAGTAGCCATAAATACTGTGCCTGGGTTCAGAAAAGAGTTTAAGTTAACTGCCAAAATACAGTTGTGTTGCTAGTGTTTTTACTGAGTTGCCTTTGTTTGACTGCTCAGGTTCATTCTGTCTCTGGCCTCGTGCAAGAATTGCATCGTGATTGATGATCAGCTGAACATCTTGCCCATCTCCAGTCACGTTGCGAACATCACACCTGTTCCACCCCAGTCGCAGGTCAGTGAGCAGCGTCGGCTGCTTTTCCTCAGGAGAAATTGGTCCGAGTTGACTACAGCGTGTTAAAGATTTTTGGAAAGAGGAAGCTTTCCTTTCACCCTGACTTACATCAAACAAGGGCCTTGCAGACAGGATGCAGAATGTTTGCAAAAATCATACCTGGGATGGGTGAAGTATGGGAAGCTGGCTTTTTTTTTTCCCCCCCTCCCTTGGGTGTTTTCTGTCACAGCTTTTTGTGTACTTGCCTGTCATTGATCTTCCTGTATTGCTGGAGAGATTTCAAGCTGATAGACAGTTGGGATGAGACAGATAAAAAGAGCTGTTGAGGGTTGGAGGGTGGGAAAAGGCTTTGGAAATACTACAACCTCAGGAAATACGTGATGCCTAGAAGCTGTGGTAGTTGTGGCAGTTGTTTCAGTGTCTGAGTTATGCATACCACATTTCAGGAAACATTCACTGAACATAAGCCAGACGTGCAGGTTGTACTGTTGGAAATGTATCCTTCTATCACTTGCCAGTGGAGACTAGAGTAAAATGCCGTCAGTTTTAAATAGAAATCTTTACACTTTCAAAGGGTTTTGTTTTGCCTAAGAAATGACAACATAGGTTCTATCAGAGATGGTAAAAACATTTTAACAGAGCACTGATTTTAAAAAAATACAGCAAATTCCCTTTAGCATTATAAAAATACTGACAGCGGCACAAATGGTTATGTCTTGGATGGATAGACTGCTGCCTTTGGAATTTTAAGGGACAATTAGGAAAATCAGAATTAATTCCTATTTAAAATTTAATTGCATTTGTGTTCACGTTTATTGTTTGACCTTGAAAATCTTGATATTGGTTTGAAAACAGATCTGTTGCTGGTGCAGTAGTTTTTCTCCCTATGTGGTAATATGAACATCTCATGACAAGTGAAAAAAACCCCTCATAAATTTTGGAAGAACCCGAAGACTGAAAAATGAATTAAATTCTACAGAAATGTCTCCTGTTCCAAGCAATGCCATTCTCCAGTTACTGTGTCCTGAAAAAACCTTTCCTTTTTTCCTCCAAGCTTGGGGAAGCCAGGATACCCTCCTCTCGTGTAAACTTGCAGTTTAATATCTGTCCCCTTTTCTGTTTCTAGGGAGGGTATTCAACTTGTTAAAACACTTCCTTTGAGATCCCTTTCTCTTCCTGATAAAAGAAATCAGAAGACATCCCAAAGGTATACATAAATGTCCTTTACTAACCCTTTTCTGGTAAATCCTGTGCTCGCAGGAAGACAGCCTCCGGCCGCAGGACTTGGAGCTGAAAGAACTGAAGGAGAGCTTGCAGGATACGCAGCCTGTAGGAGTTTTGGTGGATGGCTGTAAGACCCTGGATCAGGTTGGTGGGGTGTTTAAATATGAGAGATTCTGTGCTTGACAGGTCGCCTTAGGTACCGATCGTGCATGTAATCAGATCTCAGTGTGAGCAGTGACCTGGGTGGCTTTAGAGAAGTCCCTTGAAAAATTGATTGGATGTGGTAGCTCAGTGACGGTATCACTGGTTTTCCTCACGAAGTTGAGAGTAAGTGGAAGGTCTGGAATGGAGATAGGAAGCTGATCTAGAGAAGTCCACGTCTAAAGACATGATGACATCTCAAGGTTTGAAATAAGCAGAAAACTTAACCTGGAGCGTCTGTTCAGTTTGGTTCTGAAAAGAAGTTGAAAATCCATGTCATATTTTAATATGCCCCTATTCCTGCCTCCCTTCCATGTTTTTTTTACTCCAGTTTGAGAATCACTGACTAGGGCAAATGAAAGCCTGGTTGGGATTGTCTTTTTCTGTTTCGGGGTCTCTGCCCAGAAGCTGCAGTTCAGCCTGGTGGCTCCCAGAGCCATGCACTGCTCAGCCCTTTTATAGTGACCCTTCTCACTGCCCAGATACAGTCATCTTCCCCCTCTGAGAGCAGCATGTCTCTTCCTGTCTTGCTGAATGCACTTGGTGGTCAGAGCCACGGAGGCAGTACTTGAGAGCTGCTGGACTGATGGCTGCTCTGTGTTGAACATGAGTTAATTGCAAGAACTCCGTAGGTCAGGATTACTGCTTCTTGCAAGTTGCTTGTTTGGGTTTTAATGTTCATCTCTCACATCTTGTCTTGGCCTGCATTCCTCATGTTCTAGGAAAGAATTCATGTACTAGTGATAAGTATAAGTAACACTAAAAGCAATTTAAGTACAGCTGATTTTTAGTTTCTGGTTTTTTTTCTGATCATCAGGCAAAAGCGGTTCTGAAATTTATTGAAGCCATTTCTGAGAAGACTCTACGCAGCACGGTGGCATTAACAGCAGCCAGGGGACGTGGTAAATCTGCTGCTTTGGGGCTGGCTATTGCTGGAGCAGTAGCTTTTGGGTGAGTGATCCTCCCCGGTTCCCAGGCTTTATCTCATCCATGAATTTATAAGGAGAAATTGACGGGATCTGGATATATTTGTAACTTCCAGTCCTTTACCCTTCCTTCTTATTCTTATATATATTGACTGCTTCATATGCTGATATTGAGGTTTTTCTGTTTCATGGTAATAAGAAAACTTTTAAACAAAAATAGTGACATGTGAAGTGAGATAAGTGTCTAAAGGCATCTGCTGTGTTTTGGTTATTAGGTAAATTCAGCCCTTCTTAGTATGTATATGTAGAAATAAAATCTCGTTTTATTTTTCTGTGCAGTTACTCCAATATCTTTGTCACATCTCCAAGCCCTGATAACCTTCACACTCTCTTTGAGTTCATATTTAAAGGCTTTGATGCACTGCAGTATCAGGTAAGGAGACCAGGCTACTTCACAGTACTTTCACAGCATTCCTGTTTAGGAGGGTGTTTGCGTCTCATCTGTGATTTTTTTTTCTTTACATCTGTTAGCAACCAGCTTTTTCCCCTCCCAGCCCTTTTAATAATGTTCTCAACAGTGAGTCTCAGTACAGTTTCCTTCTCTGGTTTTAAGTTGGGAAATTTTTTTTTTAATGAAATTGTTTTCAACATAAATAAGTAATTCCTCAGGTCTCTGAGTTAGGCTTTTGTTGTAAGTGTTTTTAACTGGAGTCTGAAGTATCGGCGTGGTCTTGGTGAGCTTGTTTTGATGGTACTGGTAAACCATGTTCTTCTTTCAGGAACATCTGGACTACGAGATTGTTCAGTCCTTAAATCCTGAGTTTAACAAGGCTGTTGTGAGGGTGAATGTGTTCAAGGAGCACAGACAGACAATTCAGGTAACTGGCCATTTTTCTGCTCTTGCCTTTCTACCTTTTGTTCTTAGCTGTTGGCCTTACTGATGCTGTAGTAGTTCTGCTCTTAAGTGTATTAATTTTACGTGACGCGTGACTGTCCTGAGTGACTTCTCTTTAAGACAGACCTTTTTTCTGGTGAGTGACTTTCACAAAATAGCTTATTTCTTTCTGTGCATTACAAAGGTCCCTTGGTAATTGCTTGTGGGTTTCTTCTTGAAACAAAACCAGAGGAATCTATTGATTAGATTTCCTTTATTTTCATGATCTCTGCAGAGAAATTTGTGTGGAAATGTGCAAAACAACATGTGTGACCCAATTGTTAGGGTAATGTTTTGTTGGTCAGTCTCTGGTTTGATGGTGGTGGAGAGCAGGGACAAGAAACAGCTCTTCAAGGCTCCAGCTTTGCCAACTCTGACACTTCCTTAATTCCCAGATAAGCTGTTGTTGACAGTGCTGGTGTCCTCTCATTTCTTGCAGTACATACACCCTGCTGATTCTGTGAAACTGGGTCAAGCCGAACTTGTTGTGATTGATGAAGCTGCTGCCATTCCTCTGCCCCTGGTGAAAAACCTGCTAGGTCCTTACCTTGTTTTCATGGCTTCTACAATCAATGGGTAAGGCTTCAGCGGCAGCTGTCTGCCTGGGAAACCAGTCATGTGGGTGCCAGTGGACTATTTCTTACCTACAGTACTTTTCTAATTACACACTGTTACATCAGGTCATGTTAACTCTTCATCTGTCATGGAAATCTGTTAGGAGAGAGGGAAGAATGACATCTTCCTTCCAATATGGTGAGACTGAGGTGGTGACAGGGTAGGATGTCATGTCCTGAATATGCAAGAACATCAAAAGGCAGTGATTCCCACAGATAGTTGGGGCACTCATAGGCCTCAGAACAGCACATGGCTCTGGTGGCAGCCTGGTTCTGTGCTGGAGCTTGGGTGTGCTGTTTGGTTTGCTTTAGACTTCTTGTCTTCTGCCTCTCAGGTACGAGGGTACTGGTCGGTCGCTGTCTCTGAAGCTCATTCAGCAGCTCCGTCAACAGAGCGCACAAACCCAGGTGACCATGACAGCAGAGAACAAATCTACGGCTACAGCTAAACTCACCTCAGGTACTTGGTTGTGTAACTGTGATCTCCAGTGCTGCTGATGGGCATCCCATGTATCCATGTACCTTGCAGCTGTAGGAAGGCAGCAGTATGGGGAAATGAAGGAAAAACAAATGGTTTTTTCCTCATTTTCAGATGTGAGGGCTTTTAAGGGATGAAAGCTATTCAGGAAATGATTTTCTAATCTCCTGGGAGCCCTTCAAACGACACTGATCCTATACAATTCTTTGCTAGCTGTAACTTGCAGCACCAGATGTTTTTCTCTGAAATCTGTTTGCAGCACGTACGTTGCATGAAGTCTCCCTCCATGAGTCAATCAGATATGCCCCTGGTGACCCAGTTGAAAAGTGGCTGAATGATCTGCTGTGTTTGGACTGTCTCAACATCACCAGAATTATCTCCGGGTGCCCACTGCCTGAGACTTGTGACCTGTATCCTTGCTCAAATACTGTGCTCTGATCCAAATATGTTGCTTTCAAGTGAAGGAGGCTTTTTCAAGCTGTTTTATAAGTGGGTTCTCCAGCTAATATGACCACCTAAGCACATGATCTTTTGACAGAAGCCGTAAGACCACACTTCTGGAGTTAAGCTCTTACCCCTGCCTTGTAAGACTGGTAGTGTGTGTTGCCAGGGCATTACCAAACTCGTTTTACTGCAGAAACAATCCTGATGTATGGTGAAGGGTGTGAAAGCTATCAACACTGCCCAAAGTCAGTCATTCTTGTAGAAAGAGCCTTCCACCCTAAGAACACACCCAGCGTGTAGCCCAAGGCTGTATTGAAAACATTACTCCTAAACCAACAAGGAGCTTTGTCCTTGTTTCCAGGAGGTTGTTTCCTTAACCCTTCTGTTCAGATACTATGTGAACAGAGACACACTTTTTTGTTACCACAGAGCATCAGAAGTTTTTCTGCAGAGACTGATGGCCCTCTATGTGGCTTCACACTACAAGGTAAAGCTTGTGCTGCTTCTATCAGAATTTCAAATAGGAGAGGCACCAGTGCTTTTTATCACAATCTAATTGAATTGGCTTAATTGAGGTTTCTGAACAGCTTCAGTTGTTCCTTACAGTATACAGAGCCCTGTTCACCCTTTATCAGAGAAGATTGCTGGCTTAGTTGTGGGTGAATACTCTGGATTTACAGATACCTGGAATAATTTTGTCTTGAGAAATTCTGGAGACTAAGTTCTAGATGAGCCTGCAGGCTGGTCAGGATAGTATCAGTGATGAACCTCTTCTCCAGTTACTGACTTCTAGTAGCCTAAAGTTAATCACCATAGTACTGTTGTACTACTGAAAAGAGTGATAATTCATCGCAAAGTGTCAAGGCCATGGATGACCAGTAAATGTTAGTGACCAAGTCTGGAAGTACTGAAGTACAGAGTACTAAAAATCTGACACTTAAAAATAATATTCTTTAAAGTTTCTTACGTTAAGGGATAAGTAGCTGTGTAAAACCAGAAAGTTCAGTTCCACACACATTAGAGCAAAAGATTTTTTTCTTGAGAAAAACAGATGCTGTCTGGTGGTGTAACAGCTGTAAACTGGGCTGTGAGCTGCCTCTTCCCTCAGTATTGTACTAGTTCCAAGTTTCTTAATAGCTTTAAATTTGGAAAATGGAGGATTGTTTAGAATTCAGTGACTTTGAAGCTGTTCTCATGGAATACTTCTTGAGCTTTCTGATATGTCTGTCCCCGCCAGAACTCGCCCAATGACCTCCAGATGCTGTCTGATGCACCTGCCCATCACCTTTTTTGCCTTTTGCCACCTGTTCCTCCTACCCAGAACTCCTTACCAGAAGTACTTGCTGTTGTTCAGGTAAGAGGGCAGCATGTATCTAGGAATGGAGCTGTGCAGTAATGAAGCAGTGCACTGCCGTGAGACCGTGTACTGCCGCTGTTCGCTGCTGCCACAGTACAATCTAGGAGGAGATGGCAGTTCAGTTCTGGGGTTTGGGGCGTGTTACAACCATGTGTTAAGGCCACCTTTTTCCCCTCACTTTTTGCTTATTGGTGTGTGAGTGCGTTGTGATGCCGATGCTTTCACGCAGACCTCCCAGTCTCTGCAGTGTCTTTACCCTGAGACGCCCATGAGGGTCTGAACTGCTGCTCCAAGAAATTATTTTGTCCTCCCATTTCAACTTCCTCCAAGGAGAGTTGGTTCACTGGTTCACTCTGCTTATCCCACATTTCTGGAATTCCTTTTGTTTGCAGCAGAACTGCAAAAATACAACCTCCTCTGATGTGTGTGCTTAGAGAGGGAGAAGTATTTCAGCCCTTTCCTGTTAGGTACCTGATTATATGCTTCCTTCCTTCTTTAAGAATACAAATTCTTAATTACTTGCATTTGATGCAGGTAGTTAAATTTACTGTTTCTGAAAAGAAAAAGGCCCATTTACCAGAAAAATATATGGCATTTGAAGAAAAATACTGGTGGGACAAGCTTTTGTTTTTACTGTTGAGGTACTACAGAGATTGCATAGAGCACTTGTTCTTTAATCTGCTCAGGCTTCAGTCACTCCACAGTGTAAGGCCTGCTGCCTCAGACATACTGGGCTGGTCTGCTGGTGTCTTTTTGGGACAGGGCTAGTGGGGCAGAGCCTGTTTGTCAGCACATAGGCGTTTGCTCATCATGTTGCAGAGCTGGGGTCCCATAAAATGTCAGTGCTGGGACTCAGCAACTGAATCCAGATTTTCATTCTGTAGTGTAGGAGAAAACACTTTTGTTTCATTGATAATCTTTTACCTTTTCTGTAGGTGTGCATGGAGGGGGAGATCTCTCGCCAGTCTATCATGAACAGCCTTTCTAGGGGAAAGAAAGCTTCTGGTGATCTTATTCCCTGGACCATTTCAGAGCAGGTGAATAAATACCCCAGATACATTCCAGCACTATATCTTATTTCCAGAGTACCCATCCGGGTTCTTTAAATTCCCATTTGTCTTTTCTGCAGTTCCAAGATCCAGACTTTGGGGGCCTCTCTGGTGGGCGTGTTGTTCGCATTGCTGTTCATCCGGATTATCAGGGGGTAAAGTATTTTGGAACCCTGTTACTGTGAATGGTCAGCAGCGGTGCCATGAGAAGGGCTGTGCAGGCAGGCTTTGAGAACAGGGCAAACGTTTCAGTTGCTCTGGTTGGCAGTGTTTTAAGCTCGGGTGCACAGAAGTGGTCAGATGGCACAGCAGGCTAGGGGGTATTGTATTGCTCTCCTTGGGGTGTGTAGCAAAGCCCTGCATCTGCCATTGCTAGGCAGCGCTGTAGCATGCTGGCATCCCACACAGCAGTATATGATCAGGATCCAGTGGCATTTATTGTGAGATTGCCACCAAATATTCAGACTGGTGTTTGACACTTCTGAGCACCAGAGTTACGCACCGACAACTACTACAGAGTCCTGAGCTACCAGCTGGGCTCCCGTGATTTCGGATACCCCAGCCCTGCAGTGTCCTTCTCCACAGAGCTGCTGTGTAGCAAAGAAAATGCATTTTTTGCAGTGACCAAGGGATCCCCTCACTGATGAATTGATGAGTTTGTAAGGGGAGAATGTTGTTGCTCTGTCTCGAAAACTAGATGTGTCTTTCTGCTTATAGTGTATTGTTCCTACTTCACAGATGGGCTATGGCAGCAGAGCTCTGACTTTACTGCAGATGTACTATGAGGGCAAATTCCCATGTTTGGAAGAACACACAATTGAGAAGCCAAAAGAAATTGTAACTGTGAGCAGTGAGGTATGTAGATCAGTACGTCTTGTATTTTCTGTTGCACTGAGCTGTTTGGTTTTTACTGTAAGTCTGGATGAATCATAGAATCACAGAGTGGCATGGGGTAGAAGGGACCCCAAGGATCATTGAGTTCCAACCCCGCTGCCACAGGCAGGGCCACCAACCTCCAGGCCTGGATCTACACAAGGTTGCTCAGGGCCCTATCCAACCTGGCCTTGAACACCTCCAGGGACGGGGCATTCAATGAATATTTCTTTTTACACAGAGAAATCATTGTGTTTATTTTCTTATCCAGAAGAAGAGATGTAATGTGCAGATTTCTGTGAGGATTGCTACTAACCCATTTCCACTTTCTCTTTCAGACTGTTAGTTTATTAGAAGAGGTTGTGACACCTCGGAAGAACTTACCTCCTTTACTGCTCAAACTGAGCGAGAGACCAGCTGAAAACCTAGACTATCTCGGGGTATCTTATGGCTTAACACCAAGATTACTCAAGTAAGGCATTACTCTACCTGTAGCCCTCACTTGGTTTCTAAAACCAGGGCAGCTCCAAGCCCACTTGCTGCAGACTTCAAAGGTGGTTGTTAGTTCCCTGACTAATGCAAATGCTTTCCACCAGCAACTGCAGCTGCCTCTTGCTTTTCTTAGTGCAGAGGACCTGAGTTACTGCAGCAGTAAATATAATGTATTAACTTTTTAAAAATTTTACCTCTACTTTACAACACAGCTGTATATAAAACCATATGATTTTACAAGAAATGCTAACTCTTCTAAGATTGTCAAGTTCTACAAAATACCTAGGGTTCTGAGACTCTGAGACTCTCTTAGCCGTGGTGTAGGACAAGGTGAATCCATAGTTTAGAGACAGTTTCAAAATGATGCAGAATTCTTCCTGTTGCTAGCCTAAAAGCAGTGCAGTCATTTATCACCTAAACTCTTGGTTCCTTGCTGGCCTGCCCTCACTTACAGAGGACTGAGGGTGCTGTACGAGCACATGACATAAGCCTGAGTTCAGCAGAAGCAAAGTGGTGGAGGCCAAATTGTGCCTGACCCAGTCAGAGCATGTCAGACAGCTGTGTGCAATTCGGCATTTCGGATCCAGAGGCTGCAGCCTGTTTTGTTCCCAGCAAGTGTGCTGCCAAGTTCCTGCCAGAAAGTGGTGGTGGATGGTTTGGCTGTTCAGGAGAGCATCGGGACTGAATGGCTGTTGTGAAACAGACTTAACCTTTGCAAATTGTAAAGCAAATGGTTCAGCTGTCTGTCTGTATTTGAAGGATTCCTCTCAGGGTAGAGGGGGAGAATGAAGTGTTTCACTAGTTATTTTTTTAGTTACTTGGTTGTTGCCTGTGGTGGGGTAGGTAAAGAAGGAATCGTGAGAGGCTGGGGCACACATGGAGGGCTTCCTGCTGAAATTTGCCATGTTGTCTGCAGTTGATTGAGTAGTCATCCCATGGCCTCTGGAGGTAGGTTACCAGTGACAGTTGTTCTGGGACCTGCTGCCTCCTTTTGTCTGGGATGCCATATGGTTGCTCTCAGCAGGTCTTTTTGTACTAGTCCTCCTTCTGCTGGGCAAAATGAATTGTAGGATCAGTTAACAACTCAGATGCAAGAAGGAACAGGAGGGTGGAAAGGGATGTTAGTAGGATTTTGCTGAGGAGTCTGGGATATTCTCTGGTCCACAAGTGACCTGGGACTTGCCAGGGAACAACATAATTCATTGAAGGCGAGCAGAGCCTCTGGAGTAAACTGTAAATCCTCAGCCCCCTCCCCAGGGTAACCCCTTGGAGCCTGTGATGCTGTTGGTCAAACCCTGTTTGACTGTTTTTAAAGGAGGCCCTGAAAGCGTGTCAAATACAGGAACTCTTGTTTCATGGCTGTCAGTCTCTGAAAGTTTACTCATTTTTTGGTCTCACAATGATAGTTTTTCACTCCAGTAAAGTAGAACTAGACCTTACTGAACTTGCTGCTACTACTTCTTGTCAATGTTCATCCTCATTTGTGGGCAGAGTGTCTTACAGACTTTTCCCGGCTTTTCAGCCCTCGTTCTTGTACAGTAAATCGTGTTTAACCACAAGTATTATCGTAGAATCAACAGCTCCATAATTCTCAGGGCACTTTCTCATTTTCCTTTCCCCAGGTTTTGGAAACGTGCTGGATTTGTGCCAGTTTATCTAAGGCAGACACCAGTAAGTAGCTGCTTCTGGATTAGATCCAGCCCTATCGAAATCACTGGGCATCTTTCCACGAGCTGCTGTGAGATGGGATTTAGGCAGGGAAGCTTTCTGAGACTACATTTGGGGTTTGATTTATGTTGATTTTTATTCTTTGGGCCTGTAGTTAATGAAAGGAGTAAAGTTTTAGGGTTGTGAATGTGGCCTTCTGAGTAGCTTACAGTTAAAAAATTAGAACGAAGGTGCAGCTGTTTAGGGTTAATAATGTGGGCATTGGTACAACACTAGAGTGGCCCTTGAATTGATAGCTCTTGTGTGTCAAGGTGATTAGAAAAAATAGCACCAGCACTTCTGGGTCTTTTGGGGAGAATAATCTGTCACTACATTTTTCTTTTGTTTTTCTGGCTCTTGAGCTGCACCTGCAGGAATTTGCAATACTGGTGACTACTGGTCACCTCAAGAAGCCAAAATCCCTTAAAACTGGGATTAACAAAGTCTAGAAGATTACGGGCTTTACATTAGGCAGTGGTGATCAGTAGCAGTCAGTACATGCATGGTTGTTGATGTAGAAGACCTCTGCCTTCTTCAGTTGAGCAGAGTGTGTGAAAGGTTCATGGGGATGATGGGAAATGTATCTTACTCAGAATGACCTGACCGGTGAGCATTCGTGCATCATGCTGAAGATGCTGAATGAAGAGGAAGCTGAACAGGAGCCTTGGCTCACTGCCTTCTGGAAAGGTAACTTTGATTTTGCTAACAGTAGAAGAATCTTCTGTGGCAATTATTTTAGAGATTGGCAGGAGTCATTTATTGTATCATCTTGTCCTATAGATTTTAGGAGGCGTTTCCTTTCTCTGCTTTCCTACCAGTTCAGCACGTTCTCTCCCTCATTGGCACTGAATATTCTACAGAACAAAAATATCAAACAGCAGCCACAACCACGTGAGTACCCTGGCTCTTGGGTTGCAATTTGAAGTCCTTATATAATGTTCATCAGAATTCTCAAATGCATGCATTTTATGATGTCACTTGCAAAGTGACCTGAATTGCTCTTTGATCAGTTAGTGTTTTGTTCCTGTTACCCAGTAAAATGCTTCTGTTTCTCAAGTAAAAGCTAAGAGGATGTTTTCTGCCACTGAAAAATGGGGGGGAGGGGAGTTGGGGGGTGGGGAGGGTGGTATTCTTTTTTTTCCCTGCTGCTTTTTTGACTAAAGCTTTAGGTAGCCCAAAATTAGAGGGCTGGATCCAGCACTTGCTGGGGGAAACACACAGGCAGTATTAAAAAGGGAGCCAGGCAAGACAGTCCCTTCTGGCTTAAAAGCAAACTGGTGTTTTCTCAGTGTGCCTAACGGGGTGGTTGTCTTAAGAGAACCTGGTAATTTATGTCTGTCTTGGTGAAAGAGGATTAGTTGCTACTACAAGGGAACAGAGCTCTTACGTTGGTTTTGCTGTTGAAGACAGTTAAAGACTGGGCAAACTGTCAGCCCTCACTGGTTTTAGTCACTCTGGTACCTCTGAGCTGATGCCCTAGTCTGTTTTGACACTTTGAGTGTTTTTTCATGTGGATGTGTGGCTGTCTGAAAAGACTGAATATCCAAGCTGGTCCAAACAGCTGGACCTAGTGTGTTGGGAAGTGAACCTAGGGGCAAGCAGCTGGCTGGTACTCATGAGATCCTGTATAGCTATGAAGAATGGCCTTGACATTGTTGTCTTCTTATTGTACCCATCAGCCATAAGCCGTGCCGAATTAGAATTGGTTTTCATCCCCTATGACCTGAAGAGGTTAGAGATGTACTCTCGCAACATGGTGGACTATCATCTCATCATGGATATGGTACCTACCATTGCCAGGATGTTTTTTCTCAACCAGATGGGTGATATCTCTCTCTCTGCTGCACAGTCGGTATGTATTGCTGTGAGAGCAAGCCTGGCTTCACCTCACTTTGTGTATATTTTGGGAACCATTTCCTGTGTTGTATCATCTTTAAAAGAAGACTTTGCTTCAGTTAATTTCTGCTTTAGTAGTTTTCTTCATGATTTCTCCTGCTCTGAGTGTTCTTCATCCTGCAGTGTTTGCGTTTGGATCGTGTTCCATTGCATGTTCAGTGAAGTGCTCTGTGTATTTATAATACCGTGCGAACTGTGGCTTAAAACCCCCTCAAAATCTTCTGGCTCTTGAACTGTCCTTCAGGAGAAAGGTCTTCATCTGTACCAAGTACAGAATGGCACCTGCCATCTACAAAATCATTTAGGGATGTTCCAGTGTATCTGAGCAAAGCTCCAGCTTGTACAAGAGAAGCCTTGTACTACATGAGTAGAGCGAGGACTTGGTAAATTGTAGGGAGCATAAGAGGGTGTTATACACCTGTATTTGCTCCAAAAGCCGCTGTAACTGAAATACATGTCATTCCTCAGGCCCTTTTCCTGGGGATTGGCCTACAGCACAAATCTCTGGACCAGCTGGAAAAGGAGGTGGAACTGCCCAGCAGTCAGCTGATGGGCCTTTTCAACAGAATCGTCCGCAAAGTGGTTCAGGTAATGTCGTCGTGACAAGTACTGAGCCTGGCACTAACAGTAAGCTGGATCAGAACTGTGTATCTTTAACATGTTGCAAATAATTGACTGTAAATTTCTTTGTAAGATAGGAAGATCCCAGTGGAAAAAGCAGTTATTTATGGCATTGATTTGTGGAGTGTTTTCCCATAGTAGTGCTTGTCTTACGGTTTTAAATGTTGAAATGCCCTGACTGAAATGCTGAGCATACAGCCCCTACTGCCAGCTGAGCCTGAGCTGTTTGTTTATGATTGTTTACTGTGTTGGTGGCATCTCAACTTTTCTTGGGGGGAAAAAACCCTTCTCCAGTGTCATTTAGATGTAGACTTGAAGTCTGGGAAAATAATTGGAATCTTTTGGATCTGGTTTTCTGTCTCTCCAATGTCGGCGATAAAGTGAGTGACGTGATGAGTTCCCAAAGGGCGAGACGGACAGGGTACTTGCCAACTGCCTGCAATTGCTTCCCAAGCCTGGGGCCTCTAGTTCTCAAGGGTCGGGGTACGGTAGCAAAGCTACTGCAGTCTGGCATAGGTTGTTCCTTGGAGGGGTGATTTGCTCAGCATGACGCCCCTATAATTATCTTGAAGAAAATAATGTACAAAAGCCAAACCCGCAGCTTTTAGCTGCAAACACCCATCAGATGGTGTTGTATTAATAGAGCATGTTGTAAGCTACGAGTTCTCATTTATCCAAGTGACACTGAGTGCTGACTGATTTTAGCTTTATTACAAAGCCTGCATATAATTCTGCCTTCAGGAAACAGCCTCGAGCTTTTTATTTCAGTCTGCTGGAGTGCATGAACCAGGAATGAAAAACTGCCTGATAATATTTGCAAGGTTGGAAGAGTCCCGTGGGGACAGGCAGCGCTTCCTATTTATTTTAAAGCAATAACCTAGACGAAACATTAGCAAGTCTTACATGTGTTGGCTTACTTCCTTTTCAGTTGTTCAACACAGTCCAGGAAAAAGCAGTGGAGGAGCAGATGGTGGCCACAAAGGATATTGTAATGGAGCCCACGCTGAAATCTTTACATGATGATTTGGTAATTACGAACTTTCTTCTTGATACATATGTAAACACTTCATGGGGTTCCCTTGGGAGTAGGAGCCTTGTAATCTAAATTTCCTTGGATGGAAAGAATTCCACATCAGGTCTGTCATTTATGGTGGTTAAAACCTGACAGCTTTGCGTTACGTGCTTGTAGTCACGCTTTGTTAGCTTTGTTAATCTGTAGTACAGATTTTTCACAGAACCTTCTAAGATGGTTTTGGAGTTACATATTAAAAGCACATGTATACAAATAACATAAAAATGCAATGATATAAAAGTTTTTTAGCATCGTCTGGTACTTGTTTGGGGGCATGTGCTTCTCTTTCAGAGGGAAAGGCGTTTTCCTTGCATTACGTGGTTGCTGTTGCACTTAGGACTTAATGCATCTTTTGTGCTGTCCTGTTGTAGGAAGAAGCTGCAAAGGAATTCCAAGAAAAACACAAGCAAGAAGTGGGGAAGCTGAAGGAAATGAACCTTACACAGTAAGAATACATCCATATGAGTCTCAGATCCAGTTTTCCCCTGGTGTCTGTTTGAAAGCCAAGTCACTCCAGTGTCTTGCTGAGACAAGGCTGTATTTGCAGTATCACAATCTGCAGCTGTCATGAGTTCATTGCCTGAGAAGTATGTCCTAGCCCTGAGTGTGAACTTACTGACTTCCCTTTCTTTGCTGGTATCTGAACAGAAAGCAAAAGCTTGTGAGTTAGCACATGGGCAGCAGAGAGATCTGTCTGTAGAGGTGTACAACTGAATTGTTGTAGGAGTCGGGGCTGGCTCATCGTTACAGTGCTGCAAAGACAACAGGAATGCTGGATCAGTTCTCAACTCTGTCCCAGGGCATCAGGCATGAGCTCCAGTGTATTCTTCGTTTACCTCCGTTCTCTTTTGTCCCTTAAATGATAAATTATTCATGGCTGTAGCTCTTAGTGTCTGTCTGCCTGTCTTTGTGATTCTGGCTGTGTGGGGTATGTACGTTACACCCGCAGAAGATAGTAGTAAAGCAAGCTGCCTGGCTGTGGGCTGTTCCTCATGTTACAGTTTGCCACGCTTCTAGGAGTCATTAGTTTCCTCAAAGCCCCAATACCCAGGTCCTCTGGTCTGCTATCCAGCTTAGCTGCGTGTCCAGCTCAAGTGAGTGGGGTACCCAGCTAATTTGAATTTTTTTTTTTTAATTTCTTCTTAAACAAAACAAAAAGTCAAAACCCCATGCCAGCAGAAACAGAACAGCCAACCATAGCCTCTTGTACTAACCACAACGTGCACAGATGCCATTTAACTACTGGAGAGCTGGACAATGTGCAGGATACTGAGTTGCTGAACCTGTAATTTACTTGAGGTGTCAGCAGATGTCTCTTTTCCAAGGCCAACGGGAGTTACACAGGCCACTGATTGCTTCCCTTCTCTCTCTCCTCCCACTTTTCATCTTAGAAATCCTGTTTACTCCATTAGCATCCCAGTTGTCTGGTTAAGGTTCTAGATTAATCTCTGTTCAATCTGAGAAAAGGAATAAAGAAGCTTCTTTGAATCTTTGGTTGTCTCATTTGAAGGAAGGACAAAAACTGGGTGTCATTTGAAGTGACTTGCAAGTCAGTCACATTAGGAAGGCAGTATTACCAGAAATTTTTAGAAGTTTTTCATTCCATTTACTAGAGTTGATAGTGTTACATATCTCTGTCATTTTGGGCCATGTTCATTTCTTCACCTAGAAATAGAATTCTGTTCTCCACCACGAGGAAAGAGACAAAAACCTATTTTGAGCACTTTTCAATACAGGTTACAGAAAACTACAGCGGAGGCAGAGCTGTTCGATTGGAAAAGGCTTTGTCCAGTATTGTTCAGCCTTGTATGAACAAAGGCTGGTCTATTGGAAATCTCTGAGAACTTGAGGTGGAGAAAAAACACTCAGTTTTGCTACATGACTGCTTTGCTTAGTTAAAGTGCATCTAATTTCCAGGGTACTTGAACACGTAGACGAGGGACACAGGACATGAGCTTATTTGAGTTGCAATTGTTATCTTCATTTCTCTTTTCAAAAGAGAGAGGTCTTCAGTTTGTCCTGGACTGATGCAATAAAACTGTACCATTAGACCTAATGTAGCCAACTTTTCTTTATAAGCCATTGCTTTCTGCCTCCTGTTTCTTCACCAGCACAGCCATCTCCCCTCTCCTTTCTGGGGGAGAGGGAAAGGAAAAAAAAAAAAGCCCTCAAGCTTTTATAAAGAAAACTTTATAGTGGTTATAGCTCTGGTTGTGGTTGCCAGGCTTAAAGCTGATGTGATTGAAGGTCTGTCTTATAAGAAATTAGTGGTCAAAGTAGAAGTGTACACCCCTGCTATGGGAAGTGTAACTGTTGTGGTCTTATTTTTTGCTTTCATAACAGATGTACTCTACTCAGCACTCTGCTTTTCTGGTGAGAGGCTTTCATAGAATGCTTCTGTGATGCTTACAATAGGGGCTCCTGAGAGAATGTCATTGGATGCTGACCAGCTCTGGATGGGGACAGTTGTTGGTTGCTATTGACCTAGTCTGGGCTGAGCCTGCTGACAGAGTCGTGACAAGCTGTTGTATCCCTTTGCCAGTCTAATTTTCTACGTGTTTCCAAATACTGATATGGTTGGGTGCCCACACAGGGGCTCACTTTGAAGAGTAGCTTGTGCCTCACCTTTTTTTATTTTTATTTTTTACTCTGTGCTAGCAATTTTACTTGGATTTTCCTTTACCTTTTTCACTTAGATATATTATCCGGGGTGATGACGAAGAGTGGAACGAGGTGCTGAGCAAAGCAGGACAGAACGCTTCCGTCGTCAGTTTGAAAAGGTTAAGGAAGTTGAAATTCTCCACAGAGATCTCCCTGGGTTTTCCTGCTGGCTTTATTATCTATCACAATGTTTTTCAAGAAGAACAAAGTGGAAGAGTTAAATGCAGATGAAATGAACTCAACAGCCCTGATCGAGGCAGAGTTTTCCTGGAGAGACTGAGCGCTCACCGGGTTACTCAGTGGTTCCTCTGACATCAGGGCTGCTGCTCTGAGTTGTGGGTTGCTCTGGGGTGCTCTCCTGTCTTCATGGAACTCGGTTGCTGACAGTAACGTTGTTCTGTTGGCGTGGTTGTCACCCTGATCGCACACAGAAGTCGGTACTTGGGTCACTTCTAATGAAAGAATTCATTCCACGCCCCTGTGCCCTTTGCTTTGGGGGAGCTAGCACTGGGTGGGAGCCTATGAGCTTCCCATTGGAGAAAATGCAAATTGAGGGAAGAAAAAGTCTTTCAAATTTGAGCTTAAGCCTGCAGAATATTGAGTCTGTGTCTCTGCAGTTCCTTCCTTTTCATCTATCCTCTTTCTTTTACCTTGCTCAGCATGGAGCCTTTCCTCATCTTTTCCTTAGGGATTTATAGTTGAGGCTTGCCTGCTTGCTTATTTCCCCTTCCTGGGGTGCCTGACAGCTGAAGTAATTATGTGATCTCATTCCACCCTTCCTATATTCATGTTGGTTTTCATGAATGCTGGAAGCAGTGAGTTTCCAGAATGAGACATACAGGAATGAGAGCCCTGTCAGTGCTTACAGAGGTCAGAGCTCCAGTGTGTTTGCTGCAGTCAGAATGTAGTAACCATATCTCCATGTAGACCCTCGCCCCCTCTGACAACAGAAATTCCTCAGCTGATGGGAATCTAAGTGTATGTTTAACAGATAATTTTGTTCCTGTTTCCCAGTGAGAAGAAGAGAAAATTGGAAACAGCAAGAGGACCCAAGCAACAGAAGAAATTTAGGAAGAGTAAAGATACAAAACAGAAGTGGAAGAAATGACTTTGAAACCAATCAGTGAACTTGAATTAACAAGTGCCGGGTCTGTACTTAAGAACTATTCTCCTTTAAATCTAAAGACTTTCTTTCAGGGGGATGAGAGCTGAAGGGAAGGAGAACCCTTCGAGGTGTTTTTAACGTGTTAGTACTACGGGAAGTACAGTGACACTGCCTGGAGACAGCCTGTGATGACTTGATGAAGTGTGATGGCAGAGCTTGCCTGAGACGCTGCGCAAGGCAGTGGCTTGCTCTTGAGGGCGCTTTAGGGGTTACAGAGTTTCCATTCAGAGGGGTCCAATCCATCTGTAAACCTTCCCACATCTTAATGATTGGTGTCTTTATTAAACAAAGAGTTTGGACAACAAAGGGTGTGAAGGGTGGAACTGTGTTAGCCTTTGGTATGTGACTGGTGTTTTGCCTTGCATCAGTCTTGATATATGCAGCTCCTGGTTCTGTAGTCCTTCCGCTCCTTTGTAGCTTGAGGGCGTTTTCAGTGTGAAGGACAACTGACTTTGTGTTTGGGGCTGGCAGCTCTGAGCACCAACCACGTTGTCCATTCAGACTCATGATGTGGTCCTTGCTCGCAGGAGTTCAGAGAACACAATGAACGCTCCGATTTTTGGAAGGCAGTCTGTAGTTCCTACTCACTGTGCTCCTCCAGCAGCTGTAATAAAGGCTGCTCTTGTCCATTCACACTTGCTTACAAGGTCTCAGCATTCCCACAGCTCAGCAATTTACATTTCATTAGCAGGTGCTGGGAAAGCTGCTTTGGCCATTCTCTGTCCCTGCTGTCTGCTGACCTAGAGCTGCTGCTTGGCTTTGGTGGACAGCTCTGTGTTAAGGTGGCCAGGAAATCAGCACTGTCTTACTGACACCTGGCTGTGGTCATTTTCTCCTTGAACTGGGCACCAGTTGAGCAGACAAGCCTCCCAAGTCCCCAGCTCCACTACTGGCAGTAAATACGTACCACTCTCTGACTGCTGCCTGTCAGACTCTGGAGGCTTCAAAGCCAGGGCAGACCTTTGACATAGAATGTCCCTGTCCGAAACACTGAGTGCCCTGGTGCGTTGTCTTGGTGGCGTTCTGCCTTCGTACCCTTGAGGCTTGGAAGGAGAGACTCACCTACAGCTGACACACAGCTGGTACCTTCCTCTGCCTTGTGGGGGGGAAAGCAGCCCATGAAGGCTTGGTGAGGGGCCCTTTATCACGTAGCTGGGTGAAAGAGCAGCATTGGCAGCCTGCAGAGGTGAGGAGGTGGCTGCCTGCCCCGAACAGCTCTGAAGAAGTTGCAGAAGCAGCAGACACTGCAAGAAGTGTGAGGTTCTTCCCAGCTGCCCATGAAGTGCTCAGGAGAAAAGGTGAGTGAGTTTACTCTCTGGTTGTGCTGTTGTTCTTGTTAAAAGGGTAAGTGGTGGCCCTGTAGGGAGAAGGGTGAAGAGCTACAACCCTTTGCTTTGGGGCACAGGCTCTGTCCAGATGCTGTCAGTCTCTGAATTGTGACAAGGAACCAAATAGTGTGGCAGTGAATGTTACAGTGGGCTGGGGCAGGAGGGGCTGCAGCTTGTGCTGGAGCCCTTTCAGGGAATGCTCTCTGGTTAGGAGAGGAGTGCCCAGAGGAGAGCGGCTCCACAAGCAGGAGTGGCAGTGGCGTGCCTGGGCCTGGAGACTGCCTCTAGCATGGAGACTGCAGCTTCTGAAGCATTTCCCATGTGTACCTGTGGGAGGGAGGTTTTCTGATGTCTTTCTTGCTTAGCTCAGTTGGAAACCTCTTGAATCGGTCACGTTTGCCTGAGGGATGGTTACGGTAGCTAAAGGGGGTTTATAGATTGCTCCGAGCTGGTCGCATCCCTCTGCCATCTGAGGAGGTGACAAAGAGGTGCTTGAAGAGGAGGTTGGGTAAGGTATCAAACGGTTACTGACCACGCATTGGTTACTGACCACGCATCGTTGGCTTCCTGCTCTGCTTGGCGACACTCACTGGGGTTTAACTGGCTGCAAGTCAAAGCTGTGAATGCTGTCAGAGCCCTTTTAAAGCACGTTGAAGCTTGGTGCTTGCAAAGCAGCGCTGATTGATTACTTCAGGTCCTCTAACCAATGCAGCTCGCTGGGTTTGTTCAGCCAGGTGACACTGTTTACTCGCTCTGAGTCTTAGTGTCTCACAGGTGACAGTAGCGGGAGGTTTGGTGTTCTACTGCACACTGCTACTTGCGCTAAGAAAGTGCTGATTGAACTTGCCTACAGTGTCCAAGTGTTGCAAATCACAATGTGTGTCTCAGGAGGGCTGTTAAACTTGGCTTCTACTAATGGGCTCAGAAGTATGGTTTAAGAGCAGCTTTATTACAGAACACCCACGTGCTGCTAGGGCTCAGAAACACATTTGTGCTTTTAAGGCTCAAACAGCCAAGAAGTTAAAAAAAAAACCTAATTCCTATTTTTAATGAAAAATATGTCAAAGTTTCTGTTTATTTATAAGGCCGTGCTAAATAGCTGTGAAGCAGAGTATGAATTCAACTGTCCTCTGCTGCTGCTGGGGCTGTGCCAAAGCCGTGACCCGCGTGTGGCTGCGATAATGTCGTTACTGTGTAAGCCTGAAGTCACACTGAGGTTTTTGGTTGTTTCAGGACATAAGGCCTCATGCTAGCAGGCAGCACTCAACAAAAACTTCAATGCCTGACTTACTGGCGCTGTCCTGGGGAAAGTACGTTGGGAGCTTCTGTGAGGACAGCCCAGGAAGACTTCTTGTAAACTGCACATCGAGGTGCAAGGCAGCAGGCAAAATTAAATGGGATACTGCAGGCAGATCAGAATTCTGCCATTAGCTGAGATATTTGTGGAGCTGCCTCCGCTCCTTTCTATAGGCTGCAGTAATTCTTGCTTGGTGGACTGGGTGCACTGAGGTGTTGTACGAGACTTGGAGGGTTTGAGCTGTGCGTGTGCCCCTCTGTTTCTGAGTGGGGTGTTGTACTGAGGGACAGTATTGCCGTTGCTACTGAAGACGTGTGCATGCAGTGGAGCCGTTCTTTCTCAGGTTTTCCGTGTACATTTTATGATTCCTGGCAGCTTCTTGGATTCCTCTGCCTGTCTATTGCTCTTTGAACAGCAAAGTGGAAAAAAGCCCTCAGATACTAAAAAAAGTGAGAGATGTGGATTTTTACTTTTTAACGAGTCTAGTCAAACCACATTTTCCTCTGTCTGCGCTTTCCATCAGGCAAGCTGGGTTACTATTCCAGCTAGAGTAAGGGCTAGCTGAATGCAATCCAACAACAGAGCAGGAGTGCATGTCTTTCTGTAGGCAGCAGCACACTAAGAATGCAACACAACGTAAGAGCCGAGAAGACAGTGAGTTCTCTTATTGTCACTTGTGGGATGGGGTTGGTTTTGAGCCTGTCTCTCCCTCTGACTAGACATTTCTGGACCCGGATCCCCTGCAGATGGTGCTGTGAATGCTTGATGGAGCTGGTGTTCTGGGAGTGCAGCACAGGCACTGACCTGCAGGCAAAGCCAGCTCAGCTGTCCCTGCCTCCTCCCCTGCTCATCCAAGGGACAGGTCTTCACTCAACCCAGTCACTGCATGCATTAGTGTTTTAAACCCATCAGGTCAGTTTATGGCCTTTTTTTCAGTGCCCCCTTGGGTCACTGCTCTGTCGCATTGCTGCAGGTTAGTGCTCTCCTCTCCTGTGCCCAAGCGAGCTTGTTTCCCTGCAGTGATGCAGTGCTGTGGCTAATTGGAGGAAAAGGGGAAAGCCACGTATAGCTGAGCAGCTCTCTGCAGGTGGTGGGTAGATGTGACCTAGTTGTCAGTGGAATCATCCTGCTTGCTCGGAGACCCGTGAGCTATTTTGACAGCTGGAGGGAGCTGACCTCTGCAAGGTATCTGGGAGGAAGTAAAACCGGTGAAGCTGAGGATCTGCCCCGGTGCTGTGAGCAGGCTGCACTGTCAGGAGGGGTTCTGCCTCCCACGGCTGCGTGGAAAGTGAAGGCTGGTGTACTGGATAGGGGCAAGGCGTAGAAGGGGCAGGAGGAAGTTATGCCTTTTCCATCTGCCCATCGCGATGCTCCTTTGGGAGTTGCTGTTGCTTCCATGGCTGGATTTTTGTTTGACTGTGTCACTACTGCGTCTCTCTATATATATAGTCTCTGAGTCACGAGCCCGTCCCTTGGTAAGGGACCAAAACTCCACGGGCCCTGTGGCGTGTTTTCCACTGCCTGCACAGTGTTAGCAGGCAAATAAAGGGTGGTGGTGAGGGACACAGGTGGCCTTCTCCTCCCTGAGCCAGACATGGGGACAGGAGTGTTGGGTGGAAGCCTGTGCTCAACCTAGTGAGCTGCATGTGTGAACCGATGAGCGCTGAGAGCCCCGGGACCGTGGGTAGCGCTGCAGCCCAGCTGTTGTGATCTGCCCTGCTCGATTGCTAGTCACTGACGGCAGCAAAGCGGGGAGCGCTGAAATGGCTGCAGCTCAGGGGCTGGGCCGGGCAGTGCTGCAGCGGCTGGCAAGGCCTCTCTGCTCCCTCTGCTCCCGTTTTTTCATCATATGACAAACCCCCTGGGTTTGGTTTTCTCCCCCTGGCTCCTTTGCTTGAGCCCAAAGGGCCAAGTGAGTTATTCTCTCTGCTGTGGGGTGACGGAGCCCTCGCACCCAAACCTGCCCGTCAGAGAGGCAGGTTTAGCTTCCGAGTCCCTGGCCCTGGGCCGTGGCGACAGCAGCTTGCTGCCCGTTCCTCGGGGAGGCCACGCGCTCCTCTAATATCTCCCAGTGTCTCCTTGGGCGTCCCCGTTACGGCAGGTGCAGGAAGTAACGTCTGGCTGCTGGGGCAGCATTTGGCGAGGGCAAAGGGCCAGTTAGTAGCGGTGCCGCATTAGCCGGCGCTTGCCTGCTGTGCAAAGGCTTATTAGAAACAAAAAGGGTTTATTTTAGTCTGAAAGTCATCGAGCCTGTTCAGGCAGATGTGTGAGCTCTATTTATTTCCTCTGCTCCATGAAATGATGTCATTATGGCCGGCAAAGTTCTGTGCTTCCCCAGAGCTGGGCAAACTGCTGCGTTACTTTCTAGGGCTCCAAGGGCAGCGCAGTGTAGAACAGAGGCAGCATGCAGTGTGAGTTTCATAAGGAATTCCTATTTAATCTGCTTGTTCCAAAGGGACTCTGAGGTCTCTGTATTCCTTGATTCTTGAGAAGGCGTGTAAATCACGTGCAAAGAACTGCAGGGACAGCAATTCCTTACAGACCTGGGCGTCGGGTCTTGCTCCACCAGCAGTGATGCGACTCAGAGCCCTTTGTGCTGGTGTGTGATGGGCAACTGGAGGAAAGAACAGTTACAAAGAGATTCTCAGAGCCCAGTGCAGGTTCTGGCTGTGTTAGTGGTTTCTTCTGATCTGTGTGTAGCATCCTGAGGGTGTACCTGAGTCCTGTCTGGGTAGCACCAAATCCAGAGTTACACCTCAGCTGTTATCCCCAAACTTGGTAGGGGTCTACAATATTTATGGCCGCCCTGCACCCACCAGAGCCTGCTCAGCCTTCTGGGGCCCTTGGGCTTGAACCTCTACAGCTGGTGCCTGCTTTAACCCTTGCTGCCTCCTTTCCTGCAGAGAAGAATCCTAGAATTGGGAGTTTTCTTAGACACTACGATATATCGGCTGCTTTTTGATGAAAAGCCAGGGAAAATGCAAGTTAAACTCCTTACTTCAAAAACGTTTGAGCTTAGGAAAGAGAAATGAATGCCTCCTCATCCTTTCTTTTAAAGCATCAAGCTAGGTGTGTATAACAAAGAAAACTTCAGGTGCTAGAACTGTCACAACCTTTTAAAGACACTGAAGAGGTGTCTTTAAATATGGGGGTGTTTTTCTCATCGTTAGAAGAGCAGAATAAATAACAGCAGCATGTATTTTAAAATTACGTTGTTAATAAAATCCCGGTACATTTACATAAATGACAACATTAATGTACAATCAACAAAGCATTGTAATATTACAGAAACAAAGGAGGACCTACAGATTTGTACAGATAGCTGGAGCAGCTACTTGAAAATACTTTCCAAGATAAAGCCTTTTGTGGTATTTTTCAGGTAGAGCAGTGATAATTTTGAAACACCTTCATGGCTTTCTGATAATAAATAGGGTTATTGAAGCTGGTGATCTCCAGAAGCGGCTGTTGTACCTCAAGCAGGAACTGGGAGTGTGCCCTGGCTGACTTGTCACCTTGACAAGGCGCTCTTACCCTTGCACAAGCACACTGCCTCTGGTGTCAATCCTTTAGGAATGAGGCAATGTCAGAGTCTGATGCATTTGTTAGGAGATGCTGGCATTCATCTACCTCGATGCTGCCCTTCATCTACCTAAACCACGTCTTACGTCGTGCTTTGGAGCTCAGGCCTAGCTCAGCCTCCTTCTTCCAGTGTGTTTAGTTACAATGATTACTAATTGTTGGATTTCTAAGAAGCAGTAGTTGCCAATGGAAAATTTGCCTTCCTCTACTGTCACCCACCTATAATGAATGAAAAAGTCTTTGCAGGTGTTTTTGGGGGGTGTGCAAACAAAGATCAGTGGGAATAACCAAAGGTCTTTCCTTAAAGCTATTGGTAAGAGCAAAGTCTGTGTCTTTACACTAGGAACTGCCTGCCTGGGGTTGGGGTTATTTAAAACTAAGCAAAAAACCAAACAAACCCAAAGCACACGCACACAAAAACATTGCTGCAGACACAGAACTGTAGGTTGAGCTGTGTCCTTTTAGTTTTCCTAAGTCAGCGAGAAGGCAGCCTAGCATGAGTCCTCCTGGAACAGGAGTGTCTGTCTGCTGTGAGCCAAGGAGAAACATGAATCTTGGGGCGTTCAAGTGGAGGCACCTCCAGAGCTGCTGCCGAAAGGTCGGACTGCAGCGTGCCCCTGGGACTGGGCAGGGCTGCGCTGTGCCCCGTCCCCTGAGGTAGCGGCTATGTGGAAACATCATTCCATAGATGGGGCTGTGGTAAGTGGAGAATCAGAGCTCCAGAGAGAGAACAAACCATTGAGCTGGATGTTCCTCGGGGTCTTGGGGAGACTTTTATTGCTATTTATGCTATTGGACAGTCTTTCAGCATAGTGCTAACTCCTGTTACACCCGAGTCTCTTAGAAGGCCTCTCTGATGGGGTTGTGTCTTACAGATAACAGTCACAAACAGGTTTTATTGGTGAAAATGATTGGGACTATCAAGCCTTGACAGGGAAAGGGCAGACTTTTCTCTTCCCTCCTTAAACTGGATTCAGGTTAATAACTAGCACAGTGAAACCATATTTAAAAACCAAAGCACTTCCCTCCCTGCCCCAGCTCAGTTCTTCATACTAGGTTTAAAGAGTGAGCAATTTCAGAGTTAGTACTTGTTTCTACTCAGCTTTGAAAATCTATGAAATCTCTCTCTCTCTCAAGGTGCAAACATGTTGGGGGAAATCTGGTACCCGAGTCCCTCGGCACGTACAGACACTGATGCTTGTTAGCAGTTTGTGTAGACCAGCCTTTGTGTTCAGACAGATGATGTGGTGAGCAGGCTGTAGGGTTAGAAAACTCCCTCTATGCAGCCTGTTGGCAAGTAAAACATCTACAGGTATAAACTAGGTGTCCATTGGGTGCAGGCAGACACTTAAGACTACGCATTAGGTGTTGGGTCTAAGCAAATTGCCTCACATCTCTACAGCCCTGCATTGTGCTTGTTGAAATGGGAGCATTGATCTGTGGTTCGGGTTCATCACGTGGATCCTCAGTTCTTGTTTGAGCTGTGACAGTGTTTCTGTGACAGTAGTAGCACAGAGAAGCCAGCTCCCCTCCATCAGCTGGCCGAGGCACAGCACCCTTGCCCAGGGACATCTGTGGTGGGGGAGTTTCAGCAAGATCCAGAAGACAAGGAGGAAAGCTGCAGCTTTGCTCAACACTGCATCCGCGTGCAGTTCGAACCAGCGCTCCAGCTTCACACTCTGGAGGTGACGTACACGGAGTGCAGGCGGACAGCCAGGGCCACCTGCAGGTCCCGCAGAGGGTCCAGGCCCTGCACCTTGCTGTTCCTGCCGTAGATGAGCTGCTTGAACGAGTCCTGCTCTAGAAGGCAGCTCATGTGTTTGAGGAAAAAGCCTTCGCAAAAAGAGGCAAGTTCAGGCGCGTTGTGAATCTGCAGGAGGGATGAAGATCAATTAGCCTTTTCTGTGGCACAGACCTAAAGGACGTGCCCACACTTAATTCTAACACAGTTCCCACTAATCTCTAGGACAGGCAAAGGCCAGTGCTAATAGTGGAAAAGCACTGAAAGGAAACCAGTGATGGCTGATAACTTCTTTTGGTGCTTTCTGCGGGTGCAGTGTGAGCAGGGAGGCATCCAAGCTTCTTTTTAATTCCTTCCCCTGATGGCCTGCTGTTGGCAGAGCCCCTGGCCTGCGCTCCAGCCTCTTAAAGGAGCAGAGCAGCTGGTTGATGAAGTGGCCGATACCTGTTTAGCTGTGCAAGTGGGGAGCTCGTGTGCCGCAGCATAAGCTCCGCGCTGCCAGATGGCACGCACAGCTCACAGCAATGAGAATACGGTTCATGGGATGCGAGCTTAACGCCTGGAGAAAGGAGCTGAACGTAGGAGAACAAGGATGTGGCACTTGTAAAAGAGGTTAGATGGGTTTCTGGCCGTGATCAGGTTCCTTTTTCTTCAGGACCAGTTGGGGAGGCTCGGTAATAAGAGCACAAAGAAACTCAATTCAGTATTAAGAAGCACTGTGCGTGCACACGCACACCCATTTCTGGGAACTTTGTGCAAATAGTAATGTAAGAAGCAGTACTAAAGCAAGAGCAGTAGGTAATGTGCTCCCTTCTGCTCCCCCACTATTATATTTTTAGGTCCTGAAGAAAACCAGCCCAGTGTGAGGGTCAGAAATCAAAAAGGATCAGCACGTCACTACACAGAATGTAAAGACGCCCATCATTATCAGCCCTTGGTGTAGTCCTGCTTGTCTTTAAGGGATCTGTCCCTGCAAACCTCCAGGAATGACAGAGTATTTCTCCATGATTTAACTGATAACAAGGGTTATTTGCTATAGAGGTGGATATGTGTCACACAACAGAGGTTCTGCTAGTTCTGGAGCTGTAAAGAACATATTTTGGCAGTGAGAGTGCGAGGAAAGGGTTTACTTAGTTGCTGCACTATGATCAATTGCCCCTGCTGCTCTGAGGATTTGAAGCTCTTGGGCTTTGCTGATATTGCTGTATCAGCCTGCTACAACACCTCTTCCCTGCTCGGTAGGGATCCCACATCAATTTCCTATGTGATTGCTTTGGACAGAAAACACAGCAGGGCTGTGTAGGACTTCATAGACTGGAACTCCACAACAGCATCTCGATCCAGTGGCAGTGAGGACAGTTACCAGCACAGCAGGTGCCTGCGTGCTGCTTAATTGTGATTCATAAGTATGGCAGTTTGGCATTTACCTTTGCATATTTATAGATGTTAACGGAGTTCTCCATGCTGATGGTCTGGGCGCAGAGGATTTCGCAGTGTCTCTGGAGGCCATCCAGTTGGAACAGGCTGGCAGCCGACAACAGCTATCAGGACAAGAAAAGCTGCTTGAGATCATGAGCCTTGAAAGGCTTTGAGGGAAGGGAAATGGACAGAGCTGATGATTTCCTCTCTGAACAATCTCTAGCTCCCTGTTTGAATGGCCAAGTCCTTATGAAAGAGCAGAAAGGCCACTCGAGGCCTAGCTAAAGCACCAGATCTTCCCTCTTAGCACAGGCTTGCTCCTCCTGCAGGAACTGCAGTTGTGTGATCTGTTACCAAGACCTGTGACCTCTAGGCTGCTCAAAGCCCCTTTCCTTCTTTCCCTCAGAAAACCCAACAGCTGAGTGTAATTTTTAGCTTTGATGTCACCAGCGTGCTTGTGCCTGAGCAGCATTACTGTAAAAGTTGTAGCAGGGACGTGGTCTTAGACCAACCTTTACAGTGTCATCAGCTGCTCTGCACAAGTTTAGGTTGAAATTGGCCATTTCTCCTCATTCCCCAGCCCCATGGCGTTTAGCCTGCCAAACCAGCACTGCCACATCAGCCGCACCGTTTCTGCGCCCCACCGAAAGCGCAGCACCCCTGCTCCCTCCTCCCAGGGCAGAGAGCAAAAGGAGGCTTCCACCCATCCCAGGGATTTCCCCCTGCATCCCATGGACGTAACCAAACGTCACTGGCAGCTCTTGTTTCCCAGCAGTGGCGTTTCGACACCTTTAAGCTGGTTGCAAAGTGGTACGCGGCCTCCCGGGCTGGCAGCCTGCCCTCAGCTCCCGGATCCTGCCTTTCCAGCTCTGCTTACGCCCCAGTGCGCCTGGCCAGGCTTAGAAGAAACCGCTCTCACCTCCAAGATGTCAGTGGTGGGAATTTCCATCGATTCTGTTCCTCCGTAGTATAAATACTGCATCAGCATCTGAAATGGGAAGGAGGCCAGGCCTGAGGCTGCTACCCCTGCAGTCACCAGGGGCTGTGAGTGGCTGTGCTGCCCGGCCTGAGCAGACGGGAATCGCGTGGTCTGCTGGCTCTCGCCTCTACTGCTGGCTCTTGGTTTTTTTCCCCTAGCATTGCAAATCTGCTGCTTTCTGCTATTCTTTTCTTCCTTGGGCTCTGAAAAGGGCCCCATTGAGGATTTTAGGCTGAGGGTGACAGCGTGTCTCTGAGCAACGCGAAGGGCCTTGTAAAACGGTTCTTAGGATCGGGTTTTGTTGAGCCTCGCGGGCGGTCCCAGGCAGAGCGTTAAGCTAGCTGGAGCCCCAAACAGCCCCGCCGTGAGCGTGTGAGTGTCCCAGGGACCTCCCAGCCACTCACCACCCCTGCTGTGCTTCTAATCAGCTTCCAGCCCCCTTGTCAGGGCCAGAGGAAAAGGCCTAATTGTTTGCAGGGAGAGCAAGAGGCAGCTTCTGCTCTTTGATCTACACACGCACACCCCCAGCTAAACCGGCACGGTCCCATCTAGGGGAGGACTAGTTCTGGTGTTGGAAAGAGAAGCCATTCCAGGGTCCTGGGCGAGCAGGTGTGGGGGCTGCACGCTGTCCTCATACCTTCTAATGCTGGCAGTAACTAAACTAAGCTGCTACTTTTAAAATTGCCTCATTTGTGTAACGGAATTACAGGGGAGCAAAGCTGCCTTCCAGCAAAGCCCCAAGCAGGACATGGGTCTCTGATGTCTGTAGGATGCCATCCTCTCCTTAACTTGTCTGATGTTATTTACCACCAGATTGTTTAATTCTGTTAAGTATTTCACTGGCTTAATTCTTTTTGGTTTGTTGCTCTTCCTGGCAACACAAAAGTTTATCTTTAGAAATGTCTGACATAAAAATGTTGTTAAGGAGACTTGTTTTATTACATTCAACTACATTTTCTTGTTTGGGTCATGGCCTGAACTGGAAAACTTGGCTGTCATCTATCCAGCAGAACACTTGCATAGCCCCTTGCAAGCAGAACAAGGATTTTCTTATGGTCAACTCAAGGTGAGATGACAGTACTGCTGACCAAGAGCTTTGCTTGTTTTGTTTGCTTATAAAAAAAGGGAAAGCCTCAGCCCTGCAGTGAAACAGTTGCACAACCTATTCTGGACTTTGGAGTTCCCTGTTCTGTACCTTTCTTCTAAATTTGAAATCCAGATCTGGAAAGCTGGAATAACTTAACTATCCCATTTCACTGACTTGCTTTTTCCTCGGGTGTGCGTTAAGTAAATTATTCTCCACCCTGAGCAAACCTCCCTTAGGTCCATTAAGTATAGAAATGTCCTAAAAGCAAAATGTGATTCCCAATTTTGAGCCTTTATTGACAGGGACACCACTGATCTCTGATCCATCTGAGTTACTGTGAAGCCTGGCAGTCCACCTGCTGTAAATAAGTTTACTTTTTGCTTAGCACAGCATGAAAATGATGCCTTAAAAAGCATGAAAATGGTGTCCCAGAAGTATAAAACTACTTCCAGTAGAAGACCAATTTCTACTGCTTTATGGAGGAGCAGCTGCCTAGAAAGAAAATAAGAATATCGTCTGGAGGGGTTTCTGTTTTAAGGTTGATCCTAGCTGGAAAGTTTTAACAAAGATCAGAATATCCTGAAATAGTGGTGTGTTGAAAATGAACAACATCTTTACTTGTAAGTCACTGGTGACATTAAGTCTTGCATAGCACCCAAGAAGATGAAAAGAAAGAAAGGGTGAAGTTACATACCTTGAAAATATTGTATTTCATGTCACTGATTTCAACGGTCTTGCTGCCGTGGCCGTCGTGTTCTGTTTTATTGGTCATGAGCGTCTTAAACCTGAGAAAGGTGTAACAGATTCCTGCATTAGTGCTCCACGTGCTCATGACCTGCTGACCAACAGCCTGCACAAGGGGAAAATAAAGATCCTTCCTTGTTCCTGTTTACAGGTTGACAGTCAAAGCATTTCCTTCAATTTAATGACAGTTTAGAATGTCAGGGACAACCTAACCTGGAAATCGCTTGGGTCTCATCTGATGCCCCCAGGATAGTTATGAAACACTGTTAGTATGCAAATAAAGAGAGAAAGAAATATGTAACTGCAAGTGTACCAGGGCAGGAGTGAGATTTCCAGGAAATAAGGAGCAAGCATAGCTCTAGCTAGCAAACTCAGAGAGGGAAAAGGGGAAGGAAAATGTGGCTTGGTCCTGCAGACCTCAACTATGGTCTGTAGTCTGTGTCCTTAACTTGGTGCCTCACTGCAATGAGAGCTAGTGAAACAAATGAGAGAGTGAAGAACAACCCACCCTTTAACACTTAGCTGTGAAGAGCAACTCACCTGTTAGATGCAGTAACCAGCAGGACTTTGTGAGCATAGAAGAGCTTTCCTTCCACCAAGAAAGTCACATCAGACATTTCTTTATTGTTTAGAAAGTGAGGATCTGTTAGGGTAAGACAACAAAAAGAGGTATGTTTTGGAACTGTGGATACTTTAAAAATCACCAGAACAGTATCACAAGAGCGTCACTGCTCAGGTGAGCTCTTACCTAGCCGAGCTGGCAGTGTCTTTCGGATTTCAGGGATGCTGGGTATCGGGCTGCTGCCGTAGCAGTGGGTGAAGATGGATGCAAGCTGCTGGTTGATGGAGTCATTCTGTAAGGAGGATGGAACAGGTATCATTAATGGGCACTCGGTACTGAGCAGGTTTCAAACATGCGGTGTAACAGCTCACTAGAGGCTTATAGCAACTGCACCCTACAAGAATAACCTCTGAGCAGAGGGACAAGCACGTGACCTGAACACGTGCACTCTGACAGAATGTTCTCAGCAACAGTTTATGGGCCACTGTAAAAGAGCCCATCAGCAACAGCTCATCCTTCCGCTTCTCTGTTACAGGTAAGCCCTTGGGCAACGTGTTCTCAGCAAGATTTGATTTATGCTGGCAGTTGACTGCCAGATACCAAGTTCTGGTTCCTTGTTTGCAACTGGCTTTACTGGTAGCCAGTTGTATCTCCTGCTTTTGATTTAGAGGACAAATCAGTGTACGCGCAGTGACCAGTTATGGAGGTACCAAGAGCAGTATACACTGTCTGCACCTTCCAAATGCATCCTGCCTGCAGTGGGAAGGTAGGCACCCCCCTCCCACCCCAAGGGCAGCAGCCTCTTGGTAGAGAACGTGGTGGTCAGGTGGGTGAACTTATCTGCTAAATGGGGCACAGTGTGGGTCAGGTCTGTTTGAGACAGGCCTTGAAGAGCAAGGGGAAAGCCCATCACAGGCAACTGTTAAGTAAAAGAAACAGGCAGAAGGAAAATGTTGCTGAACAAAAGCGTTGGTCAGAAACCTCCTGGGAGATACCCCAGAGAGGCCTGAAGTGCCCTGATAACGTGGCGATAACTTCCCGTTACATCCACACAGTTCCCAAAGCCAGCTGCTGAGCTGGACTTCAGCAGAAGAGCTATCACTTCTGTTGAAATTCATGTCCTTACTGTGAGGATCACTTTTGTGGGCCGCATATGAACTCGGATACATGCTGCCGGGGCCGTTTCCATAGCACAACTCCCTGGGGACTCGGCAGAGGCGTTCGCTTGCTCTTGCACACTACCATACACAGTAGCAAAAAACCCAACACTGGGGTTTGATACTGTTACAAAAGGAATCATAATTACTTTGCTGGTTTTGAGGATATCAAACATGAGCTGCAGCCCTTCATTAACCAGTTCTTCATTATAGTCCTCCTCTTTAATGGTGACAAATTCCCGTAAGAGGGTCTGCACGACTGAGTAACGAGACTGGTAGAAGGTTGTCCGCAGTGACTCGATCCACACGTGGAGCTTCCATGGGACTCCTGCAACCACAGCAAAAAAGCATTGAAAGAAGATGGTTTACTGAAGTACCTGGAGTAGGTAGTTCTGTTCCTTACTAACACTTCACAACACATCTTTACATCCGCCCTAACAGCAGATAAGTTTTTGCCTTTACATTAACAATGACAGAACCGAGAAGTGACTTGTCTAAGCAGCAGAGGACTGGTACCAGGACTGTAAGTTGGAACTTCTTGCTGATGGTTCCTGGTTGTGTGTTTGGCTTCATGATTAGTCGGAACTACAAAATAAATTTGAACTGAACTTAGAAGAGTTACCTATCCCATGCAAATGTGGCATGAGGTCTTCTTTCTTCTGGTTACCTCAGTCTAGACAGACAAGCTTCAAAGCTGCTCTTTCCGACCATGAGATCAAATTCCTTCTTTCACCTTAAACAACTGAATCTCTGATGTTAGCTTGGTGTTTGAGACCAGCCTCTTTAACACTGAATTTTAGGTGTCAGAGTACCTGACAATGATACATGCCCTTTGATACTGGGGAACAGAGGATCCAGCCAAAAGTGAGGGATGCCCCAGATCAGTGGGAATTCGAAAAAATTTGTGAGCAGCCTTAAACACTTTATGGAAACTAGTTGTCTAATTTAATAAGCTCAGCAGTTGGGGTTACAGAACCTTCTCCAATTGAAAGGGTCAGGGAGAAAAGCTTTTCATGCCTTAAATGTGTGTGATGCTTAAAGAAAACACCTTACCGAGTGTCCTGAGCTCCATGGTGATGTCTACGTAGCCGTGCTCGGCACTGTAATACATGGCCTCCTGCAGAGCCTTCATTCGTGTTTTACACAGCCTGACTTGCCCCTCGCTGGAGCTGCCCTGGCTGGAGGTGTCACTCTCCACACCCTCAGCTAAAATCTCCTCCAGTGAGAGGACATCTCCCTTCAGCTGCTGGGGCTGGGTCAAGAGCTTGCGCAGAACATTCCTGAGGAGGAAGAAGAGATATCACTTAATAAACAAAATACCAATGATTTGGACAGGACCACACTGGTCTGGGTTTAGGGGTCTGGATTCATAAGGGAATTATTTCCTTCCCAAAGCCAGACAGCTGGCTCAGCTGGGGCAGCATTTAAAATGCTCATCCTGCCCTATACCATGTGCTGGAAATTGATGCTCTGCTAGCAAGGGCAGAAGAGGAGAGACACTCTGCTCCTGTACCTCGGTGGTACCAGGGCTTAGGTCCAGGTTGGGACACGCTGGGTTTTACTGCAGCCTATACTTGGGCATAGAAGCATGCTCCCTTCTGCCAGCCCCCAGCATGGATATGTCTTAAGCTCTGAAGTAAGACATATCAGAGAGGGTCTTTTAGGACCCTTGCTGGTTCCCTGTGTGACCATCTTTGAGCACTGATATGTTGTTTTAGTCAGTCCCACTTCCTGTACCAGTAAATAGGAACCATTAAAAAAAATAAAAAGAGATAGATCTGCATCACTAAATCCAGAGAGAAATGTTTTTACTGGGTTTTTATTTTTGATTGGAATTTCACACAGAGGTTGCAAGAAAGAGGCTTTCTTGTTTGTGTGCCACCACTTTTGAAAGCTCACATCACTGGTGTCCCCATGGACAGCTGGAGCCATCTGCAACAGCCCTTCCCGGTCCCAGCAAGTCCTTAGCACTCGGCTCAAGGCCAGGTTGGATGGGGCCCTGGGCAGCCTTATGTAGATCCAGGCCTGGAGGTTGGTGGCCCTGCCTGTGGCTGGGGGGTTGGAGCTCTATGATCCTTGGGGACCCTTCCAACCCAGACCATTCTATGATTCTCTCAGGCTGAAGTGCCACTATCTGGTGCTCTCTTTGCACTCACACCACTCGGTATGGCTAGAAAAAATGCTAATTTGGGGCTTCAGGATCACCCTGCCCTACCCCGCTGGAGAACGAGCCTTGAATTTCACAGTCTGCATGGTAGATGTTGCAGAAGGCTGTGGGAGGGGAACAGAGCTGGGAACAGAATGGTGCTTGTGTAGTTTTACACTGTGAATAACTGCATTAGGCCATTCCGGCTTTGCAGGGTTTGTGAGCCTGGGATACTTTTCTGTGGTGTATCCAGCTGTGGGATGTACCTGGAGGTGCAGGTCTGGCACAGCTGTGCTCCCGCAAGGTAGCTGCGACTGCAGGTGCTGCTGCAAGACCCTGTGGGTATCGCTTGGCCCACCTGCCCGGGCAGTTTCAGTGCTGGCTTAATTGGCTTGTTATGATAACATTTTTCCTGAGGACAGGCAGCTTTCTGGATGAGTTTGTAAGAAATGTCTTATTTCTAAATAACTACCCTGAAAACAGGGTTGGAAAGAAAGCTCAGGCTGGATTTTCAGTGTTGCAGTGACTGATGTCTTGGAGAGCCATCCAAATACCAGGCATGCAGTCAAGCAAATTCTGCCACGGCCTATTTTTGCCACCTGAATGGGGCTGGATTCCATCTCAGAACACAAACCACTATCTCTTGAACTACCCATAGGTTGAACTTCATCTGCTCACTCATGTCATAGAACCATCTCCTACTCGCTCTCAGTGCTGCAGAGCTAAACCAGCAAGTGAGAGAACAGGCAAAAAGCAAAGATCTTTCTGTTGTATTCTGTCCCTGCCTTTTATCCACATTATAGATGCTGAATATTGAAAGTCTTGTGTGCTCTTTTTCTCAAAGGGAAGTACCAGAGAGCAACTACCAGTTTAGAGAATCCTTTGGTTCCCCAAAACGCACTAACGGCAATACTACCTACATCAGGATGGGGCTGCTATCAGGAGGGTCTTACTGCCATCTTCTGACCTGCACCCCCAGGGATTTGGGTGTAAGACATGCAAGAAGTCACATGTGACCACCTTAGGCAAAAAGACCTGTTCTGACCACGACCAGAGCTTTACCTGTGCCCGTGTGCAGCTGAGTGACTGAAGCAGTTCATGTCTTCATGAAGTGACGAGGACATACCATTGACTTCCAGCATACTCAGGAGTGGATCAGCACCCCTGCTTAGCAATAAGCTGACCAGCTCGTAGTTCCCTAGGAAAAAATGGATAGAAATATAATGATGATTCCATGACTATTGCCTCTTTGAAAGCATGTAACATGGGACTGGTAATGGACAGACTGTACCAGCAGGTTTTATGCCACCAAGTAAAGCTTTTGGAGCATCCTGCCAAGCATGTGTTAGGCCTTGTAACAGCTCAAGTGAGAAACTGAGTCACTTCAGTTACTTGGTAACACACAACTAGTTAAAGGCACAATGAAATGAGAATTAAACTGGTGTGGTGCTTTCAGTATGTACCAGCAGATGTATGCAGACAGTCTTAACTAGGACCGGAGTCTCTGCTGGTCAGGTGGTGGATGCGGTTAACAGAGGGGGTCAGAAGGGACCAGCTCTATGCTGCACTTGCTGACCACGGCTTCTTAAAACCACTCTGTAAACAAGCATAGCAGTGGAGTCCACATTCAGCCAGGCCTCTGTTCCACCGTCCTTATTAGATGTAGTAGTGAGTGGGGGCAAGAAACCCACCACAGTGAGTCTCATCTGTCACTGGGAGGGGAGTAGGCCAGGTTTTTATCCTCTCAATAGAGCTTGGCAAAGAACCACCAGAGATTCGTCTTCATAAATGCACAAACCAAAGCAGAAAGAAATGAAGGGGAAAAAAGAGTAAAAACAGTTTGAGGTGAAAGGTGTTGAAAAACAACAGGTACTTTGAGGCCAGCACAGACTTGCCCTCAGAATACTAAACTCTTCTCACGACAGGTACAAGAAATGCAGAATTTTACTTGTATTTAGCAAATCAATACTTTTTTTTCTGCAGCAGTTATGTTTCCCCAGGCTGAATACAAACTTGTTAATTTTTGCATCTGGAAGTTATTTCGACTCATGACAGGCCCAGACTAGACAGTAGTTGGTTTATGTTTCCTGACTGTGCCCTGTGCAAAGGAGATATTCCAGTCAGCTTTACCTTGGAGGTAAGTCTTGGGATTGCAAAAGCAGACACCCATTTTAGCACCCATCAAGCTCCTGCCACATGACAACAGCTGTTACCTGCTACCAACCCAGGCAGGGTTCTTGCTGGTGTTTTAGAAATGAAAAAAAACAAACACCTGCTGACTTTTTAGCATCCAGCTCATTGTGCCCCATTTGGTATCTTGACTGTACCCACGGTGCCTTCAGCTGCAGTGCAAAGCGTCTCCTAACGCATTTTACAGACGCCGGACGCGCGCACAAGTCGGTTGTGGTTATTCCTTGGCAGCAAGAGACAAGCATGGTGAGGCTGCACCGAGCTTACCTGCTGCTGACACCAGCTGAAGAGGGGTCTCAGCATAGTTGTCTTCTCCACTGTTAACAGCAGAGCCCTCGACGTGGGCACCAGCATCTAAGAGCAGCTGCAAGAGACACGTGAAAGACAAGGAGTTGAGAAAAGAGCAATTCAGAAAGATGAAACAAGAAGCTGTGTGTTAGAAGGGAACACCAGTGCATTCATGGTGAAGAGTGCACAGGCATAAAGGGACCATCTCAAAGGCTAAAGCAAATTATCTATTGCAAGGCAAATTTCTCTCTCAGCCTAAGGCTAAAGTCTCCACATGATTGTCAACTTAGTGCTTTCTTACTGTCTTTTGCTTTACTGTGCTTTCAGGAGTGAGTCTCTGCTGGAAAGGTGCTCAGATGGCAGCTTGGAGAACATCACCTACTTGGTTTGGGATTTTTTTAATCTCCACAAACATGGTTTTGCAATTGCAATTTCCCAGCTCCACAGAGCTCTGCCATCAGAGCTTCTCTCCAGCACAGGAAGTCCAAATCATTTAGTTTCATGTTGAGCTCAGGAAATGGCATTCCTCCAGGGAATTAGTCCTGGAGGCCAAACGTACCTCTCAGTCTCGGTGTAAACTGCACTGATCTATCACACATAACACCTGCTTTCACTGAATGCACCTTGCAAGGCAAATTTGCCCTCTCCCTGTTGAAGGGAGAAGGTCGCAAGGGACTTTTTGTGGCCAGGTAGTTGCTGGCAGGCAGCATCGGGGCACCCAGGGTGTGGGTGCTGCCCCTCTCCCGCACAGGGAGGATGAGCCCTGCCCACAGGTGCGTCACCAGCGGAGGTTCTCTCAGCTGGCTATATCATCTAACCATCACCAGTTGGCAATGGCCTTTGCACAAGCAGCATGCACACGCACATTTTCAGTGTGGAGCTTTCTGCAGAGCACAACTGCTGTTCACTGGCTGCTTTGTTTCTCTCTGGACACACCAGCTATTCCGTGATGTATCATGTGGTGGAAATTAACTGGAAAGGTGATTTCATACACTGATTTCAGTAAAAGCCGACATGGACCCTTTTAATAATAGTGGCCAAATGGGGAAAAAAAAAAGAAGTTTTAACCAAAGGAAAAAAACCCAAACACTGTGGGCAATGCACTGCAAGGGGAGCTGCATCTCCAGGGAGAAGGACGCTCTTATCTGACGTGGAAGTTAGGGCTGCCCAACCTCTGTAATACCCAAGGCCACCCTGGCAGGTGGAATCTAATCTTTGTCATCACTTACAAATGTACACAAAAAAAAGTGTGGGCAGCTTCCATTTGTTTACATATTTTTTTGTTGTTGGTTTTCCCCTTAAATTCACCAGCAATTGAATATCTGCTGTGATGGGTTTTGAATTCCACCTGATGTCCAGGTAGGATTTCCAGGACACCCCATTGCCCCTTCCATTAATTCCCAGAAAAGGGGGTGGGGGAGCATGTGAGAGGCTCAACTCCCACAGTGGCTTAAGCCTTGTTCATTCAAGCCACAGGGATTACAAGGGAAGGTGCAGATGATTTGCTGCCATTAGAGCAGAAATCAGCACATGCTTAACTTTTTTGCACATGTAAATGCAATAAACCCATTAACATCTAAAGTCGGAAGGAGTCTACCTGTAACCACACCACCAGAAGCACTAGTTTATCTCACACCAAAGAAATATTTGTGCAGCATTGTTCTGGAGGTGGTGAGCCTTGGGCCAAGACTGAAATCAAAGGAAAATAAGGAAAGGACCTGTGTTTCATTATCAAGGCCTTGCTCGGAATTAGGTCAACGAGTCACAGTTCCAAGTTAAAAAAAAACATGGGTTCATTCTCCTCACTTTCAAAACATGCAAATTTTCCGCTGGTTTTAGGTGGCTTCCACCAAAATGCACATGAGATGCCAGTGCTGGAGAGGTGTGATGGCAAGGGTGCTGCCCAGCACGCAGCTTACAGTGCCCCCCGTAAAGGTTCCTGACCAGGGGATTTGCTCCACTTACCTGAACGACAGAGATGTGCCCGTGTAGCACGGCAAAGGTAAGAGCCGTCCAGTGCCGGCTGTCGGGGTGGACTGATGGGTATCGTGGAGAGGTACTGGGAACCTGGAAGAACGAAACCAGGTTGTCACTAACCACTGCAGCATGTGTCTGACATCAGCTTTACACCTGCTTTTCTCTTTGGCAGTGACAGCCCCGTGAAATGGTAACTTACACTGTTTAGAGAATCCTAGTCACTCTCTCTGGTCCCCTGGGCCGTTTTAATGGGCTTACTGGTTTCTCCTCGTGGCAGCTCCTGCAGGAAGAAGCCCCCTTCGCCCTCACCATGCCTATCAGACTTGCCAATGCCAATCCTAATTGGAGCCACTGAGCACTCCATGAGGGTTTGAAGGTTTTCTCCCTCCTCCCAAATCCCCGAAGCAATGGTTTCTGAAGGAAGCACCTTGCTCAGAAGCTTCCAGAAATTAAGCCTTCAGTTGCTAAGAGAGATTTCAACAACTGCTCTTGTTAGTTTACAGGTGAATAATTACAGGGACAGCATCCTCCACCTCCATTACTCACTGGTATATCTAAATTTGCTCCAGCATCTATAAGCATTTGGACCATGGCTTCATCTCCAGCAGCACAGGCGTACATCAGCGGGGTCATACCCTTCAGGAACAAGAAAAAGAAAAAGTTATCTTCCTATAGGTATACTATCAACTGTGAAGCTGTCACAGTGAGTTTGAATCTTATCATATGTAAGTGTGTGCATGTGCACGTGGGTAGGAGCAGCGTGCGTGTATGTTCAAAGCCTTTTGGTTTCTATGCAGAGTAGGCACAACAGGCTACTGTTAGAAAACACTGTGGACAAAACATCTGGGGACAAGATTGCAAGAATCTGAAAGGGATCACCAAAAACCCCAGCCAGGTATTGTCCACAGGTCTTGAGCTTTCTCAAGGCTGCCAAAAAAGAAATACCATTTACTGGATCATTTGTAGCCAGATGAATCAAAAGCATAAAACAACACAAACATACCCAGGATGAATTTATTTGGCAACTTATTCCCACTGCTAAAATCCTATTTGCCACAATATTTCAGCATTTCAATTCAATAAATCTCTCCCTCTCTCTGCTTAACCAGCAAACCATGACAACTCAGAGATGAATTACAAGAGAAATGAGCCTTGCTTACAGAGTTCATTCCAGAAGTTGCCAAGGACAGAAAGGAAACGACCTAGTAAAATCTATTCCTGTTCACATTCTACAGCTTTCCCCCACCTTAATTATTGTGCTTGAATTTTTCACAGGCAGCATCTCTGCTGCTCATTGTGTAATGATACAGCTTCATCTTTAGAGATGGACATGTATCATAAAACAGAATTACATCTCACATAAGAGTTCTGACGTATCGGTATCTTTTCTAAACAGCCCCAATTCCAATCCTCCTGCATTTGAGGCAGTTACATCTGCAAAGATGTGTTGGGGGCGGGTTTTGGCTTTTGAGGGGGTTAGGAGGATCCACTCTCATTACAGACAGGTAAACTTAACCTGTTCAAAGCTCAGGTCTGCAAGCACAAGCCTGTATTTACCATCATAGTCAGGGCTCTACAACTACCATGTTTGTACAAACTTTTCCTTTTATTATTTTTTAAAAATTATTTTTAATACCAGTTTTGCATTCCCTGCTCATGCCCCAGTATGCAAAGGGAAGAGCTTGTTTTCCTAAGCACCTCAAATCCTGTGAAACCAGAGTGCTGCTTGGTCCCCACCATAAGAGGATACAGGGTGCTGCTCCAAGCTCATATTTCTGGAGAGATGTTCAGAGTTCATACCCTCTCTCTCCAAAAATATCTCCAGACACACAGAAGTGGTTTTGAACACACATCTCAACATCAGACATGCTCACATTCTGAGAGCGCTCAAAACACGAACCTGGACCTAAAGCCTGTATGTTAAAGTAGTTCAACAGTCCTGTCTGCCATGGGACTGGCAACAGAACTTTTGCTGTGCTTGCCAGGTGAGCGGTGGTTTGTGATGCCTCAGATGTGCTGCCTACTGCCAATGTGTTCAGAAGACTCACCTTGGCTTTACCAGGTGCCAGTGCTGAACGTTCAGTGCTACAACAGGACACAGAGCCCTGCTCTTGGTTGCTGTGCCCACTTGAGTTTTCCCAAGTTTGGGTTTACTGGCTTTGGCTTATTCCTTCACAGGAAGGGTGAAGGGTGCCAAACTCAGATTTGGTTTCATATTCCAGCTTCGGGAGAAGCACTGATGGAGTTTGGATTTAACTCTCTCTGACGGGTAGCACAATGGAGAACACTTGCTTAGCAGCAGACACAAGTTGCTCCAGAATCACTTAAGTGGAGAATTTCAGAACAACAATGTCTCCAGGGGAAGCCTCCCTTGCTCTCCTTGGTCAGTGCCAAAACACTGCTTAGAGATGGAAAGCAGCATTCCCAGAGCCACCCACCAGCACACTATGTTTCCCCCATTCCCAAGAGGACTGGCTAGAGGATGACATCAATAGGATGATAATGAGACAGTAAATAAGCAACAGCAGAAACTTCTCAAACTTCCCAACAACTTGCCACAGAATGAGGGATCTTTTGGAACAAAAAAGCCAAACAGCTCTTTGATGGTTGACAAGAGGTAAAAAAATACCTCACAGGGAAAAGTGATGGTCTTGGGGCCAGTGTCTTGGTGTTGGGATAACAAGGTTCACAGTAAAAATAATCTCCTTTGAGAAAACAGAGGCCTCACGGCTACAGAAACAGGAACGGCAAAAACTTTGGAAAAAAATAAATCAAGGAAGCAAGTGGCAGCCCTTGTAATATGAATCTGCTACCGTTGTCACTTTGATCAAGTGCACAGCGAGGGCCCCTGCGATGCGAGACCCCCACCTCTGCAAGCACAAAGCTCCTTGCGCCGGATATGTGACAAAGGCAACTACATACTTAAATACAAGCCTGTGTGTGAGGAGTTTCTGCTTGTGTTTGTTTACATGTTCACACTTCCTCTACAACTGCAGGATGGTGGAAAGTACCTTGTAAGATGTGCCAGCTTCAGAATTTGGTCTGAAATGCTGCTGCAGTAAAATGCTGTCTGTGAGAAAACCTCTGTGCTTGAACGTAAATCCTTCCTACCGCTAAATGTCCTATTGTTTCTGAGACATGACAGCTCATTTTCACTGCTGTGACAGCTATAATGAGTGTTTATTTGGATGAAGGGTATTTTTGGTTTTTATTTTTTTAATTAAACCTAATTCAATGGGCTGAGCAATGCCCTGGAGAGCAGCTTCTGCTGTTACTTGACGGGACTGACAGCAGAAGTAGCTAAAGACCTCCCCAGACCACCAAATCCCTGTGGTTCCATGTAGCTGAGAAGGGAACAGGTAAAGAAGAGAGAACAGACACATCGACATGATGGACTTTGAACAAAGCTAAGACTGACGGGTACTAATGCCTCTGAGGGTCTCGGTGCTGCTTCTTACACGCCACACTGCACCCAGAGCACGTGACCCACTTTGCGCCTGAGAGCCATCAGACAGTCACACCTTCGGGTCACTCATCGCCGACCCGGGCTGCGCTCGGGCTGCTGAACCAGAAGAGTGTCACGGGCAAAGCCCACTTTGTTTTGACATCGTCTCAGCACTGAGGCAACATCAGACTTGGCATTCGCAGCCAGCACATTAACCCGCCTTCCATCAGTGCCCAGACAGCCCATCCCAGGCACAGAGCTACACCCTGCTCATGCAGAACTGCTGCTGTGTGGTTACACACATACCTGATCGTCCATGGTGTTAACCCCATCAGGTCCCAGTGCATCGATTGCTTGGTTGATCAGATCTGTCCTTCCACAGTTTAGCATTCGGAAACCCAGATCCTGCTGGAATTTTTCAGTAGCAGCCTTGGCATCCAGTCTCCGGAAGGAACTAAAGCAGCATTCAGGTCTGTGAAGGACAAAGTCATTTCTGATTGGTGTTTTTTCTTCCCTTTTTTCTTATCCCTGTGTTAAGAATTTTCATGAGTTTGCCTATCATATACCTTACCTGCTGTGTAACCATTTCTAAAAAAATCTGGCTCACTCCACTCATACCAGAGATAGAAATTACAGTTCTTAGACAGAGACAGTAAATTCATGTAAACACTGAACAGACAAAAAAAAAAAAAAAATAAAAGGTGTCCAAGTAAAGAAACCTCATCAGAAAACATCCTTGGAACACTGCTTGTTGCACCAGCATCTCAGGCTGCTGCAAACCCACAGCAATCAGGTTTCCTTAGTTCTGCTTCTCACTCCCCTCCCCCTGCATAAAACTCCAGTTGCTTTAAATAATTAGCTGTATATATTTTTGGATGTCCTATTTGTATTTTTCAGCTCATTATAGGAGAGTCTATCAAACAGATACAAAACCATGTTGTCAGGAGGAGAAAGAAGTGGAGAAAAAGTATATATAACAAAACACCAGTGTGGTTCTAGGATGAAACCATTACACTAACAGATTAACTAGTGTTTTTGGAGAAAAAAAAGCATTTCTGAAAAAAGATAACAATCCTTACTCTTTTCTGGGAAAAAATATATAAAAATAATAATAAAAATCAAAACCAAATCTAGATAGCAGAACAGTCTCAACTTGTTTCCAATGCTTCAATAAAAGGAAGAGCATAATCATTTCCATGAGGGTCTGTTATCTTATTCTTTAGATGACCATCAAATGGCCTTTATCTCATCTGGAAGGAGCCAGGGGATTACTGTAACTCTTCTGGTTATCTGCTCAGAGACTTCTGGATTCCAAACCTGGAAGTGTATCTCCTCCACTGAAGGAGCCATGGCCAAATTGGAGGTGTTTCCTCTCTGAGCTGGGCACAGATATGGTCAGCCCTTTGATGTTATTTCAGGGTGAATGCCTTCTCTTCTAGTTGTCTGGTTTTCAACACAGGCTCTTGTGTGAGTGAGATATAAGCCTGCCAAGTTCCTTTGAAAAATGAGATTCTTTCAAGGGGGCTAACCTCTTCTGGGAACTTGGTACAGCCTGCCAGAGAAGTAAAACACTCATCACTTCATGTGGAAGATTCAAGATGAATCTTATTCATGTTTTAATTCAGCTGGTTGTTTTTTTAATGATTCTGAACGTGCACTGATGGTGGATGACAAATGGTGAGCAGATGCTGTGAACAGGATGCTGAGTTAACAAAGATCCCTTCGCAGACTGGTGACCGGTCACATCGTACAGGGGAAACCAGCATCTCGCCCCAGCTGCTTTCAGAAGGGAACTACATCGGGGTATGGTTTGGGGAACAGTCAGCAGGGAAGCAAAGTGACAGTCTTGGAGTCACCAGCTCTTTGGAGATCCATCTGCAAATAATATGTCTCTCTGAGGCAGCTGAGTACAAAGACTTGATCAGATCTCTCGAGCACCCAGGTACTAGAGATGGGCACTTTCAGAAGAGAGCACAAGAGAACAGTAAGGCCAGAGGCTTAATGCTAGACATATAGAAATCCTAGAGCTAAGCCTAGCCAGATAATAATCTTGTCCTAGTAAGGTGGCCGGTGCAGTACTGTGATGCCACAAGATCATGCAGAATATGATGCAATGACTTTTAATAACAACAATAATAATAATTTTATGCCAAAAAAAGTAAAACAACATCACTTGAAATCCAGTAAACCTCAGAAAACAGGAATTCTGGAATGGATGGTGCCTGGTTTTGTGCTATTTCAGGGGATGGGGGGGACACAACTCCCCGATGAGCCCTGCAAAGCCAACAGCAAAACAAAACGGTTGCACAGGGCTGTCAGAAAGACCCAGCAAGAAGCTGGACTGTGGTTCTTGGTGCAGAGCTGCCAGAGTCTGCTTCAGGCACAAGAATGCGAAGTTACAATTTGTGCAGTTTACTCCTGAGGGACCTGCAGGCTCAGCCCATGCAAAAGTTCCTGTATACTTGCTGTTCTGTAGCAGTGGCTTGACAGCATGCTCTTCTGTGATAGATGCAAAGTAGCATTTTCTACAGCATGCTAAAAGTTGAAGCATCCTCCAAAAGCCGTGAGGGAGAGCTCACACGTGTACAACTGCTGTGTAGCAGCTGTAAGCACAGTAAGTTTTCCACGTGTGAGTTGCTATCCTGAGGAAAAGAGAGGCAAGGTCTTGCACGCTTCCTAGAGTAAAACCTGTGCTCCTGCAGTTGTCCAGACAGCAGGTCCCAGGTACGTCCAGCTCTGCCCAGGGGATAAAATGAAGAACTGGAGGTGGACTGGGAGACATGGCAGGGTCCAGAGCCCTGAGAGCAGGGCAAGGGATAAGGCTGAGGTTCGAGTTTGGAAAGGGAAAGCAGAAGCTTCTTTGGGTTTCAAAAACCTCTCTGAGTTTCATAAGCAGTAAACTATTACTGTAACTACTGGTAAAAAAGAAAAGTGTTCTCTGCAATCTAGCATTTCCCACTTATATTGTCATTTCACCAGTCACAGTTGAGTACAGGTGAAGATGTTTATAAATTGGCAAACATAAACTGGGAGCATCATGTTAGAAGGCTTCAGCCATTAAGACACAAAGAGATGTGGAAGACTATACTGCCCAAGCAGTCCGTGTTAGAGAAGAGATACTAGAGGTCTGAATTTCAGTTTATACTAATTGCACTTTGTTCTCCAGCACAACTTCTCTCCCAGGGATTTCAGCCTTGTGATTAGGTTAGTCTTCTGCGGTACTGTTCATCAAAGGATTTCAAAGGTTTTGGCAAGCATCAGGTGCATCAGTAAAATTACCTCATACTAAGTTGCCTACACTAGCACCTCCCACCTACACATAAGCCAGAGTAGCCTGTGCTTTAATTGACACAGAGCACAGGTACGCTGGCAGAGAAAAGAGAGAAGAAAAGTGTTCCAGGACTAAGTGTACAACTCCTGCTTCATGGACGCTGAGTCTACGTTCAGCTGCTCTCTTTCAGTCCAAAGCCAAGGAGTTTAAATAACTGCTGAGGATCCCCTGCTTAACTTCGCATTTGAAAAGACTGGCAGCACCTCCATTGGTCAGGGACCATGTCTTGGGAGAAAGGCAGGAACTGAGCTGGGACCAAGGCTAGAAGTCAGCTGCAGCCAACAAAAACCTTCCAGTCATCTAATTGCACCACCATACTCACCAACTAATTCAGCTTGGAGGTAGGTTTTGTGGGTAGTTGTGGAAGTGTTGCCCTTCTGTTCACAAATGGGGAGAGAGATGCAGCAAAAAGCAAGAGTCTTTTTGGCTGCCAGGAGAAAAAGGAACAAAACCAGATCCAGGAGTCCTAATTAAAAGCCTCTTGCTGCTTTTATTGTTCAGAACAAATAATTCTAAGATCATCTTTTCAGATGATCATTTCATCACTTAAGGGCATGATAAAAGTATTACTTATTGTTATTAATGTGTCTTGCCCACCTATTTAACCAAAGGTATATGGGGGACAAAATCCACTCAAGAAACAAGAATTTACCTTTTACTAAAGTTCAAGAGGTAACCCTGGTATCAAAACCAGTGCTGAAGACAACAACTTCAAGGATTACAAACCCAAATAAGATACCTACGACGTACTAATGAACCTAGCTAATTAAAAATCCTTGTTTAATATACATGTGAGGGAAAGATTTTAAAAGGTACTGATACTTTTCATTGAGCAATCTCAAAAAGCAAAGAAAATATTTTAATTAAGGCTGAGGCATAAACAAACCAAATACGTGTATTTCAACCCTTCTCTGTCTCATTCTTTCTACGTAACTTTTGTCTAAGACAAAATCTTTCTACCCCAGGGCTGTGTTTTGCCAAAGGTTCTTTATTTCTTGGAACACTGAAAGTTTAAAAAGGCATCACCTGAATAGCATTTTGAGACATGGCTTCCATGAAATGTAGTAAGAAGAATATTTGAATAAATTAGAATCATTTTAGCTGCTTATAAAACTTAGTCCACATACTTTAGCTGCCGAGGCTCACAGTCCAGTCCAGGTAAGAGCAATCGGGCTGTCTGCCTGATATCATCACTGTCCACAGTTAAACTGCGCCGGTGCTCTGCGTAGGTGATGGCCACTCTCATCCACTCCATCAGCGGTGGCAGAAGCATGAAGGGTCTGTGCACACAAGGGGAAAAAATCCATCACGGTTAATGTTGGCCTGTCCCTTTGTACTGCGATGCAGAAGAACACTTAATCGCTTCCTGGGCATGTCTGTGGGAGGCTGGCAGAGATGAAACCCACCCGCAGAGGCAAATTCTGTCCCTGCGCTCAGCAAGACTGGCAGGTCACAGCAGGTGGAAGGAACTGGAAGTGCCTGGCCTTGGTTATCTGAACTGCTTCTTATCCAAAACAGGGTCATGCTGGGACACGCTGGTTTCGGGCAATACCTTTTACCTGGTGGGAAACAGGGCCAGACCAAATATGAGGGACCTACTTCTTCTCTTAGTAGCTCTAAGTCAGGCGCCCTGAGCGCAAGTGGCCGATGTTTTGGTTTGAGCCAGAAGGGCTCTCACCTCAGGGCACAGCTTATATAGTATTTGTGTCTGTTGTTCTAAATAACAGAATAAATCATTATTGAAAAAAAAAAAAAAAAGAACATATATACAGGCTGCTCCAGTGCTTACTTAGCAACACTGAAAATATTCTTGATTGTTTGAAACTTCAACTAAACCAGGCCAATTCAGGACTACCTCATTATCGTTAGGTTACATTACCACTATCCGATGACTTTTCACATCCTACATTTCCTACATGCAGAGGCTCAGGCCTCTGTTTTTTGCACAGCTGACCCCCCCAGACCGCAGCAGAACCAATGCAGCTATGTTATAACGTGAACTGTTTTGCTACAGAGGAATGAGTAGAATAAAAAAGGTAACAGCTAACAGGGAGGCATCTCCGAGCAAGAATAAATGTCCGACACTGAAACTGTAAGCAGTTTGTGGAAAAGCAATCTACCTGTTCCTCAGTTGTACAGCACCCAACACAGGGAGGTTTTACTCTATATGGAGGGTTGCAGGGCAATAAAGGAGATAAATAATGTGATAACAATAGCAACAACAGCCATTTTGCCCTAGCTTATGAAGAGCACCCCTTTACTTCTGCTATAAGAATGAACACAGTACTGAGATTGCATGTTAATATATGGGTACCATAATACACTCATGCACAATGTATCTCATCCATTCTCTCAATGTACAGCCAGACCCATCTATTATGTGCTTGATTTTCCCCCAAGGATACCTGTGACCCTGGTGGAAGGCTCAGAAGTGCCAGCTGTAATTGAAAACACCTTTCCTATTCCCAGTAACAAATTTATTGATGGTGGGGAAAACGGCCTTTTCATTTAAGCATTCAAAAAAGAATAACCAAGGGGAGAAGGTACCAATTCCTTTACAAATTCCAGTGAAAAAAGTTACATACCAGTAAATATAAAATTATTTTGGCATTAATGAAAGCAGCTGAACCCAGGAAAGGCCTTTTCAAAGCTGTGCATGTATATGTGTGTGCACATATGCAAACACAGTAAAGACTAAGCAGCACCAATCCCGTTAGAAGCCATTTATCGATAATGGGATTTGCAAGCAGCACTCCCTTTGCATGACTTTGAACATCCTTCAGGGTGAAATTACTCCACTCTGTAAAATACAAGCCATCTGTTTCCATTTTGCCAGTTACAAGGTGCACTCTAAACCATTGCCATTATCTCTTTACAGTCATGTGAGCGGTTTTTCCCTCTCCTCCACCTCTTCTTCTGAGCAGCAAAGCAGCAGCTACAAAACCAGACATCCTTTTGAGCATCCAATCAGTTCTGGCTGCCAATGCAAGAGTGTTTTTCACAGGACATCTACTTACTGCTTTTACCAGTTTACTTCCTTGACAAACAACTAAAATTTTCATCACTTTGAAAATTCCCCAGTATCTCATCAGTTGAAAGACTTTCTGGAGGTCCAGTTTGAACCCTCCAACCCACACAGGCTTTCTAACTTGTCCCAGACAAGGTGCACTAAAAGCACCAGAACTAAATACACAAAGTTAGAGGGCACAAAAACCTTAGGAGCAATGAAAAAAATCATCTTACAAGTATTATCTACCACCTTTCATAGTAGATAAGCTATTTAGACCCCATCACAGCCTAGTTTTGATCCAGCATACACTTGATCATGTGGTCAGCTACCTGTTACATTCGGCACTGGGCAGCAGGAGACTGTGGTCAGCCAACAGAAAATACCATTGAGTCTGCACCAGAAATAACATGTCATAATGAAATTTCCATTCTGTAAAAAGTTAACGTGTGCCAGGGTTATAAATGGCTTATGTGCACAAGCAGACCTTGAATGTGGCAAACCTGGTTTGGGAAGAAGGGGAAGGAGAAAGACGTTTTTGTTTGGATTTTTAATCTCAACAGATTTTTCCAAAGGCTTTAAAACTTACAGCTCAACAGACTGCCTAGTTGCCCTGTGGGTGAAGGAGAGCAGACCTTGCACTGCAAAAAGGACTGTCACAAAGGCCATTTTCCCCTTACTGCCATCCTAATTTGTCCTAACCCCACCACTCACACTGCTGCACAAGTTGGATAAATCATTATTCTATCAAGAATAATAAATCATTATTCTATAGACAGAATTATTCTATCTACAATAACTTCAATTTCTATTTTGTCATAAAAGCTTTCCTTCTCTTGAAAACTTCTAGCTTAAGGATGGGCTCTCTATTCTCCCCCCAAACCACACACAGACTCTTCTTTCTCCCAACTATTTCCCTTCTTCACACCGTGGGCATGCTGGTGGGAAAAAGCTCTCTCTTACTTTGCCCCCTGATGCTGCATCAGAAAAGCAGCAGCACCACATGATCTAAGCAGAGAGATGTGGTTCCACTCAATGGAACCTGGCTCACGTTGCACAAAGAAAATAAATGCAAGTATTCATTTTCTAGAAAATAAAAGCAATCATCATCCCTGTGGCCCTTAACCTGGGCATCTGTCTGCCTTAGGGAAACACTGATCATTTCACAGTCCGAAAAACACTGGAGGAAGGGAAGGGGAGAAACCTTCATGGAAAATTAACTGGGATATGCTGCAAGCTAAAGAATTAATTTCTGCCTTCACAATTCTGTCCGTGCCATATTCTGTACCGTGCATTTTCCTCTGGACTTTCTGACATTTAGAAGCACTTTGAAGCTCATTGAATCCTGCACATGAAGTGATCCAACCCTGAGAAACCGTCATACTCACAGCAATCATTCACTAGGGCCACATACTCACTCTCCAATTTCTATGAAGAAGAATTCCACCATGGCTGTGTCCAGTTTCCTGCCATAAAGATGTCTTTGAGCGATGCCACACATCAACTGGGCAAGTAAAACAGGCACCACTCATTAACTACACTGTTAAATTACTACACACCTGGTAAAGAATGTAATGTCTGATCTGGTCATGTCCTGTCAATACTTTATCCCAGGTTCTATGAAACTTCCTCCTTTTAGAATAGGACAGCCACTCCGTGCCCAGTGGGGTCGGGTTGGAGCTGGGCGAGATGTGCTCTGAGAAAGGAAGGACTCTATTGTGTGCTCTTCCCCCTCATTTGAACTAAACCATGTTCTGTTATTTAGACATAACCAAGAAGGATGGTGGAAGAAGCACCTGGCAGAGAATTTCTAGCAAGTAGTGACTTTTTCCTGGAAAATATACTATGCTCATTTGATTAGAATGGCCTAGGACATGACTGGCCCATGGAGATGATGTGTGGCAGTCCTGGAGGGTGTGCTAGAGAATCAGACTTTCAGTGTCAACTCATGTATCGCAAAGAAACTGGTCCCCAAAGTGGGCTCTTCTGAGGATTTCTAACAGCCCTGGGACCAAGACACTTTTGGCATAAGGGGAGTTAATTGTATGCAACAGCAGAACGACCTCAGGAGTTAGAAAATTATGTCAACCTTGCTCTGCATCCAGTGCCAGGACAAGGCATTTGGAGCTTGGCATTCAAAGGTGCAGAACAGATGCTATCTGAGATGAGAACAGGAGGTCTTCCTAGAAGAAACAGCCTTGCTACCACATTCCTCCCTCCTGCCTGGGTCCAGTGACAAACTTGCCGAAGAAAGGAGCAGGGGAGGAGGAGACATTTTCCCTGCTGTCACATCCTCTGCTGTTTTTTGTAGCCTCCTGGTTTGCTACAGCAAAACTAAGAGGGAGCCAACAGCAACATCAAGAATGAAAAACCTCATTCTTCTTACCAAGAATCTCCTTCTTCTAAAGCAGGAAAGAAAATACTGTCCTAATGGAAGCAGGTGAGAATGCCAAAATTTGTCTCCCACCCAACCCATCCCATAGTCTTCTCAATGGTTTGACTGAACAAGCTTGCTCTTCCACTGTGTCATGCTGATGTGGGAAAGAGTGGCAGGTTTACAGTTTGGATTCTCAAACACCAAACCCCCTTTTCAAGCAGCAGGAAAAAAATTAATCTCTGAGTATGTAATTATATGTGAATAAAATAACAACAAAAATCACGATTTAGAAAAAAAAAAGGACAAAATCTTTGCTCCAAAACACAACAAACTTAAGTTAGGAGCCATTCTTCTCAGGCTGAAAATGTTTTACTGAATTTGCAAAACCTTCCCCACACTCACAGAGAAAAGATAGGAATTACCATTCTGGATCCTATTCAAGGATCATCACAACAAATGCCACGTCTTTGAAAGCAGATGGTCCCAGATCATCACAGAAAAGGAAGAAATGTAATCACAGCCAATTGGCCCAAAGAGAAAGTTTTCATCTGAACTCCCCTGAAACAATGACTGGCTCACATCTTAAAACAGAAAAGTTCTCAGATTTTAGTGGATCATTATCAAGTTACTAAGGTCTTGGCTTGGATATGCCATGACATTAACTTCCACAGTTTAGCAAGTTATCCTTCAGTCAGACACTAATGGAATGAAAAACATCTGGATAATATTACATTTATTGGGATCCTTTCTCCACTGAATCTGCCTTCATAGTTTCCTCCGCTTATAGAATATCAAGCAGCACAAGAATAGTTTAAATCTAGAACTGGCAGCTCTGGTCTTTCATAGCAGTCCTAGAAACCACAGACAGAAATACCACCTTTCCCACCCTTGTCTGCAAACCACACACAGAAATAAGGTGCAGCATCACACAGGTTTTATTCCATGGTAACTGCTAACCAAAGTAAAATGTAAATTTAAGCTCACTAAAAAAAACCCAAACCATGAAGTAATCATAGGAATAAAAAAAAAAAAAAAAAAAAAGAAAGACCCTCAAGCCTGTGGTTTATTTATTACAATCACATTTTACAAACTTTGTTTTAACAACAGAGAAAAGATTCCATTTTCAGGCTGAAAGCAAGTACTCGTGCTGCTCTGGAATGTGCCATGCGTCTCATTAGAAAAACATCTTTGTAACATCTGCATGATGTGGCAGAAGGAACTCTTGGTTTCTAGACAGACAGAAAATAATTAAAACCAACTTAAATTGTGTGTTGTTGATGATAAGAGTCAGATAGATATACACAATAGTTTTAACTAGAACAATATGGTTATATGGCCAAGGATGTGACCAAGATCCATCTGCCTCCCCTAGACACGCTCAGGGCTGTTTGATGCCTGACAGGCACTGTGAGTAGCCACCTCAACAGAGGAAACGCAGAGGAAGGGAAACCACTGATCGTGCTCCTCTTGCTCCTCCTCACTCCGTGACATCCTAAAATCCTCCATAAGCAGAAAACTACTGCAAACAATCTGGGAGATGATCTACTCTTACGTGACTCTGGACCCAGCCGCAGTTTTGACCTCAATTACTATACAGGTGTATGCAAGATCAGATGCAGCTATGAGGAGTGACTTGCTGTTACATCTGCTGAATTAGATACAGAAAACAGCGGTTGCCAGTGAACTATGTGTTGGTTGTCAGCTTGTCCCATCAGATCTGCAGAGGTCAGTTCTACAGATCTTCAAAAGACTTGGGTCTCAAATCCCATCTCTAACAAGCCAAGAGCATCCCTGCATCATCACTAAGACACAGGCTCTCCCCAGCACAGAGCAGTAGCTCTGGACATTTGCACTTTATCTATTATGTCTTTCCCAGCCCTTGATGTGATAGAGAGCAGCCCTGCAATAAAGGTCTTGGAGGTACTGATGGATGAAAAGTTGGACATAAGCCAACAATGTGCACTCGCAGCCCAGGTGGCCAATTGCATCCTGGGTTGCACCAAAAGAAGTGCGGCCAGCAGGTCGAGAGAGGTGATTCTCCCCTCTATTCCACTCTGGTGAGACCCCACCTGCAGTACTGCATCCAGTTCGGGAGCCCTCAGCACAAGAAGGACATGGACCTCTTGGAGCTGGTCCAGAGGAGGGCAACAAGGATGATCAGAGGGCTGGAGCACCTCTCCTACAAAGACAAGCTGAGAGACTTGGGTTTGTTCAGCCTGGAGAATGCTCTGGGGAGACCTTATAAGCAGCCTTTCAGTACCTGAAGGAACCTACAGGAGAGCTGGGGATGGACTGTTTGTAAGGGAGCAATAGGATGAGGGGCAATGGTTTTAAATTAGAGCAGGAGAGGTTTAGATTAGACATTAGGAAGAAATTTTTCACTTTGAAAAAGTGAAATTTGAGGGTAATGAGACATTGGCACAGGTTGCCCAGAGACGTGGTGGAGGCCCCATCTCTGGAGACATTCAATGTCAGTCTTGATGAAGCTCTGAGCAGCCTGATCTAGTTAAAGGTGTCCCTGCTTACTGCAGGCAGCTTGGACTAGATGGCCTTTAAAGGCCCCTTCCAACCTAATGCATTCAATGATTCTAAAAGAGTCACTACCCTGTTTTGCAAGCTGTCCATTCTGTCAGCACAAAACGCTTTATGCTTAACTGTGGCACAGCCCTTTCACAACAGCTGCTCTGAAGGAAGCAGTGGTTGCATCTGCTGGGCAGGTGGGATGGGAATACACCTTGTCACTGCCCCCAAGCCTGCCCAGACTGGCACAAAGGACACTTTGTACCTGCATGCCCCTTGGAAACTGTTGACAATCATTGTTGCTTTTACAATTGAATTTTCTAAAAGCCCAAAGCCAAGTTACATGGCAGGTCACAAACTGCCTCAAACTGCCCTTCAAAATCAATTCACATGGAAAATCTTAGAAAGTCCCTTCACATCCTTGTTTTAAGTAATTATTTTTTTTTTCTGCCTAACAGAAAATAAAAAGTGTTTCCCCACAAGCCAGCCTGACGTGTGCAGGGCGGCCGGTACCCAGGACCAAGGGGACAGACCAAGGAAACCTTGCCATGTGCAAAAATTCCTCCTGCAAAAGAAAACGCTGGCACTTTTTGGAGCAGGACATGAATACAAACTACACGCATTAAAGAAATGAGCCTGCAACTGCATTCTGTGTGATAGGGAGAGATAAACACTGGCAGAGAGCCAGAATGGCTCGTCAGCTATTCTTGGATTAACCTTGATCCTGTGGGCAGAAAACCCAAGAGGTAACTCCCACAGTTCATTCCAGCAGTGACACTGGCAAATTAAACACCCCAACATCGCTGTCTGGGAGCAGATTTATCTGGGGTCAGTGTGGTTCTTCACTATCCAGCACTGAGATGCCTCTTTTTTTTCTTTTTCTCCCCATTATGCTTAATTCCCAAAGGCACTGGTAGGATTGAGATAACAGGCCTCTTAGTTACGACTTCAATCTGATTTGCCAACATACATATGTAAAAAACATATGCTGATTCTCAAGCCAAAACCAATCTGCCAGATTCAATCACCGAACTAATTTTCAGGGCCCATTTGTAAAATCCTGAAGGCAGAGCATTGCCACGCTGATGAAAACTGCCCCAAGCTCCCGAGTTACAACTGTGTGAACAAAGAGCCAGGAAGATAAATATTTTTGTGCAGTTCTGGAATACTAAAAACTGTTTAATTAATTGTAACTGCAAAAGTTTGTTCAGCTAAACAAAGACAACCCTGGCCAAAGCAAAGAGTTTTCATAATAAATAGGGAAACGTTTCCCATTTACCTTACAGCACAAGCCAAAAACTAATTAGTATTTCAAAAGAGAAATTTTCAAGCACAAGTTAATGGTATCTAGAGACTAAATACTTCAAGGTTAAAAAGATGATTCTGTCATTTTCAGGACTAAGAAAAAGTTGATGAAACTTGTATCCTTCAACTGCTTGACTGATGTTACACTTGTGTGCCATGTCATGCTACGGTGAGCGTGGCCGCCTGGTAAGGTCAATCTCACCGGACACTGATGTCTCTGTTTCCTTAATGAAAAAACGAAGTAATCATTTGGCTTTTCACATTCCTGGAACCTCAGAAGTTCCAGGAACTAATTTAGCATGATGGCATGAGGAACACACCAATACATGCAGATGAAAATAACAGATTTTGGAGCGCTCTCAGGTACAGCAGTGCAATGTGTGCACTAAAATCTGGCACCTGCTCTACCCAATAGAGTAATTACACAACCCAGGCTGTGGCTGCTGTGTTAGTCACAGAACGTCTCACAAAACAGCCACAATTAAGGGTCCATTTTCTTGAATAAAAGGCTGTCAAAGCCCACAGGGTGTAGCATTTGTGAATGCCTTGACAGTTTTTTTCTCTCTAAGTCAGTGCCAGGTAAAACACGTAAGATCTGTCATTAATGAAGATTAGCAGAAGGAGAACCATCACCGCCAGATGAAATGGAGGCCAGTGGGGAATTATTACTTTGCAAGAGAACATCACTTTGTCCTAACCATTGTGATGAAGTCAGTCCTCCTATACTAGACTATAAACCCCCTTGGCTCTTCTGTTTTGTGTTTAAAATTATGGAATCTTCCAATTTCAAACTCTTTTTATGCCTCTGTCACCGTGATTTTTATGGTCATATCAAAGGATATCAACAAACCTAGGCAGCACTACAAACGGCAGGCACAGCTGCTTAACTATGGGATTCTGATTGGTGGACTCAATCAGTAAAGCTCAAATTCTTTCAGCTTCCAGTTTATTCCAAATTTAGAGTGAAGAAGCATGCATTAAATTTCAACATGTGGAGCTGCAGATGCCACAGATTCCAGCTATTAAGTCTGCTTTCAGCATGGTTGCTTAGAACTGCTGTGTCTACTGCTGAACAGTGTCTTGCTTTGGCTGTTACAACGTACCAATTTTCAGGGAATTTCAAACAATAATGTTATGTTTCAGTACCTCAGCATATACCCACAGGAGATTTTCCAGCAGATACCAGTTTGGTTTAACTGAGAACAATGAACACAGGACACATGTAAAGTTAAGATAAATAGATTTTGCTACCTTGAGTATGAGTAGCTTCCTGACAGCTCTACTGAACTATAAAAACTGCATTGCTTTCTCTTAGAAGGTTCATAGATCTAAGGTCTGAGTTGTAGAGGTCCTCAAATAATCAATGTAAGGGTTGCAGACAGCAGCTGTAGTTGACAAAACATCACATCCTGTGGCAAGTCTGGTCTCAAGTCTTTCAAACACTGTCAGCTCATAAAGTTAACTCAACTGTTTCTTCAGGAGGACAAAGGGATCCACAGATGCATTTCAGAATCTAGCCGGTAACTTTAATGATCCCTCAAAAACCAGAAGTAGGGGGCAATCTTCACAGCTGACAATCTTGCAAATGAGGTATGTAAAGGCACTAAACCTTCAAATCCCAACACAATCATGTATGCCAATCATGGTGGCCAATAGAGCTAGCACAAATAGGAGGCCAGTAGCAGAAGCAATGTTTTCCTACAGAACAGCTTAGCATGCTACCAAAGTTTTGGGTCGTGTGCTCTGAACTAGAGAGTTGCAGATTTAATGCTGAGTTTGCAAATGACTAAGACACTAGCAATGTTTGTTTATACCTATGACATCTGCAGTACAGCCTAGGAGGTAAAGTAGAAAGCCCAACTGTCATACAACTCTCTGTATCAAGGTTATCTGTTACCCCATCTCTCTCTCTAAAAAGGCACACTTAAATTGACTAATACCAATAGATTAGATAATCATTCAAACACAGGGTAAGAGAGTGGAGTTTTCTTATACACAGCTAAAACCTGTTCTTGCAACAGGTCCAACCTGCTTCACTTTGACCACTGCAGAGGGTGCAGCACGGTGGTTACTACATGGAGGAATTTCAAGCTCCAGCTACCCACTCTGCTAATGACTACCATGACAAAGTAGTAGTTTTTGTTTCTAACCAACCCACAAGGATATTTTTTTCTTTTCAGCCCTGTTAGAATTCCACTGCTAGCAAGCAGATCTAAACCTGCAGAAGCATTGATGAATGATATGTTAAAAATGACACTAAACACACATCAGTCCTGACACCAAGTGCAATGTGCATAATTATTCTTTTTCAGCTCGTTGACAAAAATATTCTCATTTAAAATCTTCATCTCCTCTGTACTTCATTACCTGTTGCTTGAATAAACTTTTCTGTTACCAGTCTGTGCTCTGCATTCCATCACAAAGGAAAACTAACCAATGAAACGTACATGACACATGGGGGAAAGATACCTTCCTTCCTAGAGTTTTTACGTCAAGGAAAACAGAAGAAACAAAATTATGTGAGAAATAAAGTAGTTTTCATATGCCTACCTATGAGCCCTGACTATATGAATAAAGCCGTACACAGACCAGCCTAAAACACTTCACTATCCCAGGGCAAATGCCCTTTCTACAGGTACAGTCAGATGAAGTTCGTTTGGCCACTGACCCTTCAGCATATTGAGCATCTCAACACAGAGTTTAGAAGATTAAAAGAGGTTCCAAAGTGAGTTAATTAAACTCTTGCAACTTCTTTTATAAGGAAGGGCATGCCCAGATGGGAATTAATTTAAGAAACACATGTTTCTGTGATGTTCTAACGCATCAACTCTTCATAGATATCTTTCCCAAAAAGTTTGGCAGCCGCAACAGGGAACTGAGCACTGAGTACCTGGCACTGTGCAGTGCTGCACAGAGGTAACTCTTTATCACGCAGTCTGGATGCTGGAAGCAATATAATTACAAGATGATACTTTCTGAGCAGGTTATATTAGCCCTGTTATAATTTCATGCTAATGTGTTTATATTCCTCTCAACTAGCTTAACTATCTTCTTCTAGTACTGCATGATGGAGAACTCCTCCTTTCCTACTGGAAAATCCTAGCATTTGTAAAGATTCCAGCAAGACCCCGTGTTTCTCTGGAAAGCTCTGGTGTATTTCTGAAGGAAGCCAAAGAGGTGAGGACTGACTGAGCGAATTCCTTTCTGTAGTAGAGTTTTCCAGCAAGTCTAGGAATAAAAACTTACAGTTCCCATCTCCCTCCTCTATTCTCTAGCCATTGTTATATATTTTCTAAGCCATGGAAAAATGAACTTTGGGTACAAACTCTTCAGTGGAACTGGGGTTCCCAGTAGTTCTGACTCCAGACTGAAACGACCCCTTTCAGCAGCATCACTTTGGATTCACACTGGTAAGTAATAAGAGCAAAACGCAGCTCTGTCTCCTCTCCAAGCAAACACGTTAGACCAGCACGCGTGGTATCAACATAGGGTTGTTCAGCCTCAGAAGAATGCACGAACCAGAGCTGAATCAGCTCAGACATGTAACTCATTTGAATAGGATTTGTCTTGCAGAGCAGACATGCCTTTTCAAACAGCCCGTTCAGCCTTTACTGTAAAAATGTGTGAGGAAAACAGGACAGTTCAGCTTCCTAAGTGACCACCGGCTTGTGGCACTACGTGCGGTTGTAGGTGTAGGATGAGGAAGTGCAAATTGCCAGGGTCTCCTTTAAAAAGGAAACAAAGCAGAGACACACCAATCTAGCATTACCCCAGGGAAAGCTTAGTTTCTAATCTCCACAAGGTCAAAGGGAAAGAATGATTGTTGCTATTATCATAAATTATACCCAGAAACATTTACTCTTCAGAAGCGCTTAGCTCTTAGCTCTCTGTTACAAAGATGCCAGGAAGAGTAAGAGCAAAACCCCCAACAACCTGCCAGGCCTGGCTGCTGTGCAGCAAAAGCTCAGAATTGCATCTTTGCTTAGTGTGTCCTTTGTTAAAGCACCAGCTAACTCCTTCCGCAGGAAACAGGCAAGTTCTGCAAGCAAAGGCCTCTAATTCACTCCAATAGGAAATAATATTAACTTCAATTGGAAGCAGCCATTACTGAAACAGAGGGAACCAGGTGGCTTGTGACCATCATTGTTCTTTGCAACATACTTCATCCACTGTCCTTAAGGATCTGTGCCTAGGACAAAATGAGACAGCCTGGTATTGAGTGACAGCAAGCCAGCCAGGGTCAAGCAGGGATGTTTAGACTCTCAGTCAGCCCTCTACCATTTCAATGGGCAGTCACTAACCAAACAGGTGAAAAAAGAAGCCAGTATACCTCATCTTACTCATTTCTGCATTTCTATAATGCCTTTTCAGTAACACATGCTGCAACAGTTTTATTTTAAGCTTCCTTGGGTTATTTTTTCTTGATTTTTGATGCTAGTTTACCACTTAGGCTTCAAACAACAAACCACCGACAACACAAGGTGCCTATGGACGCTAAAGATTTCTGTTTGCTCCAGCCCTTAGAATCCAGGCAGCTAAGTTGCCAAGCTCTCATTTTCTTGCACCTTCTTTTTTATCTGAACAGATGGAAACTTAAAAGCAGAAGCCAAGAGCTTAACATGGACATCTTTACGGTAGTTACAGTAATTACTGTAGCTGTAGTTAAAGTAATTGCAGGGTGGTAGCACACACACACACATACATGCACAATGGCTGTCATCTCTTCATTGCTAAACAAGACAGCCAAAGATCATCTATCTAGTTTTGAATCATTTTTACAAATAGGAGATATTTGCCAGAAAAGGCTTAGGTCAAAGATAGTCTTTGTGGGGATTTCCAGCAAGCCCTGAGGTCTGTCTACTGAGGACAGCCTAGGAGCCTGGCTTTTTGGCACATAGATCCACACTCAGCCACTAGTGTTGTGGTTTTGTTTCGCTGCCTATGCCTTTTTTTACCTGCAATGCTTTTCCCTGTGTGCCAAGGCTGGAGAAGTCTCTCTACACTCCATGAAGCCTGTGCGGGTACATCTTGTATCCAGTGAGATTCCTCTTGAAATTTTGCAGAGAATGTAAATAATCCATGTTTGTACCACACCCTGCTCCAATACCGAAAGATCAGAAGATACTGGCTACTTTGGAAACACTCCACTAACACTACAAAGTGCTTACAGCCAGTAATACAGGAGAAAGGCCAGGCTGTCCCAGGTGCAGGATACACAGAGTTTAAAAAAAAATAAAAATTGAGCTGTGTTTGTTTATACAAACAACATAAAAGACTGGGGAGGGGGGGAATCTAAATCAGAAGAGACTGCATTGCCAGTTTCAGCAGTTAGACTTGGATGAATTCGATCCCCAGGGTTTGCAATTAATTCACTACTGCCAAGGTCACCCCTCACATTCCAATTCTGCAATCTTCAAGCTATAAAGAAATGAGCAATTAAAGAAAAATTACGAGGCTTAAAAATACCTCAATAGATGATGCCAGGCACAGGCAGGAATGTTCCAGGAACCCAAACATAACTATCTGTCACCTAATAGACTTCAATGGACTTGGTTTTAATTCACTTCACATACCCAATGCTATGGTGCTCAGAGCATGCAGGACACACAGACATGGGGTAATAATGACAAACATCTCCTCCTAGATGCCTCTTCAGTCTATAAGTGAGAACACCAGAAGCATGTATGCAGGAGCCCCACTAGCACAGGATCTGACCCTGATAAAAAGTTGGTAGTTTCTAAGTGTTTCTGTTTTTTTCCTGGCTAGATATTACTGCTGTAATATTTGCTGAGATATCACCAGCAACAGTGGGGAGGTGAAAGTTGCTCACCACAAGTGTGATAAAGCTACTGTCTCCTCCTGTTACATGATACATGTTCTCAGTTCTCAGCACTGTGGAAGATAATGCAATACATTGCAAATATTTAGCATGATGCTGATTGCAGCTAACTGGCATCTGAAATGGGGCCATTCACTCCATCTTCTCTGTGAATGAGTATCTCCAAATCACAATTAATTCTGACAGAAACTGGTCAGAGCTGGTTAAAATATATGGTAAAACACAGGCAAAAATACAACGTAACAGCTTCACTCAGTGTTGGTGGAGGAAGCTAATCTTGGTTTATAGCCTTCTTCTGACAAATCTATCAAAGTAATCATTCATCAACAGCAAGTAGCTTCCTTTTCTTCTTTACAAGCAAGAAGGGCACATTTTTATTTTGACTCTGAACAAGCAATGCCATGGTGGCACAGTCCAGTGTAAGGCTTCCTTCCGCTTCCCTATATTTAATCAGTATATTTGTATCAAAATAGCTTTGGGGAAAAAAAATAAATCAGTGGAGCTAGTGCATGTGACTGGGACTGGAATATGCTCACTGAAACAACTTTGTGTAATCACCCCATTGACTTCAGGCCTACTCTGAGTGGACTTAAATATTGTTAAGTGGGAACACATGATTTCTCTCAAGGCAAACGACTGAACCAGCATCTACTTTTATTATTTCTATATACCTATTCTTGACTGGTGAGGCAGCTGTAGACAGAATAGAAAGATATTAGGATCTGTCAGACAAGAGATAACAGAACTTATTTTACTGCAGGCCTTTTCATTGAACCAAGCGTATCAAGTTCCATTCCTGATGTGGCAAGGTAATAGTGGGATATGGCTGTAAAATAAAAGAATTCAGACATAAATATATTAAATTTGAATTAGGAAAGGCTAGACCAAAGAGAAATCTAAAAGACAGACAATGATGTAGCTATTGCACTTCATAAAATTCCATAAACCTTCAGTTAAAAAGAGTAGAGGGGGAAAAAAGCCTCGTGACAGATCAGTGAGAGTCTGGAAACATCCATCTGGAGAAAAGATTTGTCCTGAAATGCCTGAACCAGCTCTGAAAGCACTGCTACTTCTCAGTGGTGTTAGGGATGCAGCTCAAGCAAACACAGGTCTTAGCAGCAGGCTCTGCAGGTTATTCCTGATTTTCCTTCCTTTTCTGCCAGTGGGATGCCCATGAACTCAGAGCAAGACTTTCTGGAGACAATTCACATCAGTAACCAGAATGTTAGCAATCTCTTTAATAATATGAGTCAATATTGCTGTCTAAATTTGATCTGTGTGACCAAATCATTCCCACCTCAAACAACAAACATTTAGTTGTGCTGGGCATTTTAACAGGGGGAAGAAAGGTGCTAACTGAGCAGGAAGAAGCCAAAGGCTCTCGTTATTTCTAATGATGCACCCAGAGATCATCAAGTAAAAAGGTACGAAGATCATAGCAATGCTTTTCCAAAGCATGAAGTCTAGAAAATGTGATGAGGAGACCACCTTCATCAGATGGTCACTGGGGATTTAGAAATAGCCGCTGCATCAGGGGTCTCAGTTCACATCAGCTGCTGTGGGACTCGTGATAGGTAAACTATGCCAGAAGGTTCTTGAAAGTAGCACTGTAGGAAAGCAGATGCAGAGACCACTTGGAGATTATTTTTCTCTCAGTAGAAGTCAATGGCATGTATCTGATGTGTCTGAAGGCAGACGGAGTTTTACAAAGTATGAGAGAGAAAACACAGTCATATGGCCACCTGCGGCCTACTCAGTCGGGTCTGAGGATTTGAATCGAAGAGCGTAACAGACCGAGATGCAAAACTTGATCACTGTCAAATCAAGGGATGCCTGGACAGGATTTTGATACTGTATCAAGGACTACTAATATAGACCCATCTCTGGTTTCCATGCTAGCCAGAGTAAATTTGGATTATACGCCACAAGACAAAAATATATGAAGTGTTGCAGCTAATGATGATTTGAATCAGTAACTTGAAGAGTATCTGAGCAAACAGCACTCCCAAATAGTGTGAAAGGGCAACCATCTTTTCTTCCAGCAGCATCAGATGCATTTTTCACCCTTTCCCAACAAATAATGTTTCAAAGCAGGCATTGCTGGAAATACTCCACAGAGGAATAAAACCCAAATAGATAGCTCAGCTCCTTCCTCCTGCCCAGCTAACCTGGCACAGGAGAGCAGGCACCAGTCCATTTCTCCTGCTTGACCCTATTAAAAATAGGGTTTTCATGCTTGTCTGTGGGATCACATGAGGTAACAGGTATGATACAAAGATGATTAAGGGCCTGGAGTATCTCCCCTATGAGGAAAAGCTGAGTGAGCTGTGACTGTTCAGCCTAGAGAAAAGAAGACTAAGGGGGGACCTTATTAATGTTTATAAATATCTTAAGTATGGGATGCAGGGGGAATGGGCAGCCCCTTTTCAGTGGTCTGTGGAGACAGGACAAGGGGCAATGGCTGCAAGTTGGAGCACAGGAAGTTCCACACCAACATGCTGAAGAATTTTTCACAGTGAGGGTGACAGACCCCTGGGACAGGCTGCCCAGGGATTGTGGAGTCTCCATCTCTGGAGATATTTAAGACTCATCTGGATGCCTGTCTGTGCCATATGAGCTGGGGAGCTGCTTTGGCAGGGGAGTTGGACCCAGTGATCTCTTGAGGTCCCTTCCAACCCCTAAGATTCTATGATTCTATGATACGATGGGAGCACTCCTGTTGGATGTAGAACAAATTTTAGGTCCTTTCAGATCAAAGCAGCCATCCAGCAGAAAGCAGAACACGCAAGAGCCTTTCTAAAGGATTCCATGTGACCAGGGAGGAACCAAGTGACTTCAGGTTTATTTGTAATCACATCACACAACAGACAACTCCAAAGAAGAGGCAAATCTGAGGCAAGCCTTCTAAACCCCAGCACATGGAAAACAGACTGAAGCTTTCTCCTTTCTTAAGAGATGCCTCCCTGGGTGACTGCAGTTGGCTTCTTGCAGTGTCCACAGCTTTTCCAGCTGAAGAGCTGTGAACTTCCATCAAATTGGCAAGCCTCAAATTTTACTGTTGGCAGCTGACAAATCCTACGTCAGCTCTGGAGTTTCACTAGCATTTTACTGGTTTTTCACCAACAGAGTCAGATGGGCACAGGCTGTGTGCTTCTGCTGATGTAAACTGTTTTATGCTCACTGGCTGTTGGAATGAAACAACACACCAGCAAACTCAGACAACGTGTAAAGCTTGGCATGTCTGCGACATGGATGGCTCAGAAAGGACTGACATGGCTGGACCCACAGGCACTGACGGACAAGCCCAGAATTATTTCTAGAGTGTTCTACAGACCAACAAGAGCAACAATAGGCAAACACAATTTATAGTTTGTTTTGTTTTTTTAAAATAAGGTAGCTGGTAGAGGAGGAAGTTCAGCCTACCAAAGACACACAGATAATCAGCTACACATGGAAGCAGGATCCAACTTTTTTGCCTATTCTTAGCTATTAGATCATGATAATCTTCCTGCAAAAAATAAATGCTAACATGCTAACCAAAGAGACACAGAACGAGGGCAGTCAATGGTGTCTATCCCTAGCTTGAAGGCCAGACCACTATCCTAGCCAAGTCAATTAACCTAGGGTAGTCTGGTCTACCCAGCTGTAAAACAAGTCTGTAATATTGACCTCTATTTGTGCTCTGTGGGGAGCAGACAAACTCTCCCTAGGATAAGTATCACTGAGAGAGCATTCTTGCCTTGACACACCATTCAAAGTAAGACACAAGCTTTATATTCCACTTGGGAAAAAGTGAAAAAGGGAGAAGGAAAATTAATTTACCTTTGGATGGCCCTTCTCAAGTCACAGTATCCCAATAAAACCTAGCAAACATGCCCTGCTTCTCTGGGACATGATCTCACACTAAGGAGTGCTTCCAAGCTCAGCCAGCCTGACATAAGCAATGGGAAAAAACCCAGAGCAGAAACAGAGCAGAGAGGAGTGCCATGCATCTGCTCACTCTTTGTGGTCCAAGAACACATTGTCTGACCCCTGACACCATACAGGCTATGATCTCTGAGAAATCTAAAAATCTTACTGCCCGGCAGAGATGCTTTTTTGAAGCTACAAAGACGACATGTGCTCTCTGACGACACAGACAAGCTCTTTGCCCTCAGGCAGGCAGGTGTAGCCCAACTTAGTAAAGCAGCTTGCTCTCACCTCAGAGTCTAATTCCTTGTCCAAAGTATTGCCCAAGTGGCACTGTATTTGCAAATACTTCCTCAGGTGGGGTATTGGACACCAAACAGCAGATGGTTTACTTGTCCATGCAGCAAATACAGTCATTTTGGGTTCCAAATGGGTCATGGCTTGGTCACACAGCTACCAGCTGCATTTGTTGTGGAAATGTTTCAAGATACCTGAATGCTTTCTTTCTAATTCTGCCTCCTCCTCTCCTTCTGCTTCAATGCCTTCACCTGGAGGTAAGTATCAGCACCAGATATAATCAACCTACAAATCTCCCAGAGTTTCAGTCTGTTGGTATCCCAAATCATGCACATGCTGGAGGCTAAACCAAGAAGTTTTCTCTATCTGTCAAGCTCTAGAGAGCCGACTACATCCACCACATTCCTGCAGGACTCCACAGCTTACTCACCCCAGTTATCTACTTGACAAGGTATTTAGCATGGATAAGGCACATAGTTTAGAACAACAGAATGGTTGGGGTTGGAAGGGGCCTTAAAGATCATCTAGTTCCACCCCCCTGCCATGGGCAGGGACACCCTCCACCAGCCCAGGTTGCCAAAAGCCCCATCCAACCTGGCCTTGAACACTGCCAGGAATCCAGAGCAGTCACAACTTCTCTGGGCAACCTGTGCCAGTGCCCCTCCATTCTTCCAGGGGAGAATTCTTCCTAATACCTGATCTAGATCTCCCCTCTTTTAGGTTAAACCCATTGCCCCTTGTCCTATCACTAGACTTCCTGATGAACAGTCCCTTTCCAGCTTTCCTGGAGCCCCTTCAGGTACTGAAAGGCTGCTGTAAGGTCTCCCCACAGTCTTCTCTTCTCCAGGCTGAACAACCCCAACTTTCTCAGCCTGCCTCCATAGCAGAAGTGCTCCAGCCTTTTGATCATCTACATGGCCTCCTCTGGACTCACTCCAACTTCTCAATAACATCTTTCTTGTTCCTAGGGACCCCCAAGCTGGACACAGCACTGCAGGCAGGTCTCACCAGAGCAGAGGGGCAGAATCACCTCTCTCAACATGCTGGTCATGCTGTTTTTGATGCAGCCCAGGACACGTTTGGCTTATATGAGTTTAAACTGGCTCTGCTCATTGGGGTGCCTTGCATACCTAACTGCAAGTGTGTATGTTTTCATACCTCAAACAGTTTGCTGCAGGGTATGTTCAGAAGCTTGGCTATGTTTTTTAAAGCCCTTTATGGCACATGACACCCTCCATTAGGCATGGTTTCAGAGCCTGAATTCTATGCTTGCCTTCATGCTGAAGTGAAGTACAGTAAAGACCTTCCAGACCCTACAGCGTTATGGTTTTCATAGCACTTTGCACTACAGTGTGACACACAGAAAGCTCACAGACAACAGAAAGCCAGGCAAGACAGATAGCAGACTGTCAGGTCTCCAAGTGTACTGAACAAATGCAGTTCCTTCCAACGTGGCTCACAGATCTTCCCAAGATCAGGTTTTACTGAGTCCGCAGCTCTAACAGCCTCTCTGTGCTAAATTTCAGACTGGTATTCAGTACCAGTAAATTCATAGAGCAGCCTAGAAACTGAAGCACAGGCACACGTAGAATAGGTCAGCATTACTGCCCTTGTTTGTGACTGGGATTTTTTTCACTAGAAAACAAACTGGGATTGCAGCTCACAGAACAAGTATATTCCAGAAAGAGAGAATAAACGCACAAAAGGGCAACGCCGAGTTTGCAGCTGATTTAGCACAGCTCAGGAAAGGAGAAAAAAAATGGGCTGCACAGCTTTGCCAAGTCACATTAGGTGAATCATTGTCCTCATCTATCATCCCATGAGTCCAGCAGCCCCAATCACCTCTCCTCTCAAGCTGGGAAAGAGTAAACTATCTCCTGTATAAAGTGCTGCTAGCAGTATTTACCCCACTGGCTATGCCAAATAATGTTCACAGAGGTCAATACAGTAAGAGTTGCAGAAATACATCTTGGAGCAAATGGAAGGTGGGGATGGATGTTCATTTCAAGTATACTGAGCAGCATTCATCCTATTTCCAGGTTTCTTAAACTTTTCAAAGCCAACTATTTAAACCGATAGTCCTCAGGTTCTGGCTTTTCCCCCCCTAATGTCAGGTTTTGCTCCATTTTCATATATCCTCTTTAATTTCCTTTACAGCTAAGTACTGGTCAGGAAAAAAATGGCAGAAATTTCCCTTACACCAGCTGTTACAGGATCTACTGTGGATTTTAAAACAGAATAGAGTCATAGCCTGCCTTGCAAAAAAACTCTGGTGAACCATGTGAAGAGCATTGTTTAGGAGCATTCCTGATTTAACTCATTTATTATCATCAGTATACAAAACAAGTAGCTGTGGTAACATCATGATCCTGACAGCACTGAAAAGAACCCAACACAAAACAGAAAGCTTAATCTACATTTCTGATAGAAGCTGTTCAGCAGCTTCAGCTGCACCGCTGTGGGAACTAGTGGTACAACTGTACAGAACCTGGGCCCATGAAAACTCACTTTTTGCACAGTGTGCAAACATGAAATGCAAAATAAACACTCTTGCTCTAGGTAGGGCATTTGATTAAGATTATGGAGCCCAAAAAACAGAGCTACCAATGGGCACCAAGTTGCACAACTGTGACTCTTCCTATTTTACTCAACTTCAGTTAATTCCTCTTGGTTTTTCACACATGTACATCAGTTCCCTCCCTCTGATCCTACAGTTCTGCACACACATTGTTCTATTTGAAAGGATTTTAAGAATTAATTACTGCTACCATGATGACATATGAACTTTAGAAGCTGGGTCTGAGTACAGTAAAGCCCAAACTGGGACAAACAGTTTAGTGTTGTGAGTGTGGCCTCCACCCCAAGCTTCAACACCTCACTCCACTACAAAACCTGCCAACCAGGTACTTCCTTTGGCAAGAGATGTCTGATGTCCAGCAGACATCCAAGGAGTCAGCTACCATAAATACTGGACTGACTTAATCAGAAACCAGAATTTCTCATCTAGCTAAGATATCTGAACCCCCCCCCCCCACACACACACACACATGCTTAGATAGGCATTTCAAACTGGGGAAAACTAGCGAGTCCAGAGAGGCCTGGGTCTCCCTGCAGGATGCAACTGCAAGGCAGACAGCTATATGTCTGCCTTCCAGCTGAGGAGTGGGAGAGTAGGAGCTGCCCAACCTGTCAAGTAACCCAACCTCTGGCCAGGGCTCTGAGGGCTCCTCAGCTCTCCGCTGCCACTGGCCTGTCAGGCAGACTGCCAAGGAGCTGGGCAGGAAGGAAACCAGGGAGGTTTCTAACAGAAATAACATCCCACTGGAAAATTTCTGACCCACTCTAATAACGGGTCTACTTTCAGAGTCAGTTATGACGCTGGCAGAAGGTCGGGAGACCCACTGCACTCTCTGTTTAGTTATTGGCTTCCTATATAAATTTCTTTCTCTACCAGACATGCAGCATCAACTGAAGTAATCTTTAAGAACGATGTTTATAAATCCCTTCAAACCTCTCCACAGCAAATGACATTGCTTTTCCTGAGAATGATGACAATTGTTAATTGGCACTATTCAGAAGGTAACATTTTCTTTGGTAAGGTCTCTACTCCTTTAGGCAACCACATGTACTTTTGGCAGCGTCTCTAGACAAGCCTTGTTGGCAGCATACAGTATATGCCTCGCTCGGAAAGACTGCATGAAAAAACAGCTCACTTTCCAGTTCCAATTCCAAGGCTTCGTAAACTTGGCAAGGCTGACAACACAATCTGGCCTGACTGCAGGAATAACTGATGCCTGGTAGGTAGCATCCTGCAAAGCTGCCTGAGCTGCCCATGCACACACGGTTACTCTACAAAAGGAGACCTTAGCCCAACTCCCTGACTACTAACAGTTGACCAGCCTACATACCGTTCGTTGTTCAGGGTCATTCTTGGAGGGTCAAGGTTGGGGTTCTCCATGGACTCCATCTGAGGACAGCGTAGGAAGTAGTAGAGGGTGTGGAGAGCATCAGGAGACCATGAGATGGGCTGCTGCTGCCGGGTTTGCCGAATGGGACTCATTCCTGGGCGAACAGTGTTCAAGCATTGCATGTGGTGCATTGCTCGTGACACCAAATCACCTGTGCAAAGAGAAAGAATGCAAAAGCACCTCTTTACTATTCAGCCACACTCCTCTTAAGTACGCTCTTTCAACTGAAAATCTCTCACAGCTAAAAGAAATGTCTGTAGCATGCACACATTCTTTTTCCTCCACAAAGGCAGAAGCCATCCTCAAGCTTTTCAGGTTCTTGCAAGGGAAATTTAACTTTCTTTCAAGTGACAAGTTATTAGTTAGAGGACGTAGACCGAAACTTTTCTCAGTCATCTAACTTTCAGAGCAGGAGACTTACAGTGGGTTTTCCTTCCTGTTTTTCTGCTGGTTTTCTCTTTCCAACCATGTGGGCCAGTTTCTCACCTGCCTACAAAAACTACCAATATCTCTGTAAATGTCCACTGCCCGACCAGGGAGTACAGCTCCCACAAGGCAAAGCCAGTACTTCACTCTCTTTGCGGGCATCATCAAGACCGCTCCCATTTCTTTCAACTGGGTGATGATATTCTATCCTCCCAGCCAGGCACTCGTGACAAATTCATTGTATGTTCAATACAGAAATCCCTTCTTTTAGGGGTCTGCTGCTCTCATTCTTACCCTAGCCACAAGTTTCTCCAGAATAACAAGACCTGACTGTCTTATTAAAAAGCCAATCTCTATCCTGCTGTCACAAGGCGCGCCAGAAATTTGCCCTTGAGCCTCGTAAGCAGCTCAACCCAGGAGTTTTCTGGGCTGCTCAGTCCTATTGGTCTTTGAACTCGATCCAGCTCGTCTCTGTGTCAGAGTACTCGTGGACTCGAGGAGGCCTGGAAGAAGGCGACCTGTATTACACACTTTCTACTCGGAAAGGATTTTAAGACTGCAGATTCTGTCAAAGTTCACAGCGCAATGACCCCAAGACAGCAGCTATGCAGTCACATAAAGCTGGTCTTTGTGCAATAAGCTTGCTTTGGGCACACCCTGTTTACTCTCCTTTTATTGTGGTGCATTACAAACTCTCAAGAGCTTTACAATAGAGGCTTCAGACACTAGTAGTGTGACTGCCATACCAGTAAGCTGAATGATTATTATAGATTACTATATATACATACCTAGGACCTATTTTTTTCCCTTAGGAGAATCCTCTGCTGCTTTATGCTTTACAGTCCCCCCAGACCCTCACAGGAAACGTTACTCTATTGTGTCCTACAGTTACAATAGTGGGAAAGGATGGAACAGAAATAATTGCCCCGTCACAAAGCTGGTTCCTGAGAAAGCGCCCTGAACTTAGTGGTGCCACACATGAATCGGTCACTCCTCCCTCTGAAATTCTTAGGAAGTTCTTATTTGTTCAACTGTACCTAACAGCAATATTCTGAATTTGCCAAGTAACCCCATGGGATTCTACTGTTAGGGAAAAACCCATCCTCAAAGCTACTGGATGCCTAAACACGACATTATTAGTTGTTTGGATTGATGGACTACTAAAAATCTCTGTTTTCAATACAAAGCTGTGCTGATTGTTTGTTGCATAGTATGCTCAGGTTAAGGACCCACTTCAGAATGGAAAAACCTTCTAACATCTCTGCCTTTCCACTTCAGTAGCTCCCTGCTCTCCAGGATCTAAACGTTTTACGAAAGCATCATGAACCCTCTAACGTTGGTACTAACACAGAAGCCTGTGTAGCTATAGCAGAAATGCATCTGGAATTCAAATTTTCAGCTCAGAATAACGTTCCTTCTCCTTTGCACACTCACTCTCTTTATTTTTCTGGCAATGGGCAGCAACATTAAAAAAAAAAAATTAGGCAACTGTATCAGGAGATCTATTCACTAGATGTAATGACCAAGTTGGCCAAAGCAGGGATGGGGGAAGAGAAAGAGGAAGCTGTATTTAATCTTAGGCCCATGCTACAAATGTTCTCTTGTGTTCCAGGATAAATAGAGGTGTGTTAGAGGAATGTGAAAACCTCAAATTAAGGCAGGTTGCAAAATAAATGGTGAAACCCACAAACTCCTTGCTGGCCCTGACATTCATGAGCATTCAGATGGTGCAGACTAAGAAAGTGATGCCAGCAGAAACGTTGCAAGGGAAAAGTAGACCGGGAAAACACAAATCATTTTTGTTTACTTTAAAAGGATTTTGTGAATAGTCTAGGAATGGAACATTTCATTGGGTTAGCACTGAAAAAGAGGGTTTTGAACAAGTTTTTGCTACCAACGTGCTCTCAGATTTTTTCCTTTCCACGTTTTGTTTTTTAAGTACCAAAAAAAGCCTTCCCTTGAATATCCAGCACCCTTGACATTTCCACTACACAAACAGCAACAAAGAGAACCCTCTCTGCCATCTGAGGGAGGTGCCGCTGCTGCGTTCACAACCGTACCAGAGAACCTCCAAAGGCATCGAGGCAAAACCCTCCATCTTCTGTTGGCACTAACCCCACTAACTACCCAATGCCTCGAAAAGCCACATCTTATACAACTTCAAGATAAATTAAATATAAAGTCGTCTAACAAAACAACCTGATTTTCATAAACAGCACCACAAGACAATTAAATCTTATGCAACGTTAGCCAAATACTGCTCGCTGCCAACAATGGCAACGCGCCCGCTGACCTCAAGTGTGGAGGGACTGGCTCTCCTACTTCACTGAAAGAAACCCACGTCCAATCACATCCGAAACTTACTCAGTTCAGAGATGCTTCCAACACAAGTTGCCAACAGAGACTGCTCTAATGTTCGGAGTTCCAGCTGGGCGTAAGCATCAGCCCGTCCATCATTGCACACGGAGCCGTCGTTGTATGGGCTAAAGTAGGCGGGCAGTGACAGCACACCTGGGGATGAGAGCAAAGAACAGTCCTGTTATAAGCAAAGTTACAGGAGTGACAAAGCAAATCTCTCTATCAGGAGGGAACTTGAACACATTTGCGGTTTTCTTGGAGGATTTGAGGTCTTTTGAATAGTTCAAATAAAATCAAACTGTGCTGTGAACATCATTGGGATGGATGAAACAGTAAAACTAGGCTCTAGGGAGTAGGGCTGTATACTTCTAGCCTTTAAAAACTAGAAACAAATTGCAGTTGAGATAAAACTACATGAAAAGCTTCAGTGAAGTCTCTAGTATTGTTTATACAACACTTCATCTGCAAACACCTCGCTTCTCATCAGCTGTATGCAGATTGCTAGATATAAGGGCCTGATTTTTAGAGGTGTGGAGGATAACCTCAAGTCCATCTAAGGTAAACAGTAGCTGCCAACTTTGCAGATCCAAAAACAAAACCACGGCTTATGCCAGTTCTTTGAACCTGCATGCAGTTTCAAACGTGCAGACTGTGGTTTCTACATGTGTGAACCTTTGGATATGCCAAACTGCGCCCACAAGCTTTGAGCCTGACTAGATTTTCATCTCCATAAATGACCCCTCCACGAGAGCGAGAGATTAGAGAGGTAATTACACTGCACATACACATTCACTGCACACACACTCCTTCCACATTATCCTGCACACCTGAACAGCAATGCCCAGTAACTGAACAGAACGACAGATCTGCAAGCAGGTAGTTGCTATCAGGACCCCATCCCCCTTTGCACGTAGCCCTATGGCTCATTTGCGTTGGTGGCAAATTAGAGACTGTTTGGGTGAACTGGCTGGGAATGGCAGATAGGGGAGATGCTACAAAAATCTTGACATATGGTTTCACATGAAGATGCATGAAGGCTCTAAAAGGGATAGTCATTCATCTCCTTCCCCCCACACACACCTCTCCATCATCCTTTCCACCCATTGTCTGATCAAGCACGGCAGATCTGCAGCCATAGTGCAAGTCAGTGCAACAGAGAGATTGGGAAAAAAAATGTTGGCTCCCCTGCTGTCATCCCAGAAATCCATTAGTTCAATATCTGCTCTTCAAACTAGCAAGCTGAGCTTTGTCGCCCTTTGGCTGCACACTCTGTGTGGGAATAGGACCTCTAGAACTGATGTGGGGAGCACAGACTAAGGCTGTGGGGGAGAGCAGACATGATGGAGTATGGCCCGACACTGTGTCCACCATGCAGCTGGACTCTTAAACACCTTTTCCAGTCCACACAGACAGCGCTCCTCTTCCCTTGTTGGGGCTGTATTTTCACGTGTGTTCAGCTGCTACCACATGTTTAATTACAGATGTATCCTGAAACTCCAGTGGCATACCCCAGCCCAAATTTTTCATGATTTCAGACAAGGACGTTCACAGCCACAACTGCCTGTGCTCTTATCCTGATGCATCCTGTGCTTCTGATGTTTCACCTTTGATCCAACCACAGCCATACCAATATATTTCAGCTCAGAACCATGTTTCCTTCCCTCTCTCACCCTCTGACCCCGCTCGAGTCTCAGATGTGGAGGTACTTTACTCCTATTGCAATGACCTCCTGTCACGTAGGTGCTGTGTATTCTTGTCCAACAAAACCCTGCCAGCTGAATGGCAGTGCATTGTGCAAGAGCTTTGTTTCTTTGTCTTGATATTTTCTTTTGAAACTTTATGCTGAATTGATCTCTCCTAACCCTTTTCACATCCTCTTTGCATCCTGCTTGGTGGTAAAGCCAAGGGCTGCATCAAAAACTTCCTGGATATTTTGAGGATAAGGGAATGATTTATCCTGTTGTGCTACTTCACTGTACATCACTGTTACTTAGTGGAGAAAACTCTGCCAATGCCCTCTGTAACCTGAATAATTAGGAAGTCGAGGCTTTAAGAGCGAACAGAAGTGATGCATGCAAACTAGAAAAGCTTGCTTGAAATGCACTTCAGCCTCCTATACAGAGCCCAAGCCACTTCCTTTTCCATGTCAAAGCTATGAAAGGATGTTTTAAGACATATGGATTGAATTTATGGTGGAGGGAGAATGAAAATAGACTGATTTGTCAAAAGTTTCAAATACAGGCATGTAATTCTACAGAGGCGAAAACAGAAACTGGCAGTTACATTAATAAGCTAGGCAGGGGAGGGGGGGATGGGAGGGGGAAAGGAGCACATTTTCTCTGCCAGTTTCAGTTGGTTCTGTTTTCTAACAGGGAATTAAAAATAAAGATTTGTAGAATGATTTAAGTTGGCTCACAAACGAAACAACATTTTCTTGGTTTTCCAGTTAACAGTTTGCCAGGTGCTGTGGGTAAGGGGAAACGGGGATGATTTATTTACTTCTGGAAAAATTAGTCATACCAGATAGCTGTGGACAAGATTGATGTTCTCATCTGCCTTGGTACAGCTGAGGAATATCCCCAACGTACCGGGGTGAGATAAGGAAATTCCCAAGACTCTGGCCATGTGCCAAAGCCCAATGACGCCACCAGGGATTTTCCCTGGGATGGCAATGGGGTGTGAATCAGGCCCTTGTTAGGTAAGATTTCCCAAAGGCTCCCCATGTCTGGCAGGTCTCTGGATAGGTATGAGCAGTCCTGGGAACAGCAACACACACCTCTCAACACTGCTTTTGAGAGACAGAGAGCAGTGACCCAACAGGCAGGGAAGTACAAACATACCCTGTGATTACTATGCCTTGCAGCATGCTAACCAGGGTTTCCTCTCCAATGTGTCCCCAGTAACTGCACAGGGTTGGAAAACCATCATCTTTGCTCCTCAGATCAGAAATTCTGGCACGAGGACATCTGCAGTCAAGCTTTGCCTACTGGTGTTTTAATTAGGAGCAGGACTTAAAAATACCAGTTTTAAAACGTGGTTTGATAAAAGAGCACTGGCATTGCAATAGCTACTCGTACCCCAGAGGCTGGTACCTGTTCTGCTCCCACCCAGATCAAGACATTTGCTGGTGTCAAAAGGTGGTCTGATGGTACAAACTATAGGGGATATTTCTACTTCTAGCTGGCATTCACATTCCTGTATCTTCGCATTTGTGGCAACACTGGGTTTTAATCACGGCTAGCTAAATAAGTAACACTGTAATTGAAATAAATCAATTCATGTCAAAACACACCCTGCTTGGAATCACGTTAAAACTGCTCATTTATTTCCTGAAGTTAAAGAATGCGTTTTCCCCACAAAACAACGATGTGGAACAGCACCTAATTACCGTGCAGGAACGAACCATTTGGGCACGCACAGCGCCGTGCTTATAATATTTCCTCTGATGTGGGCTATGTTGTGTTTCCTACACATCCCTGACATTCTGGTCACACTTTTTTTTTATTTTATTTTTTTAATTAACCAAGATTTTAAGTATGGGATCCAAGCCCAAGTCAAATTAGCATGAGTCTGAATTTGAGCGTGGCTTAGATCAAACCTCAAGAGCACAAGGATTTAAGAATCACCTCTCCAGAATGGCATGAGGCAACACCCCCGTAGCAGCCCAACTGAAAGCATGTTCGTGGCACTGCGATTAAGGCATGGCTGGCTAATGATTTGTCTCTGATATTTCCATAGCCTTTGAAATAGCGGCTGGAAATAAAAGTATATTTATTCTACCTCAGTTAACATACAAAACCTGCTCACGGCCTCTTGCTGCCAATGATCTTAAAAGGCAGTCACAAGTGGGTGAAATTCCAGTTAGGCAGTTCCTTAAACTCAAATTATTCTGCTCACCTAAAGATTTTGAAATTGTTGTCTGTAATCTGACGCTTTTTAATAGCAACCAAAAATGTTTCCACAGTCTGAGCTGGGTCCAGGGAAAAGTCTGTTCGCACTCTTGGACATCTTTTCTGGTTTAAGAGGTGCAGCAGTTCTGCTGAGAGCTTTGGCTGTAACATGATGGCTCCCATGACCAGGGCTGTGTAAAACTCCATCTGGCTTCCAATCAGTCCCATCCTCAAGCAAGGCAGTTTCTCTAAGGAGCCCTGGGTCCATCTCTGAATGTCCCATGATAATTCAGAGGCTGGTATCAACTTCTGCTCTTTTGATAACAAGATACATACACACACAGACTTTTACTTGAACTGTGTTTTAAGATTTGAATGTTTAAAAAATATATTTGAAGTAATTTTTGATTTACCCATGCTATTATCATGCTTTATGCCATTTGCATGTTACATTAATGAAAAAAGGATTTCATTTTTACCTTGTCATCATGATTTTCTCTGTGCTCTCTCTATTTTAGTCTAAATCCTTCCTGTTGGGGGACAACTTCCTGGTAGTTAACTCATCAGTCCTTTGATGTCTTTCAAATAGTGTTTTTTTTTTTTAAAAACAAACCTAGTAAAGTCCTCAAAACAATACAAAGCATATTGATTTCTCCTTTTGCCAGAATAAAACCAGGATCTCTGGGCAAGGATTCTTTTCTGTGTATTTTTTGCACTATACCTAAACCAGTAGCAATCATTACTGAACGCCACCGTAGTACAATTTATTTGGCAAAACCAACCAGAATTGAAAGGCCTTGGAAAATTCAGAATTGCCTTTATATGTTAGAAATTGTTTCTAAAAGCCCATGATACTGCAAAAAGCCACATATGTGAAAACGGAACCACTGCGGATATGCTACAAAAATGTATCAGGAACCCAAGTAAGAAAAAACTGACTCTCCAGCATCAGTGTACTTTTGCAATGTTTGGCTTGTGATATATTTCAGAAGAAACATTCTGCAAGGTGGGAACAATAGCTGACCCTGTGAGCCAAGAGGTGACTTGGAAAGCCGAAATTTTGAAGGCTGATGGCAATGACCTGACTATGCTGAACAGCCAAGTCTGCCAATTTCAATGGACCTGGTTAAAAACCTGACCCAATTGCAATTGCAGTTCCCACACTGGAATTTGGCTGTGACATCAGGATGGCTGACACCTTGCACAAAGTCCTGTAATTCTTCATGGCAAGGAGCATTCATGGCTCTCCTTGGGGTTTTTTGTTTCCCATTCAACATAATGCCACACGGTTCCCTCTTGCCAATGAATGCAGAGAAGAGAGCACCACCCCGAATTGATGTCAATTCCTGGAGCTCTATTTTCTTCTTGCTGAACTACCACTGCTAGAAGATCTCACCTCCCTTTTCTTGTACGAAATGAGACAGAATCATTCATACAGAAAAGAAACAAATGCTCCCCACCCCATGAAAAAAAACCCCTGAAACAGGCAACCAAAGTGTTCCTGACACAACTCACTCAAATCTAAACACATCAGGCTCCATAATCAACTACAGCCATGCTATAGATTGTGAGAATGACTTGTTATCGGGAAACAATGCATATAATTGCTAACATATAGGAAAGCAATGTGGCTTCTGCTATAAAGCAGGCAGGCATCTCTTTCAGTTTGTCTCTGTCATCAGTAAGAAAAATCAAACACAGTTGCTTGCATCTGCATCCACATAAAACAGAAATTCAGTAACTGAAACCATGAGGAAAACCAGAAGAGGGAGAAGATTCATGCAGAGAGAGATCATCTTTGAGTATTCTGCAAGTGCTCAACTGGATCTCTCCATCGATGAACTGCTGTCCGAAGCGGACACCTGTGGGCAGAGTTGTCTGATTCAGACAGCCCTCACGTAGGCACCCTGGTCTTGCTTTAACTGCTCGTAGAGACAACGTTCCCTGCGGATTAACGAAACGCAGATTGCCCGGACTCCAGGAATGTTATCAGAGATGTGTTGTCTTAAAGGATGCAATCATGCCCTTCATGTAGCTCAATGTCAAGAGGCACTGTTGGACTAGAAGTATCAAAACACGCCAAATCAGACTTGTAAAGCACTCTCAGAATTCACTCTCCCTTTTCTGGGGTCCAGGTCAATGCAGCACCTCTGGCTCCAAAAGCAGGGGATAGTAGTGGAGCTCACAGCTTCTGCAGTGCAACGTGGGCTGTACCACCACCCTTCTCTGTATGCACTGCCACAGAATGAGCAGAAACTTACTGACAGTCACTACAAATACTTCAATGCCTCCTTATGCCTTCGGAACTAACTGTGCCCTGTCTTCAACCTGCACTTGGAAGTGTTCGACTTTGCCTCGCTATTGCTATGAAAATGGTGGAATTGTGCTGGAACATGGAGGGGAGAAGGTAGGAAGTATCTATAAGAACTATTCTATATTTGAATCCAGCTGTGATACACAGGATTGCAAATTATTATAAATGTAGAAGAAAGGCCGTGGTTTAGTACCGAGTCAGTATTTATTGAGTCATTAATCCCATTTCCATATCCCTGTGGTCTTCTGGACAACCACTAACCTGGCTTGGCCCCAAGCGCTTAATTGAACTTAAGCCCAAGGGAACATATCCTTGGTTTATGCTTTAATGACTGCCAAAAAACATAGCAAATTTTATCTTCAGCAGCAGCAGCATATTTTGCAAGACAAAAGGTACCAGTGCTTTTATGAGACCATGATTGCCTTCATTTCCATTCCTTAGATTGGAGAAACAGAAGAAGCAGCAACTACCAGGCTCAAGCATCAGAAGCAGCACTTTAAAACGTCCAAATCCCCCAGTTCAGAATCCCTGTGTCATTAGACCTCGCCTGTATGAAACTGGCCAAGACAGAGCCATTGATCTCACAACCTGCATCCAGAGACTTGAAATAAATGCAAGACTGCCAGGCTTTAGTCTAGCTTTGTAGAACAACACTAACTATTTTATATACCATAATAAAAGACTTTGGCTAATATGATCTGTAAATATGAACTGTAAATGCGTCCTAGTACTATGATTACAACTGCTTTTGAAGAGAAGCATGAGTGCTCGCAAATCAACAAGTCTATCCCTAAAACTAGGCTGATGCATCACAATTTTGCACGTGGCTTTTCCAGGCATCGGATCTTCTACACAGGGTTCAAGGACAAGCGAAGACCCACACTAGACTGTAATGTTGGCCTGAAAGATAAAACCACCTATGTTTCTAGGATCCTCATTTTCAGGGTCTAGTACAGCGCATTAAAGAATAAACTCCATACTGGGCTATAAATATCAGTGAAAAAAACAGAGAGAAAGTTTTATAGGGCATGGTATAAATAGATTATGAACACTGGGAAAAAAATACAAAACCAGAATCCTGTGCCAAAAAGTTACTGTGGTCCAACAGGCACTACTAACTTAGCATTAACTAGTTCTGTAACCCCCAGCCAGTTTACTCGGTCTCACGTATCTGGAAAATAGGGATATTGCTTCATTGCTTGTTCAGGGTCGTCTGACAGAAGTTCTTGCTTCATTCCTCATTCTCATCTTACTCCTTTATACTACTCAACATCTCAGCAGTGTCCCCATTTCCTGTGTATGTCAACAGTACATTTTTTGTCCCTTAGCAACAGTCCATCTTTCATTTACATAGCCATTTCACCTTCCACAATCCCAAAGCTCTCAGACACGGCTACTTCTGAAAGGACACAGTATTGTGACAATGTGTAATTCCACCCCAATGGACCTTATGATACAAGAAGAGAAGCTTTACCCAACTGAGAAGGGTTAAGAAAAGGAAAATGGATTTAAGCCGAATAGAGATTCTGATGTGGATACAATAGTGGGACAGTTACTCTAAGAAACACAGTAAAAATACTGTAAGAAATTATAAAGAAGAAAAAGTATATATACACACACAGAAGAAACAACATAAATAGCTTAAAAAAACCCCCCAAACCCCCCACCTTATTTTTAAAACAGAGAGACAGAGGTAGGACAGGCAAGCAATGGCAACTCCAGAAACACCAAGTCCTTTAGCAGCATTACTGTGGGGATTACAAAGCTTAGGGAGAGGAGGTTTATATCACTTTCTCCATTCCTTTGGAATTCTTTAGAAGTCTCCAATTAAGGTGCTTTCACAGTGAAACCAGCTTCATTTGGAGTAACCAGTGGGACTGCAGCACAAGTCTAAGAAAACTACAGGCACCAGTTAGAGCCCACATACCCTCTACAATACCCTCTTCTGATCCAGTCCTTATTGTTCACTGTCCTTCCTGAAATATGGTCTTTGACTCATGCCCAGTTCTCCAGATGTGGTCTGACTAAGCTCTTTGTACATGCCATAATGACCTCTCTTTACTCGCATTCAATTCTTCTATTTATACATCCCATGATCTGTATGCTTGCCAAACACAAAGACGATAGTAAATTTATATCCTCTGTCACTCCCAGTTCCTTTTCTTAGGGAACACTGAGATGGAGAAGCTGACCAGGGCTGTACACCAGAATAATCCCATGTAATCCCTTCGCAACTACCCCAGAGTAATCTTTGGAAAGAGTTTACTCAACATGACCCCTGCCCACCACCTTCTTTAAAGAGGTGAGCCCTTGACCTGATAAAATCTACCCTTGTCAGACTCTCCTGGCTGTAGCAAACATGCCATTAAAAGAAAATTTTAGAAACTGTGGTCACTTAATAACAAACATCAAGACAGCAATTACAGCAGTTAATGACTTAAAATATCAGAGCATCATAAGAGCTGTTTATTCTATGATTATTTTTAAAAAGCCATGAGGAAATACGAACTCAACAACTAGTAACTACTCCTAGAGAACTAGTCATCTTGACACAGCTTGAGGATTGTCTCCATTAGCTGCCAGGAACACCCATCCTCTGATGCACAGCTACACAGTTTACATTTTGTCTGGGTGAAATATGTATCTGTCACTTAATATAAGATTGAAATTTTATCTAAGTGAAACACAGTGCAGTTCTGAGACCATAAAGTCTGACCTCAGGAGGGCAAGGTTTGGAGGCCTGCAAGGATGATCACATGCATACCATGCCTGCAGACAAAAGTGATCCAGGTTTTGAGTCACTGGCCAGACAATACAAACCTTCGGGTGGGCGTATCCTGGGTAGCTCACAAGAAAAAAAAAGCAGTATGTTGTAGATTTGATACCTGGAGTTTAACTTCCAATATTGTTGTCAGCATAGCTACAGTAAATTGCTCACACCAGGATTTACATGCATGAGTAGTTCATGACTCACCAGCTTTGTCATTCTTACCCCACAACTGCCTGGAGCCCAATACTGGCTTTAGTAAGTGCAAGAATTTGGGACAAGTATAAACACAAACCTCCACCATACAGGTAACAATGTTTGTGTTAGATGTGCGCCATTAGGCAGGGTCTACTCTCTAGGAGTACTCTGACAGAGTTAAAGACCAGCAATAATTCTATCTCAGAACAGAAGCTGCTTCTCTCTTAATCTCCTCTAACAAACACTTAGAAGTATTTGGCAGTTTCCCACATACACATAATACAAGAAATTATTCTCTTATTAATGACAGCATTTTGCAACTTTGTGTTTCCTCGCATCAAAGCATCCTGAAGAGCTTTTCAACCATGACCAATTTGCTTAAAGACTCAGAAGTGCAGTTGAGGAATTCCACTTATTCACCAACTCCATTTTTGCAATGCTTTAGCCTATTTCTCACATTATGTGTGGTACTAAAGGACCATCTCATACCATCTACATTCACATTTAGCTTCCTTCCATGACATCTGACACCTGTTCTGGCTTCCAGCACCTATTATACTCGCTACTTAAGCATGTGTACTCTTCTTTCTTATCCCCCATCATCTACTCACCATCACCATGCTTGTACTCTTTCCAGGATTCATCCTTTCAAGTTACAAGCAAGATGCAATATCTGCGTTTCAATGTACCCTTTAGGGGTAGTGACACCGTAGGAATTTGCCAATATATCTAAAGCTAGCAGAAAAAAACCTCCACCCAAACAACTGCTCCTCCACGACAAGGCTCTGGCCTGTCTCTCTGGTTGCGTAAGTGCCAAACGCATTTCAAAGTCTAAGTCTCTTGGTCATACCCATTTATAGTTTGTATAAAAAGCATAACTTGTACACTTCCATTAGAGCCCTAAATATAACTGCCCCAAGCAAGTATTCGCTTTTCCAACAGTACCTCTTTGAATTTGCTTTTCAAAAGAATGCTCTTGCCACTATATTATTTATAGACATTTACATTAAGATCTAAATACTTAGTCAGGAAATCACTCAGATTAATGGATCCCCAGCATTGTTTTATAACTTTAAATAGCTCAGAAGGAAAAAACAAGTTGGTTATATTTTAACTCTAGAAGAGCATCTTTTTTGCATAAGCACAAAAAGCAGCAATGTTTACAGTGCTCAGAGTGGATGGACACAGTTCTTTGAAGAATCTGGGAACACCACTACAACAGTTTTTTAACATGGCATCTGTGTAGAGGATTAAAATTACAATATGTGTCCTGTACTATTGGGGTTTTTTTGAACAGGGAAGATGTTTTATGATACCTTTATTATGCCCATGTACCATATCTGTAACAGATTCAAACATTCAACCCAACTGATTGTGCCAGCATGCTGTCTTCTCAAAGCTTTCTTGCACATGGATTTCCACTTACACCACTTTGTAGCGTGCAATTGTTTTCTTGACACTTGGACCATAATTATTTGTAGAGGTGACGTCCTTTGGGCGAGATCATGAAAAAAAGAATGGGAAAGAATGCCTTATGGCAGAAATAAAAAGGAAAGCACTTCTTAGAGCAAGACAGGTTGTGGTTGCTTTACGATACTGTGCAAACACAGTGATACTGACAGTGTGTCCCCAGAGGAACAGTACTGCACAGCTCGGGTCGAGTGGACACGAGAACAGCTTTGGCAAGAGCGCAGCCGATGCTCCAAATACCGACACAGCTGCTCTCACGGACAACAAGCAAAAATAACATCGTGATTTTGCGCCCACCGTTTCTACCAGAGAAAAAATAAAAACCATTTTCTCCAAATGTTATTGAATCCTTGCCACTAACTGCAAAATAAAGTGTCCCTTCTTGCACTTATTTGCCAGAAAAGCAGCTCAGCCCCATCCATCACTGCTGGCAAATTCTGCAGGAGCTGAGGTGTAGGAAGCAAACTCCAGAATGCCTACCCACTTTACCTGTGACTGCGCAGCCCCTTCTTCCAAATACCTTTCAAAATCAGGAAGCCATCTGCCTTTCAAGTAATCTTGAATTACACTGTGCTAAAACAACTTGTCCACAGTCCCAGTCAGGGGCTATTCAAACAGCAGGACCATGTCAACCTACTTCCTAAAGAAGATGACCTGAGGAAAGACACCGAAGGCACCAGAAAAGCAGACAGCTGTTATAATTTTACAAGCCTCTCCCACTTTTCAGTTGGCATCTCAGCAATGACCAAGCCTGCTCCTAAATGTGAAGTTACTCCTATGGTAGCATTTCACACGCTCATGGTGAAGATTAAGTTTATAGGGAATCTTCTGAAAAGCCTTGGGGAAGTAATGGAAAACTGGCACTTAGAGAAAGATCCTTCACTGACAAAATTTAACATGGATGGAAAAACTCTTTCTTTCTATTTTTTTTTTAAAGTAAATGATCATAGCATTTCCTCTGTCTATAAAACTGCTGTAGTCATTAGTCTATAAGATAAAATTCATACCTTGTATTTTGTTGGCTCCCTGCTGACCCCAGACTGCATTGCTCTACATTGCCATTTGCTCTCTGATGGCAACACGCAGCATCTCTACTACTGCACAGCAGAGAAGCACAGCATGGAAGTACTTGAAAAGCAAAAGTCCATTCCCCAGAAATAATCCCATACCACATAAGCAATCATTTTTTCGATCCAGCTGCTTGTATGCAACCGCTATATCCTAGTAACATTAACAGCTTTGACAATTACCCAGAAAAAATGGCTTAGGTGGCTTTTTTAATTTGTCCTGAAGGAAAGCAAAAGCTAGAGCCATGGCAGATACAGATTTGGGGAGGCTAACCTACCTAAGAATACTTTTCACCCTTCAGAGGCACTCTGTTCCTTTCACTGAATCATTGAAGCAATAGTTCAAACAAGAGACTGTTCAGTTAGAACAGGACAAGCTGGAAAAGGCAGCTCCATTTCAGGAATCTCAAAAAGCAGATAGCAATAAAGACTGGAAAAGGAGACAGGACACAGCACTGTAATCTGAAACCCATGTGCTCCTCAACAGAGACTTACTTGGAGTTGAATTTTTACTTTAGACCTGTCTTTTTCCTCAAAGAAACACAAGAGTAACGGGGAAGGGAAAGAGGCACACAGAGGAGATGTGGAGAGAAAGAATGGGAGAGCACTGGAGAACAGTCCAACAAGTAAGAGCTGCTTCTGCCTTTCTGTCTTGGAAATGTGTTACTATTCCTAAAAAACTTTCAGGGTCTTGAGGAGTTTATAACACCCTATATGCTTGAACCCCCCTCTCTCCTCCCCTCAACTCGTTCCCTGAAAAGTGGCATAGTAGACAAAGGGTGATCCAGCAGAGTTGGACATGCCTCTTCTTAATACTGATGAACCTGGTAGCCACTGTAACTACCTGGGCAGTCATTCCATTTCCACAGCTTTGCTGGCTGATTTCAAGATCTTCATAATACCATACAAATATAAAGGAACATTTTAATACTGTGCTTTGAAACCCGAAGATACTTGGGTTTTGCTGTTTTAGAGTTCTAGGGCAGAATAATCAGACAAACATGAACCAAAAAAATGCTAGGGTTTCCTAACTACCTATTTTCTTCAAGATCCTCTTCACCTTCCTGCCCTGTTCTTACTAATAAATCACTTATTTACTGCTACGGCCCTGCAGGCCTGACCACAGCTTCTTCATCTCAGCAGGAGCCAAATGATGATTGAGATGCCAATATATTAGCCTGGTCTGATTCAGAGAAGGATAAGGAACAAAGCATTTGTGCAGAGCAAAGATAAATGAATATAAATCAAGTGCTGAGCCATTTTCTGTGATGGATTAGCACCTTTCTTTGACCTAATAATGTCGAGGGGTCTCCATGCTGACAGCAACTAACGTGGAAATCTCTGTGCTGTGTAAAGCCAGTAGGAATCCTGATCTCCAGCTGCACTGTTACTCTGTATTTTGCTAGGCATCTCACTCAGGTATAAGCAATCCATCTCCCTCATCTCACCTTGAGGAATGTCACTACAGCATCCACCAAACTCCCTCTAGAATACAGGAGAGAGGTTTATTCCCACCACTTCTTCAAGTTTCACCCTATAATCCCATTTTTAGCAGTAAACCAGCAGGCCACAGGCAAGGATGAGACAGAAAAGCTTTCTCTGTACCTGGGGATGTTGCTAGAGTATAAAACTATACAAAGCCAGCAGTGAAAAAGCAGATGTTTGGATCAAATTTGGCATCTGCAATTTTGCCAAAACCAGAAGATAGCAAACAAATTAGTAACCACAGAAAAAACTTATTTGGCCTCAAGCCCCCACGTCTCAGATTTGGCTATATGCAGTAGATAGAGATATATTATATAGTGTTTAAAAATCGATTGTGTAACTGGCTGATGGCAAAAACTGCATCTTTTGAGAGCAAGAAAGATGTCAAAGTCCTGCAGCTATTGCAGCCTCTATTATTCTTATATCCCAGCTGCAGAAGAGTTGTCTATCGCTTGTCCAAAATTGTCAAAAAAAAAAAAGGAGGAGGAAAAAAGAGGACTGTTTCTCCTGTGATTGTAATATGACCCTCTGTGCTACATGTTGGATGAGGTACCCAGATGCTTGAGTCAGTACAAACAAGCTGTTCGCACAGCCAGCTCAGGATCAGCAGTGCCAACAAAAGGTGTGGGGTACTGAAACCTCTGCTACCCCTCCGGTGGCTGGCACTCGTCTAACCTGTTGTCTTTGCCTGAAGACTGAATCACCTTTCACCCTCTAAAGAGCTGGCCTGATGAAAAATCACCTTTGCAAGGTGCTTCAGGCCAGATTGCATCCATATGTCTCCACATTACCCATTCCACGCAGACTGACACAGATAAGAGGTAGTATCTCAAAGAGACCTAGGGCATTAAAAATGAGCTGAAGGCTTGGTTCTCATTACCACCTACATTGTTTTAAACTTCCACTGAACTACCTCCAATATTAGAGCAGCTGTGCTCCTGCCTCCCTACTCTGACCCTGAGCTTCATGTTCCTGGCCTCTGCTTTTGTCAGAATTGGCGTTTATGCAGTTGTATCATAAGATGCTTCAGGAAACAGAGGGATGTGTCACTTTGTTGTTTTGTTTCTTTGTTATCCTCTCTTTCCCCCTAGGCTTAGCTTTGGTCACATCAATTCCTTGCCTCAGCATAAGCAGTGTAGAAACACAGACAAAAAAGGGGTGGTAGGAAAGTGTAAAGGGGGTAAAGGGGGTGGGTGAAACTGCAGTAACTCAGATTTAGTTTAGCTCAAACTGTCAAATCTTGTACTGTATTGACACCAGGCCTTGCAGAAATAATAGAAACTGTGGAAAAACTGAAAATCATAAACTAAGTGGGGTGCTTTACACTCACCTCTCCTGCTTTTAGAGAAAAATAGCAAAAGACTGACTTTTAGAAATTAGTAGAAAACCTATCCACAGTTTTGGCATTCTGAGACAAATTGAATTTGCCAAGTGCAAGAAGTTGTTTATAAGAAAAGAAACAGAGAACTGGAAATGGTTCCAGAATATTTATTATGATCCACCTGATTGTAGCCAAAATATTACATCAGCCTAGATAGCCTGAGAACTGGAACAATATTAATCTCAAATTAGCAAGTTGCTTGGTACAACAGGCAGGGAGAAATGGTTTTGCAGGAGGCCAGGGTTCTCTCCCTAGCTCTGCTAGCAACCACAGACAAGTCCACTTCTCTGCCTCTAAACTTACTACCTGTAACCAGAAACAAAGACTTGAGTTTTCTTTAATCCTCAAGATGGTTTTATGTTGTTTGGGATTTTGTTTGTTTGCCTTTTTTTTTTGGGGGGGGGGGGGTGGGGGGAGGGGTGGGGGAGGGGTGGTGGAGAGGGGGAAGTGGTGTTTGTTTGCCTGTAAAACATCCTAAGATTCTTAAAACAGTGAGTATCTTTTACTAACACTTCCAGAATTTGCAGTTTTCAGGTGTAAGCTTCCTTGGTTCACCCTGAAGGTTGGATGAATGCAAGGTAGCTCCAGTCTAAAACCCATCAAGCCATTGTGCTGATGAGAAGTTAGACTTCAGTATAGCACCAGCATGCCAAGGAATTCTTGGTGTGGTGCTGTGTTTAAAAACCGAAATCACAACACATACAAAACAGCCAACTGATGCTTGAATATTTTAAAGATCATAATTAGAGAACACTTTTTCAATATTTAGACAATTTCACTCCAAAACATTGTGCTGATCTAGTTACAATACGACAGCTTGTCTACTTGTTCCCTTGCTCTACCAACACTACCAAAGCACACATGTTCCCGACTTCAGCTGGAGGGTGATTTCTCTCATTGAGCACAACTGATAAATTACCTATTTTATGAGAGTCTAAGAAGCCAAGACTCATAAACTTGCTGATGAAGCTGGAAGGCCATCATTAATTCCGAAGCAGTGTTATGGATGCCTTTTATCTTTAAGTATCTGAAAGAACCTTTATACATTAAACAAGGTAGTTCAAAAGCAGTGCTTCCAGGACAAAGGAAATACAGCCACTGCTGGGGCAAAAGGAAACAAAGCCCAGTTGCTGCCCACAAACAGCAACACCGTCCTGCCAATTAAGAAAGGAAAACTATTCTCCTGTATTCTCCATACAAAGTGCTCATCTGTTCTTACAAGAAGTCAGTGCTGGACTTGTGCATTTGGTTCAGGATGCCTTCTCTCTCCTTCCCCACAGAAGTAGTCATGGAGATGTGGGAAGCATGGAGGAGCATATGCTCATGGCCACAGTGCTTGCGCATATCCTGACAAGACAGGAGGCTTGGCTGCCCCAGGTAGTCCAACACCACCACCAAAGTGTACTGATGGTGGTCTGAGGGTCTTGGTGTTGCCCTACAAAGCTTAGGGGAAAGCAATCATCTCAGGCCCTCTTCAACTAGGCAGATGGTCCCATTGTGTCCTCAGGGACTGAATCACTGTGTGACGCTCATTCTTGTACCATCACTCTCAGGTGAAAGTCAAAACTTTCATGTAATTGTGCAGCCATAGGATACACAAGTGAGGTTTCACACTTCTGACTCAGTCTGGCCATGCCTGCTGACAAATGCTTCAGAACTGAACATAACCCAAAGGCTCCTTTTTCCCAACTTTGAAGCATTAATTGACCAACCTGGTGACTCTGCATACCACACTCTCCGAGGTAGGACTGTTCAAGCTCATGACATTTGTTTTCCAAAAGCTGTTAATGAAATGTGCTGATAGTTTAGCATGAGTAATGTATTTCCAAATGTTTTAACTCACTTGTGACATACATAGTTTAAAATTTTCTTAATTCCCTGGCCTAAATTGTCATGTGAAGTTGCTGCTGTGTGCTTTTAACAGCTGCAATATTCAGCCCTGAAGGCTGCTGCTAGAGGGCAGTTAGGGAAAATGTGATCTCTGAGTATCCTTGACATTACTCAACACAGAAGCACTGACTAACCAGTCATCTTAAAACATGTCGCAATTCTGGGTAAATGCTGCGGAAGTGCAAACATTACAGTTACATCACAGAAAACAAAAAAAAAACCCCAACCTTCTGCAGTTGAGGAAAAGAAGGTAGGAAATTCTCTGCTCACACCCCAGCAGCTTTTGTTCCCTGAAATAATGCAAATGTCAAGATGTAGGAACACAGGTTTCCATAGAACTTGTTGACACCCCCAGTGCAAGACATTTTCTTTAAGACATTCTTTCTGTCTATATATATTGTATTTGGTAACCCATTACCTCCCTGTAAATATGATCTTCAGGCAAAACGCAAAAGGGATTTTTGTTTTGTTTAAGACTTTTTCTACCTTCTCCATCCCTCCCCACCCCATACACACCAGAGCATTCTGATGAAATAAGACCTAAACCAGGGTTCAGCTTCTGAATATTCAGTTCTTAGAATGGTGAATCCTCTTAAACAGCTCCAGTAATCTCCCATTAATCTCCCACCAGAGCTAACATTCTGAGAAAAAACATATAATCATCTCTTAATCCTTCTGGGCTGGGGGAATTTCCAAGAAACAACACTGAACCAAAAGCACTCAGTATCTGAGCTGAAGTTTTCATTAAATCATCCAATATCTGCCCAGGATGAAGAGGGTCCCCCAGAGTCATTAGCAAGTTTCCTCCCCCACCAGACACCTCCATGAATACCAAGGGCATCCCCAGATGGAAAAATACAACTCCTAAGTACATGTGACAGAACACTTCAGCCACAATTACAGAAGCTGTTGTGCCATCACTGATCACGGTTAAGTGATCTCATGCGCTGACTTAAGAACCCTGTTGCACCAAAGCACAAAACGTCTGACTTCTATAAGCTCGATCCCCCCATCCCTAATGTCCTTCTAGACCCTTCTTCACTTTTTTTCTTTTTGGTGGTGGTGGTGCTGGTCTTGTTGGCACCATCCCTTGGGAGAAAACGAACATAAAGAAAGGAAGCCAGAGGGTAACCAAAACACCAAAACAATACTGAAGCAGACTCCAGCATTGAAAGGATTTTTTTTCTTCTTCTTTTGTACCTCCCAGCTGAAGACACTGAACAAACTGTACCCCTGCGGAAATGCCTTGACCTTACTAGGCTGTCAACCGGTAGTATGTCGCATACAACTGTTCGGTGAGGATGTATTTCACCTGGAGACTACGCAGGTACCCTGTGCCCACCACTAACTACGCACACGGACTGAAACGCGTTAAGTCTGCCACCTCTCATATTCTGTCCCTTTGTTAAACAAGCATCATTGTTTTGCTCCACTGCTTCTGTGCACCAGACTAATGGCTTCCAAGGTTTTTTTCCACAACAATATCCAAACCCATGTTCCAGCACAGTATTCTGGATGATTTTTCCAGTGCACACATTTTCCCCCAGCTGACTTCTTTCATTTCCAAGTTATTGTACCATTAGAATGACAACTCCAGATTTATTACATCGTAGACATATCTTAAATAACCCAGAGAGGCGCTGACATTCCCTGCTCTGGATGGGGCCTACGCAAACCCCTCTCTCCTGCTGGAAGGACAAGCTGAGATCAGATTGATGTGGAGTTTTTCAGCAGGGGATGATTAAAAATAAAAATCTGGGGGAGGGTAGGTATTTTGAAGAAAAACTTCTCTATTCTCAGTAGAAAAGGAAAACTATTTTGAGGCAGCACTATAAACCATAAAACTGTGCTGAAACAAAGGTTGTAGTGGGAAAAGACTTAGTAGGTTGTAAAGGCAACAGTAGGTTTAGTACATCGCTCATGGGACCCGGCAGTGAAAATACTGAACTTATTCCAGTCTGCCACTAAATCATGTGACTAAGGCATTTCCCTCAGTTTTCTCATCTGTTAAACAGTTAACAATACAGCTTCCCACTTAGGATGCCTCAGAGATGCTTGGAAAACGCTCCGAGATGCAGAGGAAGGAAGCAGTACAGCAGACAAAAGCTCTCAGTCTTCACAGGGACAAGAATCTATCACAAGAATCTATCATAGCAGACACTAAATTTGTGATCCACCATGAGGAAAGACTAAGTGTGAGGTTTTCCCTTTGGATAAAACATAAGGCTCTATATAAAACAACACTATAAATCAGCCTCAAAGCAAGGCTACTTCGTGATTCTCTTTTTCCTCCAAAGTACTCGGGGTGGGGGAGGAACCAAACAACAGAACAAAAAGCCAAACAGCAATCAAATACAATTGTGAAAAAGTTAACAGCTTTTTCAGGTGAATATTTATATTGAAAAGCAAGCAGTTGATTGTCTGTGGCAAGGTAGGTGCTGCTACAAATATAGGATTCTGATATTCACAATTAAAACCCTAATTCAACCTAGTAAATCTTTTCAAAACCCATTATTCAGCAAAGAAGCTGGTTCACAGCACATTGTGAGCTAAAGCTAAAATGTGCCTGTGCTTTCCCAGGCCTTTAAAAGACTGAACAGAGATGAAAGGCGAGCCCAGGTATGTCAGTGGGAGCAGACAAATGACTTCTAAGATCCCCCGTTACACACATAGGAAATTCTCTTTATTGCCAGTGTCTCACTAGAGAGGAAAAATAAATACATAAAAAAATAAATCAATCTGTTGTGGTTAGACTAAAAGGCATACAGCTTCACCAGTTATCGTCACTTTGTGCTTCAGACAAAGCTTCACTTTGTTTCAACCATTGAGTCTTGCAGCAAGAGAGGAGCACAAGGCTTACTCTGTCACAAGGTAGAGTACAGAGGGATGCTGTTACCAACAGAGAAACAGGGCATCGCACTTCATGGGTTATATCCCCAGTTGGGCCTTTTATTCAGGTTCTTTGGGACATTTTACTTCTTTTCCACACCTAGGAACTGGGTAATAATATGAGCATTTTTATGTATCCCACACAAGAGGTTCCTGAGGGCGCTCGGAGAGCAGAGTTACCATAATTTTGCAATGAGTAATGAATTCACACAGCTTCCAGACGCGGCGTGTGATCCTTTTAACTTCTCAGCAGAGGAAAAGGCCTTTCCCCTGGACTGTAGCAGCAGCTATGCAGACAATTGAGCTACGCTTGCAGGCTCCACGGTCACCTCTTGCATGGAATCAACCCCGGCCAAACCTGCCCTTTACCATTCTCTACATTACTCTGGTCGTGACTTTAGTGGTCATCTTTAAATGCAAGCTCTTTCCTTGCAGCTTTCACATTCCCAGCCTGGTTCTGAGCAACTTCGGCGTCGTCTGACATTATATGATATCACCCCTGTTGGGACCTGCTGCCCCATCCCCTTGGGAAGCTCCAGCACAGCAAGTCTGACTTGTTTCCAAGTTTGTGACAGGCAGAGACGTCCTTTCTCAAATAACAGCCCAAGAAAAGTGGCTTATTTCGTCACGTAAAAGAGACTGATTTTTATTTTAATTCCAAACCAATTCCTTCCAAAAATAAAAGGCAAGTAAATGGTCAGTTCAGCTCGTCTGCTGCCTTACACAAGGCCATGACTAAGGGTTGGCAAGCTCACAGCCAGACTGTGAAACAGATGAGCTTCCCCTCCCTGCTCTTTTAAATTAAAAAAGCACAACATCTTGGCTCACCCCTATGCCTCTTTAATCTCTTCTCAGAATTCATGCATTCTCCCAACCAGCTAGAATGCAATTGCTGCTGCATAGTCTTTCCTTTCTTTTTAAAAAATAAGCAAAAATAACCATTCCTTGCTCATTTTATTATTTAACATCATCTGTCTGATCCTGTACTGTGGAAGCAGAGTGATTTTGAACACCCAGAAATCACACCATATAAACTAGCCTGGAAGAACTTTTTTTAAATTATTAGTTTTACAACCTGTCATTGCAACCATATTATCCTGCCACGTATAAAGTCTAGATAGCTGGTTAAAAAAAAACCCACACACAACCAAAAACACCACAAAGAACAGCCAAACCACCAACCAAAGAAGCAGCAAACAGAAGACCCAAGGTGACAGCTGGGAGGAGAAGGGCTGAGCGAGTGACAAGGAGACAGCCCTTCTCCTCACTTCTGCATCTGCAGTGCTCCAATATAGTAACAGTAGTAGTAATAATAATAATAAATATTTTAAAGACTTCCCATACCATAGAATAGAATCGATCTCTCTCTATGTGAACTGATGAAAACTCAGAGCCAATTGCTGTAACTCTGACTTCCTGCAGCTTCACATGATTACTGGTTTCTCTGGCACTGCAAAAATGTAGGGGAAGAGAGGTCAGACTGGCTGTGTTTGGCACATGGAATGGCAGTCTCTCTTTCCCAAGGCTTTATCTTGAGGTCTTTGCTTTTAACCTGCTGTTTTCCTTGAGATGTTGCAGGTGAGCAGTACAAGAGTCACAGCACCATATTCCACTCGATACTGCTCTCAACTCAAAGCAATTTTACACCAGCTTCACTGGAGCATCTTCTGCGTCGTGCTGGCCAAGCCAATCCCAATCATTTCTTAAGCCAGACATGGTTGCACAGTTCAGAAGTATTAAGGCAGCAACTAAAAGTCAAAGAGTTTCTCGGAGATCTCTCCACATCTGAAAAATGAACCCTGGGTTCAGAGTGGTCTTCTTCAAGTTTAAAGGAACAAAAACCTACCTGTGAGTCTCCTTGGTAATAGCAAATTAGAGGTCTAAAATACTGTTATGGTTTACAAAGAACCAATGGGAAGAAATCTTTATACCAAATACACAGAGCACTTTTGGTAACAGGTTCACACTCCCTGGCCAGATGACTTGTGCCACTTGAACCAACACCAACACCAGGGCTATGGCTTCTGTTCAGGTTTGCTCTGGACGGCTACCAGGTGTCTCACTGAAGATAAGCAGCAGGATCCCAGCCAACAAGCCATCAATACACACAAGCTCAAGCCCTGAGATAAGAGGCCAAGGCAGACAACCTTAATGTCTAATTCCCATGAGGCACTACCCCTTCCCAGCTGCAGAGGAATGACTGAGGATAAAACTGTTAAGCTTGGATACAGGAGTAGCACAGCCTGTACAAACGAACAACAGCACCATCGTGGTTGCTTTTGGAGCACTGGCAGCATCCTTTGCAGGAGTTTTGAAGAGGAGACTGAAATAAGGTCCAGAAGACGCATGAGGCTTGTATTAATAACTGGGTTTGTGTTTGTAGCCAAGGAAGAGAGGGAAGAGAGTGGGGATATAATGTAATTGGATCCTGGCTTAGGAAGGCAAGACATACACTGAGGAAAGGCAGGAAAGCCAGTAAACCTTTTCATAGTTGACCACACTTGCTTTCCACAACTGAGCAGCTGCCTTTTTACTACAAAAGAATCAAAACAAATACAAGCAAAGTAGAGGACTTATGCGAGCTCTGTGGGCGTGGGAGCAGGGCACATATGACGTAAGCTGGTATCACAGCAAGACTGTGAATCACACGGTAATCAAATCAGAAGTTCTGCCCAACACAGTGCACATGGTATTGGACTACAGGTCTTGTAGGCAACAGTGCTGAGCTCACAGGCTGAGGGCTAGAAAAAGCCCATGGTACTGACAAAATGGAACCTCTGAACAGGCATGGCAAAAGATGAAAGGCACCCTGGGCTGCATCACAGTCCCATTTTATGTCTTGAAGAGCAGAAGCACCTCAAATCCATAGAGAAAACACTGGCTACTACTTCACCCCACAATCTCTCTGCTGAAAATTTGCTTCATAATGTGTACATAATGAATTAAATAAGGAATGATCTTCTCAGGTGCCTTTGAACACCCCCAAAAACTTCAACTAAAATTACCTGTTTTCTAGCCATTTTTCAACAAACATTTACCCCTGGATAGGGCAGATCTGAGGATTTGTCTTAATGGAAAAGTCATCTTCAGAGTCAGACTTCCAGCTGCCTGGAAGAGCAGAACTTTCTGCCAGCCTGAATGACTCAGCTCTTTGCTCTTCAGTGGAAGCTGGAGCCATTTCTGCATCACCCAGTGCTGGTCATCCTTTCAGCCAAAGCCTGTCACACGAGCCGCGGCACTGACAGGTTCCAACGTGCAGGAACTCAGACAGAAGCATCACCTGTGCTGTTTGGCATCCACAGGGCAGCTCTCAGCCTTCACCCTGGCGAATCTGTTCAACAGCCTCAAAAGGCATCCCCTCTCCCAATTCCTCTTTAGCTTTTAAGCATTAAATGCTAAAATCAGTGTGTGATCAGTATACAAAACACTGACCAAAGCCAGAAGACCTTTGGGTTTTTTTGTTGTTTTGTTTTTAAAAGACTAAAATACAATTTTAGTGCTTTTTCAGGTTCTGCAAAGCAATGGTAACAGAAAAAGGCCACAAGAACCCTGAGTCAAGCAGGAGATGCCAAGTCAATTCACTATCCAGTGCTGACTGAGGTCTGGACAACCGGTGCCATGTACATATAAGACAGACAAAGACCTGGATGTCATCTCAAAATAACTCCAACAGCTCAGAGAAGTGACACTCAACAAAATGCAAGGAATATGAAAGCTTAAAGACTAAATACCAGAGCAGAAGATTAAAATAAATCACAGCTGAAGCAAATCTAGTGAAAACCACAAGCATAATAAAAAACAGGACAGAAAAACACAATGTAGCTGGGTCACTAGCTATGATTTTTCTCTGATAATGTTTCCAGTAAGTCCCAGAAAATAAATCTCATTGTGGAACCTGTAAGAACAGCTCTTCTGAGCTACACAAGTGTATGTACACACAGATGCACAAGACTGAGAAGCAGGGTTTAGGAAGCAGCATAGCTGGTGATTTCTACAAACCAGCACAGTTGCACAGTTCTCTCTTAAATTACATCTGCACGCAGAGAGGGGAGGCAGAAAGGAAATACGCTCCTTAAAAACAAGCTCCATTTCTTTTTATAAGCAAACCCACATACACACTCTACCACTGTTAGCCCCTGCTACAAGGCAAGCGTGACCAGCAATGCCCTGGGGCCTCAGGTTCTTATCTGAGCATTGAAGAGTCATGGGAGGGCTACAGGAAAAGGACACTGTCAGAAGCAACAGAAGCAAATCCCAAAGTGTTACCCTCTTTGCAGCACCCCTGCCTCTCCCTGTGGGAGGCTGTGGCATAAGGAGAGTGAGTTCGTGGGACTGACTGCACTTGGTCAGCACAAGCGCCGCCAAGTCAAGGGACACGGACTGGCCAGGGGTAGAGTCAGGAAACAGGCAAAGCCAATTTCTATTGACAACACTTCACTGAGTTGTTCTGCCAGACTCGGCACCCATCATTCCACTTCTCTGTCCATACTGCCCGTCTTCTCTCTTCCTTAGGCCATCTCCATACACCTTTTTTACTAACTTCTTCTTCCATGGTTGTCAGAGCTGCTTGTCTCAGAGCTCATCTCAAGACTGAAAGCTCTTTTGGACAGAAAATGCCGTACCTTGCATACTTCAACACAGCAAGACAGTGACCAGAGGTGAGCTTAAGATCTGGTGGAAAACTGTGCCTGATTACAACACAGCACAGCTCAGCTTTTCAACAGCTGCTGCCATACATATGTAAACTATTGATGGTCCCTTCTCCATCATAACAACAGGACTATGAAACAGTCAGTATGAACTTTCCCAAATGAAACCCTGGACGTATTTAAAGTAGCCTGTTACCTGCACCGAGCCTCCTCATTGAAGCAAACCCACTGCACCAGCAGGACTACCCAGGTGGCAGTGCTGAGAAGACTCTCATGCAACTGTGGAATAAAAGACCTGTTTCTCCTCTCGTGTATGCTAGGATGCTGCGACGCCACTGACTTATGCAACTTCTGTACCAACATCAGTATGAGCAAAAAGAGACTAAGACTCAGACACTTCTGGCAGATGAAAGGCTTTGCAAAAAAGCACAGGCATAGCTGAGCTATGCAGTATGGGCCATTATCTGCAGACATGCTTATTAAAGCTTTAGCAGCCTCCAGGTCTCTTACCTTACAGAAACAACAGCAATAATGTGCAACACAGTTTGGTTAATTGTCACTGGGCAGACAAAGTAAGGATGAAGTAAGCATGCACTTTTCTTCCCTCCACAAACTGGTGAATCCTCCAACTTCACTGGTATGTAGAGAAGGAGTGGTATATGTACGTGTACTCATCGTACACACACCGGGCATTTGGCCAGAGCCACGCTCCTAGGCCAGCTATTGTCAGGTTAAGACTTCAGCCTTGCTTTTCATGGCCTGTATTCATTTCTGCCTTCCTTACACATCACAACTCAGTGGAAATGTTGGTGAAACCATCTGAATTTCCCAGAGAACCATTTGCTCATCTGGAAGAGACTGAGAGTCTGGGGTGTATTCGTAGGAGGAGGAAATGGTGAGAGGCTTGCAAAGCCAGCCTTGCATAACCTCACTGACATCAAAGGCTTGCAGGGTTTTCAATCAGATGGCAATTTGACTATACAGCATTTGCACTAGAAACAAACTCAGATAGCCTTAAAAGCAACTTATGATTCATGCTGAAATTTTCACCAAGAACTTTTCTTTACAATTCCCACGTCTTCATTTTTGATAAAGCAGAACAGTTTAAGATAAGATTATTCGTATTTAGTAAATCAATTTACAGGTCTTCTGAAACAACTGCTTAAAATCGCTGAGCCCATGCAGGGAACACCAGAATACTAAACATCTGACATGTTCAGTGAAGCATTTCTGCAGAGAATTAAGAATAGATAAGAAGGGTATGAGGAAAGAGGATAAAGTGTAATCAGCGAAGGGGGGGAAAACCCAACCTATTACTTGCTAGTTTTTTTGAGAGGCAAATAACTGTCCTGAATGAAAATACTAATACCTGCTTACTGCATTACATTTTGCATCATGAATAATACAAACACCTCCTCTCTGTCCTGAAAAAAAAAGCCCTCACTTGAGCTTTCTTGTTACAGTGCAGCTGGAGAGTTTGAAGATTAAATGACATCCTTAGGTTACAGCTGGAAAGCATTCAGTTTTGTAGCTTGTAAGCAAAACAGGTTAGTTTTTTAACTGTTGTCCCAATCCAAGCAGAGCATGGAGTCTATATAAAAGGCAGTCTCTATGGAGAAGACTTTCAGCATCCAACAAGGGAGAGGTCTTAACAAAAGGAGTCCACATTCTCAACAGCCAGCCTAGTCTAAATATCACGACAGCTCCCAACCTCCAAATTCCCAGGTCCGTGGTTCAGGGACAAAGTTCCCAGGCACAAGGTATGTTACTTGCTGCTCATGTGCAAGAATCGCACCGTTACCAGCAGACCACATCTCACAAGTGTACAGGAATCGGGCACAAACTCCTGGCTGAGCAGAACATCCTGTGCCAGGAGGAGCAAGAGCTTTGCCACATTTTTTCCAGAGTCTCTATATTCCCAGCACGAGCGTAAAGACACACGACTGTGAAGCAGAGGGATCCGTACTCCCGAGTAGCGGAAGTGACCGATACCCGTAAAATGATAAGCCTGGTTTAGTTGGGGTTGCTTTGTGCACAGACATACGTTCATAAATGCCTTTGTTCTTAGTCACCTAGTTAAGACAAATTTGGTCTGATGGAAAAGATATATGAACGGCAATAAGGATAAATTACCACATAATTAATTAATGGAAAAGTCTGGATGAAACGATAAACCAGTGGAAAGATTTTTAAAAAATAATAATAAATTGAACTGTAACATAGCTCCTTAGTAAACAGATCCATTTATTACCATTAACACAGAGAGACAGCATGACCATGTTTCCCTCTCTGCCATATAAAGTTATAATTAATTATGCAGTACAGCTCTTGCCACTTGAGACGGACTCGCTATCAGCTATACTCTTACAAGGCCAGACTCTTTGAAAGAACTTTGTAGATACCCGATACCATCTCTGCATCTGTTACCTTGGCATAACGTTTGCTGGGCACAGCAACCACCTCTCATGGTACAGTACAGATGCAGAGAAAAGAAATGGAGGAGGTGCAGATTTCAAAATATGCCTTTCATAGTTTAGCACATCCGTTTTATGGATAAACACAGCGAGGCAGAAGGAACTCACTGCCTCGTGGCAAACTGTCCGACTGTGCCCTACTTTTAGCACAAGCTTCTTTTTTGGACTGCAAAGTCCTGCAGTTTGTCAAACAAACACGAGTAGGCTATGCTGCACGTCACTGACACGAGGCACTTTCTCTCTCCAGCAAAAGACACAACTTTCACCTCAGAGAGTCCCAGAAAGGAATAATAAAAGGGCCATGGGATCAAATCAACCCAAATTGATAATGAACTCCAGGTTTGTTTTGAACTGAGCTCACTCTGAAACTGTGTCCCTCGCTCTAAGTGACTCAGGGGTTGGTTTGGAACCAGGAATGTTTTGAATTGCTGTGTTCTGGATTTCATTATTCCCCTCTGGGCAAGTGGATGCATTGGAGAGCCTGAAACTTCATTTGTAGAAATCCTGCTATAGCTGGAAAAGCAGGAATCAAACTAACTAGGACAGAACACATGCTGATGCCTCTGAGTCAGCATTCAAATTCCCGCCCCACTTCAGCACTTAACCAAGTCTGCAAGGGGCAAGGGGACAAAAGCAGCTTTCCTTCTAGGGCCAGCAGCACACAGCCACGTGTGTGGTAGGGGAAACAGTCCTGGCCTCTGCTTTGCAGAAACTTTTTTCTGTGTGAAGAAGCTTATTGTATAACACCTGCAATTCTATTCCTGTTCCTGGTTCACTCTGTTTCTCACCTTCCTGCCAGCTGGTGGCTGTTAAGTGCTGCTATCTCAGGGAGAGGTTAGTATTCTCCCTTTTGACAGCAGACTTGTTGCTGCAAGTCTGATATATTTAACATTCTTTCTACCTAGTTCATTTACTAACACACAATAATTAGCTTCCAGAGATAATTGGCGTAGCTCAAAGGACTTGTTCACTGAGATTTGTAACCAAAGTTTTTAGTCTGTGCAAACATAAAGGAAATAACAGAAAGAAAAAAGAGGCAAGAGTATGCGTTCAAGATGAGACTTGAAGCAAAGCCTCAGCCCAGTAGAGCTCCCTGCACGGAGCTGAACCCCAGGTGATAACAGTGAAGGAATGCACACAAGCAGAAAGCTAAATTCTGCAATATACGTGGACCTCAAACGCGAATGCCATTCTGTGGAAGATGTGCTTCTACTCCTTGTAGCCATCGTGTCTCTTGGCTCAGTCCTAGCAACAGTCACAGAGGTTTTATGGGCAACTCTAATATCAGATCAGATCAAAAATTAATGGACATACTGACCACACACATACCATACATTAAAGTAATTTGATTTAAAAGACAACCATTAGTGCTCTGCTATCTACTGCCTTCACATGAAATACTCAAGAGACAGCAATTAAATCACAATTTTATGCTCCCTAAGGAATTAAATAGGCCTTTTTTTCATACTTAAAAGAGGAAAAGAAAAAAAGTACTTACTTTGGGACGGGTAGAGACAGAAAGAATATTCTCAATTTTTCATGGCTTATACAGTAAAAGGCCAATGCACTAAAGCAAAAACTCCTGAGAACTCACTGGAATCATCAAGGGCTGAGTTTGACGGAGAGATTTCCACAAGTTCAAGCAAGAACAACCCTTGCCCAGTAACAGCCAGGAAGTACTGATGGATGACAGACATGAGTCTGACTTTAAAGACAAAAGTTAAGACGATATTGGGGTTCAAAGCACATTACGAGGCAAGAGATCTTGATCTTCACCACCACCTCAGAGTTTCATCTCCCACTCGATCACTACTCGGTGAATTTTCAAACCTCCTTCCACAGAGCGTCTCACACTGGAAACAGTAAACGGCTGCAGTGAATCAAGAAATTCAAGATCTAGCTTTGCCTGGCTCTTCATGTTTTCATTTGTGAAGTAGAGGCAATAAACATCTCACTACTTCAAAGCACTGAAGTGCTTTGAGATCCCCATAATGAAAACACCAGGTAAACTACAGTTATGATCTGCTATACGATCATTGAAGGAACAGTGGAAGCTTATTCTCTCAGATTTACAGCTCCTTTACAGATCATTCATTTTATTTTTTGTGTTACAACTGAAGTAGCGGATGACCAACTTACTGAATGCAAAAATGCTACTGTACTCCTTGGAGTATTCCTTCCTGCAGCTCTTTCCCCACCCCCAGACATATGTTAGTAGTTAGAAGCAGCTTGCTGAAGCTCAAAGTTTGACAGAGAAGGGGAAAAAAAGGGGGGGTAGGAGGGGAAATCCATGTTCAGATCTCAACAGAATACCTAAAAAGACTGTCCTTGTCTCTCTAGCTACAGACACACAAATTTGCTGCTTCTATATGAGTTAAGGCCAAGGATTACCTAACCAAAGGAAGAAGTAAATAAATGAAGTGGCCCCTACGATATATACCTGTCTTTGAACCAGAATAATTATTAAATAATGAAATAAGTCATATTTTGGTAACATACATTCAGTGAACGTTGGCACGGATCAAAAGGAATTATCTAATTATCCCTTAGTTTTAATGATGATGGTATTAGCACAGTAACTGCAGTAAGTTTATTGTTCCATTACTGAGGCAGTGGGAGTCCCACAGGAAGGCTGAGCCCCATACCCAAAGTGGTGCAGCAGTCCCTTATGAAAGCTCTGAGGAGGAGTGAAGGACAGACAACACACAGGACTAGTAAACAGAAAGGGAGAACAGCAAACCTGCTGCTAGGAATCCCTGGGAGACAACAGCAAAAACATTTCCTGCCTTCTGGTTTCTCTTGTGCCAGAGACCTAAAGAGGGCAGAAAGTAAAGAGAGAAGCAAAGAGCTGCTGACCTCTGTGGGCCAAGGCCAGGGACATACAGCAAAGAGGAACCAAGCTAGAAAGAAGAGTGCGGTTGGTAGCAAACATGCCACCAGGATGGGGAACCCCATCTGTGAACTGCTAATTCCAATCGTCATCACCATGACAAAAATACCCCAACCCAGTGCTTGTGACCATCCACCTACAGCCTGCTGTACACTTCTACACCTATCACTTCAGAGCTGTGAGATGATGGGAACCACAGGAACAACCACCAAATCAGTGCCTACTGTAAGACAGATTCATATCTCATTCACTTCCTCAGACGCATGTCTGTCAGACAAACTCCCAGAAACGCTGGCATCCTGCCCAAAGAGCACTTATTCAGCCAATTCAATTAATGTTATCATTAAGTCACAATATATCTAATGAATGGGACGGCCAAGTTGCTACTTATTATCACAGCATTTCTCTTTGGAGCAGTGTTAGTGACAGGATGCAGAGAGCAGATTCTGATGTTCAGACGGCAAGGAGAAGATAAGGATAGCTAAACCAGCCTGGACAAATCAGCTGCTCTGCTCTGACTTCCAGAATTGGTCCTGGGAACAGAACTGTCACCTTGGCTTTAATTTGCACACAGCCAAAGCCAGACTTTGTCCTGGTAAGAAGTATGTCTGAAGTGAAGAACTCAACAAGGGAAGAATGTTACAGCTTTTCAAGTTTTAAATCGGTTAATTGCAAGAAACCTGACAACAGTATTTGGAGCTCTTTGTATGGCATGCTTTTTTTTTTCTTTTTTTTTTAATGAGCGAAGCAAATGCACTCAGCTCCAGATCAGCCCTTTTTCCACTTGTAGTTAGCCACTTGGCAGCACAAACCCTGAGAAACACGCTGCCAGTACGTGTTCATGTATCAGAGCTGGCCAGTGCAGGAACAGCAGGGCATTCTTTGCATTTCAGCAACACTAACAATTTCACTGTTTTCATTCCACTGGGACTGCTTTCTAAAGCCTAGTTATCTGAGAGTTAACAGCCCAAAGCAGAAGGATCCTAAAAAGATGAAAAGGTTGAAATTCCATACCCACATCTCTCTGTATTTTAGCTCTCTGTGTACACCCCTCATCTGAGATGCCCTAAAGTTTCACACACTGTTACAAAGAGAACATGCTGGTAAATATAAATCGTGAATTAAGATGTTGAGTTGCACTGTAGAAAGCTGCAGGTAAGCAATGAAATGCTGACAGGGGAAGCGAACTGCACTTCCATTCCCAGGCTATTGCTGTTCAGGAATAAAATCCTGCAGGATTCATCAGCAGGGTAATGAAGCTTGGCAGAAGCATTATTTGTAAGAACTCATGTAGGCTTTTATTGCAGATGCAGAAAGAATAGGCAGACACATACAGGGAACTTCAGTGTATGGTGACAGCTGAACACCGGACTTGAGAAGTCGTCTTCGGCCAAACACTTCAGAGGCTTTTTCCTGAAGAAAAGGGAGACTCTGAGCACATGGCTGTGGGGTGGTGCGGGGTGTGTAACAGCATGACTGACAGGCTGCATATAGGCAGCATTCTTTCTCTCCATCTCATTGAAAAATGAGAGTGAGAGAGGCCTGTTGGTTTAGCAAAGCAGCAGTTGTCAACAAGCTACACGGCACTGATTCTTTACAGGACTTGGCACTGAAGTCCAGGCTTCAGACTTCCTTCAGAAAATTAAATGCTCCTAGCTAAACGAATAACGTAGGTATTTCCCGTGCAATATGATTAAGGCTTCATAGCTACAATTTCTCACATGTGGTTTCAAATGTACTGTTTTGTTTAAAAAGGATATCTGATCCAGTTTTCTGATCAAACCCAGTGGCTGGCAAGTTAGAAGCCCTGATCAAGGACAACTTCTTGCTTAACTCTACAGACCAGAGTTCAGGATTTGCCTGATGTAAATAAACTGCACAACTGGAGCGGTTTGATTTTAGGTCTCCGTCTTATTTAACTGGCAGAAACACTAATTTTTGCTGATGCTGTTTTCTAGGAAAAATGCTTAGCTAACTGCTGAGCATTGCAGAGATGCTTGTGATAAGTCTAAACAAGTTAACCTAATCACTGGAAGTACAGTAATTGCAATAGCACAGTATTAAACATGGGTTAATATGCCCTGCTAGGACTACCAAGATAAATCTGCCTGTGAGGAAGTGCAGGGTACCACAGTTATCCTCCCTCAAATATTCAGGCCAATCCTGGTGCAGCATAGGAACACCTGGAACCTCAGAGAAGCAAAAATATTTAGGAAAGGGAAAAGATTTTCATGATTAACTAATTTTCCTTGAGTTTTCCTACTTAAGTTTTCTCTGTAGTTTCTGAACCTTCCAATAGTTGTTCCTACAATTACAGATAAGGAGGACCTTGGAAGCCTGGGACTGTCTGTGTTTCTGAACCAAAAAGTGCACACTACTGCAGTCTGTGCGCATGGAGGATGTCAGTAGAACCCTCTCAGGTATCCCAAGGGCAGCTCCACATGCTGGGTGCATTGGCCTTGCCAGCAGACCATCCTCCTGCCTCTGCTGGGAGAGGAACAGAAAAAGGCAGAATATCCATAGCAGGAGTCTGTTGATTGACCTCCAGTACTAATTTCTGAGTCATCCTAGATCCAGATTGCTCTACAGATTTTATAACAGATACAGAAAGCTCATTCATGTGTTTCTACAGCATGCATCTCTGATGCGAGCTCCTGGGCATCGCTGTCGTATCAATACTGGTGTCTGAGTCTCTCAAATTATAGTGACTGAACCAGACAAGACTCACTGGGTTTCATCTTCATCTTGGTTCAGGACTTATTCCTCATCTAGGAGGCTTTCATGTTTCAAACAGTGGGGTTTGCAGCACCTCCCTACCAGTCTGCTTAACAGAGCAACAGATCCACTGTCAGGAAATTCTTCCCCCTTGGTCTTCAACTTGGAGTTCCTTTTTGCTTCCTCTTTTCTCTGCCAATTACCTCTCCGGAGCACGCTAAGCAAATCCTTCAACATTTACATCTTCAAAAATAACATGGCATAATTAACTCCAGGGGAACAGCTTTCACCAAACTACATATATTTATCTCTTTTAATCTTGTGTTATTAATTTAGCCCCTCCAGCCAGTCCCTGAGTTGTTTGGGTTCCTCTCCTCTGAGCTCACGCCAATTTGTTAGCTTTTCTCTGGCAACTCAAATGAATAAAGCTGAGAGCGACGTGGTAGGTGTGGTCTTTTCTGAGCCACAGAGCAAAATCTCTATGGTTAAAGTCCATTCTGAACCATGAAGAATGACAGCACATTAAAATACTTCATAAATGGAAGCTAATTCCCATACCCTCTCTCTGAGGAGGGGAAGTAAGTGTCTGACCTGTTGTTCAGATTGGAAACAAAACATTTTACCTGTAGTCACAAGAGGAGAGTGAGAGAACAATGTCTGAAATTCAGCACTTTCCTCTAAGTCTTGAGACCATTCCTATTGCTCTATAAAAGAAACCAAAGGGGCTGAAGAGCAAAAGGTTTGAGATATAAGTGACTTAGCCCCAATTCTCCTGCAATTCTGCTCTTATATTGTTTTATTGGCTCTGCTACCGAGTACTATCTTGCTTCCCAGGGTTCAGCCACTGCTATGATACTTGACTACCCTCCCTCATTCTCATCCATCTGAAATCGTAGTCTGAATCTACAACCCTCTGGAGCCCGATCCACTTAAGCTTTGAAGCAACTGTCAAAATATAGTCCATCAAAGCATAAAACCAAAAACGTGCAACATCCCTGAAAAGCCACAGTGTGAGCAAAATATGTTGCTCAAAAACTGGAAGCCTGAGGTGTAGATTTGTAAAAAGAACTGAACATAAAGCAGTTCAGTGCAGGATCCTTCTATTTAGGCAAAAAATCCATAACATTATAAAGTGTTGGCACCATTCAACTCATGCTTCATATGTTTCAGCAGCGCTGTGTTGTTGTTGGTCTTGACAGCCAAAGCAACGCCAAGTCCTTAGGGAGAGCTGCAATGAAACTGTTGCATGCCTGGCTGGAGAAGTAGCAGCTGTAGAGTGAGATCTACACTAAAGAAAACATGTTTCAGCTTGAATTTTTTATAAAAGCCATTTCTCCACCTTCTACACACAGTTTGTTTCCTTTACAGCTTCCCTCACGCTTTGAGAACAGCTCTTTTTGATGCCTCTTTCCTCACACGACTACTTCTGTAATGTCTTTTCCCAAAAAATTCAACAGAACGTCCTAGCAACACCTTAAGTATCACAGTCCTCCTACAGTACTGCATTAGTGACAACTGTGGACTATTCTGGGTTTATGCCTTTGATCTACTAAGTAGATGACCCTACAGAGATGTTTGATAACTAAGTAGGATTTGAATAACCTGAAGCTGTCTGTAAGGCACGAATGCACTTTGTTTAGCACTTGCGTGAGTTTCCAAAGAGCTTTGACAATGTAGACACCAGTGCTGAACTAGACATGGTTAAAATCAGTGCCTGATGCACCATGCTCAGGCTAACATCTATTATCCTTACTATAAATATTGGTCACACTCAAGAGTTGAAAAAACAATGAGGAAAAAAATTTGAAAGAAGTAATCCCAGGATATTCCTCAGATTCAGGAACTTTCAGCTTTCTGCATTTTGAGACAACGCTCTGAGGTTTTTAAAACTTCCCGCTGTCCCAGGAGCTAAATCCAACTTCTTCTGTACTGGAAACTGAAATTGTACTTTCAAATTACAGGAGCAATCATTTAAAAAATAAAACCAAACCAACAACAAACAAACCCCAAAAAATATAAACCCCAACCAAGCAACCAAACAAAAAAAAGACAAAAAAGCCCCCATAACTATCAGTGAAACAGAGTTTACTATGTCACAAGAGTGACATCACAACATCATTCAGCTTTCTGGCCTTGCAGCAGGTTGCAAGAGGCATCCCATCTGTTTCTTCCCTCCTCAGTCCCAGGTGCTCCTCACAACAGCCTTCTTCAGTGTTTGTATGTCCTGTCTGTGCTAATTTGTAAGGTCCCACGAAACAGACAATCCTGTGACTCCCAAAGCCAGCATTTCTCCATCCACATCCCTTTTCCAAAAGTCATCTGGTACCTCCAGGAAGTGGAGAGACACCAAGGTCTGGAGACTTCCACCACACGGACTCTGTCCTCTAGACAGAGCTGTGCAGTGAATGGAAAAAGCCCATATCTTCCACCAAACTGTCTGGAAGACAAAACCAAAAATAAGCTGGTGAAGCTGCTTGAGAGATCCTAGAAGAAACCATCTTACAGAAAGGTGGAATCCCCTGATGACACTGCCCTTCTGATCATCACAAAATAAGTAAATTGTAGAACCCTGCAAATTGAGAAGTGATAAATACTCTCAATTCCATTTCTTAATAGGTAATTGTCATGCCTGTAATTGGGACAGGGAAGAACGCTGTTTGAGGGGAGATTTCATTTATCCTGGAACCTAACCTTTCCCTGGGGAATCTCCCTCCTGAAGTTGCATACAATACCTCCATTCATTGACTACTTTTGCCATTAATTGCTTTGCTTTAGGGGGTCCCCTCCCTCCCTGCTCAGCCCTCTCCTCCAAATCCCCCTCCTCTTCCCTGTACCATCACACAGCCACTTTGTGAGCCACATTACTTTCTGCCATACTGTTATCCTTGCAATATATACTTGATGTGCTTGGCGTACAGAACTGATGTCTGTTTAGATTAAAACCATGTTGTAATCTGGAGGAAAAACATACAAAGCCGTGGCTGAGCATGACAGAAGAAAGCTATCCCCAGTTTTGGAAGCGGCAGTGTGTCTCCACAGGGAATCGCCTACTACCATGTTTATTACGTTAACCAGAACCAGGGGAAATGGCTGAGGTTTCGCTGGTCCTTCCGCTCCGCACTGTACAGAGGCCAGTGCTCAATCCCCCCCAAGCTAAGCAGGGTGAACATTTTGCACATACTCTCGTTTCTATTTAATGGTTCTTCCATCCTTTCAAACAGCTCTCTCCACTCTGGCAAGCACGTGATTTATGCAACCTCAGCAGAAACGAATGGATTACACAGCTAATGAATGAATCAAACAAGCCCAAGAGGCTGCTGGATCATATGATCAGCTGAATGGGGCTGAGTTTTTTAAGCAGCACTTCTACTACTTTGGTGTTTGTGCTTGGTTATGCTGAGGTTTCAAAGGGCTGGAATCCAGACAGATACTGCATTGTTTAAAACACACAGAATTTTTTGCTGTGGATTCTGCTTTCACTGACATCCTTCCGCAGCCTTGTCTCCATCTGAAGCAGCTGCTATTGATGCAAACACTTCTCTTTAACAGCATATATACAACTTTAGACCAAACAACTTAGGGAGCATTCACTCTCTCAAATACAGCTATGGCACCTCGCAGTCCTAACATGACACTTTATCCAAGAATATGAAATTCTATCTGCTCAAATTTTGCCCTTTTAGCAGTAATAGCCTGAATTTCTAACATGGCTGCATAGAAAGTGGCCTTGGAGAGGCTGGGACACCTAGGGACCCCAGCAGAAACTGCAGACTTTACCCCAGATTTGCATTCCAACAACTACCTTTGACAAAAACTTTGCCTTTCCATCTGCCCAAAGCAGCTTTTTCAACTTCACACCCTCTTAAGCTTGCAAATGTAAGAAAAAAAAAAAAAATAAAGTAGAGAAAGACACCGTAATACCCTTATACTACTGTACAAAATGAGGGGTCATTCTGTGCTAAGGCAATGCAGACAGTCATGGAAAACCCAAGTTGCTCAGTGTGTCCCACTCTAACACACTAACTTTGTGTGACTTGGTTTACAAAATACAAAGCTCCAACATCAGCAGCTGATTTTGTTAATTGTGCTGATATTGGGGGAGGTATCCACTAGTTCTTCTAATCTGATGCTTTAAGAGTAAGAAAAAAATCTGTCACGTGTTTTCTCATATTACTTTTTTCCTAGCAAACCTCTGAGGGTTTTTTTACATCTTATGACTTAAACAAATCATCATTCATAGACACACAAAGCCAGTAGTTGGGTTGAATTTGCAAAATCTTATCATATGTGTTTCCATTTGGTGTGATCAAAACCACAGATGGGCTCGACTGGGGTCTAACTTTATTCAAATACAAAAGGTGTTTTTTCTGAGAGCAGAATTGAGGGTGGTGGTTTAAATACAGTTCAATTGCTAACCTATTTCTGGACACCTCATTCACATGGTGAAAAATGGAAATAAGTGTAAGAACAGTCCCAGACAAATCAAGTTAGTGTTCTCAACACTGGCATTTACTTATTGAGCTAAGCGTACAACTTCTGGCTTATTATCAATCTCTTTAAAAAACCATGAAAAATTGTCTTGCTTTGACTGAAAATTTCTTCAGCTTTTATATTAGATGCAAGCAAATTTAAAATGTCAATTCATATTGACATTAACATATTTTCCTTTTAAATATACGAAGGAATTGTTTTAAACTCCAAATTTTATTCCAACTTCTCAAGCCTATGGGCTGAATTTGATGAATACACATTTTTAGCGATAATTAAACCACACTTTTGGGGACTGAACTATTTGATAAATATCGCCCAGTTTTCTTCCCTTCTACCAAGGAAGGTCACCAGGGGGAATAAAGATTAATTTAAGGTAATTACCATATATCTTCCAGGCCTGTTCTACATGCAGGAGAAAAACCACTGCAGAAACGGAACTTGGTTTATGAACGTATTTTGAGAATTTATTTGGTAGAACAAGTGAAATCCCTAAACAGGAGGCTGTAGTTCACTTATTTGGCACACGTGCAGTAAGACCTGAGCAGCTTGCTTTCCTCTACTTTTTGGGGGTTCTTATTCCAACTCAGTAAATTAGTGGCTTTTTTTGTTAACACTCCTAAGAGAGAGAAATGTTATCCCTTTCAGTGGTGCCTCATGTTGGTGGGAAGAGAGAGGCAATCAAACAGTTTCATGCATGTTAGTACAGGATTTGCTTAATTAGTCTTCACCATTCTGAGCTGAGGATCATCTTAAATACTTTCCAAGACTGGTCTTTTACCTGCCTGAACATTACAGAGTATTTTTCTTGACGGGTCTTGTGAGATTCAGCATTTTTATATCAATCATAGTTTCTATTAGCTACCAGCACTGAAATGACAAACCCTGCTTCTATTCTTGGAGACTAATATAATTGATTGAACCCTGCTCTGCACTTTATGCCATGTGGAAAAATAAGCGGCAAATAGTATTTCTCCCTTCCTCTCCTCACAAAGCCTGACATTTCATTTCATCTGAGCATTTTATTGGTTCTCACATCTGGATTATATAAATTTAAGCACAGTTTTCAATATCTGTGTTGCTTAAGGTTACAGTATTTGACAAATCCTATTCGCCAGGCTGTCAAATTAAATTAACGTGGGGAATGGAGGGGGAACAAAAGAATAAAGAGGCTAAGTTTTGTTCCTGTGTGTTCAGAAAGTGAGACAAAATTAACCCCTCTAAAGGGAAGCACCAGCCCCAACAGAGAACCCTGCTAGAGTGGTAGCTGCCAACATGACATAAATCCAGAAATGATGTTGGCTGGCATCCCAGAGATTAACTGGCCTTTGCCAGACCATCAGGTTCCCGTGAACAGAAGCCACGTTCAACAACCAAGGGCTTTCCATCTAAGGCAGTAACACTTTTGTTGTACCATCAACTAAAGTTTTAACCACAAATCGTCAGGAAACAGGCTACATCTAATACATCTTGCAAGGATTCTTATCTGCATTCAGACAGAACTTTCTGAAAGACACCGTGAACTCACTAGTAGGCCAGACAGGTTGACTGGTCCCATGTTTGTTTAGCTGATCAGGAGAGTAAAGTCAAGGGATGCTCTTCATATCTCTCCTTTGAAGATCCTCCCTATGTAGTTGCCCACACAGAATCTTTTGTATCTTTTCCTCTAGGGTGGATTTTATGCTGACACTGCTTCAGCAGCCATATGCTGGGGAGAGCACTTGCCATCAACAAAGAGAAATGCGCACAAAGCCCAGAAAAATAGTAACAATAGATGTAAAAGTCAAGGGGCTGGTCTGCAGGAAACAGCTTAATTCATATCAGGTGCTTAAATTCAGTATAGTGCAGGTTAGACATACAGGTGAGACAAACGCATAAGAGCAATCCAGCATGCACCCAGCACTTGCTTTTATCTGTTAGGAACAATCGTGGATCATAGTCTACATCAAGCTGGTATCTGAAGAGCTCTGCAGGGAGCAAGAGGAAAGAACTAATTCTTCCCCTAGATTTACATAGGGCTCTGTGATTTCCACTGCATTTCTGAGAAGAACTCAGGAAATTCATGCAAATCCAGAATCTTTACTAGAGAGGCAGCCAGATCCCAGTGGTAAGACCAGGCCGCCTCCTCTTTACTTCTCCCACAATTGTGTTTTTGTCTCCACTGGCTTCCTGCACCCCCCTCAGGTGCAGATGGACAGACTCCATTACATTCTCTCTCCCTGAGCAGAACTCACAATTCTCGTTCAAAACACAGCCTACAACTCACATGCACTCCGTGATACTCACCTAGATAGAAAGAGATGGGCTCCCCACTCAAGTCTACTACTGCCAGTGAAGACAGCTCTCCAACATTCAATCTCAGCAGGAGAGTATTTTGACAAAAGGAGTGAAAACACCGCAACACTCACAGTTTCTGCAGGTAGTTCATCATGACAAGGTCAGCAGCCCAGATGAGCTTTGGTGACTTTTCTCATGAGATAGAGACAGCTTTTAACTATTTACAGTCTACCTGACTACCTGGCTCCCACTATTAACTTCCACACTACCTACCTGGAGGGCTTTAGAGAGAGCGTGTTCACAGCTATTAGGTAGGAAGAAATGCCATAATAGCTGTGAACAAGTAACTATGGGGAAGCAACTGCTTCACTAATTCTTTTGAAGCTCTGTGCAAATCAGTAATAAACTTCAGTAACATTTTTGTATCTTAAACATCTTTGTGGTAAATATGTTACACAGACACACATCCCCTCCCCTTGGGTAGCCCTGTAAAATGGGGGCAGCTTAGCATTTTAGGAAATTAATTAACCCAGACAACTTGGTTGTCAAGACTTGTTGTTGTTAATGAAGTAGATATATGTATGGATTGTAACTTCATGCAAAGAGTTAAGGGAAGTCACTTGTCATGGTATTGTCATTGCCAATTTGACTGAAGAAAATAAGCCCCAGTAGGCTGCTATCATGATCCACATTGCAACTGCAGCCCAGAAGGGCAACGATGATTGCTCCTTTGGCTCATCATTTGGAACACGCCTTTGTTTATCCAGCTATATCGGCTGACAGGAAACATGCATAGATGTGATCATATAAACATGGGAATTGGTAGGTTTTTGGGGGTTTTTTTCAAAGCCACCTCTCTATAGCAAAGCTAAGGGACTGACAGGCAGGAAAAAGAGCAGGAAAACACATTCCAGCAGTGACACTGTTCCCCTGAGACACAGGAGAGCAAGACATCTTTTTTGTATGTATATATACACGTACATATATATTTGACACCGTAATGACGGTCTTGTCAAGTATTCTCATATACAGTCATCATGATGTCAAAATGGCACCAAGGCTCTAGAAGCCCCAGGAAGAACTGGCATGTCTCCAGTGATCAAACCAGCTCTCAGCTGAGATGAGTTAAAACTACAGCCACTCCTTGGGTATTTTTCCAGATTTATAATAGTGACATGAACTGAGAGATGAATCATGCTTTTTAGCCTCCCAACTCATCAAATTTCTGCTTTTACAAATAATATAATGCACTCCCATTGCCTCCCAATCCATATAATATACAAGCCATCTGAAACCTCAAAGCAACTCATTACCTCACTTAGATACCTATTTTCTTAAGAAAAAGACAAGAAGATTCAGACAGCACGCTATTGTGTGTACAGCTCAAAACTGAGCAGAGCCAGCTATGGCTGAAATCACAGAATTGCTGTCCATGTATGCTACAGGGACATGATGGCGACCAGAAGTTGTTTGTTGGGACCAGAAGTTGTTTGTTGGCTCTTTGTTGGCAAAAGGCCATGCTAGGGAAGAGACCAAGAACAAAATAAAGCAGCGATAATCCAATACACTAGTATTTACAAGTATGTGGAGTGGAGCTATGAAAATGTAGAAAAGAAAGTGAAGAAAAGGAGTGTAGAAGAAAGGAGAGCGTCTGAGCAGGTCTCAGGAGTGGAAAGATGGTTTTGGGAAGGTCATCAAGCTCCAGCCAGGAACCCAGTCTGCACAAATCCAAATGGGTTTGGATCTGTGCTGAGGAGGAAGCTGCTGCAGACTCCTCATTGGGAGCAGTGAGCTTGAAAATTAAGGGGATGAAGGGAGAAAAGTGCAGCTGATTTGGAGGAGGAGGACCTCAGAAACACAACAAAGGATGACATAAAGAGTGAGCAGCCAGCATCCATGTCAAGGGAGAGCATTTGGATAATACGTTTAGCATCATTTGCACTTCCTTGGACTAGAATTAGCACGGGCAACATTTTGAGTCCAATGTATCAGATTACATTTTTCTTTCCCAAAGGGAATATAAAGTTAAAAACTGATTTCAAAGAGAGGCAAGAAACTACTGATAAGGAATTAAGCAGGATCTTATCATTGCAAGAGGGAGTGGCTATCCACCAGTGCTACATTTTGCATTCAGCAGCTGGGAGCCCCTGCCTCTCCCAGCCACTGCCATCAGATCCTACAGCTTGAGTTCCCAGCTGCCAAGAGTTTTGTTTTATGCATCAAAGACCTGCCCACATTCTCTCCATTGCACCTCTTCTAATCACTGCAAACCTTTGGAGTCAAGAAGCACTATTCCCAATCTTAACTGTCCGACAGATGTAGCTGACACAAGTAAGGATGCAATAAAGTGGCCAGTTGTTCAGCATTTACTTCTATCCAAGAACATGAACCAAAGGCAGAAACACTTCAGTGCAGAGTGAAACAAAGACTGTCAAGCACCCACAGAAAAACAGCTGATCCATCGGCATCTGAAATTGTGGAGGATGCTAAACTTCACAGTGAATGAGGCAGATCCCTCAAGCCTGATACAATCAGGAGTTACTCCTACACTGCGGCATGATGGATAATGTTACACAAGGGTTCTTAGGAACATTAATAAAGCTCAACATAACGATCATCTATCTGCCCAGATCAGCAGCTCTTTGGGGGCACTGCAACTGCTTGGCAGAACAGAATCTCAATCTCCATTAGATCTAAAGGAATACAGAATAAGAAGAAAAACAACACATGGCAACACTCTTATTTAGAGGGAAAGATTTAAGGATGAGATCATTTAATGGGCTATCTATTCTGAGGCAATTTATTTTTCCATTAAAATCCATTTTATTGTAGATCACTCAGAGAGGAAATCAGCATTTCCCAAAGCAATGGGAAAGAGCAGGAGACAGAAAGCATGATGATTATTCAACAGGGGGCTAAACACCACAACTACCACATTACAAGTTTCAGCACTTAGGCCTAAGACAAACACCTCAACCACTGCTCCTGAGTACTATTAAATCTAAGTTTTGAAAATCATGGAAGAAATTTTTTAAGAAGCCCACAATACTCAAACCCAAGAACGATCTGCACTTCTATCCATGAACAGCGATGCAAAGTAGGGCCACACATCATAGCTACTGCAACACGTCCTCTTCCATGCTGTTATCAGTCCTGCTGTCATAGGATCATTGAAGGGAGAAAGCAAGATGCATTCTCCTGTGGCTACCAATACCAAATGCTGCACATATGGCAAAGTACAGTAAATAAAAACCTGATCCCATCACCCTCACTTTGGAATCAAAGTTGTTTTTCCAAATCGGCTTTTTGTGGCTTGCTCCTGTGCTAAGGGAAACCAGGAAAGCACACATCCTGCAGGAAAAAAAAATATGAAACCATACTTGAGAGGAACTGAACCAGGAGTACAAGGAAGGTCAAAAATGCAAAGGAACAATAGGAAATATTCCTGCTTTTGAAATGATCCATATAGCAGCTCTTTATACTACATCGCACAGATGTCACAAAAGCTAAGTGTAACACCGTTAGGCATTTCACATTTCTCCTAGACATTTATTATTTAGACATCATTTCTCTTTTATGGCTTCCCTGGAAGGTCAAGACAAATTTTCTCCCATCACCTCCAAGGCCCAGGTTGGTAATGAAACACCTACCCAACAAAATAATTGCTGCATTATATGCTGTAATGCTCCATTTGAAAAGGGGAACACAAAATAGCTCTATCCTTCAGGGAGAAGGGCTTCCACTTCGAACACCGACAGCTTTCACATTTCTCTCTCTTTTTTTTTTTTTTTCCCTTCCTGTTTTGCAATATCATATAGTCCAGGCTAGAGATTATAATGAAAGAAATCAAAGCAACTTTTAAACTTTCTATCCTTTTTATTGATCAGACCTGAAAACTGAAAATTAAGAAATACAGCAATTTTAAGGAAAATGGCTATGGAACAGACATGCTAGGGAAGACTAGAGTTTCATACAATAATTAATAATATTTTCTGAATGCTACTGTAAAATTCAGTACTGGTAAGCAATATTCCCGGTCTTCTGCTGTGTGCAAAGGACCAAAAAGAATTATCTATCTGAATTTCCCATTCTCTTTCAAGAGTCAAAGCACAGACTTTGCTTTTGCTCACGCTCTCACGACTTTGATTTCTCTCCATTTACAATTCTCATAAAACAGGCTAGGATTTGGCCTTCACATTTGTATTTGCTCCTTGTGTATTAATAATGAACTATGCTAACAGCAAAATGCAGCTTCCAAAATATGCACTTGTGTGCATTAATGCAGCTGTGAGAGGCAGTTTATTATCATTATCTTCTGGTTTTGTATATGAACAGCAGCAGGCAGGTAAGCACAATGATTTTTACAATGACCACAAAATACTTTTGCAAAGACATGCTTCATACACCAAGCTAGGACCGTACATTCTGATTTCCAATGAACAGTCAGCTCATACCTGAAAGCATGATTTTGGCACATGCTTAACAATTTTGACCATGATGTATGTGCTCAGGCCAATTAAAACGGGTGCTCCAGCACAGGAAATTTGTAGCCTCACGAAAATAGCTGAGAAAAGAGAATTTACTGGTGAGCTCTCATTAGACTGTTCAATGTAAAGTCTTTTTCGTACAAGACTTTGACTCTTGGGTTGCTACACAGCTGCCCTCACAGCCACAAGACTGGACTGCCCATGCAGTAAATGGGGAAATGCTTAACAGAGACAGATGTAAGAACCAGCTACAAAGCAAGGTAACTTGATAAAGCTCTTTTTATTAGCTACCGTAATAAAGAACATTGATCTGTAGAGCACTGGATCTTGAATGCACAAAGCAGAGTGAATTTCTGTAACAGCCTCTGTAAAAATGTACAAGGGTCAGCTAAGTGAGGCTTTACTATTCCCAGCAATGAGAATGTCTCCGGGGAGCACCACCAGTCTGGCTCTGCTGACAGGTCTGTGATGGACCCAGTAGGGCTATTGCTCTGCTGAACATGGAAAATTAATTTCTTTATTGTACTTTCCAGTGTCAAGGGGCAGGAAAGTGATACAGAGTGTATGCATGACAGTGCCCAGTTTTAAGTACTGTAACGTGTTTGTTACTACATACTAGTTCTGAAGAATCTATTCCCACCATAAATACAACTTGGTCCAACAAACCATAATTTTCACTGACTTAAGGTTTGATTCTGCAGCACATATCCCATCTGTGTTACCTGTAGGAACTACTTCCATGAAGAAAGCTAAAGGATAATATTATGGTCTATAATGCCTTAACTTTAACAGTTACGTCTGATCGATATCAAAGTGAGTGGGAACAACGTGGATCAGAATGAGAGATCTTGCATGCAGCTTCTAGCAAAAAAAAAAAAAAAAAAAAAATAATGAGTGTCCATCCACTGCTTTATGTATTATAAATCAGGAAGATGGGAGTTGAGAGGATATAGCATTTGTTTTCACCCTGGAAATTGTAGTTTCCTGCTGATTCAGCCAGTCACTAACTTGGAAGGAGAAGCATTCACCCAGAATACTAACCTGGGCTGCTTCCTGCTTGTGCCAGTCAAAGGTGCTTAAAGACTTCTTCCACACCCTCTGATAGGAGGTTACACTGCAGGGAAGCTTCATGTTTATCTCCTTTTTCTCTGGGAACCACCCATGATGTGACAGATGCTCGGTACTGCAGGTTATACTTTGGCAATGAGTCAGCGATACCAAGGAAGATCCATTTCCCTATTCAAAGTCCACCCATCTCAGCCTTTCGACATGCACTGCCATCACCATACAGGGTAGTTCACATCCAGTAACACTGAATCAGGATCTCACCCTGCAGGTGCCAACCGATGTTTTGAAAAGATCCTAAGTATTCTGTGTATTTAAACTAGATGGAGTCAGAGTTTATAACCTAAGGTCACAGCTTTACATTACACTGGCTGCTGTTGAAAGGCAAAGTCCTATTTTCTTCTTCCCTAAAGTACGTATTCTCACCCTCAATCTTGCACAGGATTAAGCAGTCTTCTCTCTCAGGCCAGCAAGCCAATCCAATGGAGAACTTGCTTTCAAAAATATAAGCAAGTTTTCCATTAAGTCAGCAAACTGATCCAACTTGCCCACAGCCACAGAGTTGCCAGAGCAAACACGAACAGTGGAAGCACATGGCTGGCCCAGGGAGAACAGGATCTCATTTCATTGGCAGCCTAAACTTAGACTGAACTCACAATGTAACATAAAACTGCGCCCTGAATTTTCTACAAGGCTGTCTCCTAGCTGTGTTCTGTGACTCACAGGATACTGAATGCTACCTCTGGACAACTGTGAAGAAGTAGCTGTTCATATGCACCTGATTCTACTTCCTCCCATTTGAAAAAGCTAAAACATGCTAAGTACTTTGCTAGAATGACTTTCTTATGTGAGCAGTTACAGAGGTTGGCCCAAAGCTCCCAGTGGAGAGAGGAACAACGTGTCCAGACAGGGATTATGAGACATCCTTGACAAAACCTGGTCCCTATACTGTAAAAATAGCACCTTACCTTCTCAGAGAAGCCAAAACTCCGTAAAAGCAAGATTTACCTTAATTATTAGTTATTATCATTGATTATCATTATTATTAGGGCTATGGAAGCTCTTAACAGCCTTCAACATTAAGTCAAGAATAAGTATAGTAATTTTGTCAACACTTCCCATTCCACTGCAAACCAGGGAGGTTTTATGAGGCAGAAGCACAGCTCCCAGAGCTTCAGTATTAAATGAGAAGAATGTTCCTTGAGACAAAAAAGTCAAACAAAACATCCTTCCTTCCATTCTTACACTACAGGCTAAAAATACCAGAAAACAAACCTAACCAAAACTGGGGTTTTTTTTGTTTGTTGTATTTTAAAAAAGAAAAACACAAACCCAGAAAACCAAACAGGCTCTTCAGATAGCCAGATTAGGGTTTTGACAAATTGAAAGTGCTAGAAAGAAGAGTCTTTGCTCCTGCAAGTTAGAACTCTTTGGTATCCTGGACTACATTCAATATCTAAAGAATATATAATGTATTTTCTGCTAGAAGGGCCCTAAGTCATTTGGATTTGAAAGGCTTCAGTAATTCATATTAAGTCCATTATAACAGTGCTCCTTCCTTCTTTGCTTAATAACTTGAATATTAGGAGGATCCCCATTATAAGCATTTATACTATCATCTTAATTTCTTATTTTTATTTCGGTATCTGCATCTTATGTCAGTTCTGAGGAGAAAATTCGGAATTTAAGGGTTTACCCTATAGTTACCATACTTCTGCCAGACAGATCTTCAGATTTTCCAGGAAACTAACCTGATTTCTAGTCAAGAGAAACCTGTCCAGCTTGTGGTAAGCAATACTTTAAACTCAGGGTGGCCTATCCAAAACAATATTGTGTGGTTTTTCGAAAGCTGGGTTAAAAATTTGGCAGTGGTGCTGCAGCTCTGCTCTGGTGGTTACAGCCTAAACCATGTTTTGTCAGTCACCCCTATTTCCCAGCGCTCTGAGCTGGAGCACTCAGAGGGATCTCAAACTGTAGCAGATGCTCATTGTTCAGATGTGTAATTCTGTTGCAGAACATTCCAGTTTTTAAACTCAGTTTCTAAAGATGAAAAGAGCTCTTAAGATCAGAAACAAAGCAGTCAATCTGACAAGAGAGTCTGATTTGGGGTCTAATTCTAAAGGACAGTGTTCTTTAACACACATTCAAGTTTTACACAAGGTTTTTAAATGGCTTTCACAGTCATTTTTCCTCTACATTGCTGACAATACTTTCTGAATTTAAAATATGCATTCAATTTCCACTACAATGGACTTATCTTTCTAGCAGATGTTGCTTGGAATATCTAGTAACTGTAAAATATATCGATCTAAAATGAAGTCTAAACGTGTACCAGTAGTCTTTATACTTTTTTTTTTCCTCCTCTCCTTTGTCCACTGAGATTGGTTTTCTGTAAATCTAGTTCCCTTCACTGTGCACACCAAATGCATGAAGCCATTTGTAGGAGAGCCTTACAGCTCAAGCACCAGGCCCCAAAAGCAACTGTCAACATCACTGGATACTCTAAAGCAATACTGATTAATGAACGGTGTTTTTATCTCCAGGCCAAGATTTATCAGCAAATCAGGCTTCCTTATTTGGAGGAATGGCTGAATTAGAAAACCGCAGCAATATTCCTCCTGGAAAACAATGAAGGTAGTTGTAAAACAGAGGCTACCCTGGATTATCTGAGTGTCAGGGCAAGACCTTCATCTGCCTGATGGAATTTTTAGTTGGCACTCCAGGAAAAATGCAGAGCATTTGTTATAATAATTGTACAAAGATTCTACTAAGTTATTGTCTTCTTGGCCTTTGAAAACTGCAATGTTTTGAAGCCTAATAGCATCATATATCCCCTATTAATATGATGTCTTATTTGCACTGCCTATTCTAACCATTTCGGACAGCCCTGTACTCACAAAACACCCAGAGACTGAATGCTGTGTGATCAAGCTTGCAAAGATTTCACCTGGAAGCAGCTGCCAGCATAGAAACCCCCAGTCTTGCTCACAGGTGATTTCCCTCACTCTTGGTATTTTTTCCTCCAAAACCTCCCACTCCTTTTCTTACACAAGTTGTGGTTATTTGACTTCTCACATGCACATACCTGTAACTCTCATTCTGGTCTCTGTCATCACATACTGTTCAGAAAATGTGTTATCTGTTCGTCAAATATATAGAAATTAGAACTAGCTTAAAGATTTAAGAAAAGCTGTTTGCCTCTTATTGATAATTTGGAGGGGTTTAATTGCTTTTTCTAGTAGCTATTTGATGCTTCTGTGATAATTTATCTTTGTTCAATATTAGTTTAATAAGTCCTCTTCAATAGATTGTAAATGCTTAAAAAAAATTTAAAATTTTGAAACTAATCACGCTCGTTTTCTAAGTTCAAAGCTACTTAAAAAAAAACCCAAACAGATTGAAATCATCTACAGCCACGACCAGAATTAAATTAACTTGCATCAAGAATTTAACATCTGGATTTCAATTAAGCTTAGAGTTAATTGTTAACTGTCTTAACTCATAACCTATCAAGGGGTTAAAAAAAAAAAGGGAGAGAAAAAGAGAGATCAGCCTTTGATGCCAGTTTGAAAGTTGCTGAGCTATTAATCAGTAGTTATCAGTTTGCCTTAGATGGTGAAAACTCATTAATATAAACGAGAAGCCTGAAAGGTTCACATTAGTGTGCTATCAGTTTCATAATTTACAACGCTGAAATGGCTAAAATAGTTAAGCTATCCCACACTGCATAGAGGGATAATTTGGCATCATTAATTTTATTCCGTCATTTGCCAAACACAATTGGGAATGAGAGGGCCTTGTAAATCTCAGTTCCAGTAGCTTTTGCCCATATCCCCTTTTATTATGTTCCCCAGAGTCCTGGCATTTAATGAATGAAGTAGCACCAAAAGCATCCAAATGTTTTAGTAACTTGAATTTTGGCCATCCACCAGTGCCATCCATCTCTTGCTCCCCTTCCCCTCATCTGCAGAGGCCACATTACTGTGTTTACGCCTCTCATCCACAGATCCTCACCCACTGAGCCAAGCCTGCTTTTTGCTAAGGTGATTAGGAGATAAGGGAGCTCTGGAGTTGTCAGCAGAGATGCAGAGGTTCTCATCAGAGACGACAGAAGCCATTTAGCCTGAGGAAAGTTTTACATTCCTTTTGATTTCAGTGGATATATATTTCATAAAAGCATAGTGCTGTGGCAATTATTTCCAAAGCTTAGGGGTTTTTTGTTTCTATTGCCTTTCTATGAGCAGGGTAAAATTTTTCCTCTCATCATCTTCGTTACGTACAACATGCCAACTCTCAGATAAAGAGCTATTTACTGTTGGCTGGTTACTAGCGGGCACACAACTTAGCCATTCACCAGCTCTGCTTCATACTGCTCACTGGCCAAATTGTTCCCTTTTAAAGGGACTTTCTCGCTTTTGGCACAAAAGGGATATCATGAAATGGAAACAGTTTCTCCCTTGCTAGTGAAAAAAAAAACCAACACTTTAATTTTCAGCTTCTCAATTCAAAAAGTAATACTCCAAATTTAACTCTGGAAAAAAAGAGAAAACAGCAATATGTACCCAGTTATCAAATGCTTGAAAGTAGTACAGTTATTTATCTTATTTTTTGTTAGATATGTGCCCAGTTGGCATATGTGGCTGATAATGAGCAAAACAGCACACTCAGCTTCACTACCCCTGGATCTCTGCCTTTGAGTGAGAGCTTAGTATTTAGCTAGCTCATGAATAAAAAAAGTAATAAGTAGTAATCCATAAACATTAAATATGACTATGACTAATTTAAATATTCAAATCCAATCTACCTCTGCTTTCAGGCTTGCAAACAGTTCAGGAAGAGCAATTCTTAAGGGAATTCACATGTGAATATGCCTATTCTAGCTACTCTCTGGTCCTAGTAACTTTAATTCACTTAAAAATATAAGCAAAGCTAAAAAAAGAGAAAGTGTTCCAATTCCAGAGGTAGATAACCATATGCTGGATCAGGATTATGATTAGGTATTTACACTACATTCAACCTAAAACTGAATTAGCCTTTGGCTGTAGATAGACCCCTTGGATTAGAAAGGCTCCACTAATGCCAAGGAATCATTCCCAATCTGGACCTCTGCTGGGGAAGAACAATTTATACCTGTGCTTTCTACAGAGATGTCATTCCTGACATCGAAGGAAAGCGTGCATCTTTCAGGTTTTGTTACTTCACAGATAATCCCTTTAGACTTTGGGTTGGCACACTTCATAGAAATTCAAAATAACCATCCACTAGACTTATTTCATACTGCAGTCTTTTATAAAGCTCTTCAAAGAGCATTCTTATTCCACAGAGATAAGAGAGTTCTTTTGTCACAGTGACATATAGAGTTTATTATCCTTTAATAGAAACTTCATCATCTGCAGCAGTTTTGAAGCTAAGGGGGTTGTGCTATTAGACACAACAGACATGCTACTTTTAACTATAAAAGGTTACAATTCAAACAGTTGTTTCCACTGGTCTTGATATACTGCCATGTTATAGAAGACATTTGCTCTTTTCTTGCATGCAACTTTCATCCCAAGAAAACCAAATTAGAGTCCTCAATCAAAAACTTTTTATTGTGAAAAACACTCCAGTTTTTAAAGACAAACTAGGGGCTTTTCACAGTTACAGGTCCTGAATCTTGGTATCTATCATTGGCATCACTTCACACACTGAGAAATAGCTATCTGCAAGCCAATAAAGAACTAATTCTGAAATGGAAGGCTCTCTAGAGGATGGTTCAAAGTGTGCAGCTGATGGAAAAATACCCATCCAAGTTAAAATCAACCTTTGTGAATGCTACTTTTAAAGCCCAGGTCAATACTGTCTATCCATTAAAAAATGTGGCCTACTAAAACCAAAATATTTTCATTGATTCAGGTTCTGAGATGTGTTTTATTTCCTAGTGCCTGTGATAAACCAGGAGAGCCTCACCACATTCACATGCTCAGGAACCTTTGGGAAACTGGAACCAGTTTGTCAACCCGAACTCAGCACAATAGGACCGTGAGCAGCTAATGATCTAAGACAGCTTAGACACTGATTCTTTGCTGTCTGTGTACATGCATATTCTGAACTTCTAAGGCATGGTATGTTTACCTTTCTTTAAAGATATATACTCCACAACAACATGAATTTTACTCTAAATTATTTTCAGTCCACCACATTACAACTGGAAGGATTGATCATTAGATTTCTCCCTGTGACAAGAGGAATCAGACTATCCTGTGAAACTCTGCACAGGACAAAACAAACATTTCCATGCTGCCTACAGCTCATTAGCCTACAGGTTAAAGTGGTTCTGCTGCTGTGCAGTTTCTCTTCCAAGAGCAGCACTTCTAGAGCTTTAAAGCTCATCACACAGGAGACTCCCACCAACATATCTTAACAACAGGAAAAAGTTCTCAGTGAAGCTTCTGACCGAGGTTTTGAGCATCTGTCATCACTAAAGAGGAGCAGCATTACTGCAAGGTAGTGTTTTGAGCTGGGTTCTTTGTGACAGGTCCTCACAGTTGAAATCTGCACAGGCAGTTGGAAGACTGCAAGTCCATTTAGAAGGACAGATTCATTCATATTCTCAACACATTTACACTGAAGACCACCATCCTGGAAACAAACGTGCATTGGTCAGACTCCTGTTACCATATACAGTAACAGACTGGATGGACTACTTATGATTCCTTTTATGTTGACATGGATTATGCATCAGGAGAACTGAAGTTACACAGTCCATTCACCACGTACATTAAAATGTAAGATGTTAAGGAGGGACAAATTAATTCCCAGGAATTCACCAACACTGAGGCTTTGTTAACCACAACCCCTTAGATGTGCATGATCCCAGAGTCTGAAAAACGTGAAAAAGCATATAGTACTAGGGTGATGTTTGTGGAAGTATCTCAAAGGAATAATTTTGTAACCTGCTGACACTGTGCAAACACAGCAGTCTTTGGGGGCTTTTTCAAAAACTTTCGGTGCATTTTCGTTCCAGCCAAGTAATACTGCACACACCAAAACGTTCTGCAAGGTTAACAGAAACAGCCCTTAATTGTTCTATTTTATATAAAAACATATTCAGTTAATAGGAAGAATAGAATGCTCCTTCTAGCAATAGCAACTACACTAGTATGAAAGGAATAAACCAAATAATATTCCCACAATAGCAGTAATTTAGATGTGCTCGTTGTTTTATGAAGCAAGATCAATCTGACAAATTTCACGTAACTGAGATTTTGGAAGACCCATAAAGTATTTTATTTTCATTAAGTGGCTGAAGAAAGACAGTGTCCCAATGCCTTCAGGTTGCTTGTTGTATGACCATGGAAGAATTCCACTTCAGCTCCTGGGGATATGCTGGAGTTCCTGAGACACTTCTATGCAAAGGCTGCATCTCTTTGCATGCAGCAGATACTTGGGCTGCACTTCCAAAGATAAAACTAAACTTTACCAAGCCGGCTTCCAACCCAACAATGCTTTACAAGCACACATGGATTTTAAGGCACACTGCTACATAAAGTGTTGGTAACAGAGCTGTCAGGGGGTAATGAAAAGGCTGAGAGGTAAATGCTAATTAGCATGGTCAGAAAGGTATTCACATCCAGTATTATTTTATACAGCATTAGCAATTCCTTAGTATTATGACTTCTAACACTGGTTACTGACTAGCTTCTTCAAGAAAAGTGAAGGGGGTTTTGACTCTTCTTAAAAAAAAAAAAAAAAAAATCACTTTTTTTTCCCCTGCACTTGTTCAGTTTGTTAAACAGAAACTAGACTCTTCAGCCCAGATAGTTCTATTTCCTACCACTTGAGAAGGTTCATGTCCTGCAAAACTGGAACAGACAATGTGAAAAGTCAGATTAAACCCTGGCTGTGCTATGTGAACAAGCAGGGAGCATGTAGACAGAAAAATAGTTTTTAAAAAAAGAAGTCTGGAAAACAAGAGCTTCCAAAAGAAGCAATCTCTGTTCACAGCACAGCCAAGCATGCAAAAGGGGTCAGTCCACAGAGCTCAGTAGTTTAGTACAGGCTTGGGCTAAACCTCAAGTTAGATCCAGAGATAAGCTCAGTACTGGGACATGCAATTAAAACCCTTGTCAGACAATGAAATAAAATTTGGGATGTGTGACATACAACAGACAAGAGCGATATATGCTTTCTTGCGGAAGGAAAAAATAAATATATATATAGAGAGATATTCCAAATATCAGTCACTATAAAAGTGTCCCATTTTTTGAAAGTGAAAGATTCACACCCAAAATTTCACTACTGCATTCCCCTGCAGTGTCAGAAAATGCAATGCCTCCCACAGCTACATCAGGTCTTCCTGAATACATCAACTCAGCACTTACTCAAGTCAAGAGAAGGCATTTAGAAATTGCTCACATGATATGCCTCAATATCTTCTACTCTGGTTACTGTCAATATAAGTCTGTTTGGAGTATGAATCCATTTTGGAAACACATCTGATGATAAAAGATGACAGCACCTATTTTAAATGCAATTATTATTTGAAAGGTGCTCATTATTGCTAAATGATTTCTCTGATAGAACTAGTACCTGCAACACATGCTGCTATTCAACACTTCCAGTAGCGAACAGTTCTCTGAACTGCTAATTAATGTGATAACACAACTCCTCTGCTCAGATACACTGTAATTAAATTTAGGGTCTATAAAGAATAAGCTCTACCATCTGTATCTGTGGAGAGGGAAATGATTTATTTGGACAGTGATGGGGATTTTTTTCTCTTTAGCCAAAGGGGGAACCCTCTAACAGGGGATTGCTTTCTGAGAACTTGAACCCAATGTGTTTGTGCTGATGATGTGCTATTCCCTGTCATGCTTAACGGGAAGTCTGATGAGTTTTGTTTGCAACAGTTTGTTTGCAAATTTTCTTTTTTTTTTATTTTTTTGTGAAAAGCATTTGTGCCACTGTTTCCCCCCCAGCAGTTTTAAATAATTGATGCGTTTTTAGAAATTTTGTAATTAAAAGACCTACTGGAGTTACTATAGTAACAGGGGCCTTTAGAAATCAATTGAACAAAACAAAAAAATGGGGTTGATTGGTTGGCTTTGATCTTTTCTCTTTGTTCAGCAGTATTAAGAATATTCTGAAAGATAATCTTTTTTTCACAACTGCAGAGCTGAGTTACATTTCAGGGCTTCCACTGTGTAAGCATTAGCATTCATCAGCACAAATGTAGACAACTACGCAACTTTCTCTAGGCTGTTTTCTTTCAGGGGACAGCTTTAACAAATGCAGAGCAGCTCCACTTACACAGACTTAAGACAGCCTTACTGAATGTTTACCCCCATTAACTCAGTACTGAAATCCTCACTTGGAAAAAACCTCTCAAAAATTAGGCACATTTTAGCAAACAGTCCTCCAAAAATAAAACCCAATTCAAGTTACAAGAACAAAACTCAGTGCTTATTCATTTCAAAGCAAGGTTCAACTGGGTGGTGCAGATAAAGTGTTTTATTGCAAGGGTTGTGCTTGGTTTTGGTTCCGCTAGCACCTGACTCTTCAAGTTTCAGCTTCCAGAGTGTTTCAACCTTGAAAATTTGCTATGATACGATAATAACCTCTTACTCCACAGCTCTGTTCCTACTCCTGCTGTTGTACTGAGCCTGACCATTGGTTCTTAGAGCACAGATCAATCCTTTCTTGATTTTCCATTAGCAGTTCAAGAATCAGCACAAAGCAGAATGTGTTTATGCTAATTACTGGATTTTAACCATTCTGACAGACTCCTTGTATACTAACATCACAGCATGTTACCTCAGAGTAAGACTAGTAATAACTTTTCAAGTCACTGTGTCACTACCTCAACTCGACTGGGCTTTTTAAGTCACTTAACTTCTATTTAGTGGGAAGGGGAAGAGGGCAGGGGGACACACTGAGACACCAGAAATTTTCACTATGAAAAAGATTCCACCAGATATAGACTAAAAGTTGCAAAGAAAAGGACAATGTCTGGATCAGAGATCCATGAGAATGATATGACTGCATTTACCAGCTTCTATCCTACTGCACCTATTCACAGGCATTGCTTGCTTTGTGGTATCGACCCATCAGCAACACAAACACAACACGATGCAGTTGCCACCCACGTTGGAAGGGCACAATTTGCACTCCAGAAGCTTTCTTGGGAAAGGATGAACCCAGCTCAGTTCTCAGAGCAGAGTTTGGACTCTGTTGCAAGCAGCCACCTACAACATGCTTTCAATAAGCAGTGATGAAAATGAAACTTTTTTTCCCCATAGGAGACAATTACCCTTCATTACGCTCTTCATATTATTTATCAGCATCTGCTTGACAAACACCTCCTTTATGAACAAATGCCTAATTTCCTTGCAGAAGTAAGATGGAACTATGATTCTGAATGTTAAAATACCTTTACCTACCCAAAGAAATGGAAGGCTTTTGCACGTCTCTGGTGTAATCACTACTGTATTGTGGTATGGACCTGTTTGGTCCCTACCGTCAATCATGCCTGACCTGAAAAACAGGACCACTCCAGGGAATCCCTGCAGTCTTATTCCCCCAAACATGCAGCTGTAAGTCTACTGGAAACTCCTATTTGCCTTAGAAGAAAACTTAGGTGCCCAGGCAACCAGGCAGATCGGAGAGAAGGTGGAGAGATGCACGCTCAAGTCCTGTCCTGCCCTGTGGTAGGAACACCAGGAAGGTGTTAAACCAGATCTGCAAGGCATACCAGAGAGTAAATCCACCCCATAGCTTACACGTAACCAGCAAGACCAACATTTTAAAATTATACAGAATAATTTTTCTCTAGAGGAAGAGAGAACTTAGAACAAATTTAGCAACAAGGGAATTCAGCCAGTCATCATTTCCAGAGGTTTAGTGCTCTTTAAAACATCTAGTTTAAGACTGTTTACTAAAGACAAGTTTACCAAGACAGGTAAATTTATGGTCACACAGATTTATGGAATGAGCCTAAATTTCCACACAGAACTTGTTTTTTACAAAGCAACTGGTTTTCATTGGTCTGAAGGGCCTTTGCTTAGAACAGATTTCATTGTGGATAGGAGACATTAGTCCAGATGCTCATTTCAGATACATGGCTGTAGCCAAGGCAAACATCAGATCCATTTTATGAAGGCAGACCTCATGTGAAAATAATAGGCATAAAACAAAAAGCTGTGATTTAAATTATGTTAGTGAACTTCCCCAGGCCTTGGGATTTTTATATTTGTAATTCAAAAGATAATTAACTGGTTAATGACAGAACCAGTTTTTAGCTAAGCTGAAACGGTTCTTATTTAATGTAACACTAAATTGTGCTCCAGTCTTAAAAGGAGCAATAAACAATACAGTAGATCAGTTTCATCCACTGATTTCTCCCCCCCCCCCTTTTTTTTTTTTGGGAAATAGACAGTACCGCACTCCTTATGCAGCCCAAAAGGTGCAGTAGGCCTAAGAAGAGAGAAAGATCCAGTAGCAGATGCATCCTCCATCTTCTGCGCCTACCATAGGGCAGTAAGAAGTGAAAATTGTCTCCTGGGAAGAACCAAATGCAAACAGAATGGGATTTCACGGTCAACACAGAAAGGAGTTTTGCAACCAATTCATGTGTGATGCACTGAGATTTTGCCCAGCCTGAGAAGGTGACCCTGATTCTCAACTCGGCTACAGGAGGAGATCTCTCCAGTAAAATTCACCGCAAGAACTCTAACGGTAGTAAATTTCTTAAAATAAGTGGTTAACACTCCATTGCCTAATCACAGGACAGTCTTTTGTCCTTAAGTTTCAAGCAGACCACCCTCAAATAGCTACTCAATATCAGGGGGACTCTGTGGATGACAGCATCCCATATCTTGCTTGGGGATACAGCAAAAGGCTGAAGATGCTTTGCTACATCGTGTCCCCCCTCCACTGTTTGCAGGCTGTAAATTCACGCGGGATGCAGCTATTGCAACTCCCCATAAGCTTGTGAGGGAGCCTGGCAGAAGGCCCAAACCAACAGCACACTGGTCATTCGGTATCATCACAGTATCAACCGAGATGCGGTTCAGGATTTTCTTTCCAGGTTTGCCAATTCCTTTTTTGTGTATGACTTTAAACAAGTCACTTCCTCATACATTTCAGATTTTCCTTTTTTGTTTTGAATTCATATTTTTCTGCTTTAATAAGGTGCTGCAAGGCTTATTTAGTATTTCTACATCACTAACAAAAAGTACTTTATAAAAAGCACAAGTTATTATAATAACAATAAGCTTTATAGCTTCTGGCTTGAGTCCTCACAACATTTTGTAAGCAGGGTGTGAAGCAGAAGCAGCATACCGAAACTATTCGGTGTCATCTTCTTCACAGGATCTTCTTTCCTTCTTATTACACTGCCTACAATGCCTAGTGACCCACACAAACATCTAGGGAACTAATACAGCCACTGAGTATAGCTTAAAGGGAAAACAGATGGAGCTTCTTCCTGTGTAAGGTATGCCCTAATTCTACTCAACCATATAATATTTAAAAAAAGAATGATGACAAGCTTCCTGACATACCCAGCAAGAGTCATCATGGGTATGATACAAACAGAATCCAAAAATAGATGACTATGTGTCTCAGAAAGAAAGAGAAAGAGACCTTCCCGTAACTTGCAATAAGGAAACCACCTTTAGCTTATCATAAAGCAGAAGTCGGATCGCTGCTGGGCTGAGCAACCATTTGTCACCAGACGGGTATGTGTAGGTTGTTGCTGGATGCTGCACAAACATGTTTCTGTAATGAGTATGCATGCTGGTTTGCTTTCCTACAGCAGGGAAAAGTTACTCAAGCGTGGCAACTGCACAGTGAGAAGCATTCCTTAAAACATTTCACTGTGATACACTAAATCTATTTCTGAAAGAATGCCACAGACAAGCAGGACGTACAGCCTTTCAGTTAAAGGGCTACTTATACTTTCACTGCTCTCCTTGATGTCCCAACACAGAAAGCCAGAGAGAAAAATATAAACAAGCAAGCTGCTAAAAGAAGTTGTGGAAAGCATTCCAAACATCAGTGTGATTTTTACCACAGCCAGGTCTCGCAGTAGCTGTTACTGTCACTGAAGGCTTGACGCTTGTGGAATAAAATCACAGTTGAAGAATCAAATTGTTGACGGGTGCTGTGCCCAGTGATGCACAGCACAATTTCTCATCACCCAAAGCTGATGCTCAGCTAGTTCCTGAGCCGCAGTGCCCACTCCCCCAGTTATATACAGGGCATGATGTCATATGGCATGGAATATCCCTCTGGCTCGTTGAGGTCACCTGTCTTGGCTTTGTTGCCTCCAGCTCCTTGTGCACCCCTGCAAAAGGCTCTCACCTCCTCACTGGCAGGGCCTGGGAAGCTGAAAAGTCCTTGACTTATTGTAAACACTTAGTAACAATTAAACATCAGTGTGTTATCAGCATTACTTTCATACTAAATCAAAAACACAGCTGCTAGGAAGAAAATTAACTCTATACCATCAAAACCCAGAGCAATTTAACAGAATTCAATCCCAACTCTAACACTGACAGGAAAGGTGGCCTTGGACAGTTGAATTGACTTTTCTGTGCCATATCAATACAATGGGTAAGGAGCTGTACAATTAGCAATGATATTCAAATTGAACCAAGTCAAGCCCTGCTAGGAAAAAAAACAAGCAGTACCAATACAATCAAAGCTATCCCATAATGTGTTTTTATTTTGATAAAAGGATCTGATTTCTTTATTTTTTCCCCTCCCAAAGGCATCTGTTTTCCTTTTCCCTTTTCCAGCAGAACAGCCCTAGTAATTAATGTAGTTCCCATGTTTTCAAGCCTCAGCTACAGTTTACGATGCCTATTTGCCCACAGCTTTCCACATACACAGGCAAATGTAGAGATCTGCAAATCTTCTGATGGCATGCCCTGATGAAGTATTGCCAACTGACCACTCAGGCAACACAAAAGCAGGAGTAATAACTGACCCTTCGCTTGGAAAGCAGGATCCATCTGTCCCCTCTCAGTCCCATTCTCTTCATGGAATGCTACTACAGAGCTCACTCCAGTAATTATAGTATACTACTGGTGTAGTGCTAGACTGGAACAGTAAATCCTTTCAGTGCTGGGTTTCCTACTGTTTACTCATAACAATTCTCATTCTCGGTCCGTCATCCTTCCTTTTTTGTGTGTGGGGGTGTGGGGGTGAGAAGGTAGGAATATGAAGGTGGGGAGGAAGTCTGAGAGGTTTGGGTTTTGGGTTTTTTTTCCCCAAACCTCAGTCTGTATTAACACACCAGATCATCCACAACTGTATTAACACACCAGATCATCCACAACTGTATTAACACACCAGATCATCCACAACTTGTAAAAGCAAACTTTATTTGTAATTAAATTTATGTATGTGTGTTTTATTCACAAAAGAAAACTAAATTTGTTATCAGTGTATAGATTTTTTTTGCGGTTTGTAAGCATATGCTTAAAGTTAAGCTGCTGTTAGTAGAATGTTACTGGTACCAGTTAAACAGGTTTCTCACAATGCACTGTAACATGCTTCCCTACTGAAGCTGTTTAAGGCACATTTTATTACCAATTTCTATTTTTTTTTAATTTATGATCGAACTGTTAAGATGAAACCCTTCATTTTCCAAGTCAGAGTTAAAAGTATATACCCAAATTCGTAAGCTGTTATGATTAAGAACAGCTGAGCTGCACAGAAAAAAATTACAACAGAAGGAAAGAGTAAAGTGCCAAGCCAGATCAAAGAAGCGGGTGAACAAGCCTGGAAAGACCTATTTCATTGGGAATCTAAACAGCATCTCAGACAAATAAGGGATCCCACCGCCATACGAACACAACATACCTTAATCCTAGCACTGATTTTCTACAATGAGGGCATTTTCAGTTGCTGGTATTCCTAAAGAGTGGGATGGGGGAGATTATTCTGAGCACGGTCATGTGCTCAGAAACCTTTAAAACCAGTTGGGTGCACATGTACATTTGGGCGCAACGCTCACGTTCCAGTTGTCCAGGCTGGCTACCTCCTGTCCTGACCCCAAAGCACACCAGTTACTGACTCACATGTTTCAACTTCTCAGATCAATTTATTCCAAGATGTGCACGGTACACAATGAGAGGACTGTGGTTTGTTTTCTTCCTTTCCAATGTAAAACTCAAGCCACAATGTCTCAGAGTCGTTGTTTCAATCGTCATGTTATTGGGAAGGCTTTTTGAGTCATCTCTTAGGAAAGGGTATCAGATGCCCTCAAGGAGACACGTTGCTGATTCTACAGTAGTTTTAAGTACATGGTGTACTGGATAAAGCCTTACAAGTCCCTTCTTAACTTTAATTCTCATGAAGGGAAAGGAATTCGTAGCAAGACTCAGTTCTGCAATGAGAAAGGTTTAATTAATAGGGTTCAACACAATACAAAGGTGGTTTCTCTGTAATCCCTTAGCTAAAGCCTGGAACCAGGAGGGACTGGGAGAAGCTCACTCTTTCTGGCTGGTTTTACAAGCAGTATACCTGTACAAACCAGCAACCAAGACTCCCGCATCACAAACATTCCACTGGCTAAATCCCAGGACACAGCTGAGTAGTCATACAGAGAGTTTGCATGAGGTTGTATTGCTTTATAAAGGGGTTTTACTAGCACACATTTCGGACGACTTGAAACTTAGTAGTGGCTTCCTGAATAATGTGTCTGGCCCAAACTCCTGCTAATAAAACTTTTATATCGGACAAAACTGCCACCTAGCATTTTAACATCCCATACTGCGCAGGGAAGCTGTTTTAGAGATCTTTAAGTGCTATATATTTGTTCTACTTCCTCATGTCTCTAGTGGTTCCGTAACTGCCAGGAGCAAATGGTACCCAGCTGTATGGTTAGAGACACAAATACAAACGATTCTCAGGTCACTTTTAAGGAGCTGCTAAAACACAAGGACGGAAAACCTGCTGTAACCTCTTTTCCACTGATGTACTCTGTCTAGCCATAGCAAGCAACGGCCCGTATCTTGACCTGGATTGTATATAGGGGCAAATTTACTGATTTCAGGTACGTACTTCTACCTGCACAAAGCTTTATCCAGCAGCACACTGGAGAGCAGGCAATCCTGGCTCTCAGCCCTCTTCAGCTCCTGCACCCTTGCTTGTAAGGGATGAAAGAGCTGGTCACATCCGCAGAGATATCACAAAAAGGTAACATTTTACTTAAGAACACTGTTCACTGAGTATGAAAGTGCTGAAAAACATCTGTATTTCTGTAACCTGAGTGTGTGTTTAAGACTCCCCTCAAATAATCTGCATGCAAATGAGGCAACATTAGTTGCAAGTATCTCTGGAAACTTAAACTGGCTACACATTCTGAAAGTTAAGTAAAAACAGAACCACGGGAGAGAACCCCTAATTACCACATAGCGAGGGTACTGATTAAAACCATCAGGGCAGGAATCCTGTGTTTCATTAAATAAATACACCAAGTTCAGCTTTATTGTTATTTTAGCTGATGAAGGAAAAATAAAGTCTACCTCTGCATGCATGAAATTACCTAAATTCAAAGACTCACTGGCAACAGACTTAGAATAGTGCAGGATTTTTTTCCCTAATGTTTGTATTTAAGTAGCTCACTACAGTTACTTGGGTTAATATGAAATACTGAAGCACAGCTAACTCTCTGGTGTTTTAACATTCTACATAGAGCCATTTCTTTGAATTTCACATGGCAGGGTGTAACTAAGAAATGCAACAATAGAATACTATTTTAATCACTTTTAACTAAAAACAGAGAAGAACTAGACAGCGTTTTCATATAACGGACACCATCACCTCATTTATTCCCTAACTTATAGGGGTTTTGCTGCTTTCTGGCTACTGCACTGAGTATTCAAGACTGATTGCCAAGAGCTTGAGCAAACAACCTTAGTGAGGTCACTTCTGGGTAGCAATTTCACAGAGGGTTTATTTCAATTAGAGACAGACAGACATGAATTTGTATGTATGGAGCAAGTTTCCTCCTGCTACTAGCAAACTCAATTTACTTACACTACTTAAGTCAGTCAGGAGAGCAGCATTTTCTGGGGTGTACCAGTATCTGCAGTCTATATGCCTTATCAGTAAATCAAATCTATTAGTCAGCAGAGATAATCCTGACATTTCCAGAGTTTGTAAGCATGTCAGAAAGATAAGTCTCTAGTCTCTTTCCACCAGTACCACCAGCCTCAGAGGGGACTCCACATCCAGAACTGATACTGCTAGCTAATGGGATCCAGCCAGTTTGAGGAACATTTCAACATAACCTCAACATTTTCACGGAAGAGAAAGTGAAAAATCCAATCTGGTGTTTTTACTAAGTGTTGTAAAAGCTCGAATTTTAAGAGCTTTGTTCAAGAGTTGAACAAAGTTAACAGTAACTTTCAATATCCTGGTCTCCAGCTCACTCTTCAAAAGTTTGTAACCTAAAGGCAAAATCAACAAAAGAAGGAAGAGAGTGATGTGGGGAAACCTGCACAGTCACCAGCACTCTTATTTTATTTGGTATAAAATTCTCTTTAACTGCTTACCTATGTATTACTAGTCTGCTAACCTTTAAAAACAGAATGTCATCTACAAAAATCACGTTAAGGCTAAGACATAATCCAGTACAGGTTTTCCTGGGAAGCTGGTGTATCAAAGAAGGGGCAGCTACTGTTTAGAGCCACATTTTCTAAAGAAATATTGAATAAGTCTTTGGTTCATGAATGCTCTTGATTTTGAAGGTGTCTGGAGAGTGAAAATATTGCATTTTCATACACTGCAATAACACTGACACCATAAACCAAATCAGGTGAGAGCTAAAGGAATTTGCAAGAAGTGTGACATAATATTTGATGGCAACACAGAAGACTTTGGGGATTTTTTTAGTTGGTTTGCTTTTGTTTGAGGTTTGTTTTGGGCTTTTTTACTTTTAAAACATCAGAAAGTTTTGATTTTATAAAGGGCTCAAGGGGAACTCAAGAATCACTGCTTGTAGTGGCAAGAAGCTCACTCTCTGGTGATGAATTTCTCTCTAGAGTAAGTGGTGTCTCAGATTTGTGCTCTGGCAGAAAAAAAAATCTGCATTTGAACCCTGTCTTTTTCCACACCACTTCACTGCACACAAAACCACAGTCTGGCCCACTACAGTGTGTCAAATCTAGGACTTCAGCAACACCAGCACACGTCCCTCTCCAACAGAGTGAAACAGCAGTGGTAAGTGGTAAACTGAGACCCAGTCAGTCTGGGCTCATTCTTGCTTTTGCCACAGGGCTGTCGTACGACACGTCACCTTCCCACGCGTGTTTCTGTCTGACTGCACTGCAAGTTCTCTGGCCCAAAGACGATGCCTAATGAAGTGCTGGCATCCAACCACGCTCCCAAGACAGGGCTTCTGGGTGTTTCTGTAGTACAACTGACAGCACACTGACTCACCAAAGATCAGGTGACACTAACATACAATGTGAGGCATTCTGTAAGTGACAGGGGGCATGACGGCCCCTGACAGCTAACTATGAATGCAGAGTCTCACAAGGCAACGTTACACACTTGTTTGTGAAGTTCTTTGATTCACTCAGCTTCAGATACTCTACAAAAGGTTAGAGGCATCATTAGATTCATTTCACACATCAATTAAAAACAGACAAAAAGAGAGAGAAAAACCTTCACATGGCCAAAAAGCTAGACAACAGCTCAGTACCCGGAGAAGCCAAGTCCTCAAAACCAGACGGGAGCCAGAAAACCTGGGATTGCCAACCGCTTTGGAGAGAGCAGCCTGATTGCTGCCACCTCGTTGCCTCTTCATCTCTGGAGCTCTGCCACTGATTCCCTGCACTCTGCCTGGGCAGAACTCAGCAGCTGTGTCTTTCCACACTCGAGGTGAGGCAGAGATGATGGCAGACCACATAATATACAGTACATTACGTACACAGTATTCATTTGGCAGAATGATAATGAGCTGAGAACACAGGAGCTGATACTGTGGTCCATATTGTTTAATATATTTATAATCACCCTCAGCAAGTTTGTGGGTAGCAATGTTTTAGGCTCTCCAATTCAAGGGGAAATGTGAATAAACTGCAGAAAGACCAGAAGAGAGGCTCGGCCTAGAAAAGGTGACAGCACAGCCTTCAAGGAGAGGGTGGGAGACAGGACTAGGTGAGCTCCAGGAGATCCTTCTAACCAGCATTTCAGTGATTCTAACATGACAGAGAAGTTACACAATGCAGCCAACATTTCCAGCTCCTAACACATGCATTTATATTCCTCCTCCCACCCTATCTTGGGTCTAATTCATAAGCTCACAGTACTTCCACAATGAATGAATCAAAGATACTTTAAAAAAAACCCCAAAAAACAAAACCCAAAAAAACAACAAACTCACTACCCCATGCAACTTCCTCAATGTCAGTAGGGATCTGAATGTAACAGAGCATGTATCCATGAAGATAAAGAAAAAACAATATATCCTAAAAGATATGAAACACTCCATTCTAAGTGCTGCTTTTGTCACAGAATCACGAGGTTAGAAAAGACCTTTGAAGATCATCAAGTCCAACCATTCCCATCCTATGCTAAAACATATCCTTAAGTACCTCATCTACCCTTTTTTTTTTAACACATCCAGGGAAGGTGACTCAACCACCTCCCTGGGCAGCCTGTTCCAGCCCCTGACAACTCTTTCAGTAAATTTTTTTTTTCTAATGTCCAATCTAAACCTGCCCTGGCACAGCTTCATGCCATTTCCCCTTGTCCTATCTCCTGTTACTCGGGTGAAGAGACCATCGCCCACCTGTCTACAACCTCCCTTCAAGTAGTTGTAGGTGGTGATAAGGTCTCCCCTTCTTATATATGGGTGTAACATCTGCCAGCCTCCAGTCGAGTGGAACTTCCCCAGTCTGACAGGATTGCTGATAGATGATGGAAAGGGGTTTGGCTGGCACATCTGACAGTTCTCTCAGCACCCTCGGGTGAATCCCATCTGGCCCCATTGACTTGTGGACATCTAACTGGCCAAGTAGGTCGCTAATCGTTTCCTCCTGAACCTTTATTATTCTTCCCCTCCCTGTCAGTCAGTTCCTGAGGAGGAGTACTTAGGGAATATCCATCTTTACTATTAAAGACTGAGGTAAAGAAGGAATTAAGGACCTCAGCCTTGTACTCATCTCTTGTCACTAATGTTCCCTCTGCACCCAGTAAGGGCTGGAGATTCTCCTTGCCCCTCCTTTTACTGTTAATATATCTATAGAAGGACTTTTTATTATCTTTTACAGAACTGGACAAGTCTTAGCTTGTCATAAACTGAGGAAGAGATAGGGACAAAGGCAGGGCAGAAGCACATAATTCACTGCCCATAAAAATAAACCTAATACTCCTTAAAGGCCCGATCATTCTGAGGAGAACCAAATACTTCAGCAATGCATGATGCCTTTAACACCACTGCCTGCTCTGCCTGAATGCCGTTACCAAAGAGCTGCTGATGACTTGCATGAGGAAGTTGAGGCCAAGGAATAATGTCTCCCAAAGCAGGCAATTGGAAGCAAAGCTGTGAACAGCTGTGTGACTGCTGCACAGCAGTTGTGGGAAAGTAGAGCAGTAAGGTCGGATCCTGACCCACTACATCACTGCACGCTGAGACAAGCTCTGTTGCAGACAGAAGCCATTACACATGTAAAATAAGCTGAGTCCAGTCCACAATCTGCAGACAGCAGAATACAGCTCATTAGCATACCTACACAAACAACATTATTCAAACAAAATTATTACTACATTGCTCTCAACCTCAGCTACTCACTGCACCAACCCATGTGTATTTTAAGAGAAGACAATTCAGACCCCTAGAGATCTCATTCTGGTTCACCTCATATACTTCTACTGTTACATCCAGTTAAGGCTGACAGTTTTATGAACTACTACATATTAAAGAATACTGCAAACATGACTATACTCTCAAAAAAAAAAAAAAGTGCTGGGTGAGTATCTTCCTTACAAGCCGAAGGAAAGATTGATCCTGTGGCTATGATGATATTTGGAATTGCAGGAATAGACAATTGTATTATGCTCCTATGCAATCATAAAGCAGATTTATTACCAAATTATTCAATCTTTTTGAAAAGTCATCTACTGACCCCCTTCCTCCACCTCAAAAGCAATCTAGGTTTTAATGGTTCATCCATTTACTCACAGTACTCAAAAATATCTGCAACAACATGATTCTAACATAGTAAGCTCTTCCAATAGCATTAAGACTACACAGAGGATAGATGAGACAGACACTGTGCTGAGGAGTTTTAGAGTCTAAATACAGAATAAATTTTCTAGTAAAACAGGCATTGGGGGTTTTCAGGGGAGATGGAGACATTGGTTTATTTCTCTTTTTTGCCCTCCTGAAACACTTGCGGGAAAGGGAGAGCTTCTGTGTTGTAAAGGACTGAACAAAGAAAAGCTGCCACTATCCCCAGACAAAAAGCTACACATGACACCTACAGAAAAAGATCAGAGTTCACAGCAGTTCTTTATTTGTACAGCCGCCGCCTTCTTCTGAGTAATAGGAGAGCCAATACTTCCACAGGAATCCATCTCGGGTTTGCTCCCTGTAACAGCTTAATTTGACACTCTTAACCTGCAGATCTGAATACATATTGCTTAGCATCCCCGGCATCCTGAAGGAACAATAGATGCAAGATTTTTTTTACAATAATAAACTACGGTCAAGCTAAGCGATTAATGGGGTCTTTAACATGCTGTGCTGATTTTGATCCAAAATAAGCAGCTGCTTTATATAAACTGCTTCATTTCTCTTCAACAGCAAATCACAAAAAGCAGAAGAAATCGTTCCCACGTGAGTATTTTAAAACTCACATTGTTCATCACATAACAAGCACGGAAAGTAACCTGGTGCCCTCAACAAGAGAGAGATGTCCTCAAATGAACCAGTCCTATACAATGAATGTGACACATTTTTACTGAAACTCACTGAGCAAACTCCTTAATAACAGTTTAGAAAACAGCAAAGTTAGGAAAGCAACTGGTTCTTAAATCATATCCATATTCAGACCCAAAAGTCAAACTGGTATTTATCTACCAATTTCTAATTAAGACAAATAAAATACAACTGTTCTGTCATCTATAAATCACTATGGGTGAGAAAGCCCAATGAAGCCCACCCATGCAAGATGAGTATTTTAAGGCAAGAAATATTGTATTACCCCCCAGACTGGCTAAAGGGACTTGATGACAAAAGATCTTGTACCTCTAAGGAAAACACAGATTGAAAATACAAGTGACAGTAGCTTTGCACAATTGTGGAATATCAGAAGGAGCTATAATCCACAACAGATTGTTCAAATCAGCCTTACTCAATCACTCGAGCTATGTAATCTCATCAGAGAAATAACTTGGCAGTGTTCACATGTAAATCAGCAGCAGCTTTTTGGATCACCTCTTTTAATGGAGAATCATCAGCTCGAACTTTTCAGAATTATGATGTTTCCCTAGAACGCTTTTCAGAAATACAATGAGCTGCTGAAGACTCAGGCAGATGGTTTGGCTGAGACAAGTCGCAGTTTGAAAATTGTCTCCAGTCCGATTTTATTTAAAATAAAAAAAAAAATCAATATCCGTAAATCTTTTTGAGATTATCTTACTGTAAGATACAGGGTCACAAAATATACTGCCTCATTCACTGATACCAGCCCCAGGGTTAAATGCTACCCAAGTAGTATCCAATCCCATTCCTAAATGGGATTAACTGGTAGCTTCAGTCTCATTCTTGGCAGACATCACCATTGCACCCAGCAATATTTGGCACTGTAACAGAGACCTCACCTTACTCCTGTTCACAGCTCCACTCTTCCATACAGCTGAAAAGGGACTATGCACACAACTAGCGCAAGCAGGATGCAGTTCTTACAGCCAAATAAAAGCCATAGGTGGAAAAAGTCTGGAGAACAAACCACTCTTGTACAGTTCCATTCAGTCAGAACTAAAAAACACAGATGGGCCTGTGAGAAAACGTTCCAGTTCAGGTGTTTGTTTGCTGAGATCCTGTTCTATCACTGCAGAATGTGTCACTAGTGAGATGCTCAGTGGTGTTTTGTTGTTATGTTTTAGTTAAGGAACATCATCTTTACAAAGATTAAATCAGAACCTGACAGAGAAATTATTCTCTCCCATCATCTGTAAGGGAGCCCATGCCAGCAAGTTGTATGCTGCTCTCCAGACACACTGGCAGCTTTGCAAACACTGCGGTTCATTACCCATAGATTATGATGCTTACTCTCTCATTGATAGATAAGAGAGCTGTTTGCTCTCCAAACCAAATCACCTCAGTATTGCGTTTCAACCTATAGTTCAAAGAAAATACACTGATAAACCTGACCCTATGATCGACTCAGTGCTAGAAAGCAATCCATCTCAGCTAACCAAACACCTTCTGCACCCCTGTCTCTGAGTACAGCCTCCTAGGGCTGTACTCAGAGCTCTCTACGTTCCACTAGTGCACAGTGGCCAGGCCTTGTTCCCTGAAAACAAAGCCAAACCGCAAAGCGGTGCTGAGTCCAGAGAAATAAGTGGAGGCAGGGGGTTGCTCTTTTGTTCAGCGTGCTGAAACAAAACTCAGTGTGGTTACTTCATGTGTGTCAGGGATCTGATTCTCCACTGCTTTACTCTTCTTTCAAACCAGCATGGCCAGTTAAGTGAGAGTTGAATCAGGTCCCCCGTATATAAATGGATCGTTTGAAGTTAGACACATTACTTTACATGGAAAAAATTCCAGCTTTTAAAAAATGAGCATATAAAATATAAAAGAAAAAACATTTAAAGTGCGCCTGCGCACACGCAAGGCAGTTTCACTCTGCACTGCCTATTCAGTAGAACAGATAGCCCGTTCTCTTGAATCTCAACTGCAAACCTTATACTAGCTGTGTATATTTTGGATCCTTTCCCATCCTACCATGATTTCCTGTCTGAGTCTGCAGCCCGTGGCAACAGCAGAAAATCAGAGTGCAGGCTTTGCAGATGGTGGTGGGCCAAACACCCTGTGCCAGTTTAGTATCTTCTTCCACAACATATGCATTATCTAAGTCTTGGCTATACGGCAAGAGTTACCTTCATGCTAATAAATTATATTCATTTCACTTTACAAATTGTGCTTGCCTTAGGGGAGCTCTGGCCTTCTGCAGTGAACATAAAAACCCACAGTCACACAGCCTTACACATACATCATCATACTATAAAAGGAAAACGATAGTCTGAACTGCTGTCAAGGTAGAAGAAAATTCATGCAGTTTTATCACTTGGTTCCAGCAGGTCACTGTGAGTGTTTAAAACCAATGCAAACCAGTCCCCCTCCCCAAATTTATGGACGTGCAACACATACATCATCACACAAAACAACTTACAACACAAGTTGCAGTTCTACACATCTGCAACAAAAATGAGACCCAAGGTTATATACCCAGGGAAAAGCTGTCAGAAGCAATTCCAGGGTTGCTTTTCCATTGGGAAGTATAGTGTTAAACATGAATCTTCCTTGGGTGGCTTTAATAAGAGACTCTGCATCTGTCATTGTCCCAAGAGAACGGGGCTGGTGAGGGGGGGTGATGATGGGAAAGGACGCACTTTTTTTAAAGAATAATATTAATGAGAATGTACCAGTCACCACATCACACTCCCCAGTGCGGCAACAAAACTACTTCAGTGTATAGATGCTTTAAATCCCTCCTGCCCCTACACATGACAGGACATACAGGTTTTCCATGGAATGAACAGTCACCATCTAAACTTCTCCCACCTTGAGGCACAAAGCCCTTAAATTCATTACAAAGCACTAAACTAAAACTACCTCAGGGAAACACACAATCTCAATCCAAGTGATTTCAGCAGAAGAGCCCTGGCAACTGCTTCAGAAAGAACACAGCCTTTCTGATCAGCAAAATAATTCATTTGCTATCATAAGGAATCAGAGACAAACCTGTAGATCACTGCTTTACTCTGGCTCTCAGCACTGTTAAACAAACATGCTGTATTCTTCCCCTTCAACCCAGTTCATAACTCTGAGTCGTTTTCTTGACTTTCTGTCTTTCTCCCACCTACACCACAGCAGGTAGGGAAGCATTACTCAGAACAGAGAGATTCACAAACCCTTTCTGGATACCAATCCAAACCCCATTAAAGCAAATGTAAACGATTCCTTTGGCTCCAGCAAGATTAAACTTAAAAGCAGGCAGCATTTCTCACATGGATTCTGAGCTTGCTTTCGGTAGTTCATTGACAACAATTCTGACAAATTTCCTACTTGATGATCTTACTGTCATCACCCTCAAATACAAGTTCAAACAAAAACAATACTCATTCAAGCCAAAATTCCCACGTATGCTGGCAAAGCATGAGAGATCTTTTCATAACACTTCTGGGCAAAAAAAAATAAATACATGATCCCATAGACAGGCTTTAGAAGTTTTTATATATTGACAATAGAATGGAATGGTTTATTAAGAACAACTAATAAAGCTTATATGTCTTGATTGCTTACTATTAAAGTTTTCCATCTTCTCCTCACTCTAAGTTAAACTATCACTTCAGTGAAAATATCCAAAGACACTTTATAAATATAACAACTTAAAAGTAATAGAAACCATACTTAAGACCACAATAAAACTGTATCAGTTCAACTGTGGAGGTATTTTATGATCTCTAGACTAAACAAAATTGCTAGCACAAGTTGAGCCCATAAGGGGGGCTGGCGGGAAGATAACAGTCAAAGCAAAGAGCAGAAATCCAATGTGCAATTAAACAGAAATTATGTCCACCCCCACAGAGGAAATGTATTTCCATATATATTATCTATTATTACAACATACATACATCCCTAGTGCATTGGTTAGACCTGTGCTATTATCTCAGGAAACAGAACAAAAAGTGAAAAAGAAATTAGAAGGAAAGCTCTCAACCACTTGTCATGCAGAAACAGATGAGCAGTCCTGAGGACAAGTTTACAGCACTACCAATTCTTCTCAAATTCAACACACAATAAAGCACTCCAGAAAGACACTTAAAGTCAACACTTCAGCATAACGTCTCACCAAGGGGTGTTCTCTGCCTGCACATGTGGGTACCTACCCCAGGGACACCACAGCTACTCCCGTCCCTGTCCCTCTCAAGCCACATCATGTCCTGACACCCCTTCTTCACCCATCAAGGAAGGCTGACACATACACACTATTTTGGGTTAAAAGAAGCTGCAGGATCATTGGTGGATCATCCAAGGGGAATCACTAGTAAAGATTAGTGAACTGTCTAAAAGCAACTAGGAAACCAGGTTTTTTTCCTTTCATCTACTAGTTTGGACATGTGACTTTGCTGCATGGAGTTATTTAAATAACACAAGCAACAAGAAAGTTATTTCTGTTAAATGCTATTTAAACATCAAAAATCCAAAACAGTTTGAAGAAAGAACAAGGCAGAACTGGCCGAATTCCCTACTTTAGCTATTTGCCAATATTCAGCTCTTGCCCTTCAGCTGAAATAGTAGCCTGCTTTATTCACAAGCAAGAAAATGTAAATATTAGAAGAAACTCTATTCACTGTCATCTTGGATTTAATCAGGAAAAAAAAAACCATAAAAAAACAGAGCTATATAGGATCAAGAAAATAATACATAATTATGCCTCTGCATGTTTATCTTTCTAATATAAAAGTCCCAGCATAAACACAGTCATGTTTTCTTTTTTATTCTTCAGGACCGAGGCAACAGACTGCAGATTGGGCTCGAAATGAAAGCAACAGAAGCATCCAGCATGGACCGTAACATTATAAACACTAAAGAATGGGACAGGCAGATTCTGTCTTCTGTTGTGTTCCTCTCCTCTCATCCCCAAAATATCATAAACAACATTTACTTTGATCTTGCATAGCCCCACAGCAAATTAATCAGTTCTTATAAATCTACATGCATGAACTGAAAAACTGGTCTGAAATGTTTATTTGGCTTCAGTTCTTAGTCTCCAGCCCATGATTATACCACAAATACCCTTAATCATCTCAAGCATTTTGGTGTCATTACACAAGAACTACAGCAATTCCTTAAGCACATTTTCCAGAGTTTTGTTTTTTGGGGGGTTTTGGATTTTGTTTTGGTTTTTTGCTTATTTTTGTTTTGCTTTTTCCGGTTTGGGACAGGGAGAGCCCGATGCAGTCTCTGGATGCACTGCTGCGGTACCGAAACTCTACAAAAAAGCATCACTTGGGTCACTTGGAAACATCTCTAGCTTTCCTCTGATTTTTTTCTTTTAAAAAGAAAAATAATTAAAAATAACCGGTTTAGAGTATCAGATTTGAATTTCACTTTTACCAACTCAACAGCCTAGCAAATAGCTGACTTGCTACTTGTGCACAAAATAAGCAGCCAGAGATGCATAACCAGCACCGTTAGTGTAGACAGAACACTTCACAGGAAATACTTGAACAATGTAGACGGACCCAAATGATTAAGACAGTTTGACTTCTACTGTCCCTGTCACTCCCCAGCCTCAAAGCACTTCACACCAATGACTGAATGAAACCCTGTAGCATCTCCAGAAGCTGGTAGGTAGTTTTCTCACATCAGCCATGAAGCAGGTTAAGTAGCCTGGTGAAGATCAAACACGTCTTAAGAAAGAAATGGTCCGACTGTAACAATTAAACAACCAGAACAAGACAGACAAGTGTTCAGGCTTACAACTAATTTAGTAATTGTCCAGTTAAAACCCATAGGAAGAACATCAGACAGTTGTTGCTTGGTCAACAGGAAGAAGGTAAGTACAACTCACAGCAATTCCTGTGACCCGATTCAACAATTCCCACAGGTTAGTCTACAATATTGGCCTTGTTGAATGTCTGTTTTATAGGAACGTTTCATGTTCAGATCATAGTAAAGACCAACCTGAACAACCAGCTCCTAAAGGACCACCACAAAAAAAAAAAGTAAGCTAGATCTACTATAGTTTATGAAATCACATCATTAAGTACCAGGTTTTGAGCAGATGAAGAGGAAGTTTGTAATTCTAAGAGACTTTCAATTGCAAGTAGCACACAAGCAAGTATGGTTTAACAGACAAGAATTTTGTAGCTCAGAACTCCTATTAACTTGAACTTAAAAGGAGTGATCTTTAGTTTCCTCTCCTAGAGACAGCAGCAGTTCCAGCCTACCCTTCCACCAGAAATCACTTTCACACTACTAATTCTATCCCACATATTCCACACTCATAAAAGCTACAACCACCACCCAGCAGGCTGCAGGCAGACACCTGAATTACCGGTTGACAAACAACCCTCAGCCATGCCCTGCCCATGGCTGGCCTGTCCCTGCCCTGGTGTCTCCTCACTCCCACTGCCAAACATCCCAAAAGACCAGAGTGAGCTCACCGCTCCACCTTCGTTTGTGACTTAAGTCAGGATGTGTTTGCCTGAAAGGAACAGACCTTTCAGCATTTGTGCATCTTTTCCCCTTCCTACTGGTGCTTTTTTGTGATAAGACCTGCACTGCCAACAAGACAACTCCACTCAGAAACGCACAACTTGGAAACCTTAAATTGACTTAGATGTTCTCAGTAAGATCCAGCAGTTTGTTTGGGTTTTTTCCCAGAGTAGCTCTTGTTCTGTAAGGGAAGGAATCAGTTGAAATATTTTTGTCCCAACTTGCAAATTAAGAAAGCATGAAGCCACCATTGTACTGGTTTTGCCATTGCCTCAAGCGTGCTTAGATTTAACCAAATGTCATGTTAGGCACTTCTGTTTAAATTAACATGGAAATTAATCCCATTAAAACAACAGCACCAAAAGTGATGATTATTCTTTTGTCCAACAGCCTGAATTCTCATAGTTCAGTGTGAGAAAAGATCCATTTGCTCACTTTGAGTACTGGTAGAGTAGAACTTGGTCAGTAAGAGAGATTTTCTAATGCCCAGAGTGTAAGACTGCAAAAGCAGATCTGAGCCTGTAATGATGTGGAAAAGTTTATAAATAAGGACCACACATATTGATTTGAAAAGCTTAGCATTGACTAAATGCAAAATGAGAGCTAAATTGTAAACAAAGTATAATTTTGATCTTGTTTCCAAACACTGAGATGAATAAAGACTGCTGAAGGATTGCTGGGTGCTTCTGAGTATCTAGTGGTTTTGTTGTGTTTAAAAGCCTCCATTTCTCTCCTTTTGAACTCTTCTGGCACAATGGACAAATCCCTCAAGATAAACACCTTCTTCTTTCACTTTTAAGAAAAGGACAACCCAGCATTTTAGTGAAGATCACAGGATTAATATTACCTTTGCCCTCATTTTTGCATTTTCATACATTGCTGTAAGATGAGTTCTTTTTAAAAATGAGCTAACTTCTAGTGCAACATTAAGATATTGGGCTTAAGCTTCCAAGTACAATCGGCACTTCTGAACTTCAGTTCTTTCTGAAGGTACTGAAGTGCTTGAGTCCTAAGCGCATGGGCCCTCTGCAAACTGGTAATTGTGTCATCCGTGAATTCTACACAGCCTGTTATTAATAAGTATATTTAGTAGTTTACTATTTATATTTCATACTGTAGAGGGCTTTATAAGCTTAACTGTCTCCCTTGCAGTGTTGCATAACCATGCATTACAACACCAAGCTACAGAAAGGGACAGGAAAATGAAAGAGATAAGGAAGGAAGCTCTAAATGGACCATTAACTAGGCTAATTGAATCATACCAGGTACACAAGCGGAAATGATTACAACATGAAAATGTTACAACAACATTAATACCCAAACAGGATTTTTTGGTGTAAGATCTTTCATCTCAACCCCGTCATCAAAACAAAATGTATTGAAAATTCACTGTCATACTGTGGTCCTAATCGTAATTAGGTTTGGAATAGCAACAAATTAAGTAGGATTAAGATTTCAAAACAGCTAGAATATATACAACATCCTTACACTGGGGGAGCACTGATGTCAAGAAAGGCAATTTATAATGCTAGAAACCAGTTAGGGAGATTCACTAAGCCACCATCAACACTCCCCAGATCAGATGAGTTTAGGTTTCAAATCACATGAGAAATTAGATGGGGTACAGGAAAAAACAACACTCTGATGGCTCAGTTCAGAAAGATCAGCTGACTGACCGCTACAAGATCTTGAAACTGGAAATGAGACAATTTAATTTCAATTACTCAAATATCAGAAAAGATGTACATCAACCATATCATATTATAAAGAACATGAACACTCAAAGCTCATTCCTCATTTTCTACAAGCACACTAAAAACACATGCAGGAGTACTCCGAATATCCAAATACTGCACAGATGTTTGCTGCTAAACTTTGAGCTAAAGTAGCTTTCACCTGAAAAATTAAAACACACCAAAAAAACCCTGTTATAACTCAGGGGTTTACATACTGAGGATAAAATTCTGTTCTGGCCTGAACAGTATTTGCTCAATTCAAACTCCTGGCTTTCACAGTAACAACAGACCTCAGTCCTAACACAACATATCACAGACTTTTCTCTCCAAGAGGTTCCCTCTCTGTAGGCCTAGCTCCTCAGTTTCACAGGGATAAGCCATCACCAACACGGATCCCACCTGAAACACAAATATCAGCATTTACTGCTGGGAGTTATATGCTGAGGGAGTTCCAGCCCTTGCCCTTTAAGCAACTGAACTGAAAGGACACAAATTTTATTGCCATGGTGTAATATCAGCAACCTGAAGGATTAATTCAGCAAGATTCCTTCATTAACATTTTCCTTTGCTATCACTAAATGAAATATATATACACACACAAAAAATCCACTGTAAGGGAAAAAAACCCAGGCATTTTAGTTTCACTTGAATTGCCCTTCAACATAGCAAGATGAGTATCTGCAGATGTATTTTTACTTGCGCATCTTAATGGTTTGAGTTTGTAGGAGAGGTGAGCATGTATATACAAGCACTAATATTCAGATTTAAAGAATTTGTCCCCGTGGGTTTGTGTAAATATATCCAAGTTGTTGAATGTGTAGGAGTAGAAGGATACAAGGTATTCTGGGGGTACATTTGTACAGAGGTGAACGAGGCTATAGTTCAAATAAGATCCTAGCTACAACCAGCTCATTTAACATGGAAGTGCGGGTGTAAGTCTATCATACTCCTGGCCAAGAATCCCAACATTACTCCAAACTACTGCTTCAGATATGATGACCCAGAAGACAGAGGCATTTAATCTCTATTTGTAAATTATTTGAAACAACCCTGTTGTGCTAGCATCATACTTGCACTCAGCTTAGCTTATTGATTTGCAGCTCTCTTCCCCAAAGTGCATCCCTTCCAACAGGCAAGGGTTTTTTCCCTGAATAGTTGCGAAGCTGGAAGCTTATTAAAGTTGATCAGGCTCTTTATGAGCACACCAGTTCGTTCTGTTCAGATGAAAGGGCATTTTTACTACAATGTCATACTTTTTATTTTCATGCTGGATGTCAGTACAGTACTGTGAGTACATTGAAATAATACACAAGTTATTTCAGGCCATTTTGATAACTATAACAACGAATTATTACAATGGCATAGCTCTAAAAAAACCTTTAATATTAGTCAGCTGTAATTCTTAACCTATATTGGTGCAGTAAGAAATATAAAAGAAAATGGGTTTAGTGATACCAAATCTAAAGTCCATGCTTGACACTTGGTAGGGTGTGCCACAGAGTTTAGTATCAGAGATAAGGAAATTAATCCCTGGTCTAATTTTACTGAGTCCAAATCATTCCCTCCCACAGTGAGGAAAAGTTACACATTTTTCCCCTCAAACCCTTTCTGAGAAAACTGTCTCAAGACAGAACACAACTTCAGATACTGCTTCTGCTCCTCATCAAGCAAGCAAATCAACTGGCTGATTTGTGGGTTAGGTCACCCACAGAGAACTTCAAGTGTTTGGGGTAAGAGGTATGTGAAGAATTTTTTTTTTTTTCTTTGTAAAAACATCTGTCAACACTTATATCTACAGAACACCAGGATGTGCTGATGCATTAAACAGCACAGCAGGTGTATTTGCTGTCGCAGGAGTGTTCTGCAGTAACCAGATAGTTAAGTACAACATAAGCACTGTAGTTAATAGGGCAATAATATCAAAAAGTATTTGCAGTGCTGACAGTTCAGATTCTAATGAACCATGCACCTGTCAAACACGGAAGCATCAAGTAAAGAGTCACAGTACCAAGAAAAGTTCAGATTTCTCTTCATCTCCCAACAATTGTATTAAATGAATAGACTAATATTCCGAATCGGCATGTCCCAAAATCCCTGTGAATCTACCGGATGCATCCTCTACTTCAATCTCAATCTAAGTAAGAACAGAAAATAAAACATTCATTCCAACATATACATCTCCTCCTGCTTTTTTTTTTTTTTTTTAAGCTTGCAATGGCAATGTTGTTCAGTAGCTGCTTATCATTTTTGCAACTTTTGTTTCGCTTTCTCTCCAGCTTGCATTGAATTATTTTTACAACATCCCACCTAGACTCTGACTCGTAAGACCTCACTCTTGGAGGCATTAACATACCCAGAGAGCTTTACACTTAGCCTGATGGCCACAAGCTTACCTAACATCCTCCTTCCAAGGCAGAAAGACTAAGCCCCAAGCATGCAGTCAGAACTCACACTAACAGCAGAAAGCGTCTTGTAGAAGCAGTGAACATATGATTAAAGAACAGCTTCACAGACAGGGCAAATACAGAAGCCACAGATTATTATTCAGTATTATTTAAGTTCCCCTTAAGCATTTCACAAAGTTCTAAACTTTACCCTCCACACACCAGGTGTTGATTAAGACACATTTGTTACAATACAGAATATTAAGCTTTCAGCCTCCAAAGCCTTTAAGAACATTGACTGGACTCCTGCCTTTGATGGGAGATCAGCCACTAAAGAAATATGGGTCTAAATATCAGTCTCTTGAGAATTTATGAAGATTTATGTATTTACTTACTGTTTCTTAGACTCCAAAAGAAGCATTCTATGCTGATCTAATAATGAAAATCATATTCAATAGATCATAATGCCAGAAAGGTCCATTATGATAATCCAGTGCAGTCTTCTGCATAGTACACTGCCACTCTTTCATCCAGAGACTGCAATGCTTGACTGGAGTTAGAACTTAACCTCTAAGTGCTTTTTATCTCTAGCATCAAACTAAGTGCCATAAACCAAAACCCAACAAACATACACCAAATTTACAATTTACAAGTATGCCATTAAAATGTTCTTACTATAAAAGAAACAAAAGTGACCATAAAGCAAGTTTTCCTGTTCCTTATACTGGCATAAATATAAATCCTGCTATTTTACTACCAGATCTACCTCAGATTTAAATTAATGCAAAACACAACATCATTTGAAAGCACTATGGAGAATGATATGAATACTACTAATTTACAATTCCTACAGGGATAAAGAATAAAGAAGATATTTCAAGCTTTTTGCATCCATATAAAACCTTTTGGGGGTCTTAAAACTGCAAGAAAAGCCATTTAGAAGATTCACTGACTTGCATCCAGTAAAATACCAGTGACAGACTGTCACAGGAAATCACAGGATACCTTCATGTGTAGTTTTATTCAATTTTCAGACTTTAAAAATGCATTAAATTATTGACAGAATTGATCTGAAAGACAAGAACAACAAAAGAGGGAACAGAAGCCAATCCTTCTGTGGCCAGTGACAGCTTGGTATTGCACTACACAAACGTTATCATAACTGACCATTTGGTGGTTTGAATATTTATAAGCATTTCCCCACACAGTCACTCATGTTTCCACCGAACACCAGCTTCCATTCATTCACTGCAATTTTTCCAAGAAGGTTTCTCTTAATGAAAAAAGAGCTCCATGGGGGACTGATTCTTCCTCTCCATTTTACACACAGAACCTGTGTGGCAGAAGCACTGAGCCGAGAACAGCTGAAGCACAGATTTTACTTTACAGGGTCTTTTACTCCAGCTTCCCTCTGTAAGGAACAAGAGAGGGAACAGAGTCCTCTTTTTGGGCCTGGTGACAAAAAAGCCCCTTGGTACGCAGAGAATTACGACAAGTGTTCTGACAAAGGGGAAGATATCCCTATACCTTTACAGTCTTCTATCTAAGAGCTTGCAGTTAAAGAAGCAGATGTCTGTGTTTGACTTTCAGTTACAGTTGTGTCTTGTACCAGTGCCAAGAGCACATCCCAAAGGGCTCCTCACATTTATTTCGCATACATTCAGTAACGCTGCCAGTGGACAGAGGGCAGACAGGAGTGCACAAGAGAGGGTTTGTGAGCACCGTAATAGCAGCCATCCTCTTCTGCTGGAATTTGAGCCAGGCTGACCCAGTGGGATAGTCACTGCACCTATCTACTGGTGATCTGGGTCACGACATTATTGCTTTGTTACAGGAGAACTGCAGGAAATCAATGCAGCTAAGGAGAAGATGCTGAGTCAGCCCTTCTCTGCTAAAGCTCTTCATTACTAACATTCACCTATGGTATACTTCTTCCACAAAGAAAACTCACTCCTTTACTTGCCTCCAGTCACAAGATTATCTTCTGAGGAGCGCTCAGCCATTTGGTTTTACAGAGTTAAATCAGAAAGGTATTATGCATGGAATATCTGACCATAACAATGAGGCCAGCAGAAGTCATGAAACTGTGTGTGTGGTACACAGAATCGTTTTCTAAATTGAATGTTTCTCTAAATTTTCCATGGAAAAAAATATGGTACTCTTCAGTGTGACAATGCAATATAAACAGCACAACTTCTTAACAGAACTGTCATGACTTAAGCCTTTCAAACTGCTCCTCAGTCCCACAGGAAGACACCAGAGTTCCTCTATCTGCCTATTTGCTTAACAGTTCAAAAAGTCTGGGTTTTAAACAAATTACGGAGGTAATATCTTCATGCTACGTTACTCTCATTACTGAGGCACCATCCTACATACTCACTTTGGCAAGTTAAACACAAGCTCTTGTTTGTTGCACAAGTGTAATTACAACACAGGTTTCTGCTAAACTAGAAGGAAGTCTCAGTAACACGCAGTTAGGTGGCTTGTGCTCAGAAACTGAATTTTACTACTGCAAAGAAAAAATAAATACATAACATTGTTTTCCCTCTCCAGGCTGGATGTGGTAACAGCATCTTTAAGGTGAAATTACAAGATACTCACTACAATGTAAATTTCGTTTCAAAACAATAGTATTTTTTTGTGGACACACATTTCATCTGATGATTAGGGAGGAGCACGCTTACATGCCAGTTACAGTCAAAACTCTGACAACAGAAGCTTGTTAGGACAACGGGGTTTGGTTTCCCACAGCCTCTGCACCTTTTATAAACTGGTACACCTTAAGAATAAAGCAGGATCACTCTTGCAGGGTAAAATCGTCCTGCTTTATGCACACAGAAACCACAGCCAAAATGCAATCCAGATGAAAAGAAAGAAAAACTCAAAAAAAAACCCCTAAATCCATAGAAATCAATGATCTTACTGTAAAGCTTGCTGGCGTGAAAATTAGAAATCATAAAAGCTGGGCCTTACCATTAGCATTTTTCCCACAAATGAGGTGCTCGTAAGGTTGCAACACTCCCCAAAGTTCAGCATCATTGTTGATAACCATCTCCAGGATTTCAGCTGAGATCTCCCCTCCTCCACCATCCGGGCTCTGACTTGCCAAAACCCTAGTCTTAATCTCTTCTACAAGGTTTTCCATGCAGGCGGTTAGGGAGATGGCTGCATATTCATGGATCCTAACCGAGATCCTGGTGTCCACCATCCACCTGAAAAACCTCCCCACTGAGAAGGTGAGGCCACATCTAGACGATTTACCCTTCCTCAGTCCATCTCCAGCACTCATACTGTACAGAGAGAGCGCCTTGACAGTTGCCAACACGCAGCTTTCTGACAAGGACCAGCTCTGGATGAGCTTGATCGCGCTCTGCACCTCAAACCTGGTGCACTTGGAGTGCATGACGCTGAGCCGCTGAGCCTCCCTGGAGACCCTGATCAAGGCGCGCCTCAGTAACTGCGAGAGCCGCCTGACAGCTTCCTGAGAAAAGCTTCTGGCATTGCCATCCCCCTTCCCTTTTCGGAGTATTTTTCCAATGTCTTCATCAGTCCACGGGTATTCCTCTAGATCCGGCAGCTTAGGACACTTGGAAAAGATATCTGCAACCTCAGGGTCTTCCGGCAGAACAGTGTTCACGGTATCCCAGCTATTATTCCTACTGTTCATGGAGCCCGAGTAGTACCACCAGTTGCCTCTGTGCTGAGAAGAGGTGAAGGCTTGGGAATTGGACTTGGAAGAAGAGAGACTAAGGGACTTGCAGGAATCCCCTGCCCCATAACCAGAGTCCAAAGTTAAATCCTCCAGGGTCTTCAGAGTAGAGCTGTATATCCCAGCCATAGGAAAGACAGGTTGAGTCAACCGCAAGGAGCACGAAAGGTGAGGCTGCGGCAAGAGTCCTCTTGCGCCTACCGAGCCAGAGCCGCCCGCCCCCCCAGCGGCGCGGGAGGATTCGCAGCACAGCGTGTAGAAGCCCTCCCCGCACGCCGGTTCCGCCGAGGGCCAGCTACCTCCATCCCGCAGGCAGGCTGCTCTTAACCATCTTCCGCCTGGGGAGGGACGGCTGGCGGCAGCCGCCGGTCGAGAGCCGCGACGCTGCGCTCCGCCTGCTGCGCTGCGCTCCGCCTGCTGCCCGGGCGGCTCGCGGGGCCCGCGGAGGGCGCGGGGCGGGGCGGGCTCCGCGCGAGCCGCTCGGCGGGACACTTGGCCGCGGCTCCGACTCAACTTCTCCGCCGCAGGTCTGCCGGGCGGCCCGCACCGCCGCATGCAAATGACCTGCGGGAGAAGCACCAATCAGCGACGCCGACCGAGACCATCTCCACCAGTGAAATCTGAGCTGGGCGGGGAATATGCAAATAGCACCCAGGGGTTGGGGCAGAAGCGGCGAGGGGAGGCGAGGACAGCCGGGGAGCACTGGAGGTGCGGGACCGAGCGCTAACTGGCGCTTCGCTGCCACCGGCCCCGTTTGCCCAGGGCGGCTGCCCACCCTGCCCAGCTCTCGGTAACGGCGCACGATCGGGCCTGGCGGCGCGGCGGCCGCCAGGGGCGAGGGTCGCGCACGCCTGGCCCCTTGGGGGGTCACCGCCTGAATGGAGGATTGTGCGGGCGGCCGCGAAGCCGGCGTGCCCGTTGCTGAAAGGAGCCTTTGTGCGGCAGTTTACACAGCCCTGACCTTGAACCGTGAGCTGAGTACGAAACGGAGGTGCCTGCTCCGCTTCTCCCCTCCCTCCGCCCGAGCCACGGTCCTGCCCGGGCCGGCGACGCGGGGTGCGCGGGCCGAGGGCGCCCCCGCTCGGCTGCACCGCGCCGGCAGCGGCGGCCACCCCGCTCTGCGCCTCGGCCATCGGGTTCTCAGCTCCCCGCAATTCAACTTCTAAACGCAGTTTTCATATCTTTCTGCTAGAAGTCAACAACGGCCCCCCAAAGACCACGAGCCCGCTACTGTTAGCGGCCACCCGGCCGTCGAGGTGCCCTGGCGGGGACCCTGTCGTGTCGCAAGCCGCGCTGCCCTAACCTACGCTACCAGTGAGTGCCACGGAGCCAACACGGAGCGCAAAGGAACCCAAGTCCTGCTAATGCCCTGCCTCGCTTCACTCCTCCTTACAGAAAACGGCAGTGACTGCAAATACCTGCCAGGTAGAGTATTTCAAGCACTGTTTTTTCAACAGCTTTCTTACACGCACAGCATTTTGCTTCTGCTCTGTAAGATGCAGAGAATCTCTCCGCTCGTTTTCTCTCTAAGATGAGGTTTGATATTTAAAACCCGTGAAGGAAACTTCACTCGGGCATTTCAGCACTGACCCAAACCACTGCTGCAGTGACTCGCAGGAAGCAGCAGTTCTCTCTGCTTCCATAGATGGCATCCTGCGCTTCGGGCAGCCTGGGTGGTACTTCTGCTCTTGCAGAACACATGTCTTTTTCTCCATTCTTCAACTACATAGTTGCCAATCAAAAACACCAGGTGTCACATCTTTTGGTTGTATGAGGCCAAAAGGCTTCACTTACCCTAAATTTGTAACAGCGACTTACACCCATTTGACAAGGCAACAGTGAATACGCCAAATGCTTTGACTTTCATTGTTGTTAAAAAGGTGTATTTAAAACTCTACAGGTAAATATTTTACACTCACAGAGCCGCAATCTGTCCCGCCAGTGACACCGCATGCAATAGCGGAAGCAGAAGGGTGTATTTGAGTAGGATCCGACCTGGAGCACAGTGCTTTCCTACAAAGGCTGGAGACAAGGAACACTTTGAGCAGATGTGGCTGTTGACCGCCTCTCCACATGGCTGACAAATCACTGTTCCACAGATTGTTCTCCTATGCAGGATACAAGAGATGCCTTATGGGATCTTGTTTTGTGTATTTGCACTGAGGTATACATGCTGTTTAGTGGCAATGAAAAATGTATTGTAATAACTACAACATTTGAATTAAATACTTGAAAAGCATTATCTTCTGCTTACAGGAGCAAGCAGGTTCCATTTATACTAAAAGACAAGGTAGTTAATAGAGCATACCAACTTCCAACTACTTGGCACTCAAAACTGCCTTTTTAAAACATTGCATCTTCTTTTATCTTTCTTAGACCTAAGCCCAGCTCTTTGCTTTTTGATATGCTCCATGTTCGTGCTTTCATGGGGAGAAGCTAAGTTGTCTAATAAAACCAGAAACAGTTCTCTCAAAGTCATTCCAGTTTATTTGAAAACCATAACATCTCAGCAATTCATTTGTTCTCCACCATCAGTTCAGAAATAGTGAGGGATTTTTACTACATGATTCTAATACCTCAGTTGTTATTTTATGGTTCAAATCTAATTCTGCTATTCAATCATCTTTTTCAGGCTTGAGCACTAGTTTGAAGAGTTTCAAGGCCAAAGACAACACTGCTAACAGTGGACATGATAAATAGGTACCTGCGTGTCAGACGAGGTAGTCGAAGTACAGAGTTTTAAGTCTCATGCATTCGGTCAACACACTTTTTAAAATACCATCTTTCCACTCTTAGTGTTTAATCCTACTTATCAGGTACCACAGACTACCATAGGCTCATTAACCATGACTTCTGGCAGGCTGCAATATCATGTGCATCCCTCCTGTCCCTACAGCTCTCCACTGCCACTTCAAAACAAGGTTACTACACATTAGTTCCTTGTCCATATCTCCAAGATCATACAGAGAAACGTTTTTTTTTTTTGCTCCTCACTGAACTCCTTACGAATAGGAAGCAGCCAGTAAGTCTGATCTCTGTCATCTCTCTCTCACTAAAAAGCCTTCCTACTTTGTGACGCCCCTTTGCAAAAGCTTTCTCTAAAATTCCTCCTGTTCTGTCTACCTCTCAGGATTCATTTCAATCATAAAAGCAAGCATAAACCGCCACTGAGAATCGTTATTTAGGTGGCCACTGGGAACTTGACATTATTTGGGAAAAACACAGCTGTGCAAGTACTGTATTTCTACAACTCACTTCAGTTCTTTCCCCTTATCACGTTTCTCTAACACTCCCACTCAGTTTATTATTCCTACCAATCTGAGTAATTTAACAATGCCAAAATCATCCAGCTTAATAGCAGCATCTGCTTCCCTCATACAATATTTTCTCCTTGTTAGGAGTGATGTTACTTTCCATTTTTAGGCTTTCACATGTAGTATTTCCTAACGCAACAACGCTTTGCCTGATAAATCCTCTCTCTCTGCTTCTAAGGTATCACCAGCCTTTCCAAAGGCGAACCAGCCATGGAATGGAAGCCCCTGTGTATGGAGAGGATATTTCTCACTGACAATTTAAACCTCAAGCTCCAAGGTATCCAACACAATAAAAACAAATCCGAGGGTTAGAGGAGGAGAACCAGACAAATACGGGTTTTCTACCGGCACTTCTCAATTTCACGTGCACAAATTCTCTGTGACAGAACAAGTTCATCCTATGTGCTGTGCTCTCCAGAGTTAATTCCCTGCCTGTATCAGACAACTAGAAATAACCAAATTTGTAACATTTTCCAAGAACAGCTAAGAAGAAGCATGGGTAGTGAAAGGAAATAATAAAGTTATTTTCTTTCTTTGAAGAAAAAATAAAATAGGTCACTTTCAGACCAGGCATGTTTTTTTTTAACAAAACACAGAGCCTGGTATGAAAACTAAGGTATATTTCCAGAAAGCAATTACTATACCAGGCTAACACAGAACTGCCAACCCAAACAATCGCTATTACAAGTCACACATCAAAACACTGGGAAGAAGAATTTAACATTCCTTAATTTATAAGATATAGAAAGTACAAGGCTCTTTTCACACATGTGAAATTTATGTGACCCCTTCAATTAGGGTCATTAAAGATCACAAATTAATTTCATGCAATAAAAGTCTGCTTCTGTAGACATTTTCTTCCAATCATTTATGTAAAATTAAAGTATCTTAAGAACATGGAAGATATCATAAGGTTTCTAGAAACATAGGCAAAAGCAGGTAAAGGATGTAACACTGGAAGTTCCATTACAAACAAAAATACAGCACTGTGGATGCCTCATTTTCCTTCATGTAAAGAGTTTAGATATAAGCATTATTCTAGCTCTGATACAATACAGACTTTAAGAGAGTTTTAAACCTAATGTGAAGTCAGAATTTATTAGGATTAAAAAAAGCTTCAGCATTCTCTGATACACAAACATCTAGTGGGCAAATAACAAACCTATTTAAAAATAATCTTTTTCTTTTTTAAAAGGAAACAGCAGTCAAAGCAAATCCAAAACCCTGATAAACTTAATCTGCTCAAACACTCCAATACTTTTTAAAGTAAAAAATAGCTAATCTATTACTTTCTCAAACCATGAAGTTCAGTGTTAACCTTGAAAACAACACTCCCAGATGCATTACTGAGCAGCATAAACATTCCTCACCACTCGGTTACTCACTTGAAGTACAGAAAACACAAAACTTACCACCACAAAAAAAGAAGGAAGAAAATTAAGAACTTGACTATCACCAGCAGAGGACTCAAAAAAAGCTGTTAGAATGGTACAACTAAAACCCAGAGGTAGTACCTAAGAGCACCTGGCAGAGGAGCCCTTCCCAAGCCTTGCTGCAGCTGTGGGTGAGGGTGTTGATGAGCCCAAAGGTTCAAATGCTTCTCCATGAGACATGAACTGCTGCAATGGTTACTGCTAGGCACTTCCTTCTCAAGCTGCTATCTCCACTTTCAGCAAGTAATAACTCTGCCCATTGTAAAAAAATAAAATAAATAAGTAGCCTTTTCCTTATATAGCTACTTAATTTAATTACCTTTTATCTGCAAAATTCAGAACTTCTTTTAATAAACTGTAGCTCTATTAACAGTTGCTAGCTAGTACCTGAAGATCAGTCTGAACTCGTACACCAGCAGGTGTTGGGGAGAAGGAGATGAGGTATTACTAGAGCAGGTGAATCCCATTTCAGGTCTAAATCAAATGAAATAAAAAATAAATCTCTGCAGTTAGGAGAATACATTTTACATAATTTTAAAGCAATACTGATGGAAACATAATGCACTTCTGGTGTGATTTCTACAGTACAGCAAAATCCCCATCCAGTAAAGGCCCTCAGTTTATTGTCTAACTGGAGTTGAGGGCTCAGTTCAGCAAGTTATCAAACACTCACTGCTGACTCCACCAGCTCCCAAGTAAGAACAGAGGTATCAGCTGTACCCTCCCAGCTGAAAAGAGAGTTTTTCCCAGTATATACCAGGTCAGTTTCTTCCCCCATTCATTTTGTGTATAATGACCTTTTCAAAGGGTACAAGATGTCCACTTCACAATGTATTAATTGATAATTCATAGGTAAATTACTTAATAGCACAAATGGAAATTTCAAAATAGAGAACCTCCTGAACCCCAAGCCTTTGTACTTCACAATCTTCAGAAAACCATTGTATAAACTTCTCAGGTAGTTAGGACTCACTGAAATCTTCTACTGAGGGTCCTTCAGGCTTGTTGGTAGTAAATGGCAATCTTACCTCCCTGTCTTAGTTTTATCCATGACTTAGTACAGACTAAAACTATGTTTAACTATTAACAATTCCACAAAACCACTCCTGGCAAACAAATCCTGCCTGCTTTTTTTCTACTGTACCAGATGGTCTAATAAATGACATTACCTGTCCTTACAGAACTTGTCTCACTGATATCCACAGACTGTCAGTTAAACCAGAATTTCTATTTAAAAGCAATCACTCTTCATTTTTTTCAGTGAGGTAATTTTGCTTAGCATAGGAAATCAGCACAGATTAGCTTTATAATTTGTAATGACAGGTGAGGTACTACTCAAAATTGTTACTGAGGAGAAATAAGGGTCATGTCTACTATGACTAGTTGTGACTGTTAAGCAAGACTATTTAAAAAACTTTAATTGGTGAAGACTTTATACAACAGCCTGCTTCTGACACATTTTCAGATATGAAAAGTGTAAGAAACATTCAGAATCCATTAAAAGTATCATTTCCACTTTCAAAAGCTGCCTTTTGGAGTGGGTATAATTAGACAGATAAAGAACTTGGAGTGAAATCTCTGTGATATGTATATAACATGCATGAGATGAGCAAAAAAGCACTGTTCTGTTGGTGTCGTAGGGACAGCCTAACTGGCCAGCATTGGCTGTGCTGTGCTCCTCCAAAAGTCATTCAAAGCAACTAGCTGCAAACTGGTCAGCTTCAGCTTCATCCTTGGGAAGGGGGTGGAACAAATAACACTGGAAACCATTTGCAAACACATTAAAGACACACACAGACACACACACACACAAAAGGAGATCTAGAGTTGTCATCATTGATTTATGAAAGGGAAATGATGCCTGACTAACCTGACAGCCTTCTATGATGAAATCACTGGGATGATGGATGAGGGAAGAGCAGCTGATACTGTTTATCTTCAGCAAGGATTTCAATATTCACTCCTGTAACATCCTCACTAGCAAATTGATGTATTATGGCCTAGATAAGTGATCAGGGAGGCAGACTGAAAGCTGGTTGAGCTACTGGGCTTAAAGGCTTGTGACCAGCATCACAAAATTGAGCGGAGGACAGTTGGCAAGTTTGCAGGTGACAAAAAATAAGGGGGGGGAGGAGTGATTGATACAGTGAGTAGTGCCATTCAGGGGGTCCTTAACAGGCCACTTAACAGTGGTCAAACAGGAATCTCATGAAGTTCAAAAAGATAAGCACCTAGTTCTGCATCTAGGGAGGAATAACCCTAGACAACACTACTTGCTGGGGGCTGACTAGCTGGAAAAAAACTGCATAAAAACTGAATGTTTTCCTGGTGGAAAACAAGCTGAACATGAGCTAGCAGTACATCCTTGTGGCAAAGGCAGCCAACAGCACCCTGGACTGCATCAGGAAAAGCACTGCTAGCAGGCAGAGGGAGGGGATCCTTCCCTCTGCTCAGCACTGATGAGACACATCTGGAGTGCTGGGTCCAGTTCTTGGCTTTCCTGGACAAAAGACATGGACATAGTGTGGCTAGTCCAGCAAAGGGACACAGAGATGATTAAGGGATTGGACTGTTTATTAATTTAATGAGAGGCTGAGAGAACTCTGACAGTTCAGCCTGAAGAAGGTGAGAAAGTATTTAATACATGATGGGGGCAGAGTAAAGAAGACAGCTCAGCTCTTCTTAGTCGTGCCCAGTGGAAGAAGGAGAAGCAACAGGTCCAGATGGAAAGACAAAAATTTCCATTTAAACATTAACCCCTCGCACCTTTTTACAGTCAGTGTGGTAAAACACTGGAACAGGTTGCCCGGGGAGGTTGTAGAGTCTCCATGCTTGGACATAGTCAAAACCAGACTAGATACAGTCCTGGGCAACCTGCTTTAGCTGACCCTGTTTTCAGAGTTGGACTAGATGACCTAGATGACCTCCAGAGGTGTTCCCGACCCCAGCCATTCCGTGATTTATGAATCCTGCTCTTCACACTGTGAAGGACACCAAAATAAACCCTTCTCAGCACAACTTTCCCATTCCAAAGTCAGCTCCTCTGCCTACAATTGTCATCCCTCTCCTCACTCACATTTCTAATGCTGCTGAATCATCTCATCTTTGAACATTTCCAGGTAATTTAGTCTTCAGTCTTTCTTAATTTAACACACCTTTTACCGTGAAGACATCTTTAGAGCCGTTTTGAAGATGCTTCCTACACTGGTTAGATGTAGGAAATGGCCTCCTTCCTCAGTAGCTGTTTCATGTGTAATGCATTTATTCCAGGTTTTGAAAATATTTCTAAAATAGGAAAGCATGCTAATTTTGGAAATAACCAATGACATTTCACCTAATTTAAAATGTAATCCTCAATAAACATTGGGAATATCTAGAAGTTTGGAGTGTAAGAAGACAACAAGAGGTGATACCAAACTACATTTTACTTTTAAATGGTTTTAAATGCATCAGACAACAGGTGTTACAGTAAGCCTTAATTGAGAAGATTATGGAACTAAAAAAAAATACAGATCCTTTTGTCCTATAAATAATACAATAAAATGTGATGACAATAGGGTCAAAAAACCTGTCAGAATAAGGAAGACTAGCATCTGAAAAATGCGTTAAATTCCTGGATGATAACTTGGGACAACATCAGACTTTCTAAATTACTAACAGCAAGGTCTTACCAGTGAGGGTTGGAGAGGGGGAATCATACCAACTGGAATCAGATCACATGAAGGGGGTGGAAGGGTACTTGCTTTCATCACATGACGTTATGCAAGGTAAATCGTGTACTGAAACTTACTGAGGCCTATTTTCCCATCACTTTTCTTCTTACTTCATCCCTTACTGTTAAAATTTTACAGTGCCTTTTCTTTTGCAGGAATGAAACAACTAGAACATTCCTAGCATCACTAGACATTACCAAAATAGCTGCAAATAATTATGTTGTTCTTCAGAATCTAACAGCTATTAATTTGTAACATCCAGCTACAAAGTTACAGCAGGATAAACTTCTATAGTCACCCAGATATCCAGCTCAGTTACAACACCAGATCTAACAACTTTTATGTATGATTAGCTACCAGTGTAAAATAATTTGTTGGAGGTACTTGCAGTAATCTCAGTTATCAGATCATGGGGTCACACATCATGTTTCCACTACTGTATCATATGTGTAGAAACCTGCTACAGGCCTATGTGCCACAGTACTCACATATTTGGACGAGCTTCATGTCAAAATTACACTTACTACTGTAGCCATTCACTGGCTGTAGTATTTACCTGTCTCATGAGACACTTGATAGAACAAATTACACACATAGATTGCAACGGATGTGTGTCATGCTTCCTGGCACGTGTGTACTGAAATAATGTTCATGTCCTCAACTCTCTCTTATTAGCCACTAATAGAGTATTGACAATAACATTATCAAGAGTCAACCACTGTAAACACAGAGTCAATGGAAAGAATATCCATACAGACAGACATTTATAGTTCAATATTGTGTTTTTCATAATCCTTAACAGACAAGAAATTGTCAGGAAACCAAATGAAGTAGTATTCTCTAACATTGCTATAAAGTGGATGCCCCAGAGTGTATCAGTCCATGCTGAGAGTAGTGTTTACATACAATGGCAAACAGTGCTCAAAGAATTAAAGATAAATGACAGGGAAATGCAAGGGCAGAACCCAGAGTATTAAAAATGACTTCTACCTTGTCTGGAATCATTCAGAACCTTAGGACAACAGCTGCAGTATTTACTGTGGTACTGATTCACACCAGCCTACCAACAGCTTCCTAGCTGATGCAGGATCTCATTTCACAAGGTTCTTACCAGGCCTCACAAGGGCTACAGCTGTATCACAGTCTATACAGGCATGTGTACAAATTCTGCTTCCCCTAGTTGTGCTTAGTCAGAGCTTTATTTTCCCAAGGGGTAACAAACCTTGTAGGATTAGGCAGTTTTGCTGTACCACAGTGTATTGCTTGAAATACCATTTCATGGCAACTGGAATGAGTGGTCTGTCTCAAAATCTGTCTTCCAAGATCACAGATCCTGCAGAGGCAGGGTAATGTTTTGTGGGCTGGGTCCCACCTCACAAGGGGCTTGATGCTGCAAGCATCTGCAAAGCATTGGACTAGGGCCTCCATCCTCCAAAGGCTGTAAGGGCCTGTAGGCTCTTGATCTCCAAGCAGCCGCTCTGCCAAACTGGACATTATGCTCAGGTGGGGTCCTCATTTGATAAACTATCTGGACACTGTCCCTGCAGCTCCTCAGGCAGTAGCCACTCTGATAAACAGGATCTTGTCCTTATGCAATAAGGAACAGTGACAGATAAGCCCTGTGGAAGCACAGCACCTTCTTGCTAGAGTCCTATGTGAGGCCACTGCTCCATCAGTCCAGTCAAATGATCACCTGGGACCCCCGTTCCCCACTGACTCATTTCCAGAGCACTCTACAACTAAACACTGAGTCTGCACAAGATATGCTCGGCCTCCCCAGATGGGTGGGGCCAGGGAGCATAATGCAGATTTGGGACATCTCAGAGGATTATAGAAACTCATCTCACCAGTGTGGGTGTTAAAAGAGACTAGCTAAGAGAGGGTTAGCCTGTCCCCTGGGGCAGGTAGAAAAGTTTAACTGTAAGCCTACCCATCTGCTGGGACGGGACACACAGGTCTGAATCTCCCCGGTTTGCCTGCCTGGTGGGACGTGACACACAGTAACCCACTGACCCCCTCTTGAGGCTGATTGTATGGAAATAGCTCAACGACATTGTGGTTAAAGTGTTGCAGGATGCCTCTCAAATGTGTAGCAAGTCAATTTACTGCCAAATGAAAAATGGTCAGGGGTAAGATGAATACCTGCTCTCCGGTGCTGTGTGAGCGCTGCTGTTTGACAGACCTCTTGCAATGGGGATGCATGTGAACACCGACAAGGCACTGCATATGTGGCACAGTTTCAAACAAATCATGTCCTACGAAATGGCACTATCACACCCCAAGGTGTCTTGCCTCACAGAGTGATGAACAAGTGTGCAATGCCTTGCATACATAACTGATTAGAATAGTTGCAGGATTGCCCAGCGTAACATCTGAACTGCATGGCAGTGAAGCCAATGACTTTCTATTTTATAAAACTAGAAATGGAGATCTGATTACTTTCCTTATCCCTAGCATAAAGGCTCTGGAAGAAGGAGCACCCCATTCTATTCACAAGATACTGGCAAGACAGACACAGCATAGTGTGCTGTTGCAAATACCTGCTTCACAAAGACAAAACCTGTAATTTTGTATAAGAAGAGGAGGTTTAAACTTACTCATTTGCAGACTGTATTTAGTATAAAATACTAAAATTTATAGAACGTGTGAAAAGTGCTGTAACTCACCTATCATGACCAATGATATTGGCACTTTTATGAAACACAAAAGGAAAACAAAACTTTGTAACACTGAAACATGAAAGGTTGAGATAGGGGTAAAATCTTTATATTTCTCTCGCAAAGAACTTGTAACAGTTTCAAAAAAACCTCTTTTTTACTCTGTGTAACATGGTAACGGGTTGTTTAGCTGTAAAAAAAGGAAGCTCAGGGAAGACCTTATCACACTCTACAACTACCTGAAAGGAGGTTGTATTTAGGTGGGTGTTGGTCTCCTCTTCCAAGTAGCTAGTGATAGGATAAGAGGAAACAGCCTTGAGTTGCACCAGGGGAGATTTAGATTGGATATTAGGAAAAAATTCTTCACTGAAAGGTTTGTCAAGCACTGAAACAGGCTGCTGAGGAAGTGGTGGATTCACCATCCTGGGAGGTATTTAAATGACGTATATGTGGTGCTCAGAGACATGATTTAGAGATTGACTTGGCAGTGTTAGGTTAATGGTTGGACTTGGTGACCATACAGGTCCTTTCCAACCTAAATGATTCCATTTTATAATTCTATGATTTAATCTCAGTATGTTGTAGCAGGAATTTGTAGTTTGACACTTACTGCCTGAGTGTATTATAATGAAACCTTTCTGACTTTATGTTACAGTCAAAAAGCACCTTACATAATGCACTGTTCATACTCTTTCACTATACTTGTTCCTAGCTTTTATGTGAGTGAACAATATTTTACCATCTCACTATTCTTATGAAGATGTATACCACTATGTTTTTGCTACAGCAGACGAGCATGTATGCTTCCAACCTCTACAGTAAAATCACAGCAAAACCAGTAGGGAAACAATCACATAGTAACATTCCAGAACTTACTGTCAGTTCAGTTAATATACAAATGTAGTTGAGTTTTTAATAATCACTATGGGCCTAAGAACCATCTACTCGATGCATAGCCCTCATAAACCTAAAACCGCCCACAAGGTTGCTTATCATACAGCCCTGGAATATTTTTCCAACAAGGAGACCGCTGACACAGACCAATTTGTTATTGCCACTCAGGATGAAATAAGCTATAAGCAATGGGTAGATAATTATCAACTCCCTTTTTTTCCACCTACGTCATTGGGAAGGCATACCTGTGACACACCATCTGTAATGGGAGTATCACAGTGCTATATAATGGTCTATGCATAGCACATCTCAATGACCAGTCCTGAAAACAATATAAGAATAGTCTGTATGATTCAATAAAAGTGGGGCTGGTGCCAGGATTATGGAGTATTTGATCCATAAGCACTCAATAAAATGATGAATCAGAGATGTATCAGAGGTTGAGAAAATAATTAAATGAAATGAAGAAGGGTGGTTGGATGTCATAGGAGAAGTCATTAGAACTAGATCACAACAAAAATCTTGACATTCAAATGCATTAAAGTACATGGGGATAAAACAAGGTCTATCTCCAACACGTAGGAGAATACTTGGCAGGTTACTTTCAAGTACAATGGAGCCTTTTGTGAATAGGTTATATTGGCTACAGTCCCTGTGACACGTAATCTGGAAAAGGTGAACAAACATCAATATGGAAGAAGATAGTGAAGAGCCTCTGGAATCTGCCATGTAGGGAAGGTATCCCAATCTTCAGTATCTTGAAACCTATTTTCAGATTTCAGAAAAAGGTATGAATAACAATACCAAACAGAAGAGGTATCAGCACTCTGTAAAAACAAAGAAAGAACCCCCCTCCCATACCCACAACAAAAGAAAAGAAAAGGAAATGTTAACCTCCTCAGTGAATATGATAACCCGAGGACTGCTGAAAACTAGCTGTTTTCACTACTGGTGAATTGAAAGTAGTTAGTGGTCAAAACTTGGCTTAATTCATATGGTTGGTATCATGTAGTTCTCTTTCTTTTAAAAATTTATCCAAGTTTTGTACTAGAAGACTTGAAAAAAATGGAGGCAACATATTTAGTGAAAAATGTTTTTTCTCTGAAAACTGTTTAGAAGCCCACATAATGGATCAAGACCAGCAACTGTGCTGTTCAAAGACAGAACAAACACTGCTCTTAACCCAACAAAAATAGGAAATGCATATAAACAATCTAGATAGGGATGCTGATAAATCCCTGTACATGTTTTCAGAAAGTTTTAGCATGTTTATAAGTTTGATGGTTTGCAAGTTTTCTATATTACTATATTTTCTATATTTCTATATTTCTTTTACCCCCTGCATGGTAAGTTTCTTGGCAATGTAAATGGTTTGTAAACCTCTTGTGAGTATCTTGTAAATGGTCAGCCAGAGTGCTGGTGAGAATTAGCAGCTACAAAGAAACATACTGGTGGTAAATTGCTATCAATCTACAGGAAAATACCCAACAGACTAATATTTTTTTCAGCTTCCAGGTAAGTTTCACCACTGTTGTCATGAAACAGCCAAATCCTGTGCTGATCTAGTCACCTTAATAAAGCAGGCACATATTTCAAAATTTACCTCTCCATATCAGTACAAAACTGAGAACTTCTAGAATGTCTCAAATGATCATAGAGTCTAATTAAATGGTGTAAAAACTACTGTAGTTATGGAATTATAGTATATTTAGTATATTAGACACTTCCATAATTTCAATTTACCTGTTTGAGGCGTTTTTTCTATAAACAGAGAAACTTAGAAAAATTAGGTCAAATGGACAGAAGAGAACTTTGCCTTTAAAAAGAGCCAAATCTAAACACAGAAAGAAATTCTACTGTGTTTATTTTCTGTGCATCATACCTGTGGTCAAAACAGTCAAGGGCTGGTCCAGTGCTTTTATTCTACTTCATCAGAAATCAGAAGTAGCCCCTAGCAATTGTGCAAGTCTTAAACAAAGTAATGGCCATCTTTGCAACCTATAATGACATAACTAGTAGGTGTGAAAAACTGCTTTATCAGAATGACTGAAAGAACAACTCAAATACTGCCATTGCACAAGACAGCTGGGGCAAAGGGCATCTGCAATCTGCTGGCCATATGGCAGGCACAGTGGTGGACCAATTATTCCAGGCTCGATGAGCTACTTTGTATTTATCTAATATGCTACTAACAGTGCTGCATTTCACCCTGACTGTGCCTCTTGCTTCTTTAAATCTCATAAGACCCCAGAATTTTTTGTAATCTTTCTTATTGTCAAAATTAAGATATGTAAGCAGATGGTATACAGCCTTTTTGTCAGTATTCCATCCTTAGATGCTTCCTATTATGATGTAAAATATACTGAGAATGACAGCTACTTAAAGTGAAAAAAAAGGCTAAAATATTCACACCAAAATAAAAACAGATTTTCAAAGGTACTGAGAACTACAGCTCCTATCAAATCAAACGATACTAATTAGTGTGCTAGTACCCTAGGATTAATTATTCCCTTGGTTCTATTTGCAACCATTTCAAGGGACAAATCTCATCCTACGGCTGTTATTCCTGTTAAACAGCCAAGTAAAAAGACAGCCTCAATTGTTATATAATAAATCAGATTTTTAAAACTACATATTTATTTTCCAATTAACTGAAATTATCTCAAAAAATCTGATTGATGTTTAGGATCTATTAATAAGCTAGTTTAAAGACAATGAAAACAAATCTGGGACAAGCTAGCTTCCATTAAATATTTTGAAGTGTATTTGAATTTTCAGGACACACAAAAAAAAAAAAGTGAAAGAGAAAATATATTAAACTACATGTGGATTATAAGCATGTTAAATTTAGAAAACAGCATTATCTTAATGGGATCCTGGCAGGCAATCTCTGCACTGGGAATTTGCAACAACTAGCTCCAGGTGATTCCATGGGAAACTGACCCATCAAGTCAGCACACTGGATTATTACATATGTAAAATGCTTGCTGATACTCTAGCAGACAAATATCACGTGTACCTATTACGATTGTCACATGCATTGTAATAGTCTTTGATGTATTTCTGCTTGCAGAGCGTCACGTCTTTCACGACTTAAACAGAAGCAGATCAATCCAGCCTTTCTTTAGATACCTAAACGTTACTTAGGTGCCTAACTTAAATCCCTCAGGTTTAAGAGTTTTGGCTTAGTGATGAGATAACGTATGGAGAATTTCATACCTTAAACATGCAACATGCCTTCTTTGTCCTCCCCTCTTTCCCAGCATCCACATTTGATGTGGTTACAGCAAATCCATCTCGCTTGTTGCCATTCCACTGGCTGGTTGGTTTGTTTTTTTCCCACAAAAGCTTCCTATGATCACATTGTTGTCTCTTCCAGCCACAACCGCGATACTTTTATAATTCAGCAATCACAACTGTAAAGCAGAATGTGTGATCAGATGACAAATTTTAGCAATGGTTTACTGCCAAAACTAACTGAAAGTTGAGGTATGCATCATGCCTAAAAACCTTATTGACTGACCTAAACATCAGTCATATACTCAAAATGGCACTAATGAGGGTTTTTCTTTCAAAATAGAATGCCCAGATGATACAGCAGTGTTGACATTGTTAGGCACATATGCAATCTCTTTTGTTCACTTCACATTCTGCAGACCTCTATCAAAGCGCATACCACGCACACTTTCCCACTTGCAGCATGGAATTCTACATTTTAATCTGAAATATTAAACAGCATCAAACTATTATTTCCCCTGCTTACATGTCATAGAATACATATAATGTGCAAACAAATTCTGTTTATACATCCAAGCAGCAGCTTCAGTTTTGTTCATTTTGTTGGCATATTCGTGAATTGTATGAATAATCACTGTTTATGCGAGTAGAGCCATATTGATGCATTTATCTATAGACATATATCCAAAAATTTTCAAAAACATTTCTCCAATTTTTGCTGGCAATGAAATAATAGCCTGGTTTTCCAGTCCTGATGGGCAACCAACATTTTTAATTGCCCTTAAGTTTCTGGAAATTCAATTGGTTTGAAAAAAGAAGTCCATTTAGGATTCACTTCTTTCTACAGAATTAAACATACAAAATTACATCTATTTTATCAAGATATCTCTTAGATCAAGCAATTTATACATATATTTATACATGCAACCATCCAGCAAGCCAATTAAGCACCTGACTAAAGTGACATGTGACTGAGTCATACTGGATGGATGGCCCATTTAAAAGCTAAAGAGCTTCTGATTCTAATAACAGAAATATATTATTGTGTGTAGCTTTAAATCTTTTCTTATGCAGAATGAAGCATCAATGGGGAAAATAATGTTTCAAAATAAAGGCTTTAATAACTGCTATTAGGTAAATCCTTCAGACAATGATGCTAATAATACAGAACAAATGCAGAAAAACATTCATAAGCTTACTTATTGATAATCTAACTTGAAAGAAAACAATAATTTTTTAAAAGCACGTGCATTAACAACAGAAAATGGTATTTATGTGATGTGATGTGAAATAATTTCAATAAAGTAGTTTCTAGGAATAAAAATACAAAACTGAGATACCCAGAATGCTAAATAGATATTTGAGAACATTACCACCTGAAAAGTGCTGCATTTCTTACTCTATGATTGTTATTCTTTCAGTTATCTCAAGAAGCATATTGCAGTTGCCTTTCCACCACTAAATAAGAAACACAGCTTCTTGATGATGATGATCAGGAGCACAGTTTAAGAAAACTAATACATTTTTGCAAAAAATGAGTAAAGATTAATTAAATTATCTTTTTGGTAAAAAGTACTTAAAATTTAGTTTACTCTAAGACTGGTGTATCCACTAACATGTACTAACTGCATACATTATTAAGATTTGAAGACGTCTGCTTCGGAATGACTGAAGTCTTTAAGGAGGATAAAAGCAGCAGAGGAAAAGAAAAACATGTCATTTGAAACATATAAACACTTATTATTCTAACACACTTTTCCATCTCTGAGGTTAGTCTTTTTCTCTAGTGGTTTAAATTAAGAATTTGCCTTAATAACTATACCAGAGGATGGCAGAAAATTACAAGGACAAAAGAGGTTTCCTGTCTCACTTTTCCTGGTTTTCTTCTGTGTTTTCTCAGAAGTTGTGTTTTCTCAGAAGTCTGCATGTTCTTCTTCCCATGAATTTCAGTATTTCACTCTGTCGACTGACAGCACGATGTACCTGTGCTATTTCCCATAAAAGCCAGCTTTTACTTCTTGGCTGCTTACCTTTTCCACTAGTATCATTCTCTCCATTGTCCCTTAAAAATCCACCTCTTCTAAAGATGTATTTCACAGTGTTTTCTGGGCTTTCCATTAGATCTGATGACTGAAAATACAAAATTAAAAAGGCTGAATAAAATGTAAGTTACTGAAAGATAAATTTATCAGGATAGCTTAAGCAGTGCAATGTTTTCAGACATAATTTACAGGGCATACACAGAGACTCCCTATTTATTGTTACCTATCTCATATTCCATCTCTTCTCCTCACCATATACTATGTCTAACATCTTAGTACCTGTCACCCAGATGTTGGATGACCTTTAACAGCATGGACTTCATGACTATCTAATTGCAAGTTAGACATACAAAATTGTTTTGGGTGTGTATTGCTGCTTTGGAATCAAGTCAGGCAGTATGTTCCATCTACTGTATTACAATGGACATTAATTGGTTGTTTCTACTAATATTTCTCTGTTTTTCTAAAGTACAATACCAACCTTTTTATTCTGACTGTGCTTCTCATGACTATCCCTCAACACTCTGCTATGTAAGTGAACAGTTAAGTGGTAGTATATGTTCCTCTTCCACTACTTTTTCTGTGCCCTGATGCTTAAATCAGACACGACAGCAATAGTACCATTGGAAAAGTCATTTGTAGAGTATCCTGAGGGACTATAAATATCCCAAGGCTGGATATTTATAACAAAGCCAATTATTTCAAGTCTTGAGAATAGTTTTGTTATATTACTTCATAGTTAAGAGTACTTGCAGTGCATTAATTTGTTTCATGACTGAAAATATATTCGGTGATATCAATTATATTTTATTATGTTAGCCTGAAACAGTCTTCTTTTTTTTCCTTTCTAACCTTATTCCTTGTGGTGCAGGCAGAAAATGTATCCAAGCCTCATCTCTAGATACTCTGGAAGAAATAAATTTGAACATCTTTAATAGAAATGGGGAAAACTAAATCTCCCAATCAAGTGATAATCAGTTTAATTAAAAAGGAAGACTATCTGTCTTGTGTTTCTCTTTTTGGATCTTTTCCAATAGAAGTCATTGTGGTCCCTATGCTGTATGCTGAACTTAAATGGTTTGGCTATGTAGTAGAGGTACTCTGACTATAGCTATTTAATAGCTTTTGTAGAGAACATGGGAACATTTATGAATCTGATTTAGTCATAAGCAGGTGGTAGGTACCAAGTTGAGATGGCTGATAGATGTAGCATGAAAGCTTTAGGTGCTCATGTGACTTAATTAGAAAAGCAACAAACACTATTGACCTACTCAACTAATACTACAACATTTCTTTGCATGTAAATGACTGAGCTACACGTACAGTTTATATACAGGACAATTCTGCATGTGCGCATGTGTGTGAATGAAAATGACCTTGTAGTTTGTGTTTAAAAACACTTTAAATACAGAAAACAAAACACAAATGCCGAGTATTATGACTTTTAATCTCTCAAAATCTTAATTAAGGGTGAAGTGTGGTTTGGATTATGCCTCAGAAAGACACGCAGGAACATAGAACCAGTCTCCCCAGGTAAATAAAGATGATTAATTTGGAATTGTTTGAAGTCTGTTTACTTAATGCATATATAACAGGAGGCTTATGCAGGCAAATAAGATGCCGCAGGAATCAAATATCAAAATAGAAAGGGGTGGGGGGGAGGAAATAAAGATACCCACAACAAGGTCCTTGTGGAATTCAAACCAGTATTCACTTCTTTCTCCACTGAAAAGATAGAAGATTAAGGTGAGATGAGAGAAAATTTGCGTATTCGTTTCACACTTAGTCTTGTATATGACCTATCTTTTCAAATGCAGTTGCTTGGGTTTAGCAAAGCTAAAGCACAAACATTTTTGAAAATACATGCCATTTGTCTTGCTACCTGCTTGCACTTGGAATTTTTCTTTGCATTTTTTCTTAGCCAATATTTAATCTCCCTGTAGTTTTTTTTATGTACACATGTACTTTCCTCTAGCCTTACAGTTACAATAAAAAGGGGTTATGGGAAATTAAAGAGAAGCACTTTTTGCAAGTTACTCTTATTTTGAAGCAGATTTGTAACAAACAAGTTTATCTGCACACATTTGTTGACAGGAAGCGTTAAACTTTAAAGGAAAAGCAAACAACTCTTCATTAAAATGTCCAAATTTTCCTCATTTTGCTTGTTATGCAAACTGAAACACCAATGACTTGATGTAAGAATAAAAAATAAAGGTGTATGTACTCCTTATATTGAGTCCATGGGACTTGTCGATCAATCTTATGAAAAAAACCATTTTTATATAAAACAGTCATCTTAATAATAGAACACCACCACATAAATCTAAATGAGTACTTGAAAAGATCATTAAGTATTCTCAGAAATAAATGATGGTGAGGCCTACAAGCTTAGCTTGCAGAATGGGAGCTGGCATCTTGAAAACAAAAGTTTTCTGTAGGTTAAGACCTTGGTATGAAGCTTGGATACTTCTTTTCTTTGGCTGATACCATAGAGGGTTTCTTCCTCTGCACAAAGACTGCTTAGATCTTTGTGGATTTACTTCTGTTTACCTTGGCCAAGTATCTTCTGAGTGCAGTGGAAGTCTGGTATATGCAAGTCAACAGTGGTTGCACAGAAGATGAAGTAGTAACTATAATCCGGTGATGTATATTATAAGAATATTGGAAACATAGGGGTTTGATCTTTCTTGCTTTTCTTCATTATATCAGTTATTGTGTTGAGAAAGAAAAGATTGAGGCCTGGAGACATGAAAGAAATGTCCCGAATAAGGCTGAAGCAAAAAAAAAAGGAGTTTGCTTTTCTTAATACTGAGGAAAAAGAGTATCATTAGTGATACTCCCTGTGCAGTACAGACCTAAATTTGGGAGTCTCAACCCTCTATTACATAACATCACATACTAGATAAAGCTGTCCAACTGAAATAATGAGCTAAATTGGTCTTTGTATGTGTTAAGAGAAAAAAAAAGTAGCCATAGTCTTGCAGATAAGTATTTTCCCCATTCTATTTCTTTCTCACAGGTAAACAGAGCTGTCCTGCTTTGTTATTGTAATATGTATTCTGTATAGAACCATACTGGGATTCTTATGAAGAATGGTTGCTGGGGGGGGGGGCTACCTACCACACACAAAACTTGCTGTCTCAGTTGCTTTTATAAACCAGTACTCCTGCAACTACACTTGGGTAATTTCTGCTTGTTTAGACTAGTCTCCTATCTGCTGTGATTAGCCCCCTATCATTAGGAAAGCCAACACGGGGAATACATATATATGTGTGTGTGTATGTGTGTGTGCGCACATATCTATAAAAATATATAATTTTTCTAGCATGTATTGGTACTTCTTATTTACCTGGTCCAGGAACACCATATGGAAGTATGTGCCATTAAATGTAAATATCTTTCAAGAGCTCAATGTCACATAAGCTAATAGTTTAAGGTAGGTGTTCATATTACTGAAAGGTTTTGCATCATAAATAGGAAAAAATAGCCACCTGTGAACCATTTTTATCGTCTGCAGCAGATCCTTTAGGCACAATGCCCAGGGACCTCCCCAGTGCTAAATGAATGTTACAGCACAAGGGATGGCCTGTGGGCTGTAATACAGAAAACGGCCCACAGAGTGTTTTAAGGAACAGAACTAGAGTTGCCTAACAGGAGAACTCTTTTTACCTCATCATTTGTTATGTATAACCAGGGAGCTTCCTTATTAATTTAGAAATGGGTTTTTTAAGGTTACAAATTCAGGCCTCTGAAGAAGTACTGTTCACCAACAGGCAGGTGAATTGTGAACAATGGTAATGTACCACCTGTGCCACGTTTGAGGTGCAAACATTTGACTACATCCTCGGTCACTTTGCCTTTGCAATTTGAAACAATTTTTCCCACTGATGCGAACCTTTACCTCCGAAACTCCCTATGTAATTGCGGTGTTCACTGTGCCCTTGTCCTATTGTTTCCTACACCACTAACTTTTCCCCAGTCCGCTGTAGAAAGTTCCGACATCTCAAAACTGAAGGCGCGCACCAAAACCTCAGTTGCTCATACAGCTCCATACTAGCTAATTACACGCACTCAGACTCGAGCAGGAAGGGACCACAAAAACCCTGCACTTCCCCCGCCGCCATTCCCCTCAGGCTGAAGCTGCGGGCAGCCGCCGGCGACACCCCCGCCACAGCGCCTGATCGACGGCTCCTTTCACCCATTCACAGCTCGCGCTGCCCGCTGGGCGTAGGGCTATTGGCCGAGGAGGTAGCAGAGGGGTGGGCGCAGCGCTGGGGTAGAAGCCGTAGGTGCAGTAGCTCCCGCTACCTGCTGGTGCTGCGGGGCGCGGCGGCGGTGGTTTCCCGCGGGGTGACCTCTGTGGCGCTGCCTCCTCGCTGGTAGCGAGCGCTAGTCCCGCCGGGTGGTTCTGTGCTTGCTTCTCTTCGCGCACCGTCCTTCCTGCTTTGGGGGTCGTTTAAGCTTGCAAAATGGCTGACGGCCGGGATGACGCCTCCGATCAGCTGAAGCAGTGGAGGAGCCAGCGGGGCTCGCAGGTACCTGCCAGGGCTCCGCAGGGTGGGCGCTGCGCGCTCCCGGCCTTTAGCGAGACCTAAGGGACTGCGCCCCTCGGCACCCGGCTCTCCGGGCAGTAACGGTAACGGGGTGGCGGAGGAACGACGGCGGGGTTGTCTCCTTTGTGGGAGGCGAGGGGAGCGGTTGAGTCCCAGTGCTGGAGGACAGCACAGAGCCCAGTGGTTCCCCCTGATGGAGGCCATCTCGGATGGGGCAGAGCTCGCGGGGGCCGCGGCCCGCCGCGCTTGGCGTATCCCGGGTGGGGGGCGAGGCGCCCTCGTCCCGTAACGCGGAGCTCTCGGCTTGGTGCTGTGCCCGGGAAAACCCGAGTCCGAGGGGGCTGGCGGCTGCCAGCTGGCCGAGAGTGCCAAGGGCGCTCAGCACGGCTGCCCTGCCTTGTCCACAGCCTCTCCTCTTGGGCAGGAATGGGGCTTGTCTGTGCTCTGGCAGGCAGGTCCTTGGCACAGATACTGAGGTTTTCTTTGGGCCTTGGATCAAATATTTACATTTTCAATTCTGCTACTGCACTGGTAGAGCCTAGTGGAAATGTAACTGGGGATAAGGCGCGTTCAGGAATATGTGGGGACTTGTTTACCAGGTTGAAGTGGATCCAGGCAAGTGGTTGACTGAACGTGTAATCACCAGCATGCTACTCGGGCTTCAAAAGATGTAGCATATATTCCAAAATACTTGGATAAATGTGTAAATGTTGTGAGAGCTGATTCCTATTCTTCTTTATCAAATCATGGCAAATCCTGTATTTTCTGACAGGAGTTTGTGTTCAGCCTTTAATGCTTTTTCTGCTGGTTATAGTGTTGCAAGACACAAGTGGATGCCTCAGTTCTCACTGTTTGTAGCTTTTAAGTCATCTTGATTTTATTTTTTCCCCTCAGTTCTAAAAGATACTGTATGAAAACTACCTTCCAGTGATGAATTGTGACTTCCATCATATTCCAGCACGTTTCATAATATCTTCTTTTTATACCATGAGTAATACTTTCTGTATGGATGTTGGCTTTTCTATAACAAAGTAGTGTTTGAATATAGGCCAAGATTAATTTGAAGATTGGGAGGCAACCCAAAGTTGCATAAGCAGTCATGAGACCTTAAGATAGAAAGTAGGGAGGACTTATTAGAATTTTAAAGTGACTTGTATAAGGTGCAAAGTATCAGTAATGCCTGGAAGTATGTACTTTGATGTATGGTGTTTACAACAGCTGTGACTAAAATTCTCCTGGCTTTGTTTCCCTTCTTTCTGTCGTGGCAGGTTAGTGCTGTAATGAAATGCACATGCAGATTTGTCAGTTCTTATCTTTTAAGGTTCTGACTGTATGCAGCTCCCTACTGTAGGAAAATGTAGCCATCAAAAAAAAACAAGTCCAAAAGTAGTATGAGAATTCTTAAATATACTTCTCCTACACCTCCAGATGGAACTTATCTTGTGTGCCCCACATAGCGTTATCCTGAAACTGAAATGATTAAAGTGATTATATGCTGCCATTAAAAAAAAAGGGGGGGTGGGTATATTTCTAATGTGGATGCTAGAAAGACCCTTTCAGAAAGTCTGCCTACACAAAGAGGACTGTAGAGCCACAAAGCTGTTAATTTTTTTGTAGGTTTCCTTTCAAGAAATCGTAGGTTTAACTATTACTTCTGGTAGTCTGAAATGTTGGCATTTCAGACTACCAGAAGTAGTGATTTTTGGATAATTGTATAGGCTGATATTCAAGACGGGCTGTGTTACCTCTACAAACCTTCATTCTTTCTTGCATGCATAGTTTACAACTAATATGTAAAGGTTTTTTCTACCCTTGAGGTAACCACACAGAAGGTATTACAAAGGTCAATCAAAGACTCAGTCTCTTGGAGACTCTGGATATATGCTTTTAGTTCCACACACAACCCCCCCCCTCCACACACACACACACCTTCCCCGGCTGTCTTTTACCAAGCCCCTGCAAGGGCCTTGTAGAGAAGGTTGCAGGTGCAGATGTGTCTGTTGTGGTCTTACCACTGCATGGTTAAACCTATTGGGCTCCTCAGAATTCTAACCCAAGATAAACAGGGATGTAATTCAACATGACTCTTGCATGCTCAATGGACTGAGTGACACTTGGTAGCTGTTTCAAGATGACATAAATAATGGTTACTTCAAAAAGTCACTGTGTGGACTGGAGGGATCTTACAAGGTACATTTCATGTTTCAAAGAGTTACTAGAATCCAGTCCCCATGTTTACCTCTCTTACAGTTACAGCAGTCAGGATTCATAAATGATGCTGAAGTTGTACATAGGATTGTTGTGCAGTAGTGTCCTGGGCTGCCTTAGTGGGGATGAAGTGGAAGTCTCTGTGTGTATTAGAATATCAATGATAACACAAGAAGGTTGGAGGGAAAATGCAGAGGCTTGGGATGCCATTGGTGGGATCTGTTCATGTTACAGCAAGCTTGCCTACCTTAATAAGCATGAAAGTCACTGATACAGAAAATTAAAATAAATTTATTATTAGGAAAGACATTGGGGTTTGGCTGTGGAGAAAATTGAAAACTTTTAATCAACAGATCTAAAAAAGATAAAAGAAAAATACTGGCAGTGCTTGAAGCTGTATTTAAAAAAAAAAAATAGTAGCTTTCCCTAAACAAACTGGAAAAAAATCATGACCAAAAAGGTGAATTAAGTGTTAAGCATGAGCATTTTATAGTCTCACCATCTGTGGGCTGTGCCAGGTTCTAAGAAAGGGCTCTGCAAAGCAGAGGCTTAGAATGGGTTTCAAGAAGGGTGGCTTGTAGCTTTCTTAGGAGTACAGCAAACATGTCAGGATAGTGAGCTGATAGTATAATTGTATTCAGTTGTGCTAGGTGAATATCTTCAAGTAGAGAATCTTACACGTACTGGACTGAAATGCAGAATTAGATAAATGAGCTTTATCCCCCAAAGTTCCTTGACTATGGTGGTGTCCTACCTACTTTCATATATGAAATTAAATTCTAATTCAAGAAGTTAATTTGTAATAGCAGTTTAAGCAATTTCTGTTTTAAGATGATGGCTAAAACATAATAAACCATCCATATTTAAGGATGCTAAACTATGTGGGGTGTGTATGTTTGGGTATAATCTGAAGAAGTTGAACTCCCAAGACTGACTCAGGGTGGGAGAACTTCCCGTGTGATCTGGCGAGGTGACTTCTCAAAGCAAGCGGTGAAATCATTTTCTTTGACACATTTAAAACTGTGCAAAACATAAGGTAGGAATTATGTGAGATATAAACAACAGAAAAAATAGAGAACAGTTTTTATGTTTGTATATTTCCCCAAACAAGCTATAGAATGTTTTCATTTAAGCAGATGTTTCTTTTACTTAAACTTACAGGAAAGCTAAGTTAGCTGTACTTAAAGTACTGTATGAACATCATGTTCCTGTTTGTAACGGGAAATATCTTGTCTATTTTAAGTGTTTGTCCAAATGTCAGTGTAGGTGAGGATTTCAGGGGTCCTGAAGGAGTTGAATTTATGCTTGTAGCTTTATGGTAATGAAGTGGTGAATAAAGCACCTGAGTATTTTGGGAATTCAAGCCAGCTAGAGTATTGTGTGTTTGCATATTAGTAAGAACACATTGGAAATGAAGTTATCCTGTCAAATGTCTTTTATGTGGTTAGTTATGTACCAGAGTTAAACAAAGGTGTGTATAACTCTCTGCATACGCTGCCTCATCCCAAACTCTGGGTGTAGGTGTGAATAATTGTTCTTTCCCCTGCCTTTGTGAATTGCCTCTTGGGGTGGGGGAACAAAACCAAACCCTGGAGGCTAGTCCAGTTCTGTATAATTTTCCATTATATATGGGAATTTTGCTTGTTTGCAGCAATTAAAACACTTAAAGCAGAACTTAGGTTCTAAGTATGGAAGTTGGAACCCCATAAAGTTGCTGATATAATAACGAAGGTTGCCTCATCAAGAGAGATTTTTTAGCTTCTCTTCATCATTGCTTTTCATTCTTAGGACTTGAAAAGGAGTAGAATTAGTCAGGAGGGGATGACTAAGAGTATTTTGGTGTTTCCCATTGTTCAGGGTATGGGTGCTACTGGCTGAAGAGTGTGGGATGGTATTGAGAATGAATGTATGTAACTATGGATTTAGTGTTAATTTGTCACAATCTGACTCGGGTATTTGAGCTCACCCTTTTGCAAACTTATTTGTTTGGGGTTTTTGTTTTTTTTTTTTTTTTTTTTTTTTGTACTAACTTCCCTTCTGTTCTTCAGAGTCCTTTACAAATATCACCCAGGCTCCTATCATTAAATATGCTCCAGGAAGTACTGACACCTGCAGCAATCAGGTCTCTGGAGCTGATATACAGTTCTTGATCTGGTTGCTACAGTACCAAGTAAAATCGCCTTAGAGGAGCATATAAAGTCCTATGTGATATAGACCAAGTATTTTCTACTGGTTTTGTCAGGTTTTCTTAGGAAAGTACTACACTCAATTCTAGCACTACAGATTTTCAGCAGGTGTTTCTTAACATTGTCTTGCAGCTTAATTGAGCTCGGGTCTCTTGCTGTATGAGATTCTGCAGCCCTGAGCAGCCTACAATAATAGTTAACTTGAACTTGGTATGGAAGGTGTGGGGAAAGGATGTGTATGGGCTATCATGAGCAGTTTCTTTAAAGGTAATAATGAGGCTAGTTAAAAAGTCCCGATTTGCTGTCCTTTGCCAGCACATCAATTGACAGTAGGGCTTCTTAGGGCTTCTGTTAATCTTAGTTCTTCATGGTTCGTGACTCCTCAGGTGCTCTTGATAATGTTATTATCTGTAGTTCTTCCAGACTAATGGTAACCATGGGTACACTTACCTTGAAGCTGTGTGACTACAACTCTTTCCTTATGCCTCCGTCCCTGTATTGACATTACTTTCTTCTTCATCTCCTTTCTCCTGGGCAACTTCACTGCAGTTGTGCCTTTTCTAGCTTGCTGTCTTGCTATCCTCACCTGTTGAGGTGAGGGCAAACTGAACCTTAACTTATCTTTTAAGGTTGCCTGTATTTTTCTAGAAACAAGGTATGTATCCCTAACAAGTAATGCTTCTGAACCATAGAAAACAATCCTGGATTATATATGACTTGAAGTCCCCTTCTTAAACAGCCCCAAACACAGTACTGTGGTGGTGTAGATATCTATGTTTTCTGTAGTTAGTTCCAGTCTCTTGTACTGCTTTTCCAGTATACTTGTTCATATGTCCTGGTTGAACAGGCATCCACATTGTGTGGCTTAAATAGAGAGAGGTTTTTATTTCTGGTGGTGTGATATTGGCTGTCTCTTGCTTTCAGAAACCAGATGTCTTGACCACTGGTGCTGGCAACCCAGTAGGGGACAAGCTTAATATTCTGACAGTAGGGCCACGTGGACCTCTTCTTGTTCAAGATGTTGTTTTCACTGATGAAATGGCTCATTTTGACAGAGAGAGGATTCCCGAAAGAGTTGTGCATGCAAAAGGAGCAGGTATGTTAAAAACACATACTTTTTTCTGTCTCAAATTAGGCTTTTAAAAGCTTTTGAGTTAACTTGTAGATTTTTATAGATAAAATGTATTATCTGTACTTTGGTATTATATAATAAATAATTGTATCTGAACAGTTGTGGTAAGGCCTGGTTCAAGAGAACTCAGTGTCAAAACTTGAAGCACTGAAAAATGGTTGTTTTGTCTCTTTTTTTTTTTTTAAAGTGACAACATCTAGTGATAGCCCTCTAGACTTGTACTGTATTTTCTGTAATCTGTTCTTGCTCAATCTGGTCTTCCATAATACCCCATTCCTCTGAAAGGGAAGGTTTACCAATCTATATTTTGATGTCTGTTTGAATGTTACTTGATGGAGATTCTTGTCGTCATCTGATGTATCTGACTTCCAAAGCAAAATTTAAATTAAAAATAACCCAACTAATTAAAAATTATTGATCTTAGTTGGGTAGAATTGACAGCTCTGACTCTTATTATGTACTGCCCTAAAGAAGAAAATGGGACCGAATTTTCTTACATGAATATACATGGGAAAAATTCCCCTGTGGGGGTGGGAAGAACTCCTGTTGCTTCATTCAGCTTACAGGTGTACCAAAAATTCTGCAACACGCCTCAGGATTAAAGAAATACTTGTCTTGCTCTGAGATAAATATCAACTCTTGACAGAAGAGTAGGCAAAAACCTACTGTTTGTTATTTTGCACAGGACAAATGAGGTCCATATTGCTGCTGAAAACTGTTACAGTTGGTTGAGGAGGGGAAAGTGACCACCATGCAAACAATAGTTTTTGTTATATTTCATTTTGTGAAAATAGAGTGATTTAGTGCATAGAGAGAAACTGTTTAAACTGGTGAATTTCCATGTTTCCTTTTGCCTTGAGGTTGTTTATTGGACCATAATGGAGTAATACATATGCTGTGAGTGGAAGGAAAGTATCTAGACCTGATATTTTGAAATAACTTTCTTTCAGGAGCCTTTGGCTATTTTGAAGTTACACATGATATTACCAAGTATTGTAAGGCAAAAGTGTTTGAACACATTGGAAAAAGAACTCCAATTGCTATACGATTCTCCACTGTTGGTAAGGCTCTGAAGTTGTGCTTACATATATATCATAGTTACACTGATAGCAATGTTTGCATTGTGGAGCACTTGATGTGCTTAAGGTAGTTTGAAATGTTCTCTTTCTGCCAGAGCTTTCTATAGACTGCTTTCCCTACAGAATGTGAGAAAAAGGATAGTCTTGAGTGCTTTTTACTTGACAAAGTTTGCTGTGGTTTTGGATGGATCACAATGCATGCTCTGGTTTAATGCTTGAAAGTTTAAATCCCTATAATCTCTTGCTGTGGGAGTGTTTTAGGGATGAATGCTGTAAAGTAAGTATTACTCAAAGAAGGATAAACAATATTCCATTAATAAACTCTTAGTTCTTAGAGCTAAATACATAAACTAGTGAAGTCTTAAATGATACTAGTTAAAAACATGCATTATGATCAGCATCTTTTTTGACTCAATACAAGTAACGTAGAAGCTTTGAAAAAAAAGAAACACTAAAGAGGATTCAGTACTGGAAGTAACGTTTGAGAGAAAGTGCTCAGCAAGGCTCAGGGAGCAGCTGGTTTTGGCCTTCTGGCTTTTCCTTGGTCACCAAAACTGAAGGAGTCATGGAATGTTATATGGGGGAGATAAGCAGCTGACTTTGATCTGTGGACTGTATGCTGAAGTGTGGTGTTGCATCATTACCTTTCCTTTCCCTGCTCTGTTTCAACATGTCTCCTTCTAGCTGTTCTGTAGTATGCTTTTTTCTTAATGAGAGAATGAGCGTCCTTGTTATTTCATCATGATGTTTAGCATTAGCTGTTCCTGAATACTTCTGGAACACTTTCTCTCTGGTATTGTGCTAGGTGGTTTTGTTCTGGTATAATTGCCCGCTAAAAGGTTGTTTTGGATGAAGTAGAAGAGGAATTAAAAGGGTTGCAACTCTTCTAAAGTAAGTTGCCTCTTTACTGGGCACGTTATTTTGATTGTGACCATCCAAATGAGTCTTCACCCTGGGATTTGATGCACGTAATCAGCTGAACCTACAGGAGTTTCAGCCTTTCAATCTGATGTTGTCTCAGTTGGTGATAATGCAAATTCCACTCTTAATTGGTTGGAGTGGATATACTTGTTTTCTCTTGACTGTGGCCCAAATGCTTGGGTGGGTGTCTGCTCACATTTCAGAAACTTCCAGTGCCTGAAGTAGTGTTGAAAATATGTCCAACATTCCTTGCTATAGAGAAGACTTAATAAACCCTGCCCTCTTAGGATTTTGTGGTATATTCTCAAGTTCAATGTTTTTATGCTTACGATTTGCATGTGTTTCCTACCATAACACTTCTCTATATGTTCATGTGTTTCATCAAGCTGGAGAATCTGGGTCAGCTGATACAGTTCGTGACCCTCGAGGCTTTGCAATGAAATTCTATACAGAAGAGGGTAATTGGGATCTTGTAGGAAACAATACTCCTATCTTCTTTATTCGGGATGCAATGTTGGTGAGTAAGCACAAAAGTGAGGGTACTTCGTGCCCGAGTCCAAAAGGTCATTCACATCTTGCTCTTGCTTCACCGAGAAGCAGAAGCTGTTGTCTTGACACACTTAAACTTGGTATGTTAGATGATCTGAACATATTTTTTAACTTGAATTAAAAAAACCCCAAGCAAACCCTTAAGAACCAGTGCTTGATAACATGTGTTTTCATACCATAAATACTACACATCTAGTTGTGTTTGCTAGTGTGTATGTGTCCCAGCAGAATAGCCAGCAAACAGGTACATTATCGTGTTTTTAACTGCAGATCTGATAAGTTGCCACTGCTGTTCAAATTAGCTGGTTTACTCTGAGAACAGGTGGGGTATTTTCATTCTGAGGCTGTTTGGGGAAAGGGCTTTTTTGCCCCACTTTTTACTTTAGAAGCTGTTTGCAAATTCTTTTTTAGTAAGCAGAGAGACTTTCCTTGAGTGTCGAACTTCTGCACAGATATTTCATAGTATCTCTGTATTCATTTATGAATCAGAAAATCATTAAAGATCACATAGAAATTTTAAGATTCACCTCTCAGTTTATCAGTCAAAATGAAATCAGTCTGTAGCTTTGAACAGCCTGTTTATCCTAATAGTAAATTCTTTGCCTTCATTTTACTGGTCTGTGAATGAGTTTGGTTGCAGGAGAGGTATGACAGTAGAAGATACTTTTTAATTATCTTACAACTTTGGAAGGGACAGCACACTGAAAGATAAGACACAGTTAAGTGTATCAAAAAAACATTTAGCTTGTGTTGTACCAGGAGTTGCTTAGTATACTCTGTACAATTTGGAGGTGTTACAGAACTTTTTTTTTTTTTTTCTTCCTCTCCTTCCTTTCTTCATCTTCTGGACAAATTAGTTTCCATCTTTCATCCATAGCCAAAAGAGGAACCCTCAGACTCATTTGAGGGATCCAGACATGATGTGGGACTTCTGGAGTCTTCGCCCTGAGTCTTTGCATCAAGTAAGGTTATCCTTCAACTCTTACTTTGTATGATTAAGAAATAAGCATGTTGTTAGGTGATTATGTTTATAAAGATCTCTTTTCCATGTTCTGTCTATGTAATCTTCTAGGAACAGTAAAAGTGTGAAGGGCTCATAATAGTTTTAAGGTTGTTTATTATATCCAGCCTTTTGTTCTAATGACACTGTGGAATGGGTGGGGTTCTTCTGTTTTCATAATTGTATTTTATGTAGGGATTGAAGGGGAAGTTTCTAAATTTTCTGATGCTAAGGCAGTGGAGATACTGATGAGCAACAAGTTTAGCGTTACTTCCACAGTATTTTCCTCTTTTCTGTCTCATACAAGTTAATTTCAAGCTGTGTATTGTGGAGCAAAAAGTGACTAGAACTCACAACGCATTCTAATTCTGAAATGTGCTTGTATCTAAGAATACTATGCAAAAAAAACCCCACCCTAATTCAAAATTAAAAATGCAGGGTTTATTCTTTTTTAAAAATAAACTGGATTCATACAGAAGCCTTCCAATAATTTCTAATAGCAAAAAAGTACCACAAACATTGTTTCTGATCATAAACGTAAAGAAAGGCAGCATTTTGACTGTTTGCATGGTGTTATGTTTACTGCTTGAAGACTTTGAAGTTAAGGACTTCAATTTTCAGATTTTTGTCTTTAACACGGAAAAAAATTCTTATTTATGACTTGAATTACATATGCTTACAGGGAAAATTATGGCATTATTACTAGGTTAATTTCTTGTACTTCACTGAATATTTCATGAGGGCATAAAATTTCACATAGGCTTAATTCACAGTTGCTCTCTGCTCAAACCCAAAGCAGTCTTATTTCATTAACGCTCTTAAAACTTAAACTAGAATTTTCTCAAGGAATTAATAGCATCAAGATAGCTTCCAGTGATGCAGATAAATACAATAAACAAGCTTTGTCTTGAATGGTCACCTTGGTTTAGATCTGGTGAGCCCACTGATACTGTTTGACACTTCTCTTCAGGTGTCTTTCTTGTTCAGCGATCGTGGTATTCCTGATGGTTATCGCCATATGAATGGATATGGATCACATACTTTTAAACTGGTTAATGCTAATGGAAGAGCAGTTTATTGCAAGTTCCATGCAAAGGTATTGATTTTTTTTTTAATACATTGTTTAAAAATGTTCTGTGACTTTTCCTGTTTCATTCAGAAGGCTTCTTAGTAAGAAGACTTAATCAAAAGGTGTGGATTTTTTCAGTTGCGTGCTTTTAACAAATACGACAGCCGTCATTGTTGCTGTAATACAGTCTGTATTTACTACACTATAAAGAACTCTTCCATGGTCTCTTATTGGAGAACTCGGTCTACTTGTGTGATGAGCACTCAGGTTAATTTATTGCTTTTCAAACAGCAGGTTTTGGCCTAATTCTGTGCTAGAACTTCCTATTGAGCTTCCTTGCAATCATTCAGTACAGGTGCAAGAATGGAAATGCATTTTATTCGGTGTATATGTTCATGGCTACTCTAGTTTGGCTTCAATAGGTACTTCAGGTAAACTTCTCTCAATCTGGATCTGTTTGTTGTTCCTGTTTACCTTCTGGATACGAGCTGTGTTGATCTAGTACTTCTACGATGGCCTCAACTGCATGTCCAAATACAACTCTTTCCAAGAGCCGTACAAAGCTCATGGAACTTCCATGGTTTTCTGAGAAAGCAGCCTCTAGTTTATCTCTGTGAAAAACTATTTATTTTTGAAACTTTAAAGGCTTCTTACCTCATTAGACTTTCATGGAGGCTGGACGTCTACCTCTGAAACAAGACTTTGGAAACCATTATGCTAAACTAAGAGGGTTTGTATAGTAGTGGTGGCTTTTATCCTTCAAGTTGTCAAAAGCTTATTAAAGTGAGAGTTAGTGCTAAAAATGTTCCAGAAATAGGGGTGGGGTACAGAAAATTAAGATTCACACAGGATCTAGGGCTTTCAGTCCTGAGGACAGCAATTGTTTTATCACTTCTTGTTGGCATGTGATCTGCAGGAAAAGGTGGGATGATGGGATAGGAAAGGAGGGCTCCATCCTCTAAGGGGAAACCTCTTTATTTGATGTGCTGCAGGGTTCGTATCTTCAAGTTTAATGTCTTGCATTTTATGGTATTCATATCTCTTTCATTTTGTCAAAGAACTAATTTTTGTCTGGCAAGTAGCTGTTGAAGGTACTATTATTCTGAGAAGTTACTGGAGACTGGAAGATGGACAGTTGCATTATTAGACTCTTAAGTCTTGTTAGTACACTTCTTACTAATGATTTCTGTAATAATTTCTGTATGTTGTAATTGATGCCACTGCTTTTATTGCTTTTAGACTGATCAGGGCATCAAAAATCTTTCAGTTGAAGAAGCAGAAAGACTGGCTTCTACTGATCCTGATTATGGAATACGTGATCTTTACAATGCCATTGCTAAGGGGGACTATCCATCGTGGTCTTTCTACATTCAAGTTATGACATTCGAAGAAGCAGAGACGTTCCCATTTAATCCTTTTGATTTAACAAAGGTATCTTGTAGCATTGCAAATGCTCAGTTTCAGCTAGCTTAAGGAAGGTTGTGAGATCTAAGTATAGAAAATGCCAGAACTGAGTTTATCTGTCTAAAAAAATGTAAGTTTCTGTGGAGTGGTACTGGTTTTTCTTAAGCTCCAGTCTAGTCCTTATCAATAAAGTTTAGTATGTCCTTTTAATTTCTATCTTATGTGTACTGTTTATTATGTAGCCATGATGAGCCAGAAATACTGGGGATGAAATTGTATTGATGTTATGTCTGATGATATTCTTCCATAGTGAAATAGGGATAGGACTCTGATTCCAGGCCTGTGAATTGCAACTGCACAACACTTCAGAAGTGTGATCTCAGATCATATAGTCACACCCTGAGCTCACTGGTCCTAAGTGTTGTTGATAATGTAGCTTCTGATTGTTGATGTAATTTTGTCAGACTTCCAGTTGCCATTCCAAGGAATGGCATGTTGAAAGATGCTTCCATAAACAACTCTGTTTACTTTTTTTTCTTTAATACTGTGCTCCCAAAATGGCTAAAGACTTTAGAACTTGAAAGTACAAGTTGAGATGACAAAGAAAAGGCTAGTTAAGCTGGTTGCATTTTTGCAGCAGCTAAAAACAGTCCTGCTACCGGATCCACTTACGACATTGCATTCTTAAGCAGTTTTTCAAGCGCCTCAGGGTATTTCATTTAAGTAGTTTAGTGCTGAGATTATACTGGGATTATGAAATAAGTTGCATTAGTATACTATATTCATTGCAAAAGACTTCTTAATTTAAGACATTTCTCAAAATGTTTGCAAAAATTTAATTTCTTCAGTAATGTATTTTCTCAGTTAAGAATTAAGTAGTGCAGATGCTGCCTAGTAATTATTTAGTGTCAACCAGTATATTAATGGTAACTTTAATGTGTTTGTGTTATGTCTGATAGATTTGGCCACACAGTGCCTACCCTCTCATCCCTGTGGGAAAGCTTGTGTTGAACAGGAATCCTGTCAATTACTTTGCGGAGGTAGAACAGATGGCATATGATCCTAGCAACATGCCACCTGGGATTGAACCTAGCCCTGATAAAATGCTGCAGGTAAACTACAACACATAAGGTTTTACCTGAAGAGACTTGTGTTTGCTTTGCTCTTTATGAAAAATTCCTATTGCTGTTTGTACAGCAGCAGTAAAATAACCTGGCAGATGGACAGTAACTGAATTAGGGGTTTTCTGGTGACTGCTTTAATGATCACCATTTGATGTTCTTATCCAAAATTTAAATACAAAGACAACAGAAAAAAGGAGGCATTTGTAATAACTATCGAGGTTGATAAAAGAAATCTGTCAGTTTGGCAAGAAGTATGAGATAAAACCATAGCAGCAATGCATACTTATTCATCCTTTTAGAGTGTATCTTAGAATCCTAATCCTTACGAGTCTGAGAGGTGGATTTCAAAATGCTCTTAAAACATGGATATAATTAATCCTGGATACAAACCACAAGACTGTTCTTTAGAATTAGTATCAGATTTCTTGCAGGTCAAAATACCCAATAAGACTGGCTGCAGCAGGCTGTACTGTCTGCAGCGTCATGCATGTTTGTACATTAAGCTCTTTCAGATTAAAAACAGATTGTTTCAAATGACATATGTGGAGTCAGGAGTGTGTTTTGACAGTTTTAACTGGATAAACTCTTGAACCATCATGCAGTTCTCTTGTTTTGCATCTTCGCTTCCACAAACCTCGTGGTCAGAATCAGCATCATCTTCACACCTACATGTCACTAGAACTGCTTCAGGTCCTGTAAATAAGTAAGGGACTACCACAGTTCAGATCTAAAATTTTTAAATCTAAGGCTGAAAACAAATAGGAAAATACTATGTTATTCCTTTGCAATATTTACACAGTTATAGTCATTTTCATCTCTACGTGTGTAACCATTTTCCTGCTTCAGAATAGGTTTAGCATTGTGAAATGGGTGGGAAATACCCAAGCTGCATAAATGAAACTCACCCTGCTGTTCTTCACTGGTACTCTAGGAAAGTTAGTGTGTCTTGACTGTCACTTGAGACACGATTTGAAGTATGTCAAGAGCATATATGTGAAGGAAACAGACTTCTCCCTCTTGCTATTTAAATCAAATTGGCCTGTACCCCTCAAGTGATCTCTCTTAGCAAGCTGGGGGTAATGTTTGTGGTAAATGTTTTTTAGGGCCGTCTCTTCTCCTATCCTGACACTCACAGACACCGTCTGGGACCGAACTATCTACAGATTCCTGTGAACTGCCCTTTCAGAACTCGTGTGGCTAATTACCAGAGAGATGGACCAATGTGTGTTTCTGACAACCAAGGTAGTAATGAAAATACCTTTGACTGTCTGATACTTCTGCATGTACTGCAGAAATCTCTCCTCTTCAAAGGGGATATAACGCATCTGCTAAACAGACTGTTTTATTGTATATGACAAAGTTACAGTGTGAGAAATGCGACTTTTCTTCTCAACCATTCAGTGCCTGTTCCCTTCACCCAACTCAAACATCACTGTAACTTCCTGAGCTTAACACTTCCCGCGCTGTCTTTCCCTGTTATGTGACAACTGTTCCTTATCTCTCAGTACTTGTAAACCTTTAAGTGCCTTTTCTTAGTACTAGATGTTTTCTGAGTTTAGTTGGACTCACCTGCAGCTGTGACCAATCCACCATACTCTCTCTTCTGTAGAGTGCCTTAAATTTGACCATGTGCCATTCCTAATACTGGCCTTATTGCAGTAGTCAGCAGCCTTCAAAATGTAGCTTACTTCAAACTATTCCAAATGAATTCAAGATCAATTTTGTGATATGTAATGACTTTCACATGCACAATCATGGGTTCTAGGTGAAGTTGCATGTGTCTTTGTTCCCTGTAGGAACTGCATGGTAAATTGCTTTCAGAAAAGCAGTTTTGATCCACTGTTTTGGTATTGTGAAATTGTAGGTATAAATAGTTAGCTTTGGATATTTTTTTGGACTAGGTTAAAGCTCATGGAGACTAAGCGGTCAGTTTATTTGCTCCCCCCACTAGCCCAGGTTACCCAAAGCCTCATCCAACCTGGCCTTGCCCACTTCCAGCTACTCTAGGCAACCTGTGCCAGGGCCTTATTACTTTCATGGGGAAGAATTTCTTATATCTGATCTGAATCTACCTTCTTTTAGATAAAAACATTACCCCAATCCTATTACTACGTGCCCTTGTAAAACATCCCTCTACCACCTCTCTAGGAGAAACAATGAAAAAAACTACAGATGATGTAATCTGAGAAGTCTGAATTTACACGTTTCAGATTTTAGTTACTTTCATGTACTTAGGCTGCTTTGTTAAACTACTTTGCTTTCTGATTTCCAGGAAGTTGTGAAAGGCAAATCTAAATGCCAAGACTAGAGCTTTCCCTTCATCTCTGTTTAGCAGATCACATTCTGTCAGCATTTGCTCAATAGTGACTGGTTTACACCTGAGAATGAACAAGGATATACTTAGGCTGTGCCCTGTGCCAAAAACAGTATTCCTCTGGGCTATGAGTTCTGATTACTTGCTGAGAGAGGGAAATACTTATATAACAAGAACTTAAAAATAGCTGCTCCTCTGCAAGACAGATAAGTTTATTTTCTTTAGGTCTGTAAGTTCATTATGTGTTCAAAATAACCCTTCTACCTGGTTAAAACTTAGTAGTACTTCAAATATGTAGATCAAAGTGGTTTTTTATGCTGCCTTGGAATAAAGCTTTGAATGACTTGTGTGGTTTTTGTCTACTAAAATAATCTGACATTGTTGTGAGTTTGGGTAGACCTTATTTCTGAAAAAAAACCCCTGTTTTTACCCCAAAAATCTGTTCTGTTGGTTTTAAGTGCTGTTAAGTACTTGCTAGACAACAGCTCCTGACATTCACCTGTATGTTGGCAGAAATATGCTAGGTGGTTCTAGGCAAAGAACACTTTCTGTCTTCTGACTTGATTTGTGAGACCTGGCATTTGATTGTTTTGGGGGGGCTATTTGTCTTCAGGTGGTGCCCCAAACTATTACCCAAATAGCTTTACTGGTCCAGAAGATCAGCCTGTGGTAAAGGAGAGCCGTATGTCTGTTTCGGGAGATGTGCAGCGCTTCAATAGTGCAAATGAAGATAACGTGACTCAGGTATGATGTATGGAAAGAGTTTATAGTGCTTATTGCATAAGATGAGTTTATAGGATGAGTCTAGAGAATATTTTGTGAGAATCATTCAAACGTGGCTCATCTCTGAAGCATCTGGGCTAACCTGAAGCTCAGTTTTCATGAGAGCTTGGGAGATCTCTACATAGCTTAGTTTCATGAAGAAGCAAATTCTTGCTGACAGGACAGCGAGTGAATCCTCACAGACCTTTGCCATCCATGTTCTGAGTGCAGATACCTAGAGGTTGCCACTTCTTGCAATGTTTGCAGGTGGGCAGCCTTGGGTATGCAAGTGATGCGATCACCAGTTCCCGAACTGGATCCCAACAGTTATCTCAAGCTAGACGTAGAGTTGTTGGTAGGTTTGCAAAAGCTCCACACCAACCACAAATTGGTTGCCTCTTAAGTATTTTGGGTATTCTAAGTGCTGCCTGATCACTAAGTGAAAGCTATTCTTTTTCAGAACTAATGAATCCTAAAAACTCTAGTATTGTCTGCTGCAGGTGAGCAAGTTGCTTCTGGCAATTCCAAACTAAAGCTTTTGTTTCAAATCACAAGGTGCGAGAATTCTACACCAAAGTGCTGAAGGAGGAGGAACGTCAAAGGCTCTGTAAAAATATTGCTGATCATCTTAAAGATGCACAACTTTTCATCCAGAAGAGAGCTGTAAGTAGCTTGTTTGGGTTTAAACCTTTGGTCTCTATTGTAGGGTTTCTTGTGGTCTAGTAACTGTCAAAATGGCAACATACTAATGGAAAGGAAGATCAGAAATTCTTCTCTGAAAAGGCAACTTCTAAACTTTTCTTATGCAGTAATAGTCAGTATGAAAACGCTTAAATATGTTAATATTTACATAATATAGATAACGTAGAACGTGTTGAAGTAACCCTTTCCTGAAGGGAAGAATGGGATTGATGTTGAGCACCAAGGCGGTGATTATGTGTTTAGCTTGGTGTTTCAAAAATCCCATGACTGTCAGTGTAAACAAGGACAAGGCAGTGAGGGCCAGATAGGAGTTGGATCTTTATCCTTCCCAGTGGATCTTTAAGTCGTGCTTTGTGTGAGATAACAGAAACAGTGTTTGAAGATGACCAGACAGAAAGGAGCTATGGACAGAATTAAATTTTTTTTTTTTAGAAAAGGGTTCTCTTTCTTCCTTATGTACTGTTTGTAGGCCAGAGAGCAGGAAATGTGTTAATAAATTTGGTATGGAGGAAAATTGCTTGTTGCCATTTCTGTTCTGTCTTCCTGTTCAGGTGAAAAACTTCACTGATGTTCATCCTGACTATGGTGCCCGTATTCAGGTTTTGCTGGACAAGTACAACGCTGAAAGTGCGAAAAAGGTACGCTGAAAACTTCTGTAGCTGAACTTTGGCTGTGAGTGATCTTAGCTTCTCTTGTCAAAATGAGAAATTGGTCGTGATTCCCATTTGGTTTAAAAGGAAGAAGTCAGTGCATGTAGAATTACAAAACAATGAAACATCACCCCAATTACATCTAATTAAATGTCGACTAACCAGTGATATACAATTACTGTTTCAGTGGGGTTTTTGTAAGGTTTCTTTCAGAAACCTTAACCTGATCTGCAGTGTATTCAGACCAAATGATGACTCACTCTATATAATGGTAACAAAATGTTTCCACAAGCCTTTCCTGGGCTCAGTGCTTGCTACATAGCATAACAAAACTGTGGCTTTAAGTACTCTTTTTTTCCTCTCCCTAAAGTTCACCGAACTACTTTTAGTGGAACTTGCTCTGAATATTTCTTCTGTATTATTTTCAGGATGTAATTAGGACCTACACACAGTCCACATCTCGTGTGTCTGCCAAAGAAAGATCCAACTTGTAAAGCATGCTGCAGAGGTTACTTTCTGAATTTTGCATCCTTATAACTGCAGGACGACTTGAAGATGTTAATGAATGTAGCAGAATTCCGCACAAATACACAAGTGTGTTACAGGCTTGATTTAGTAAGCTTTCAAGTGCCTGTATCTGTATTGGAAGCTAAATGCCACAAGCTAACAATCCTAGTGCCTTTCAACACTAGTGCTTTATTTCTTGTTAACAACATACAGTGCTTTTAAGGAAATACACAATTCAAAGATATCTTCGTTTCTAGAAGCAAACAGAAGCTTAATCAAAATACCATTTAAGCTTTTTTAATTGTAAAACTTCTTCCTGGCTAAATCACACACCAGAACTTCTATAATGATACTGTGATTATCCTTATGGATAAACTTGCTGATGTTATACAAGGTGATGTTGCTCAGTATTTCCAGTGAAATAGTTATCTGTGTGTATTCTTGGACGCTTCCTTTTGAATTTAATTTTTGGCCTTTCCAGGGGTAAAATGATGCACAGTTGTTTGAGACATTATCAACATTTTACTCTTTCCTTATGATCGAAGTGAAGCAAACTGGAAAGGTTAATCTTGATATATGTAAATTTTATTCCCAGTATATATTTTTAAGATAATCTTTGCTTAATAATGATAGGTTGGATATAACTGGCCTAAGGAAGATTGGAAAGGATATTTTCTTATTATGTATACTTCACAGCTCAGTTGATGACACCTTGCAGTTCCTTGGAGGGAGGAAGGAATTGTTCTTTATAATCTGTAAGAATATAAATAGAAAATACTAATTTTCTAGATGTCTGAGAAACTGACCTCCAGATATATTAATATCTTTTATCAATTCAAGCTTGAGCACTTACTCTGGACTTACCTTGGCTGAATGAGTCACGGTCACCTAAGAAACTACGTTGTCAGCATCTGAATGCTTTGCCCAGCAATCATGCAACAAAACCAATGAGGTTTGAATAAAAATCTGTTATATCTGTTACATGTTGAGGTTAAGCCCTAACAACCAAGAGTTTCAGAAGTGTGCTCAGTAGGATCAGGTGATTCATCTCAAGTCCTGGCAAGGTTTAATAACTACTCTGCCTGTTACTACTTCCTGTTTAAGTGTAGTTCAGATCTTAGCTGTGCAGCATTACCCCTTCTTGGAAATACTCCTTTCCCTTGTTTGCCTGCTGGTGCTGCCTCACTGGCATTGGAAAAATCCTGAATGATGATACAGAGGACTTCAGAATTACACAAACTTCAAATCAGCGCAGGATTTCTTTTTCGATATTTGGTGCATTTGTGGGTCTGTTGTGAATTGTATTTTGAATAGGAATAATGCCTGATTTGGCATGTTAGTGTGAATTGGCATTCAAAGAAGTGATGACAGAGAATAGATACTAAGTGTGTCTCCATTAACTGTAGGAAACTGCTTCTCCAGTTAATTTATCTACTATTTTATTGTAGGAAAATTAGCTGTGAGAGAGATGCAGTAAAATAACATGAACTGATAGCCTACTGTATAGAATCCTAATGGACTTTGGAAAAGAATATGCAAGGCTCAATCCTTAACATCAGTGCTGTCTGCTAAATAAATTGTATTGTCTTCCTCTTCTGAAATAAAACTGAATTTTAAAATCTCTTGGCAACATGTCTTTTGTCTGTGTGACTCTCTTTAAATAGTTTAATCTGGGAAGCTCATACCTTTGTTTGTGGGATTTTTTTTGTTGAGCTTGTGCAGAAGCTATTGAAGTCTTGAGAAGAGATGGCTGAGGGGTGACCTTATCACTGCCTACAACTACCTGAAAGGAGCTTGTAGAGAGGTGGGTGATGGTCTCTTCAGCCAAGTGACAGGAGATAGAACAAGGGGAAATGGCACAAAGCTGCACCAGGGCAGGTTCAGATTAGATGTTAGGAAAAGATTTTTCACTGAGAGTTGTCAGGATGTGGAACAGGCTGCCCAGGGAGGTGGTTGAGTCACCATCCCTGGATGCGTTTAGAAAAGGGTAGATGAGGTACTTAGGGTTATGTTTTAGGACATTATGGACAGGAACAGTTGGACTTGATCTTAAAGGTCTCTTCTAACCTTGTGATTCTGTGAAGTTCCAGGTAATTGGTACCTATTTCAGAACTTACTTAGTTGGCTTGCCCAGGCCTTGCTGCCAAAAAACACCTTGTACTAAAGGCTGATGCTTGAAGTTCACATGTAGGAGTCAAGCACCTTAACCTTCCAAAAAGCTGTCAGTTCAGACACTTGTTCTACCAGCTATCTGTATTACCCAAATGTTGAGTTCAGCTTTTCTTACTGCGGTCACTTTGTTCCCAAATCCCTGCTCTTGGTTTCACAGCTAGGGAACGGTGTGCCTCATTGTATGTTACAGGGTAACCTACAACCTTCCAAATGGTGGACAGGGCACTGATGTGAACTTCTAGAGGTTTCAGTAGAGTGCTTGATAGGAATAGCCATTTTATTAACTTTGTCCAGTTGGCCTTTATCTGAGCCTGCCTGTAAATGATTGCCAGTGATAAATTCTACTAAGTTATACCCACTTAATGTAGAGGTTAGGCTAAAATTTGGATGGTGTAAAGTTGGAAAAGAAAACCAAGCTGAGGAAGAGAGGGGAAAGGTCTTGTGCAGTACTGTTGAGAAGACACAAATTGGCTAGATGAGATAATCTGTGCCTTCTGCAGATACCTTTGCTTCAAAAACTCACTATTTCAGTGTAGTTGTGCTTACAAGACTGACCTACGTTCTGTGCTGTTAAACTGTGACAAGTATTAACAGTAGAACTGGGCTTTCTCAAAAGGCACTGAGAAGGTGAGGCAACACTGGAAGAACAATAATGCTGTTTCTTCAAGTAAGATAAATTCATTTGTGGCTACTCACTGTGAGAATGGAAAGACTGTTTATGTGACACAATCTCACCTGTGTTTTAACTTTTGTGTCCTAATCAAGTAAAGTCACAGCCTCCTGACAGCCTGTTGCAATACAGTTTCCAGTTATGTGCCAAGGAGAATTGCTCAGCACTTTCCTAGTGCTGTTTTGTTTCAGATGCCCATCTGTAACAGTGGAATTGGGAGTGAATTTGAAACTTATGTTTTGGAAATTACAGCTTCTCCTGGAGTACCTCTCCTTCTTGTGGGCCCCTACCCTTTATTCCTTGGTTGTTTTCTCTTTCAAAATATTTGTATTTGAGTAGCCAAAAAACAGGAGCAGATGCCAGAGGTGGACGGTTGTTGAAGTGGGCTGTGCCAGGAGATGAGTGAGCATATGGAATTGCTAAATCTTCTCCAGGGAAATGGGTGAGGTAGGTTTGGATCAGACAGTTATACTTTAAAGTATGTTGGAAAAAGTAAGTTTTGAATTCCTCTTGTGAACCCTGCTACTTGTTGTCTGGTGAAAGCTGTTGATGGACATTGTCTGCAAAGCCATGTGTAGGTATCCATTACTTCAGCATCCATTAAATTGGTTGTGCTGATTTGCCAAACAGCGTTGTACACCTGTTACTCATCTTGGAGGAAAAGGCTGTCTGTGTTCCATTTGGAGATCTGATATGTGAATTAGGCAGGAGAGTCATCATTTTCTCACAAAAATATGGCAAAGCAAGAGTCTTTACTTGCCTAAGACCACAGGAGATGATTGTGGTCTATGAAGGTCCAAGCCTGCCTTAAGCCTGAGAACCCACATTTCAGGTGTGGATGCCAGAGTGCTTTTAGTTGGGGTTCCATTAATATTTCCTTTTAAACAGTTTTAGTTTTATCTGCAAGTTAAGTGTTAATTAGGCTAGAAATGTAAAGGAATGGTTGCCTTCTTACTGAGTGAGTATCACAAATTCAGGCATGTAACTAAGTAACTATTGACCAGCACCACAAACTGTGTAGTGGCAGTACACTGGAGATTAAATTCAAAGGACCTACCAGATTAACATGTTGCTATGGTTCGAAATAAGTATTGGGCTTCACGAATAATACTGGTCTTGAGACTTGAAATGGCTTAATCTAAAGGTTTGCCATGAGGAAACCTTTCTTCAAGGTTGTGCATAGCTTGGGACTTCACTAGTAGGTTGGACCTTCTTAAAAAACCAACATAACTTTAGCTGTGTTAAGTGACTTTGAACATTATAGGCAGGAGTTTCAAGTGATGTCTGAACGCTTAGTCATGAAAAACATTAGTGGGTCATGATAGGTCTTCGTAGCCGCCTTCGGATGCTGAGAAGAAAGGTGCCACAGATGTTTTTCCCTCTTAATTTAATAAACTTTTAACTAGGTCTATAAACAGTAACCACTATAATTTTGGAAAGACGAAAGTAATGTTCTCAGGGATTTTTTTTTCCCCTTAAACATTTGAAATTACTTAATACAAAGGAATTGTTGCCCTTGAACTACTTCCCTTTTTTTTTTTTTTTTGCCCAGGTATTCAGTCTTCATTCTACTTGTGGGCTGATTGCTGCCTTGTGTCCTTCATTTTCATCCTTGTGTCTAAGGGGAAGATGTGTGCTCTGTGACTCATTTCCCAATTATAAGTGGGCAGGTCCTGAGGGGTCTCTGCATGGGCTGGTGTTCTGGCACAGAGTATGCATCAGAAGTCATTGTTTAGCCTTTGCCTGCCTTAACTCTGTGGGGTTTAAAGGCAACAGTAGCCTAGTCTCAAGTAAAACCTTTCTGTCTCAGCAGAGGGAAGTCATGGAGCTGTTGGGAGTGGGTCAAGAGGAGGTTACAAAGCTGATCAGAGGGCTGGAGTACCTCTCATGGATACAGGCTAAGACTTGGGGTGGTTCAGCCCGAGGGGAACCTTAGAGCAGCCTTTCAGTAACTAAGGGGTCTTCAGAAAAGATGGAAAGGGACTAGTAATAAGGGCAGGGAATGACAGCACAAGGGGAATGGCCTTCAGCTGTGGGATGGGAGACTTGGATTAGATATTAAGAATGAATATTTTATGTTGAGGGAGATGAAACACTGGTAAAGTTGCCTGAAGAGGTGGTAGATGCCCCATCCCTGGAAATATTAAGGCTGGATTGAATGGGCCTCTGAGCAGCCTGATGTAGCTGAAGATGTCCCTGCTCATGGCAGGGTGTTGGACTAGATGACCTTTAAAGGTCTCTTCCAGACCCTTCTATGATTCTTTCTGTACTTGGAGTTCTGTTTGCGGTGGGGTTTGGGGCCTCAAACCAGTATGGTGGGAATGGATTGATCCAGTGGCACGTTGTGTGTTCTTACCTCTCACTGACGGTGGATTACATGAAAAAAAGGCAGTACATGGTGAAGCTTGGCCTTTCCTCACGGATAATATTGCAGAACTTTAATCTGAAATGATGTTTGGACTCATAATGGTGTGATCATGACCCAGTTAATAACATGCAGGGCTGGATTTAGCATAGCCTTGACTTAACTGATGTTGAGCATGTAACAAGCAGTTGCGCAAAGCTGGTTTGGGTAGAACTGGCAGAGAAACAAGGGCCTTTATTTCATTTACAGTCAAACTAGAGCAATTTGGCCTGATTTAGGGTTTGTCTGTCAGTAGTATCTAGATTCCCACTTAGCTCTTGAATCCAGACTGAGAGCTCAAGACTATTATAATCTGTGCTGTACCATCATCTCACAAGCTGTTCAAGGCACCTGCAAAGCATCCATTGCGTTCCCTTCTCTTCTGTCTCATTAAGAAAGTATCAAAGTACTTCCATGAAAACTTCTCCCACATGAGTGTTTCTGAGGTCCTCTTCTAGTTCAGGATTATTTCAGTTGTGGGGATGGATCATTCAGACTGACGACAGTACCTGAAGAAGCCCCATGCTTGTGAAGGGTTGCTTATTTACATAGTCTGGGGAAGCTAATCAAGGCTAAGAAATGAGGCTGTGGTGTACAAATATTAAGTGACTTGAGACACAGTTCACTGGCAACGGTGGTAGTTTTACAGCCTGGATTGCTTTCCAGAGCCTGTATGATGTACTTGTGTGATAAAAGCTTGAACTTTGTCATGGTGGGGTTCCACCCCAAGTCAAACTTCAACCCTGGTGCAGCTGGAAATCTCACTGCATTGCAGGCTGAGAGTAAACAGGCCCCCAGGATCTGGGCTAAAATTTCTCTTCAGACCGCACACTACAGTTTGGTAAACTGAGAGTTGTACTCTTTAATAAAAATCAAGTATTTTTGCACCCTGCTTAATAAAATAGCGATGTCAAGGAGGTCTAGTCCTGCTATATTATTTATAGGCTGAAAAATGTCACCATTAATTGCAGCCTGACCTGTTTAATTAAATGATGATGCGTTGCTCCTCACATTGAAAGAAAGCAGTAGGCACTGGTTACTATGTGGGTTTGTTGGGGTTTGTTTGGTTTGGTTTTGGTTCATTTTCTTTTTCAGGACTTGCAGATGATGTCTTTGTAGTTTCTTGAAAACCCCAGAAGAGTTCACTTTGATCTTAATCCATCTAATTCGAATCATTACAAAATTATAAAATGTGTCTTGCTTGGCTGCTGTAATTAGTCAGATCCAGCAATCCGATTCAAAACTGTAAAGCTATAATGGAACAAGTCAGAAGAAAAACTGTTTCCAGGCCCATAGCATGTGATACGTCACAAAAATGCTTTACAGAGATTTGCTGTTCCTGGTAACTTCAGTTGCTGTACCAGTAACTTCTGCTTTGCTGATTCCTCTCAGATTTCACCATTTAAAAACTTTGACCACTATTAGGGACTTTGCTACATTCTTATTGATTCCCTCCCACCCCCACCCAATGCAGTAAATCCTTGTCTCAGTGCTGGTTGGTTCAGGATTGACACACAAGCGAAAGGCCCTGTTACACACTGATAACTGGGGAAGAATCCCTGTGTTCCTATTTTCCACACTTCAGTCTCGGGAATCTTTCCGTGACCTTGTGCATAGATGTTGTAAGGATTATTGAGGAATAAGGATGGTGGGAGATGCTGTTTACAGGCAGTTGCAACACTCCCCAAGCAAAATGAAAATGCAGAGCACTGATGGGCAGCCTTCCCTGGGGTGGTAACTGGGCATGTTGTCAGCTTTAAGCCTGGCTTTCCCTCTTGGTGCTGCTGGGGCTGATGCTGGAAACATGTGAAGAAGTGAGTAACTGAGTTCTTGTGGAAGCTGATATTTGGACTGTGTTGGTCTGTAAGACTGTGAAAGGGTGAGGGTGTCTAGGAGACAGACTGCTGCAGAACCTGAACCCCAGCACCCATCTCTCACTTCCCCTTCCCCTATTCAGTCTGCTGCAGTTACTTTATCCTCATAGACCATCTCTGGTCACGTTGGTTCCTCACTTTCAGAAAGCAAGGCAATGAAACATGTTGTTTCTTCACATTAGCATTGTCCTGATAAAACAGATCAAAGGAAAATAGGCCAAGTAAATTGCCTGTTTGATCAAACATCATCTTTTGTTGACTACTCTTGCCAGCATCTGCCCGAAGGGTGCAGGGCTGACCCCCCCTGCCTGAGCAGAGGTCTGCACGACCTGTTCCCAACTGGCTCTGCTGAAGGAGCTGGTGCCTCGACCCCGGTGAGCAAGCTGGCCAAACCAGTGCTGCTTTCACTTACACAGTACTTGCTCTGCCTAAAGGTATAATCTTTAACAGAAGTCTAACATTTTTTTACTTGCTTGTATTTTTTTCCCCTCTAACCTTTCTGTTAAACCCAGTTAAATAAGGTGTTAGCCCTGGTGTTCCTACTGTGTAGCTTGAGATTGAAGGGAAAAATCAAAATTGGCACACAGGAAAGGGATTAAATCATGTAGCTCCACCTAATTGTATCTCTCGTTGTCTGCGGTGTCAATACGAAGCTCTTGACTTTGTGGAGGGAAGCTGGAAAGGCAAGAATGAAGAAATCTCTGCTCATTTCCCTGCTTTGTGTCACATTTGTGCAGTCCACGGTGCTTTTGATACTCATTAATTTTCCTAAATGCTGCTCGATCTTTGGATCTAAAACTAACAGGTTACAAACTTTTTAAAGTGAAGTTACGCATCCAATCTACTATTAGAAGTTTGGCTAAAATTTATGGACATTTTAATAGATACAACTTTGTTTAAATATTAAGACTTTTATTATTATTTGGTATCAGCTTTATAACAGCTTTATGTGTTTGCTTAATATCTATTAATATGAGAGGCAATGTATAAAACAAAACTTATTATGTACTGATACTTCTTGAAAGACACCCTTTTTCAGAGGCTATTTGTTGAAAAGAAAAAAGCTTGATTTTAAAGTCAAACTTTTATTTTTATTTCTAGTGGAAAATGTCTTAGACCTCCAATTTGAAGATAAGACCATTGGAACTGATAGACTTTGCATTTCAGAGTTGTGGGAACAAAGGCTGGTTTTTAGAATACATCGGTTACTATTTTATATTATTTCCATCATTCTTCCTATTTACAGGAAACTCTCCAGTGGTGATGCTGATTTTACTTTCACCATGTTTTCATCTTCCAGAACTGCTTTATCTAAGAGTCTCTTCTTTTAAAAAACACTTTTCTGTTGGGTTGTATAACTGATTTGTATACATTTCCCTCTTTGGCACTCTCAGTGATATCTTCTTTGTAAAAGCTCACCCAGCTATTATATATTTTCCTGAGGTAATGCAGGCAGCCTTTCATCTAAACCTGTACTACCTACCATCAAGATAAGATTGGTTGAAGATACCCAGGGGAAATTTAGCAACTCCTCTTTGCTCTGGTGTTCACCCCTCTTGCATAGGCTCTATTCCACATGTAGCACAGGCCTTCATCTTGGTCTTACTCAATCTTCTTGCACACTGTCCTCAACTAATGAATACATTTGCAGCTCAGGGCTTTTTTTGCTGTTCTGGTGTGGTGGTGTGGTTGTGTTGTTGTGTTTAAATTTTACTTTGATTTCCAGGGGTCCTGACTGCAAATTGCACTAGAAGCCAAATGATATCAAAGGTACAAATCTGAAATGCTGGTCTTCAAATTCAAGCCTCTCATCTACCCAAGGAAAATACTTTCAAAGATAACTTTAAAAAAAATCATCTTTCAAAGATGATCTTATAAGGCTTTTTAAAAAAGTGGAGATGTGTTTGGGAATAACTGGCAGTGTTCTGTGTCCTGCTCACTTGTTCTCCCACAGCATTTTCAGGAATCTCTTATTTTATTCCCATGGCTCAGGAACTGTACTTTGTGCTGTTAACCTCTAAACATAATTGTACATGTTCCAAGGCAGAAAAGGGTTTAGTAATGCATCTTTTCCATGTTCTGGCTGATTATATTGGGTTAAAGGTTTTTAAGTAAAAGTCAGTACTGAGCATGGCCTGTATAATTCAGGCAATCATTGCACAAACAATACAAAGTCCATTCACTATCTAATCAGACAATTTCTTATATCTCTTCACCAGGTGAGATCTCTATTTATTAACCTCATTGCTTTCATTATTGTAAAAAAGTGGTCTTAACTGCTGATAGTCAAATTAATATTTTTATTCCAAAAGTTAGTCTCTTATTTCAGGGTCTGAGTGTGTGCTTGTGATGGGACTTACTTCAAAGAGCATACTCTCTTGCTAATTAATGGCAAGATACTGCCTCCTCTCAAGGGTGTTTCAAAGTACCAAGATTAGCTTCTTTCTCTGACTCACCTTCTGCTTGGCATAGCCAAAATCCAAGTTGACTCAGGTAATTCAGTTTACTCTTGAATTCTAAAAACTGCTTGAGCGTAACAAACCTTGCCTTTAGTGAGTCTAGATCCTGTTCCCTCATTCCCTTACAGTATATGGCCAATGTTTGAGTCCAAACAGTTGGTACTCAACCTCATGTGATGCCACGTGAAAAACTAGCCAGGGTGTCATCTGGGGCAAGTGAAGCTTTTTGCATAATGATGTGTTCAAGTGGCTGTTGTTCCTGCAAGCCAAACTTGCATAAGCAACTACCCAACTCTACCCTTTCCCCTGCTTTCTTAGCCCACTTTTCTCACCTGATTTCTTTTGTAATACAAACTTTGAAGTTCATTTCCAGAGCTGTAAACCTCACCAGGAAGCGAGGAAGCTTACTGCCCCCCAAAACTTGTTAAGATGCTTGGAAACCTGACGTGCCTTTCTGTAACTACACAGTCCTGCCAGTCTCTAGGCAGGTATCCATACCTGCTGTGACTTCACCTATGACTAGCATCTGGTGCAGGTGCAGTGCAAACAGCACAGACTTTGGGGCAAGCCTGGGGAGCTGAGAAACACGATGTGGCAGAAAGGGCTTGCTCAGCACCACCTGTGAGCCTCAAGCTCTGCATGAGCACAGCTTGCTCACAGACTCTGTGATGAAAAAATAAACCTCTTCCCCCATCCTGAAGTTCATTGCACCTTCTTCAACTGCAGAAAGATCTGAAATTGGTTCTGCTGATTATAACAGGCATGTAGTGATTATAATGATTTATATTAATTATGTGGAGCAAAAAAAACCCTCAACTTCATATGAAGTTTGCAAAGCCTCAGCACTGAGGCTTGTAAGATGTTGCAGGCCTGTCTGTGACTTTGTTTTATTTGATTTGTTGATCAGCAGCAACTTTAGTTTGAGCAAATGTTTATGGCTAATTCATTTTACTTTTGGCTCATCTTTCTATAGTATGATCATAGCCTTACATAGATAGCAGTACCAAGCAGTTACTCCATGTAGACTAAGATCTGTTTGTCAATATAATGAAACACAGATCTGGTAGAGTAGTAGCAGCTTTGAGAAGTGAAGATAAAGGATGTGGTCTGAAGGAGTAGATGCACGAAGTGTTTGAGAGCACTTTGGAGCACAGACTTGATAGTGGAGACTTCACGGTTATAAACCAGCATGGGGAACATACACATGGCTCAGCCCAACTCAAAGTACAAAAACCAAACAGTAAATTAAGAAACTCTGAAGAGAGCAGTGGGCTTGAGCTGGTTTCAGCCCACATAGTTCCCCCGGAGAGGGATGCCTGGCACTGTGACAATGAAGATACTTGAGCAGGCAGTAATGTTGTTATTCAACTGCATATTGCAGGTGCTGCACTCTAAGTGTGATATGTGGTATATTATAGTTTACTATGACTTAAGCATAGTGCTGGAACATCACATTAATTCCAAATCCTATACAATTTGAAATTACTTCAAGTAAGCAAAAGTAGTATTAAACATTAAACCTTCCACCTGAGGAATACAAAAAAACCCCAAACCCAGACAAACAAAAAATTGGTCAAAGGGCTCTGACCTGAAGGTAAGTGTGTGTAGCTGCACCAGTCCATAATCTTCCTTGGAGACATACTCAGAAATGCTCTTGGCCATATTTCCTCAGACACACACAGGTAGCAAAGAGTTCCTCCTGTTCTAACCAGTCATTGCCCGCTTGTCCCATCCACTCTTAACATATCTCACTCCAAACACCAGGAAAGACCAGAAGTAAATTTCAGGTAACTTCATATCTGTTGGAATCAAATCCTTCAGTTCTCATATTCTTCTGCCCGAGTGTCCCCTGTGGTCCCTGCTCCTCAGCTTGCTGGGAATGCAAAGACTTGGAAGGATGTGAATGGTGCCATCAAGCCTTGTTGTCTTATTTGTGTAGGTAAGCATCAAGCCAGAGCTCTCCCGAATTCTTCAGAGAGCTGAGAGAAAGAGGCCACATTATACAGGGTTGCTTAGAAGAGCATTGGTGGGGGACAAGAGAAATGAGGGTTTCTGTATGATGTAAGAGAAGGACATGTTTCCTGTTGCTCCTACACCATTCTGCAATGTTATGCCAGTGTGATGTTACTTACTGCACGATGTCTGCAAAAGCCGTGAGCAACGGCTTGCACTGGTACTCAATGCCGTGTTTGGCACACAAGGACTTCACCAGAGGAGCCACCTTCCAGTAGTTGTGTCTTGGCATTGTGGGGAATAGGCTGTGGACAGGAGACAGACATATTCTTTTCCAGTGGTCCATAAAAAATACAACCTTTCACATGTCCACATGCATTATTACTTCCCAGATATCACCCAGTTCACAGAGAGTGGGCTCTTTTGCTGCTCCTAGCCCTTCTTTTCCCTTGGTGTGCTTTTAGCACAAGTAACTCATAAGCCTTTCCTTGCTTGTTCCCTCTTACTTTCCACAGTTGTCTCGAGCACCTCTGAAGTGACATTTCTCCAAATTAAGTGATGCTGTAAACTGCCAGAAACTACCTTTCCCCTCTCCCTTTCTCCAGAGGTAACCATCTCCATAGCACACAGAAGATGAGCCCATCCTTCAGTTGCATTATCTCTAGAGTAACAGATAAGCAGTCAGTAGAGGTAGGCTTAAACTATAGGCCTCACTATAAACAGGGTACCTTAGCACATACTGCTACTTTGGATAGACCCAGCTGCTGTCTGTATGGTTTCATAGATCCTGCCCATATTCAGTTTTTCCTGGTCATTTTCACCTTCTGTGGGTCCAGTGAAGGCTTTGAATTACATTGTGATTCTCTTTAGGGTTTTCAGTCTTTTTAAAGACAAACTCATTGGTGTTCCACAACTATTCGTAGCATTCAGAGCAAAGAAAAGATAAAGGGAATAAAAAATACTAAAGAAAGAAAGTTTTCATACTCACTGATGTTCAATCTGGAAGTTCAGATGCCCAGTAAACCAGTCATTGAACAGTGACTGCTCAACATTGCATGTTGCCTGGAGCTGGAGGAGGGGAAAGCAAAGTCAATATGGGTTGGTGACTGCAGCCTTCCTCGTTTGTCTAAAGAGCACAGCACGTTGTGCTACTCTCTTCTACTGATTTCTTTTAGCCTAAGCTGAGCTACTTCAAACCAGGAATCATAAACATCCTTCAGCCTTGTGAACCAGCAGAGGTATGTAGACTGGCTAACATCAACCATGGTAAAACTAGGAGTTGGCTCTGTGAATGCATTGAATGGACAGTCAGAAATACTCATGGGTCTTCTCAAAAGCTACATCTGCATAAAAAGCAGAGATGGCAGGGGACTTGTGATGGTCAGACTGTACTGCTGGGCTCCAATAAGTCTCACTGCAAAGAGGGCACCACATTGGCATTCGAGTAGCATAAAATTGCTCATCAAGATCAGGACACAAACTTCCATCTCTGCATAAGAAGAAAAGGTCCAAGACAGAATGATGCAATAACTGGGGAGGTGGATATGTTTTGGAAATAGAGGTAGAACCTAGCTTTGACTTTAGATTGCCCATGAACGTGCCATTGCTGTCCTTTACTATTACCATAACTGAGTTCCGTTGTCCTATTAACCTTCACTTCCCAGTTACCAACAGGTTTTCACCCTTAATCCAAAGGGGACTCGCTTGTCTTCTGGTATGGCCACAGTTCTTAAGAATGGAAAGTACCTTACCTGAGTAGACACCCAGTCCAAATTGTTGTCATAGTAAATATCCATAGGGATATGGTTCATCTGTGAAACCCAGACAAACCAGCTGCTCTCCAGCATCCTGTGCAGTCAAACAAGAGGCCAGAATTCAGCAACAGGAAAGCAAGTCAATTTGATGATCCACTGGAAAACAGCATAGCCAGGCTTACAAACACATGGCTTAACAGCAGCCCTACTAATCTAGCACCTTGAAGAACTTACAAACCCTGGAAGCCTCATATTTCCTTATGAAACTAATAATTATTTAATATATTTTGTTATGAAACTGATGTAGCCTGGTACTCATCTTGTTTTATCTGTAGCCAAGGATCATTTTACTGATTTGAACCAGTTTGGTCCAAGTGGAGCACATATTGTCTATTCAAGCCGATGCTGCTGAATAGTGCCTGGGCATTTGCAAGCTCAGGCTAAGCTGTTTCTCTTAGATGTTCTCTTTCACTAACCAGTAGCAGACCCAACACCCAAAGTGCTGAATGTTGTACAAGGTACATATTCCTCAATTTGGTCATCACTCAGTGAAGTCTCTTCACTGGCAGAGTGAAAAGACATAAAACTTGAACTAGCAATTAAGCAGAAGAGTAGTAGTTTAACATTACAGAATTAAAATAAAAAACCCACAACAAAACAAATGAACAAAAAAAAGACCCCAACCAAAAAACCCCAACGAACCCACAAGCAAAAAATGAGATGGTAAAGGAGAATGTGGAAAGATAAGCAAGCAAAGGCAGAGACAGACAAGCAAACACAGGTAGAAAGAATATGTAGAGGAAGGCTGTAGAACCTTCTAAAGAGATATCACCTGAATATAAAATAGTATGCCAGTAGACTCTTTACTTCTAATAATGATCCATAAGTATAAAAGAATCTGACATAGAAGGTCAGCATCCAGGCCAAATCCTACCAAAACCAAAGACAACAAGAAGAGAAAATAATTATAAGTTATATTTGCTTAAAATATTTCTAAGCTTCATTTTATATGTACAATAGAACATAGAATGACAGAATGGTTTGGGTTGGAAAGGACTTCAAGCCCATCTAGTTCCACTACCTGCCATGGGCAGGGACACCCTCCACTTGCCCAGGCTGGCCTAAGCCCCATCCAGCCTGGCCTTGAATGCTGCCAGGGATCCAGGGGCAGACAGCTTCTCTGGGCACCCTGTGCCAGCATCTCACCACCCTCACAGGGAAGATTCTACTTTGAGCTTCTGCAGGTTTTTGCGCCACTGAATCATCTGGAGCAAGCAAAGTCACCAGAGGTTGATAGCACATTCTTTTCACAGCTTTCTGAATAGATGAATCAGAACATTCATGCCTAATGTGTTAATGTGTTAGCAAATGACTATGCATTCAGAAACAAGAGTTGAAGACTTGTATTGAGTCAGCAAACTAAGTGCTAAACCAAGGATCTTGGTTTTGGCTGGAACTTGGTCTGTCTTCCTGTATCCATAACACACACAAGAGAAGGAAGAATGGAAGATTGATTTTTTGCTGCCTTGCATGGGAAGTAATTCCAAATATAAGCATACAGCTATCAAATCAGAGACAACAGTTCCTATAAATCCACACCCTCCCCTCCCTGAACCACTATGGACCTTCCAATTTGCTTCCCAAACCACTGAAGACAGTTCCCTCCATGGTTCTCCAAACCAGGCAGATCCGTGCAAGCCCTACAGCCTACTGCTTGTTTTCAGGCCTTTATCATTGAGCTGGGGAACATTTGGTTTAGCAGAAAGGATGCAGAGCCACTGAAAATGCTACACTAAACTAACTGTCACACTGGGCTTGACTGAATGACAGGGAGTGTCACACAGCTGGGACTGAGCCCTGGGCAGGAGCTGGCTTCATGTTCAGGAGAAAGGCCCACAACAGACCCCTTCTTGGTTGCACAAGTAGCAATACTTACCGCCCAATACCCTTTTGTGTATGCAATGTAAAACGTGTGGCAGTGGAAGTAGGTGGGAAACAGGAGCGGAGGAAGAGCTGTAAGGGAGAATTCATTATCACTGGTAACGTCATGGACCACATGACAGGTGATGGAAACAGAAGCGCAGGATCGCTGAACAGCCACTCAATAGGGAAAATGCTCTGAGGTTTAGGGCTGCGGAGTTTTCTGGATGCTATCAGCATGCATCAACACAGACTAACCTGGGAGCTGCTGACCTCAAGAGGTAAAACCAAGGTAAGACAAGAAGCTCTGTGCAGCTTGATTCAGGACAGTTCCTGCTCTTCAGCAGGACAGCCTGCTACTATGTCACCTGTCAACACATGCAGTATTGCCTTCCGTTTCCTTACGGAGAGCTAGGACCATGGCTTCTTTTAGGAAAGAGTGAAAACAAAAAGGGATGTGGGGAGTCCCAAAAAATAACAAGGACAAGGCCCCAGAACCTTAATCATCCTTGGCAAGAAAATAACTAACTGATATGGGTTAGGATGCTGTATTAGCGGCTCTAGGTCTGTCCATTAATCTGATAGTGCTCCCAAACCTTAACTGACTCCCCATTCGATTGTCCAAAGGAACAACAGGAAAACATTAAAAATCCCTTGCCTACCAAGGATTTTAAGTCGCAAGAACTCAAACTCAACAAAATGGACAACTCCTTTAAAAAACCCAAACTAACAGAAAAGCAACACAACAAAACAACTGGAAAAAACCTCACAGACTGGTATTTAAATTTGGATACTACTGAAAGGTGTGGTACAACATTGTAACTCAGAGCCACTGTGGAGGACATCAAAGATCTGGAAGAGGATCACCTTCCTAAACATTGTAGAGTTGCATAGCTGAGATATGCACACCTGAAGGAACCCTGCTAGCTCTATCTAGTCACTTGAGAGATGCTTGATAGTTCCTGCCATCTGTGGAGGTCAAGGGGAGGGAAAAAAAAAAAAAAGAAAAAAAAAAAAAGAGGTAGGTCAAATTAGTAACACCTTGAAAGTACACCATACTACTTTTCTGCCCTGGAACAAGCTTAAGCCATTTGTCAAGAAGGGCACAGAAACCTAATCTCACATAGGATCCTATGATAATTCAGTCTGGAAAACTTCAGGAACTGAGAGTAGCATCAGCTATGAAGCCAGATCAAGTTACTTGGGGTTTTTATCCAATCAGTTCTTCAACTCATCCAAAAATCTAGATGCAGACTGATTATGATGTTCTCTGATGCAGGCACCTTAGTTCTGCTTAAGTCCTACAGCTCAGAAGTAAGATCTACAAGCCCCTTTAATACCCTTCATGGTATTGCAGGAGAATGGAGGTACTCACTGATGAAGAAATATTTGTGTTGGTGATTGTATGGCATGTATTTTTTCTTTTTGATCCCAAGCTGTAAAGAAAAAAGCAAAAAAATACTGAGTGGAAATGAAGCAATTTGCACGGGTAGCTTGCTGTTTCCCATTCCTTCTCACACACTTCCCATGACCCTCAGTCCTACTGTCTCCCTCTGATGTACCTGTCCTATTAGTTTACATACATAATATGCCTGTTGTATAAATCCTCATTCCATTCATGTATGGCTTTAGTGCTGTACAGCTTTGTAAAGGCCTTCAGAGATAAACCATTAAGGAACCATATGACTTTTCTCTAATAGGAGAAAATAAACTGATTGCTGAAAAGTAGTTCTAGATATAGTTAGGACAAGCCAGAAGAGAGGTAACAGCCTGTAAGAAAAACCTGCATTGGTATATAGAATTATACAATCACCTGGGTTGGAAAAGACCCTTTAGATCAAGTCCAACCATAGCCTAACCCTGACGAGTCCATCTCTAGACCATGTCCTTAAGTACTTCATATAGTAGGATATCTGCTGTTACGGATACCACCATTGGCTGAGTTGGAATGAAATGATGTAGTAAAAACTATATGAGAACATTTCACCCATTTAAAATATGGTGTGTTATGATAAAAAAATTATTTGAGGGTGGATACAGGTGAATTTTAGCTGTTGAACTTCCTTAGTTTTGTGTTCTTACCACATTCATAATTAATTTACTTAAGTCTTAGATGTTTCAATGCTAAGTTATGTCATCAGTCAAAAATAGCCATATGCATTTTCTCTTCCCCCTCCCCATTTCTTCTCCAATCCTGTACACTTAAATACAGCTTCATGATGGCAAACATCTTCCAAGGAGAAAAACATTTCATTTCTGTAACTGCTCTGACAGGGTCTGGAGAACTGATAGAGTTATAGAACAAGGGAAAGGGTTCAGTGTTCATCTCGGGTTGTCAGCCCTGGCAGTGGCCTAGCAACACAAGTTGAGAACATCCTGTGTGGTCAGATGCCTTCTGCCCACAAGAGAGACCTGCCAACAACCAGGCCTACAGAGCTCCAGGGACTGAATGATTATTCAATCCTGCTGTGCTGGCTGCCTTTCACAAGCAAGGCTTCTGCCTTCTCCTAGAAGTTATAGACATGTCAGAGACATCTGTATCTCTGAGCCTTGGACAGTATTACTAATGCAATAACCCCATGCCAACTGAAGACATTCTTTTTATTGATATTTAAAAGTTATCAAATAGTCATTAATTACTGAGCTGTTCTATTAAGTCATGAAGTTCCTATAACTATTAATAGTCTTTTTCCAGGTGGACTTTCCACACTATATATGATGTACACACATCACATCTCATTGATTTACAAACACTTTTCAACCATTCCAGAAATTCTGAAAGGAACTTCATGTGAACTATGACCTGCTGACAACAGCTGAAGGAAGTAGACACAGATGAAGATGACATTCCCTGAAAAAACATCATCAGTTCTCAGTTTTAGATCTTTAAGGTATGGAGTGATTTTTATTGACTAGGGTGTTGTTCCCAGTTCCTGGTATGTGAGCAGACACACATGCACATGCACATACTGACCTCCACAGAGAATTTCTTCCCCAAAGTAAACAAGAAAGGGTGCATGTCAATATCAGGATCTTTGTGGAAGCAGTTGGGTTTGGCATGGTGCCGGGAGTGCAGAAGAGTCCACCATTTGGCTGATGCCCCCTGTTTTGGTGAAGAACAAAGTGGGAAAAGTACAATGCTTTAAAAGCCAGAATCTCTCAAATTCCCCTTCCTCACCCAATGCTACACACAGTATCTTCCACAGAGTCTCTAGAACACACACTTTTACAGGAAAGCCATCAATTCCAATAAGTTTTTCCAGGGTCAGGTACTTACTATCAAATGGCACATCACAAACTTATGCAGCAAGTGGTTCCACTTGGTCTTCCTGAATACTGAAAGGTGTCCTAAATCGTGCTGAAACCATGAAGCCTGGACCTGGAAGAGGAAAAAGAAAACACTGCAGGGGAGAAGAGGAATAAGAGAACAGGACAGTGCCAAGATTTTTCTTGGACATCGCTCCAAAGTCCCAATCAGAAAGAAAGTATGAAATCCTGATATTCTTAAGGGTTCCCCTAGAATATATCTTGCTGAAAGAATCCCAGACTAGGCTTAGTGGGACCTGCCCACATGCAGAATTTCTTCTTGACCTCTTCTGTAAGCAGATGCCATATAGTGGTAGTTCTCTTATGACAAAGGAGAACTATGCCAAGTAAGGAAATGGAGGACTACAAAACTGCAATAGTATTCTGTGCATGGAAGTTGTTGCAAGTCCATGTGTATGTGCTGTGAACTTGGTTGCTTACCTGGGAAATGGTCAGCACCAACAGAGAGACAGTGAAGGGCATAACGGATGTCCCAAAGTAGAAGAGAATGAGCCAAGCAGCAGTATCCAACAGGAGGATGTGAGCGAGGTGCAGGAAGAAGAAGAGTTGATTTGGCTCCAGAAGTCCCATTTTCTCAGCAGTAGCACGCAACTCACGGAAGTCTTGCACCAGCATTTTCTGTGGAAAGCACCAGTGTTACATGTTCTCTGTTTCTAGAGTGTAGCACTGCAGCCTCAAAAGCCAAGGACCACTTTAGTGGCAGTAAGAGAGTGCAAAGGATCTGGACAAATGCAAAGAGCTGCACTTGCACACTCACAGATGTTTTCATTGCTCTCACACATCTTCTCTGTCTTTGCCCGATGAGGTTCACAGAACAGAGGAGCAGCAGCCACCACAGAATACAATGTCTGTACCTCCAGCCCCCAAGACTGTATCTTTAGTGTTTCCTCCAACATTTCTTGGCAGTAGCATAGGGCTCAAGTGGAAGTTTTGTACAGAGGAACCTGTGCTGTGTGTGCACGAGCATAGCCTGCCATCTTGTGGTAGGCCTTTCAGATGAACCAGTTCCAACAGATCACTCTATGTCTTCACTTTACCCTTTCCCAGATTAACAGGAGAGGGTAGATTACCTGCATGAAAAATGGCACCTACAGCCCAGCTGGCCTCAGGCTGGTGGGTACTGAGGAAAGAGGATGGAAGAAGAAAGGAGCAAAGCACAGGTGCTAGACCAACCCAGCTTTGTCCTTGCCAGCTCCACATATAAGAGCAAAGCCCAGTTCCTGTCTCTGTGCAACCCAGCCCACAAAGGAGCTTGCCAGCCTGCTTTCCCAGTCATTTAGGGGAAATGGAGTTTCCATGGAGCAAGGCTGTGGTGCAGGCCAGCTATTGGATCAAGTAGGCAAGGCAGGGCCACAGACAGGTAAGAGGGTTCATGAGGTTTCCACCTACACGGGAAGCATGGCCCTGCCATTCTGGGACAGACAGAGTGCTCCAGTTTGTGTTTGTAATGCCCGTTACATGGGGCCAGGCGTTGTCTTGCCCCCCTCCAGCATTGGACTATGCAAAGGAAAATTCAGGGCAGCCTAGAAGGAATGGGGAGAGCAGTCTTGGGTAGTGGGAAGCAATGAGGGCCATACAGCCCAGGGAATATTTGTAGTCCAAGACTATTCCCAGGCTGTTGCCTGTGCCTCTCTCAGGTTCTCTGACGTACCAGGTTGGTCACTCACAGCATCATCCACTGTGGTTCTGTGAACGATCATTCTCCAAATGGCCTTAAGACAGCTACAAGGAGGCTGTCCAAAAGGGCAATGCCAATACAGCTGGTGAAACTTAATTCAAGGCTAAAACATTCTACTTGCAGTCTCTCCCTACAAATCCCTACAACAGAAAATTTGCTATCAGCTGGAAAGGATTACTTTGGTTTTGATTAGTTGTTTCTCAAAGCAAGGGAATGAAGGTGATAGCTGTGGTATTCATGAGAGCAAAACAAGGCTCTGTTATTTATGTAGAGTTGCCGGGGTGAGAGGAAAAAAATCATCTTCAAGAATCCCATTCTCAACCACATGATGCAGATTTAGACTAATATTCATTATTGTTTCTAAGTAGTAGCATAAAAAATCGTGAAGAACCTGGATCCCATTGTTCCAAGAGCTACACTGAAACAGGTGTACAAGGTCTAACCTCAAAATATTTCCCTTTAATCTATCTTTGATCTGATTTACAAGCTTAGACTTACGTTTTTAGTGGGCTCAATACTGGGTTGATCTGGTGCCAGCTCCCCAATCTGCAGTGGCTTCAAGTACTTGCTCACCAGAACCTTGTCAACATGGAACGCTACAAAGGCATCCTGCAAATGCACAAGAGTAAAGGAAGTAGTAAGAAAAACAAGTGCTGTGGTACTAACCTCAATCCACTGTGCACACTAAGACATTCACTGAGGAGGAACCACAATGGCAATGATAGCATCTCCCCAAGTTTTTGTTGACCTTGTTCTTCTTATGTTTGTCCTATGCTCTTAAGTGAGATCTTATTTCAGCTGGGAAATGGAAGCGCTCTGACTTGCACTACTAATACAGGTATGCAGGCTCCATAACACAGAACTGAGTACAGTTGTATTACATACACCAATAGCAGAGTCTAGTTCCCTTCTCTTTCTTCTTCCCCCTTCTCTCAATCCCAGTATTAGTGACTCTTCCATCTTCCTAGACATCCAGGTATGCAAAAGACCTTTCCTAACAGCAGACCAGAACCTTCCTTGTTGTGCAAATGTTCAAAAGAGAAAACTGTCCTTTAAATCCAACAGCTTAGAAGAAAGGTGTGGTTCCTCTTATGCACGAACAGGAGGGATTTTCACCTTTCAGAAATATATCCTTTTCAGAGGCTGCATTCTTAATTTCTCCATAGTCATGCAAGAGAATCAAGGCTTCTCTTATATTAAAGATACATAATTACAGGAAATCTAACTACAAGAAGCCATAAAAGAAGGAAGAGAATAGGTGACAGTGATGAGAAGCCCACTTAAGGAGCAGAATCAGAACAATATGCCAACCAGCTCTAGGTAGAGAGCCCTACTCCCAAATTAACAAAGACAGGAAGCATTTCATCAAGGACCAAGCGACACAGAGAACTTTCTATTTTTCTCCAGTACTTGGAGGTATTCAGAAGGAAATGAATGGCAGGTCACAGTTCATGTGCTCCACATGGTTAGGTGTTACTGCTCTCTCAAAGACACGAGTGAGAAAAAGCAATGGTGGGATAGCCTCTAGGCAGGGTTGGGGACAGAAGGGACAGGATGCAGAAAAGCAGAGGAGACAACTGCACTGAACGCACACGAGGGGGGCATCTGGAGCCCTGAAGATGAGTTCTGCATTGGGTCCGTAGGAGAGGAACTTCTCCTGAATATTCTCCAGCCACAGAAAATTCCTGTTGTACATCCATGCCTTTGACGTCTTCATCTGCTTGCACGCCTGGTTTTGCACCATCTTTCATCCAGTTCAATTTAGTCACCCTAAACGGACCAGAATCGGTGCTTTACTGCCTTGCAGACCCAGAGGCACTCTGTGCAAACCTTTATTTCATCACACAACCATTCTTAATAAAGTGGTTTAGCTAATCTATCCGAGAAACTGCTACAGAGTTTCTGTCCTCGGTTCCAAAATGACATAGGTTGGGGCAACTGCATGACCGACATCTAGGCATATATGTAACATATGGTGGCTTTAAATTCCAGGCATATAATTTCTATCATTGATGAACCCCAAAATCTGCAAGCAGCGTCTCTGAGAAATTATCTACTGCAAGTACCTCGTTGTTTCACAATGGTGTAACACCGAACATTTTTAGAGTCTCCAAAATCAACCAGATTTTGCCAAATTCAGCCAAAAACTCCACTCTCAAGATTGTTGCTGCTGTTTTCTAAGTCAACCCCTTCCTTAACCCTGCTCTTCTACACTTTGTGAGAAAACACCACAACAGCACTAAAAGGACTCTGCAGTTTTGTGCAATGTCACCCTTACTAATATTGTGCCATTAATCACACTCATTTTTCCATCCCTCGGGTTTCTTTGCTGGACAAGAGTCTTCCATGTTTTTCATCTTCTCCCAAGTTGGCATCTTTCAAGGCTTTATGCTCTTGGTACAACCTTACATTCAAATTAAGATTATTTTTTTAAATTTTTCATGTTATACATCCAAAAGATTAAGCAAGTGACCCATTCCAACATGCACATACTTCACTAAAGTCTTATGGATTTACTTAATAAATGCTTCTTTCACCTTGCTTTGTCTCTGCCCCCTGGACTAACTAAAGAGCCTATTGAACTCACGCTGTCTCATGAAGCTGCTCTCCCTCAACAATGAGGAGCCACAATGTCCCGGGTTATTTTCCCCACTGCAGCTCAGCGTGGTTAGAGCCAAGGTTGCTCTACCTCAGCCTGTATGCACGTTACCAGGGTACACAGGAGAGTGCAGCTTGTTAGAGGCAGACTAGTGCCGACACGGCTGCCTCCACAGGGGATTACACAAACCTTCATCACAGTCACATCTACAGCACGTGTTCCACGTTTTACTCCCTTCCAAAGGCTTTGCTGATGTCAAGATGCACAGCTTGAAGGTGTGCAGAGTTCACACAGGGTGAGATTCTCCAGAATCACACCGCATGCACCAATGAGCCTTGGAAGAAATGCATATTCTGAATGTTGTGCCTTGTTAGAAGGGGATTATGCTGTTGTTATCTAAAAGAGCTGAGCTGATGAAGATTTATGTGTTGTTCTGCATGTCTGGAGCAAACTAAAACTCCTTATTAATTTCACTTACAGCCCTTGAGCTGGAACTTTATCATACATGCTTAAAAAGAGAGAGAGAAAATAACCAGGCATTTTTCCTTCATGGTACACAGACTATTTAATGTACTTCACGCTTGTGTTTGAAGGCAGTTGAGCTGGTGTCACACAGAACTGGCTGAAGTCTCGCAAGACTTAATGATTTGGGCATGGAACCAACCTATAAAAACTAGCTCAGATTGCAGAAACAAAATATTTGTCTTCTTCAAGTTCATTCGTCATCTGGGCTGAACAGCATCCTTAAAATGAAAGCAGCCTGACAGTGCTAACCAGAGCAATAAATGATGGGAAATACAGAATGCCAAGTTTAGCTAATACAGAATTTGAAATTTAAACTTAGTGAACTGAAAGTTACTTTTATTTCCACAAGTCTCAAACATCCCTTAGGTGTGGAAGATCAGGAAACTATATTTTTTCTTTCAAAATACCCAACAAGAAAAGACTCACATTTTTCACATCTGTGCACAGATGTTGCTTTACCACTATTTTCTCCCTTTCCTACATGTACCAGCAGGCAAGAACTCCAAGGAACTCACTGAAGGCTTTGGTGTGCGTTTACCACAGGTTTCCATGCCACCTGGAAATTGCAGTCTGGCTGGGAAACTCCACGAGCAGAAATCTTTTTGCCCACAGACCAGCTCGCCAGCAGCTCAACACTTGGCAACTGATTGTTTCAATTTGGATCATCTCAAGGGTCAAAGGGGCTAAACACGAGACCTACGGAAAGTTTTCTGGAAGGCTCAGCTGCCTTCCTTTGCCTCCCCTCCGGGTGCCGCTAATCCGGGTGGCATTTAGGGACACCTTTCCTAAGGGCACCTTTGTGGAAGCAGCTACCGGAGTTGCCGCAGGGCTTGCGGCGGCTTCTCCGCCCTACCCAGGCGACAAACAATCACCGCAGGTCGCTCTTATCTGGAGATAAGAGTGATCCTGAAGACTTCAGCTGGGTGAGCAGTTAGAGTCTGGCTTCCCCACGGGCTGAGCCCCTTTAATCGCCCGTTCCCAGGCAAAGCTCGAACGCGGCGGGTGACACGACATAGCCCCGACCCTGCCGCTTACCCCAAGCCCCACCAGCTCCCAGCGAAGTCACCTCCGAGCTCCCTCTGCACGATGCTCGCCGGATACCACTCCCCTCCTCCCCGCATCCCAAACCCAGCCCCGACCCCTCACCACCCGACCCTCCCCCCCGCCCCGCCGCTCACCGTGGCGTCCTGCCCGGCGTGGCTGCCGATGAGCCGGGCCCCTCCCGGGTGCCTGCGGTAGAAGCTGCTGATGTCGTACACCTTCCTCTCGATCACCAGCCAGCGCTCCTGCGGCCGCGGCCCCCGGCCGATCCGCTGCCCGATCTCCTCCCAGGTGAAGAGCCGCAGCGCCGGGCTCGTCGCCGAGCCCGGATCCCGGCCCCCATCCCGCTCCTCCCCGGACCCCCGCAGCGGTACCATCCTTCCTCGCCAGCCCCAGCAGCCTGCTCCCTCCACGGCATATAAAGGGTGCAACACGCCCACCCCACCCCTCAGCTCCCGCCCTCCTCCTTCGCCCATCCCCGGCAGGTCGACAGACAGGTTTCGGGAAAGGTGAGGGATGTCGGCAAAGATGCGGGTAGAGATCCTGCACAAGCTCCATCTGCTTTGGGTTTCGTCTCCCCCCACCCCCCGCCCAAGAGCGCTCCTTCGCGACCCCGGCCCTGGCAGCCACGGCGCAAGGGCGGCGTGCAAAGCTCGGGGTAGCCGCAGGTAAGGGCTCCCCGGCCGCCCAGGGACGTGGCTCGGTTGCTGGCCCTGCGCTGGGCTGGGACAGCCGGGGACAGTCCGCTTCGAATACGCCTCTGCTGAACCCGTTGGCAACCAGAAAAATCGCGTCATCCCGCGGCTTAGTTTAGATGTTACAGTCCCTGAATCTCTGTGGAAGAAATGAGTTAGGCACGTTCTTGTGCCCAATTAAACACAAAACAACCCAACCTCCCCTTCCCCCCAAAAAACCCAAACCAAGAACAGAAGTCAGTATTATATTTAGGGCCTGACAAAAACCCGGATTTCTGTCTTTCTAGTTCTCCGGCAATCACAAGAACGGAGCAGGGAGGGGGAAGGAGGCTTCCACAGGGCCCTTTATCGCAGCTATAGCCTCTCAGGGCTCTGCACTCGATGCTTGTTACCTTGGAGAAGCCTGGGATGGCACAAGCCAAATGTTATACCAGGTTCTGGTGGTAGGTTGTGAAACTGCTTTTTCTCTCCCCACACCCACTTCTTGTTTGTGAAATTATCAAGTAAATTATTGACTTGGAGACTCCAGGAAATCAGTATTAATTGCAAACCAACACCTAGTTCAGGTTTTCCTACCTTTCTGAACAGCTGCAGCACTCAATGTAATTCTCTCTCCTTTAAAACAGACCACGTGGTCTTGAAAATAATACAAAACTGTGACTGAGCTCATGATTTCTTTATTCCATAGAACACACATTTAAGCCCACATCAGCATCAGCCCAGATGGACAAGCACACAATTAGGATAGAGTTTTCAGAGCATGTGGTCAAAGCTGAAACTAATTTGTCTGAGTTACTTTTGATGGTTCACAATACATTGTGTGTATTCATTCCTATACATTTGTAGCGTATTTCTCACACATCTACTTGCATTTCCCCCCTTCCCCCCAATATTTATTTGATTTTGGAGTCTGCTTGGGCTTGTAAGGTTCTCGTTTGATAATAATTCTTCAGTCTGTATTTCAAGTTGTAAGTGCTGATGCAGAGAACCAGGAGCAATCTCATGCAGCTGTCACGGTCAATTGTTGGTTAAATAGTTTACGGATCTTCCCCCTCAGAAGAAAGTGTGAAAAGGCTAAAGCCCAAGTCTCAGCCCAGCTCCCAGTGACAGCCAACAAAACCAGATGCCTTAAGAAGGCGTTTGTCGTGACGGAGGGAAGACAAGGATATGCTCAATGTGAGTGATCAGCAAGCTTTGATTTATTATGGCTAATGGCTTTCTTTTATACTATCATTAATACATATTATAATTGTTACTAATGCATATTATAATTACCACAACTTGATTGGTTCTTGGCTAAAGGTTACATCACCCGCCTTGTGCTCTGAGAACTGTGCTTCCTTCTCATTCTCGGGAACAGCAGATCCTTGAAACATGCATCTTGTTTCTACTTCTTGTTACTGTGTAACACAGCTATGACCTTCCTTTCTATCCTTGGCGTCAGGATGGTACAAGGCCTACTCTTGCTATTAAGTTTCATAGGAAACTGATACTAAGTTACACAGGACACTGCTTGAACAATTGCTCCATAGAGCCATGGCCTTGCTTCTCATGTAGCCACTCTCCCACAGGCGTTTACAACCGTTATAGGTTATAATTATTATAAAGTTTATAGTCGCTGCAATCAATTTGTTTTTTTGCCTCTCCCATGGCACAAGAGGCAGTCAGGAAGCATCTTTCCCTTCTTATTCCTGTGCTTTGCCATCCCTTATGCTCATGTTCAGTACCTTTTTACAGAATACATTTTTATAACATTTGAGAGAAAGGAATCTCCAGTTCACCAGTACACACCTCTGGAGTACAGCAGGACTTGTCCCTTTTAGCCTCCTTCCTACACTGAATGCTCAACCTTGAATATTCAGTGGAAAAGGAGGAAGAATTCAGCCCTCCTTGTCCTGTGTTCCTGCACCCTCACCTGCTTTTTCTGACCCTAAAATCCCACACAAACCTAAATAGCTTTAACAGCATGGCTGCGACTTCTCCTATTTCATCCTTTTTTCACCTTTCTGAGGACAGTCAGATGGCCAAGGCAATCTGGCAGTACACAAGAGAAAGAAGTTCAAATCTCCCGAGATTTTACCTCCGCATCACCTTAGCTGGAGCTTTAGATTCTGAGAAGTGCCCTCAAGCCTCTGAAGAGGTAGCCAGGCTACTGAGTCCTGCCATGGATGGGTGTCAAACCCTCAGATAACTGAAGCTTTAGTTACCCAAGAATGAGCCACGTGGTCTGTTCAGAGGAGGAATTATATGTCACATGGGTGGTATGGCACTCGGGACAGTAATATCACATCAGCCTGGAGACATTACCCTGATAGAAACACTAATAATGGTAATAATAACAATAATCATATTTGCTATTGTATCTCCTGGTGCTTACAATGGAACAATATATTCGATAGCAAACGGCTCATTCATCTGAACCACAGACACTACATCAAGTTGCCAGCTACTCAGCTTTTTACTGGACACCCTCCCCCCACTCCCCGACGTGAATCTAAACATAGGCATCCCCAGTATTGCAGCACTCTGCTCCCATGTTTCACAACCTGTCTTTTCACAATGAAATATCTTAGATGCTAAAAAGATAAACCTAAAATTACAACTTGGTATCTATTTGAAATCTACTTGTTGTCTCATATATCCTGTGTTCTTGTGCTCTTGTAATGCGTTCTTCCTTTCCTTGTATCAGGGTGAAGTGGACCAAAACTGCATTATGATCCTTTCTGGAACTCCTGTGTTAATACATATGTCATCAACCAAAACAAGGGGGGGGGGGGGGGGGGTTGGGGGGTGGGGGGCAGGAGGGAGGGGAGAGGGGAGGGGAGGAAGAAAAACAAGGCAGGGCTGAATGGATCGTTGTACACAGGCTAAAAACTGAACGTTGATTTTTCCCAAACTGGTCTGTTACACCTCATAAGTAGTTCAGTTATTTGCTACCTCCAAAAGGAACTTTTTTAGTTCCATTTCTGCATGCCATGGACATGGCAGATTCTTGAACACCAGAGGAACATTAGCTAGCTGACTGACAGCAAAGCCGTGGGGAGGTCAAGCACCATCATATTTGTGTAAATGGGAACTTTTTCTCTCCTGGTGGCAGAACAGAAGAATTAATTTGAGTTGGAAGGGACCTGAATCAGAGAATGTGTTAGGTTGGAAGGGATCTTTAAAGGCCACCTAGTTCAAGCCCCTTGTAATAAGCAGGAACACGTTTAACTAGATCAGGTTGCTCAGAGCTTCATCAAACCTGACCTTGAATGTCTCCAGGGATGGGGCCTCCACCACCTCTCTGGGTAACCTGTGCCAGTGTCTCACTACCCTGAGTGAAGAACTTCTGCCTAATGTCTAATCTAAACCTCTCCTGCTGTCATTTAAAACCATTGCCCCTCATTCTGTCACTAAATACCCCTACAAACAGCCCCTCCCCAGCTTTCTGATAGGTCCCTTCAGGTACTGGAAGGCCACTATAAGGTGTCTCCGGAATCTTCTTCTGTTCAGGCTGAACAAGCCCAACTCTCTCAACCTGTCTTTGTAGGAGAGGTGCTCCAGCCCTCTGATCATCCTTGTTGCCCTCCTCTAGACCCGCTCCAAGAGGTCCATGTCCTTCTTGTGCTGAGGGCTCCCGAGCTGGACGCAATACTGCAGGTGGGGTTTCACCAGAGTGGAGTAGAGGGGAGAATCACCTCTCTTGATCTACTGGCCACACTTCTTTTGATGCAACCCAGGATGCAACTGGCCTTCTGGGCTGTGCTGAGGAACGCCGCTGGTGACTGGTTGCCATCCAACTGCAGCTTCAATTGATGGGTCTTCTTGTTGTAGGGTCATGAATCAACTGTAGGAGCCCATTTGTGTTTGAAGTATCACTACTCTTCTTCCATGGTTAAGGAAACTTGGCAGGGCGGGGTCACACACACGGGTGCCATGTGCATTTGGAAAACAGAATGCAAGGTGGTAGTTGTTTGAGAAAGTCTTTTGTGTGCCCATATAGGAGGCAGTATTGCTGCAGCCCCCCCTTAGCCTGCACAAGTGCTGAGTGGTCAGAGTGCAGCATTGCCACATGGAGCACAACCTCCATGCAGGGACTCTGCAACCAGTTCTGACACGTGGGAAATGCCCCAGTAAGAAAAAGAAAAGGAAAGACAAAAGGAAAAGGAAACAGAAAGGGAAATTGAAGTGGAAAAGGCAGCGTGCTGATTGAACAAGCCAGAACAAATTACAAATGGACAAAATAAAAATAAACAAACTAAAGCCTGATTTCTAACGCTGTGATACACAAGAGGAGAAGGTGAGCTGTATCCAGGAGCAATTAGTAACAGCCTGTAACTCCTGCTCTTTTTTTTTTTTTTTCCTTTTCTGAATCTTCTTGCTCGTGTGGTGCAACATGTTAGAGGAGTGAGAAGTAGAATCAGCTACTTCTTGGAGTTTACAGCAACAAGCAGGAAAGACTGCCATGGTAGGGACTTGAAAAGATCCCAGTGCTTGACTGAGGGATTTTTTTTATTATAAGGGTGATGAGACAGTAGAATAGGTGGCCCAGAAAAATTGTGGGTGCCCTATTGTTTTTGTTGGTCATTGGTCAAGCTGACAAATGTAAATAGTAATGGACTTGAGCACAAGAATAACAGAACATCTCTTACACTCTTTATAGCTTTCATCAAAGTTGGTTACTGAAGACTGCCAAAATCCTTAGAGGTGGCATGTCATGTGCACAGAAAACAAATCCTAAGCACACTGATCCATATTCCCCTCCAGTTCAAAATACTGCAGCTGTGGTTGCTTCCTGGGACTACTCAATGACCTTGAACTCTCCTCTTTTCCGCAATGAACTGAAGATCATATTTTAGGGGAAAGACAACCAGTGGCATGGAGCTTAATCCAAATACTTCCTCCAGAGCCACGCATCAGAGGCACATAATTGTAGCAACAATGGTGCTGGCAAGGACCTTTAGTACATCTTCAGAAATTCTTCATTGCACTGAAAAGATGCAGGTGAGCAAGGCTTTGATGGCTAATGTCTCAGTAGAGCAGCTGATGTGGCACAGAGCTGATGCTAACCATATTCTTTCCAGATGTTCCCCAATATTTGGGTGTGCTCCACTGGTAAATTAGCACTGTGTTCAAAGGTCCTCTTGTTAATGACACAGCAAAAGTCTCTCTGTGCTACTTTGCAGAAATTTCTGAAAAATTAAACAATGTATCCCAGTGGAGGTCAGTAAAGATAAAAAAACCCTCACTGCATTCTGGCTGAGACACTTCTTATGCTCAAGTCTAGTAGCTTTCTGGTGCACCCCACTCCTGGTGGTCCCATAAACAGTTGTGCTATGGCTGCAGCGTTCACATGGGACACCCATCCTGAAACTCAGCTATAGGGTTTTACAGTATGAATGGAAGGGTGGCATTGACAGAATTGCATCCTTGCATCTTCATATGATGTAATGTCTTCTCTCATTGTAACAGATCTTATCTACTGCCCCCCTAAAAGCATCGGTGTATGACTCAAGATTTGCAGCACAGACTTGCTGCAGAGAAAGAACGATGTAATCTCTGTTCTGTCATACCACGTTACGCCCTTTTTGGCTAGTACAGCTGATTATGCCCTGTTTTGGTGGTAACTGCACCCACAATCATGGGGTGGATACCTTAACCCATTGAACAAATTATGGAAACACACTGAAGCATTCTCCCACCAACTTTTCCTCACTATTAGCAAACTTAAACTCTTAAGAAAACCTCTCACTGTCCCTATTTACTTCATTACAACTTGTTTTTCAAATCAACTAATCACCGTACTACTATCTGAATCAGACCAGAAGTTCCTTGTCACAGGTTCAGTGCTGAAGAGGCACTAAGCATGTGGCTCTGCATGTCTGAACAAGTCACATAAGAATGTCAAGATGAAGGAGGAGCTTCCCAGAGCCATGGAAACTCAAAACATATTTGGAAGTCATGAAATACCATACCACAAGAATAGGGAAGAGAAGAACTTGAGCAAAATATACAAACATCATATATTCTTCATGGCATAGTAGTTTGTGGGAGCTATTACTACCTAATGTGAGTGGGGAAGGATAGCTCATTAAGTACCTGCAAAACTTGACTTAATTTTTTGAGTTTCTCTCCAATTGAGGCAACACAGCTTAAAAAACAGGCATACCCCTAACCCTCTGCTTCCCAGTGTATGTTAGCATGGTCCTGTCAGCAGGACAAGTGGAAGATAAGCTGAGAAAGGTGCTGAGTACAGAAGTTACGGAGACGTCTGTACTCACTTGCCTAAAGTTGCTGCGTAACAGATTTAGTAACATCAATGGGGAAGTGATTTCTCTCATCAGCCTTGTTTCCTACACCTCAAACTTTAGAATACATGACAGCCATTTCCTTGCTTTTGCGACAGAGAACAGAGAGGGAAGATGTAATAAAGGACCATGTACCACTTCTATGTAAAACCTACACATTGAATTTAGTGCACGACCATTTATTCCCACAGGAACCAGTACTCTCTTACTGGAACAGGTAGAAAAATCAGCAACTAAAAGCTTTATCAGTCTACATAATCTTCCCTTATGTTATCCTGCTCCTTGTAGAGACTCACTGTTCTACAAACCCAGACACCTGAAATGCAGGAAACAAAGTATTTCAAACTTGGTCACATGGAGAATTGAAAACAGGATTAAGGTTATGCCAAATCGTTACATTATTTGAATGAGGTCTAAGCTACCAGCCCCTCTCTCCCCCCAGACATGCAGGCATTCTTTCTTTATTCTGGAATTGCAGTGAATAGAATTTGTCTGTATTTTCCCAAATATTTAGGTTTAGATTCATCATAATTAACTTTAGGTGTTTAATTTCAGTTAAATGTCTATGTTAGGAGGCAAGATAGACTCCCCCTGGCCAGTGCAACGAGAGATCCTCTTTAAGTGAGTGACTCAACTTTTTGTGGCTGCAGCTTTCCCCATTCAGCTTACTGCCCCGTCTCAGAATTCAGATCCTTTAAGTCTTTTGGCCAGGATCCTGGCACTAGGCTTTACCTCAGTAACCCCCATGGCAAGAGCATCCCTGCTGCAGAATGGCTTGAGAAGCAAGGCCACGGGTCTATGGAGCAGTTGTTCAAGCAGTCGCCTGTGTAGCTCAGTAAGACCAGGCCCCACGCCGCCTCGGTGAGAACAGAAGGGTCAACAACCGGCCAGTGTATTCTTGTGTACCGTGCAGCAAGGCCACAAGATGTGGGAGCAGGAGGTGTGATAAGGATTCAGCGCTCCTGGGACTGAGAAAGAGACACGATTCCCAGACTGCAAGATGGGTGGGGTATGTAAATGTGACCTTTAGTTAAGAGCCAATTAGAGCATAGTGGGTGTGGCATGTGGTAGGAATAATATTAAAGGACGTGTGTGCTGCAATAAAGTTGAGGCTGCTTTATCAATCACATTGATTGTCTGCATCTTCCCTCTCGTCGCGTCAGGTGGCGCCCGAACAGCCTGGACAGGGCCCTGGCCAGGGGACCCGGAATGGACCGGGACCCGGAGCGGCGAGAGCTTGGGGAAGGCACCGGCAGCAGCGACCGGGGAGCAGATCAGCGAATGCCGGACATGTGCGTCTGGTCAAGTGCTTGAGACCGGCCCGGTAAGCAGGGGCTCGCCGTGCGACCGGCCCGGTAAGCAGGGGCTCGCCGTGAGACCGGCCCGACAGCGGGGGCTCGCCGTGAGACCGGCCCGACAGCGGGGGTTCGCCGTGAGACCGGCCCCACTGCAGGGGCTCGCCGTCCAAGGAAGGCTACAAACGCGGGAATGCTGCCCGAGCAGGAGCTGCCGGAGAGTCAGCATCCGGGAAGAGTCTCCATGGAGAGCGAGGTAGCCTTAAATTTACTATTGCGCTTTTTAGAAAAGCGGCAAGTAAAGGAAATCAACTTTAAGAACGAGTTAGGAGGTTTGGTAGCGTTTGGAAAAGCACAGGGGTTTTTCAAGGACACAGAGACATTGTTTCAAGTGTCAGAATGGCGGGACTATGGGGAAAAATTGTGGGACATGGTAATAGACGACAAAAAGGAAGCGAAAAAACTCATGAAGCCATGGCGAGCAGTTATAAATTGCATCAAACAGCACCAAGCAGAGAAGCACGTAGCAGCCGTGGCGCCTGTTCATTTGGACGGGCAGGGGGGTAAGCCAGGGAAGTTAGTTTTGGGGAGTGATTATGTGCCCACCCCCCCTACTGGCCTGTCGGTAAAGGTTGAGCCCCTTAAGACATCAGGGATTTGTGAGGGGCCAGTGCCCTCTCCTGACGACTCCCCGTCGGAAGGTGAGGAAGTTGAGTTGCTAGAGGAGGCAGCGGCCAGGCAAGTAGCGCCAGGGACAACGAGGGATAAGCCGGGGCATAGAGATAGACCTCGGGCGCGAATAAGCCGAGTGAATTGGCATGCAATTTCACGAATGGCAGTGGAACACCGGGACTATGACACATTAGACGCCCTGGGTGACCGCTTTGCCTTCCCTGTCGTGTATCGTGACGAGGGAGGAGGTAACATTACGGCAACGTATAGTCTACTGGATTGGGAACTGTTGACCCAATTGCGAAGTAGCATCAGTGAGTCTGGTCTCCACAGTGAGCCGACTAAACAGATGCTAAATTGCATCTGGGCCAGTGGCATATTGTGTCCTGAAGATATTAAAATCATCATGAGAATGATTATGTCGCCCTCACAGTTAATGCTGTGGCAATCCCATTGGAATAGGCTGTGTGACATCTTTGCACACACTCGTCCTCCCCAGGACCCTTTGTATGGCGTACAGCCGGGTCAGCTTATGGGGGTGGGGCGATACGCTACAGTGGAAGCCCAGGCTCGCCTGGGTCCAGAGATTCTCACCGAGTTGATGCGACTGGCTCGCGATGCTGTGTCTATGGTCAAAACTACGCCCCCTGCACCCTCGTATATGTCTATCAAACAAGGGAGAGGGGAGCCTTTTGCGCATTTTGTAGCGAAGGTCACCGAGGCCATCAACCAGTCGGACACGCAGGAGTGGATGAAAGGGGCCATGCTAAGGGAGTGTGTTATACAGAACTGCAATAACGCCACGTGCTCTGTGATAACAACACTGCCATGGGATGCCTCGGTAGAGGACATGTTAGAGAGGATGAGCCGAGTCCCGGTGGGGGCACAGGCAGTGCTGGCTGAGGCAGTCAGGGAGGCAGGGCAGCATCTTGTGCAAGCCCAGACTGCAGCCCCCGCAGCCCTCGCCCCTCTCCGCACGGAAGGAGCCCAGCAGGGGAACGGCACCCCTGAACCCAAAGACTCCACGTGTGTTCGCTGTGGACAGAAGGGTCGCACGAAACGAACTTGCCGACGACGAGTGCGGTGCCAGGGTTGCGGTGCCAATACCCACAGCACAGAAACCTGCGGGCAGCGGCCGGCAAACGGAACCGAGCGCGCGGAGCCGCGGCGCGCCGACCCCAGCCGCGCCTCACGCGGCGACAGCGCCACCTTGTGGCTGTAGCCGGCCGGCCAGCTGCAGCCCGCCACAAGAGGAAGCCTCGGCTGGGCCCTGGCAGCCGCAACAGACATTACGCTGCTCGACAGCCGCCCCCGGGAGATTCCTTCGGGAATTAAAGGCCCGCTGGTTCTAAATGGGCAACCTTCTGGCGCGTTATTGCTCGGCCGATCATCCAGCGGCCTAAGAGGTCTTTTTGTGTTGCCAGGCTTAATTGACAGCGACTACCAAGGTGAGAGCAGCGTAGTGGCTCAGACAAATTCTCCGCCGCCGCTGCACGTCAGAAAAGGGAGCAGAACTGCACAGTTTATTCCCTTGCAGCAGCTGGTCAATTCCGCTACTGCGCACTCCAGTCGTGAGAGAGGCCCAGGAGGGTTCGGCTGCGCCGGCGGCATGGCGTTGCTCACCGTACTGATGGCCTCTCCACCAGTAGTCCCCGCGGTCCTTCGACGTGAGAATCAGTCGTTGCAGTTGGACGTGTTGCTTGACACAGGTGCAGACCTAAGGATTGTGTCTAAGGCAGTTTGGCCTCGACACTGGCCACTCCAACAGGTGATGGGGAGTGTGGAAGGCGTCGGGGGGTCTGCTATGGTTCAAAGAAGCCAAACACAGGTGCAAATCACCTTGGATGGAAGGACAACTGCTGGTTTTGTCACCATCATGCCTTTGCCAGCCAAAGTTAATGCATTGGTTGGCCACGATGTACTGAATCAGCTTGGGGTAGTGTTAACCACTGATACACATTTTTAGTTGCGACCACTGCATGGACTTTCCCCGATTCCTTTAAGGTGGCTGACAGATCAGTGGCTGCTTGGACAGGAAAGTCTGCAACAAGCTCACGCTCTAGTATCAGAACAACTACAACAAGGACATATAAAACCTTCAATCAGTCCATGGAACACCCCTATTTTTGTTGTTAAGAAAAAATCAGGAAAGTACCGCTTGTTACATGGCTTACGAGCGGTAAACTTGCAAACGCAAGCTATGGGAGCATTGCAACCTGGTTTGCCTAACCCGGCAATGTTGCATGAAAACTGGCATCTTTAGATTGTAGATTTAAAGGACTGCTTTTTTACTATATTCTTACATCCAGATGATACTCAACGTTTTGCTTTTACCCTCCCCTCGATTAACTGAGAAGCTCTGTCGCCACGCTTTGAGTGGACAGTTTTGCCCCAAGGCATGAAGAACAGTCCCACGTTGTGTCAGCTCTTTGTAGACGCCGCGTTGCAACCTGTGTGCGCTGTGTGGCCACAAACCATGACCTATCATTATATGGATGATATTCTTTTGGCACAGGAGCAACCGTTCACTGTGGAGCAAGAAGCATTTCTTTCCAAACAACTGCTAGCTGATATGGACAGCCCTAGACATGCTCTACTACAGAAGCGTGCAGCAGTTGATTTTTTACTTCTGGCACAGGGTCATGGGTGGCAGGATTTTGAAGGAATGTGTTGTTTTAACCTTTCAGATCACAGCCAGTCTACACACAGTCAACTTCAATGGTTAAAAGAACATACTCAGAACATACAAGTAAACAAAGGTCCATTTGATGACTGGCCAAGGACAATGTTTGGGGATATAAACCCCTGGCTTGTAGGATTGATTAAGGAAGGTTTATGTTGGCTTTTAATCATTATAATTGTAATTATAATAGTATGCATAACATATAGATGTATTATAAGAGGAGTTGAAAAGGCAGCTAACCAGGCACTGCTTGTACAAAAAGGGGAAATTGTTGCAGAATGGCTTGAGAAGCAAGGCCATGGGTCTATGGAGCAGTTGTTCAAGCAGTCGCCTGTGTAGCTCAGTAAGACCAGGCCCCACGCCGTCTTGATGAAACTAGAAGGGTCAACAATCGGCCAGTGTATTCTTGTGTATCGTGCAGCAAGGCCACAAGATGTGGGAGCAGGAGGTGTGATAAGGATTCAGTGCTCCTGGGAATGAGAGAGACATGATTCCCAGACTGCAAGATGGGTGGAGTATGTAAATGTAACCTTTAGTTAAGAGTCAGTTAGAGTATAGTGAGTGTGGCATGTAGTAGCAATAATAAAAAAGGATGTGTGTGCTTGCAATAAAGTTGAGGCTGCTTTATCAATCACACTGATTGTCTGCAGCTTCCCTCTCGTCACGTCACATCCCTGTTTCCTGATACCATCTATGCAAACCAGCACAGACAGGAGGTATGGGTGAGTATTTGTAAGGAGACATGTACCACTGTCCTCTGTCCACAAAAGGGTCAGAGACAGGCTGGAATCCCATAGAGAGTGTAAGATCTTCTAGATGACCCTGTACCTCAGCATCACTAAACTGACCTCTCACTATCCAACTCATTAACTGCTTGTGCGTTATGTGTACCTGGAATATTCTCAGCTCACTTCCACTTCACACTGCCAATCTGTGAGGGAGGGAGGGATTAATATTGATTGCTTCTTGATTTCTCAGCCTTTGGTTTTCAGAAACATGTGATAATCCTGAGTACTTCCTTTCCTAATCTCCAGACAGTGATGTTCTGATGAAGATCCTGTGTGGACAGGCCAAAGTAAACAGCCAAGCAACAATAAATGTGATGTACCAAAACCAACAAAAGGCCTTGAAAGAAAAAGGGAAGGGAAGGGATCTCCATTGATATGGCATAGAAAGTGAAACATGGTTCACACTGGTGATGGACAGTCAGCAGAGACACTGCATAAGGGTAGTAATTACGTAGCTGTGACACCAGTGACAAGGATGTGGAAGTGAAGAAAAACCTGGAATCACTCATGATCTTAAAACAAACCTGGAGAGGAACTTGTGGTGGTGCCCACAATAGCCATACATATTCTCCTGGAGACACAGGCAAAGAGAAGGGTATTCCTCATGTGTGTGCCACTGCACCCTCTCCTTTTCCTGCACAGGACAGGATCTGTGAATTTCAAGAGAGCAAGCAGCCAGTAGTGATTTCCTGCACACCGAGCTTAGAGACAGCGCCCACACTCTGCACAGGCTCAAAGAAACCCTTGGTAGAAAGGTCTGTCTGTGTGAGCATTTGGAGAAACGTGGTTATTACAACTTGGCCCATTCGATAAAGATCGACCCAACCTTCCCACCTGAGGTATGTCAACAGGTACAGACAAGTTATATCAAACAGTGGGTGAAAACACATTGCACAACAGTGTTAATTATCTGGTACCATGGGAGCGGTACCACTGGTGGCTTACACCACTTTCAGGCTCTGCCAGAGCTCACTTTCAAAAATGGGGAACGTTCAGCAATAGCTCCCAAACAAAAGCTTCCAGCACTGAAGGATGTTCCTGGCCTGAAACCTCCCAAGGTAGCCAGCCCAACAGCAGCCCCGCTAACACTGGGGTTCAGGCCTTTCCTAGCCAAGAGAACTGTCCTAACAGTGCCTTAGGTCACCTCAAGAGCATACCAGTGCCAAAGTTCTAAACACATAAATGTCCAACAATAGCTCCCACACAAATGGTTCCAGGATGAGCATGTTGCTATTGCTAAATCTTCTGCATGTGGTTTGGATTCAGTTTAATCTGAAACAACTGCATAAGAATACCACTCTGAGATGTTTTTTTCTCCCAAGGCTTAATAGCCAGTGGTGGCACGGCATGTAGGAGAGTATGGGCAGGTGTCTAGATGTAGGTATCTCACCCCCAGAGATTTGGAACTTCATTCCCAAACAGCTACAGGACCCCGATAAAGTGGCAGAATATCTGAACAGAAAGTGGTGTAGCTGTTTCAAGGAAGCTTGACTTACTGCAGCGTGGTGGGCCTTGGCCACCATCTACCAAATGCTGCTCAACAGCAGGCAGCACCATCACAGGGAAGGGAAGGAAGAGCAACCCACAGGCACTGTGACTACTACAAACCCCATAATGGTCACTGTGGCTACCCAACCCATCTCGACAGTCAGCGCAGATGAGCCACAAAACCAACCTGTACCAGCCACCCCTATACAGCAGAAATACACAAGGAAATTGTCCGCTTCATGAAGGATGATGGGACCATCCCAAGAAGAGGAGGAAGAGATTGAACCAGAGACAATCACTTGATCCCTGTCCCTGAGTGAGCTGTGAGAGATGTGAACAGATTTCAGCTGCCAAAGGAAAGGGGCACTGACAAAGCAATAGGGAGTCACAAGCCCACAGCCTCTGGAGGTGACTCCTGTCAGGTGTGGGGGAAAGGTATCCCTGCAGTGAAGATGGCCTGGCACATCAGACCCCTAAGAGTACAAGGCTCTAGTGGACACCACATGTGTCATAAAGGCTACCACGTCATGAAGTCTCCACAAAGAATGGAAGGACTTAGTGTCCTGCAGTTTGGGTTTGGGGCCGACAGGATTGGTTTTGCTCTATCTTGTGCTCCCAGTTTTCTTAGTCCCAAGGTGTTCTCCAGCCTTTTAACAGTGGCCTGGAGCAAGCTTGAACCTATCATCTCCTTATGGCTCTCTAAAGAGGTCTCTGCCTTGCAAGCTTCAGAGACTTCCTTAGGAGTAGGTTGTGTGAAGAGAACTTGATTCAGGGCAATGCTAACTCCCTGACACTCTGTGGGAGCAGTCGCCATCAAATGCCACCTTCTAGCAGAGCTCTCAAGTGCTTTCTGTATTTCTATCTCCAAACCCATTCATGCCCATGTCCAAACTAACCTATTAAGCTGCCTCCCAACACGCAGTTTCACAGTTGAGGCTTCCAGGTGCTCTGGCATTATCAAGAAAAGCAGCAAAGGCACTAATAAAAAATAAGATGTACTGTCTGCACTGCCTGCATCCCCTTGAAGACTCATTTTTCTGTCAGTTGTCGCAAACCCTCATGCAGTAAATGACAAGCCAACTCCAAAGCATTGCACCTAGTAAAAATTTAATATAATAAAACAAATTGAAAACGGCAACATTATTTTAACCATTCACAATTAAAGTGGAAAAATTATAAGGCAGCCATTCATGGAATGATTTTGTGTACAAATGGTTTGGAAAAGGAGACATTAAAATTACAGTTTCGTACATGGGGTCAGGTAAACAGCAATGACCACGTGATGTTCTTCCCTGGAAAGACAAGGCTAAGAGATGTAATAAAAGGAAGCAAGAAAAAAATATTTTTAAAAGAAGTTTGAGGTGAACAGGAATCTGAAATTCATCATGAACTTTCTCACCATACCACAACTGCTCCTCCTCCTTCCACCCCCAAAAGAATGGAACACACTTCCCTCATCTTCCCACATCCCAGTGCAGAAGCAGCATTTATTCAACAAGATCTGTCTCCTGTTCTGCATAGAGCTGATACCACACAGACATAACTGCTACTGTCAGAAGTTCCTTGAAAGCTCTAGTTCCTGAATCACCAGTAGTTTTCCTAGCTCTTCTGGACAGCACTAGCCTTTTACACAATCCACCTGGAAATGGTTCTCCAGCATAACCTGGGGTTCTGTGTTTAGTACCCAGCCATCTGACACACCACAGCTATCAGGAATTCCTATCTTGGTGTGACAGCTCTGCCATCCTCACTTCAGTTAAAGCTTCTGCATCTGTCATCAAGTGCTGAAAAAGAACTATCTCCCTTCATTAGGTAAGGAACAATAAAGGAATCTGAATGGTATGGAAAGCATCTGAATATGCCGGGATCAATGGGAACTGCTTTAATCCAATTCCTACTGCCAATTAAGAAATCATTAACTGAAATTAACAGCTGGTAAGACTATAGATTGCCTAGATGGACTTACAGAAGGAAAGAGGGACATGCCTGGCACTTGGTTAAAGCGTTACCTGCTAGACCTGCTGCCACCTACCTCACAGTAGAAAACACAGGCAGAGATGGCTGTTACAGAGTAATAGGAATTTGTCTGCACCAAGGTCCCCTGAGGAGTAGAAAATGATACCAGATGGCCCCGACTACATGCAGCGCTTGGATTTACTGCAACAGATGGGGTGACAGGTAAAAAAGGGGATACTACAAAATGGATAGTTTAACTCATTAGGATACTCTGCCTCAAGTTCATAATTCTCCATAGCGATTTTGAAAGGTTTGATCAGTTAAAATTAAAATAAAAAGCTTCTTTAGTCACTGCAGTTTCAGCTACAGAATTGAAAATAGTATTTGACTCAGAGATAAGAGAGGCAGCCAAACCAAAATGCTGTTACTACTTCTAAATGGGTACCAGGAAGCAAAAAGAAAAAAGAAAACCCCACAAAAGTCTTCTATGACTTGACCAAGGGCCAAACCAAGAAGCGTGTTATCTGTATTTTTGTGCCTATGTTTTCATTTAAAATCCCTCACAGGCTACTATAACTCAGCCCTCACAGTTTATGAATCATTAAACTATCACTATTTCTGGTGGCTACCCCAGAAACACGACTGGAAGGACAGGAGAAAAGGCAGATGACAGGACCTCCTCTCAGCAGCAGCACCTCTTATGATTAACATGCCAGAGGTTGCATCAGCAGTGAAAAGGCTTGTTGTCCCATCCTCATCCATACACTCTTCCATGGGAGATGGTTCTATCCACATGCTCCAGTACTAAAGCAAAGCCTGTGAAACATGACCATACCCACGTACCACCCTAACCGCTGCAGTTGTTACACCCACAGAATGATGCTGAAGCAGAGCAGTCGGGGTGCCAGCTTAGCTGGGGGGTGGGGCACACACACAAGTGACAGGTGATACTTTAAAGAAAAAAAAAAAAACCCAGCCCTACACTGGTTTACAAAACATCAGCATCTGGTGCTGCATGAAGCTATAGCCTACTCCTGCTGCAGATCTTCCAGCTCTGGGAAACAGTGTTATGGAAAGGTTAAGCAAGGTAGAACTGTGAGGCTATCAAGGGAGAAGGTAAGGAGGGGGTAATCAGTAAGAAAACCGGGAGCTCTGCTGTGCATCATTCTCATGCATGGGGAGCCTGCATCACTTCAGTCTTTTAAACAGTAACTTACTAGCTGTGTGTCTATGTTTAAAAAAAGGGTTTAAGAATGTGCAGGAGAGGATCTCATCCATGTCACTAATTTTGCAGTGACTTTTCAGAACTGAATTAACATTTGACGATTTACTGTCAAAAACACTTGTGCTGGTCTGATGCATTAATTCCAGCTGAAGATACTGTCTTGTGAGAAAAGATTATTCCTTATAGTTTCACAGGCATTTTTTAAATTTGCCAATTATATAGTAAAACATTCACATGAACAAGCACTCCTGGGGATCAACACTAGGTTCAACCTCAGGTCACACCCATGTTGTTACAAAGCCAGGCCATGCCCACCACTGGACTAGCAGACAAACAGGACAATGACAAAAACTTAAAGAAGTTTAGAGACACAACTGCCTGTGTTGGGTAAGTAATAGATGCCATGAAAAACAGACACACTCATCCAAATGGAAATAAGAAGCACTTCAGTTAAGAAGATATTTCAAGCCTTCAAAATCCATTTCAAAAGGAAAGACAAATACGTATTTGGCAATGTTACCTTTAAAAAGTGCAGAGTATAGCTTAAAAAGGGTACGGCGTTAAAAAGTTTTCCCCTAAGGAAAGGATTTTATGTTGAGTCTGTGCATGTTAAGCATTCCTGACTTTTCAAGGCACTACAGTTATTAGAGTATAATATATTTTGCATAAGAGAAATGGTGCCTGACAATAAAAGGCTGTGCCTTGGAAAGGCAGGGATCTTTCATCACTGTTCTGCAGTGAGAGGCATCAGCAGTTGGCAAGACATCCTCCAGTATATCCACCAAAACTAATGCTTATGGGTAAGAGGAATGCACTATTCCCAAAGGAAAAGCAAAATGCCCAACAGGTCTGCTGGGAACTCACCAGTGTGGGGTTTTTTTGTTTGTTTGTTCTGGTTTTCTTAGAACTGCTTTAGAAACACTGTAGTCTACCTGCAGCATAAATATTTAACTAAACATCTAGTCTGTTAGCCTTAATACCTTTTATTCAATGAAAAATAAAAAAACCCAAAACACATCCCACTGATTTCAGCAGTTCACTTATGAAAACAAGCTAGTAAAGCACTCTGGTCCCTCCACAGCTGTCTCCATCAGATTTCTACTCCTCAGAGCCCAGAACAGCTCAATTGCAAAGGATGCTATGGCTATCTCTCTCAAGAGTAGCAGTAGTGTAATCGCAGTACCAAACACCTGCTCACAGTTTTGGTGCCTACGCCTTACTGACTCAGCAAAAGACCATCTCCCAAGAAATACTGCCTTTTAAAAATTTATCAAAAATTGTAAGATCAAAACAATACTCTCCCTGCTTCTATCTTTTTCTTAAATAATGGAATACACAGCAAAATGCTTGCACTTGCTCAACCATTTGATTTCCTACTCTAATGCTATACTTTGTCTCTATAATCTCATTCCGAACAGTGACACTTCTGTGACAAGAGCAGTATTGTCTGGAATGCCAAGTGTAGCCCATTTCTGCAATACAATTAGTGACAAACATTACATGGACCAGTTGTGTTGTCAGGACAACAGAGAACCCATGGGGGAGACCCTCCCCCTTCTTCCTTAGTAAGACTTCAAACTCTCACAAGGGAGTCATCCTTTGTCTTTGCTCTCAGCTGTGAAAGCTGAATTGCAGGATACTTTGGTGATTGCAATTTCATGATGAGTCGCTATGTTCTTCCCCGCTCACCCTTCTTAAACTCCAAACTCCATCTTCCCTGAGAATAGGGCCAGAAGTAACAATAAAAATAGCAAATGTCTTCAGAAAATAAAGTTACAAGAATTTATGTCCGGCTGCCAAAGTACATTTTGCTACACTATAAACTTTCCCAGTATTCTTCATTTTGCAATCAACGTTCCCTCTGAACTCCATAAAGTGGATGGGATGGATGATGGGTAAGAGACAATGATAAAGGGAGCAGCCAACTTTCACTGCTCATGTCAGATCGAGGAGAACAGTAAAATCCGAGCATTTAGTGATGGTGTCCAATGGACAAAACTAGAGGAATAAGGCATCCTAATACTAGGGCTGCCACCTCCAGGCGACTGAGTCCTTTTCCTCCAGTTGATTCAGGTTTGTGGCTATGAGCAATACCTCCTACTTCTGGGAGGACATGAACTGTGGCAACGTAAAGAAAAGTCCCAGCAGAGAACAGCATCGCAACTCCGGTGGCATTGACTTCCGAGAGGGCTTCTTTGCTGCTCTGAAATGGAAAAAAACCAGTTAAAATAAATGGAAAGAGCAAAACTATGAGGATAAGCATAAGTTTCTTAATCAATAATTAAAAAAAAAAAAACCCAAAACACTCTAAGTATCCGGACAAAGTCAGATTTCTATCAACTCTTGCCTTCTCACAATGACAACTGCTTAACATGCTGGTTTGCGTCTTGCACATTACGGGTAGCAACTATGTCCTAAGGTTGATGTGGGGGGCAGAAAACCACCTCTCATCCTAATTATTTCACCACAGCCTTCTAGGAACCTCTACATAAAAGGCAGTCTGGGCACAAGCCATTTCACAGCAACACATAAGATGTCAAAAGGACAAAGTGTGCATAAAAAATATTCAGATTACAAACCCACAAATTTTAGGAAGGATACTCGACAACTGACTTTCTTTTTCCCCCCTCTATTCCTAAACAAAGAGTTCAAGTAAGATGTTAGCCTTTAAATATCTGGTGCCCTGTTGGTCAGAGCAAGACTTGCTAGATTTAAGTCCCAAATCATTACTCTTCCAATTTTTCATTTGTTCGTACAAATAAACATCTAAAACTTTTCCAGAATTTCCATGCAAGCTGCACAAAGAAATGCATCTTCTGGATCAAAACTGAGCACCTCTTCACTTCCATGCTAGGGCTAAGGTCAGGCTACACATCACTAAATGTAATGAAATGCAAACCCACTCATATGAGTCTCAAAATGGTTATTGAACAGTTTCCAACTCAAGTGTGACCTTAGTTATCTGGCATATGCTCAGGTTATTTTTCCAAAGAGCCGAGATGCATCTCTCCTGCTCTGAAACCACTGTGACAGCCCTAATGCCTTATCAATTATCTGTTCTTTCTGAAGTTTAAAATGCAAAACCCACTCTTAGTGAGCCTACATCAACAAAAATGCCATTTCTGTTTACAAACACAACCCTTTCTGATGTTTCCTGTACTGCAGTGTCATGTAACTCCTTTCCAGCAAGTAAAGCCATTAGCCTGGATGGTTTGCTTGGTCTTTCATGCCTTGAGTTCCAGGAGATCAGGATCGATTCTTTATGACACAGCACTGAACTGTGTCACCAGCATGGCTCACAGCAGCTTGAGATACAGGAGTGTCATAGGAAATGCCATGAGAATCCAGAACATTTCATTTGGCCAGAGAGGATAAACTCATGCGCAGTGGCCCACTTCACAGGCTGTTTGTTGCATAGAGCCAAGGCAGGACTATGCTTTAAGGAGTGTGAGAGGAAAAAGATTGTTCTAGCTGAGGCTTCAGCTTCTGACACAGCCTAAAGACGACTTTGAACACACAGGACCAGTTCTAGGATGGTGGGGGGAAACTAGCGAAGAGTGCTTTCTACCTGCACATTAAAATGGGAATGCATGCAGCAACACTGTCAATTACTCTGCTATGTAGTCATCAGAGAAAATCTGGCATAGGCATACACTGTTACCTTCTCAGCAGGAAGCAAGTAGGAAGGAGTAACCACAGAAATCAACCTTCTAACACGAGTTTTAAAGAAACCTCTACAGGGGGGGTTGTATCATTGATTCTGATGGAAATCATGGGCTATTTCACACATTCCTATTGCTACCTTTTTATCTGTTTTAAAAAAAAATATCTCCATTCTGCTAAATTTTTCATGCAGTTTCAAAGAACCTTCTATATATTCCTTCCCCCAGACTCCACCACAGAACAGAACAAAGTGGCAGACCTACCTTGCTTAGCCCTAGGTATGTCACCATGGACATAACAGGTGCTGCCAACGCAAAGACCAGCAAGTGTTTTCTAATTCGGTTCCGTTCCAGCCCAGCGTGCATCAGGAAGGAAACCAGGCCAAAGGCAGCTGGTGCCTGCAAAATCCAATAGTTACTGGTAATACAATACCTTCTAAACCCCCCCTGAAATCTGAGATGAAGTCTAAGTATGACTTAGTACATCGAAACACACTGAATGGTAAGAAATGCAGAGAGAGCACCGGTATGTCACAGTTAACCCAAATCAGCAGGATTCTGCAGACTGCCCTAACTTAGTAACAGTACCTAGTGGAAACCCCAGTCCTGGCTATCACAGTACACATTTTTGTAGTCATCATAAATACTACAATGTTCATTCTGATTTGAGTCAGTGCTACAATCTGTAAGTCTCCATTTACTTATGTTATTTACTTTTTCACCCTAATACTACTGTGCATCTTTAGAAGGACAGTTTCTTTATCTACAACAGGAAAAAATCTACAATGAAAACAGAGGGGGGAGAAAAATTCCCCAAAAGAACTCAGGCTCCATATGAATAAATACTTCAAAGTTCTTTTGATTAGTTCATCATTCAGTTTCATTTCTATCCCACTGGGAAGCAAGCATGTATTTCCTCCTTCTCCCTCTGCTGGTATCCAGTTTACTATCCACAAGGCATAGCTATCCTACTGGTCACAGAATTTACTTTATCATTGCTCACAGACAACAGCATTCCACCCTGACATTTTTGAGATAAGACACACTAAAATATATTAAGTACTTTTTATAAACAGAATCCTTTGGGGATTTAGTTGGTTTGTAAACCTAGAAATAAGGAAACCATCTGTGAAGGGAAAGACATGGACAAAGACAAAAGCATCAATAAGGATCAAAAGCAAAAAAACAAACCACCAGGGAAGAAATACATTTCTCTTTCAATACCAAATATTTATCTTTCATAGGAAAAATTTTTCTCTTTGATATTGTAGAATTTTGAACATGCAATTTTATGCAAGCAAGATTTTGGATGAGTGTATGACCACTCACTGTAACAAATATATGTGCTACCGTAAGTCAAACATACTTGCACAAATATTTTTAGAACCCAGATAGCTAATAGATCTCTTTGCAAAAACATTAAGGAAAAAGAGATCTTCCCATCTTCAAGAGCCATTGTTTGCTTGTTACCATCAGAAAAACATTTATGTTTTTTTCCCTGCAGAAAACAGTCAAAAGTGCTGTTGTAACTGGTATAAAACTGCTTTTCCTACTTGAACACACTAGCATATACTTCTGTCTTCACCCTCCAGAACTTCTCTGAACACATCTCTCATGCCACTAAGAATCTTAGGGGAGTAAGTTTGTTTTTAAACAAAATCACACCACCACACTAGCTTCAGAAAAAGTCAGCGTGAAGTTGTCATGTTTCTTCATGAACTGTCCTTCTCTATCTCTACTTTTGGGAGACTTTTCCCAGCCACTGCAACCACAGCAGGCAGTAGGTAGTCAGAATTCTCTTATTCATACACCATTCAGGCTTAGCATCCACCATGTGCTGTTGTGTCACGCATCAAACCAGGGCTTTTTGGTCCTTGAAGCTGAACTGCCACCCTGTTCATTTTGATGACATCATATATTTCCAGATTACATCATAAAGAAAACTTACAATCTTTAATTTCTGCACACTCTACCAGCCTTTTAAAAAACATATAAGGTTTTTTTAATGATGACTTACCTTGTGCAACATAATTGCAACAAACACTATCAACTGGACACTAATCTGAGAAGTAGAAGCTGCTGCGCCCAATGCGACACCATCAGCTGAAAGAGGAGCACAAATTCGTGGATTATTCATCTCTTTCTGCCTTCCCACGCCCTCAATGGGTGACAGCACAAAACATGCTGATTTCAGAAGCCCTATTACTCAAAACACCAATAACAATTCCAACCCAACACATGATTCATTCCCCTTGGTTTCTTAACCCACAACTTCAGGATTTCAGGCAACCCTCAACAGGAGTTGTGTCTCATTTCCCAAGACCATAAAACCACACTGAGAAACTATTCAGTACTGAACCAAGTAACAAGTTTATTTTAGTCTTCCATAGTAAAGGTGGTCTCCTGTCTGAATTCAAAGAAATAATCTGCTTTAGATTCTAAGCATAAAAAGAATTTTAATTATTACCCTTTAAACAATTTTTCAAATATAAATACTATAGAAAATACTTTTTTTTAACCATTTATCATAAACATATTGTCTAAATTAAATAGGAAATGGATCCTGTATTAATCCCTAATATATACATGCTTTGGTTAGGGAAGAAAAATCCTAAAATGTTGATAAAAAAAGATCAATCTAGGCCGTAACTTTCAGGGGGAGATATTAAAAAGTTTCATATACACATATATAGCAAAGAATTGCAAGAGGAACAGGGTACCTGCAGCATGGACTACTAGTCCCAGTGTCGTGGTGATTTTGGAGTTGCCTGATCTTGCCGCTTCTGGATCTGAAATGGTCACAAGGAATGTCAGCAGAAAGAGAGCAAATATATGAATTACGCTGAAAGAAAAATTCTAAGCATCACTGCACAGTCTCTACCAGCTGCTCAGGCAGTTATATTCACAGCTATCAGCTTCTGTAGTTCTGCATTAGATTCACTGTAAAATAATCTGTTACCTAACACCTTAAAACCACGTGAAGTTCTGCTAACAAACAAGTGACAGAATCACAGACCATTCTTTGCAACTTACAGGGCCACTGATACGGGCAGAAGCAATCGTTTTTCTTAACCTCCTGAAAGCAATGATAAAGTTCCATGCTACCAAGGGGAAAAGCTAGTTCTGCATCCCCAAAATCCAGAGCTGCTCCAAGAGTCTGGGTAATCTTTCCCCATGTAGCCCAATGTTGGTATTTTCCATCTAGGGCTGGCTCTCTTGTGCTGATTCTCCTGTAATCCCTATTGAGCAATAAAACCTTTCTGTCACAGAAGCAGCAGCAAAGACTTCCCTCCAACATTATACACTACATAGGAGAGAAGCAGCCAATGCTGCTTGAGATCCAGTGTTTTGACTGCAACTGTTTGACAACTACTCTGAGGATATTTGCAGGTTAGCTCATTACAGAGCACAACAGGGCGATATCCACCACTGTGCGATCGATGGTGAAACTGTTAGAGAGTCACTGCAATTTAACAGAGCAGATAGGCCTTACACCAGTATAGAAACGTCTTATTATTCAACTGTTTCCAAACAGCCCTGATGTAACTGTACTAGCTGTCAGAAAGTTGACCAGATGCACACTTACACAGCTGCTTTAGTAATTCCACAGTGCCACCAAAATGGAAAGTCCAGACCTGTTCCTTTCCTCTTGCCCGTTCCCCCACCCTCCAGTCTCCCTCTTTGTGCCCAGGCAATCACGCTGTGAGTCCAATCAGGGAACTGAGCTGGCTAAAACTGACGTATTCTCTTTGGTCAGATTGATCTGAATTCAAGAAGAGGCTGCCTGTGCAATTAATTGCATAAGCTGCATTTGCATGACTGTGATGCTATACTCGTGCCAAATAGGAAGAGATATTCACAAAGAACAGTTCCTTTGACCTCCATTCTGGCCTACAAATTTTTTTCTAGTGCAAAGTAACATCTAGCCACCTGGGAGATAACAAAGCTACCAGACATTCATTCAAATGAGAAAAATGGGTTTCTTTGGTAGCTTTAAAAAAATAACAAAAACACTACTACATTTCCTGTGACAAGTGCACAGATTAGATAAAACTTTATTAATGCACACTATAAAATAGGGTATCTCTAACACAGACTATAGTCAATTTTCTCTTGGTATCTGCTCTGATCAGACACATAGCAAAGGGTCATAACCTGTACAAAGCAAGGATACACCTGGAAGTTGCTCACCTGCATCCCCGTCATCCTCACTGCCACTGTTTCCTTTGAAAAGATCGAAGAATCAGCTGGCCATGGCAAAGCTCCATTTACACTTCTCCAGGAACACAAAGGTGACACAGCCCCTGCTCTGGTCTTCCATCTGTCCCATCACACTAACCCCATGCAAGCATTTGCGCAGCTGCACTGTGAACTGCCACGGATCCAACTAAAACACGTCCCCCCTCGTTTCTGTTCTTCTTTCCTTCAAGATCAATTCCTTAATTTTTGAGGGCCAAATTCCACCATCAGAGAAGATTAAGTGGGGGAAAATGAGCAGCCAAAGGCAATAAAATTCCCTTTCAGACGACAAAACACCTTCGATGCATTTCAAGCTACAGTATGCATGAAGCTACAGACAGGAAACAACGACAGTGGAGAAATCTTTGGACTAAGCAGGATGTAATTTCAAGTAAGTGAGGCTCTAGACTAGTGTGGAAGTCGAGCTGTGCAGTTAGTGAGGGACCAGAGCTTACATCTAGTCATTTCTGCAGTCTTACTGAAGATTACCTTTTGTTCTTTGCAAATTTTACCTATGGCAACTAAGTAGGAAAAACAAAGACAAGACTAATTTGATATTTTATAAAAAGTCAAATAAATCCCCTATGGGTGATACTGTAAAACAGACAATAACTCAGGTGGTCCAGTCACCCTCCACCCCAAAACCATACGTGCTCATACAGTTATTTCATGTTGGCAAAGCAAGCCCTCAAATTATGCTGAATTCCAGTACAGATTTCCAGCAAAGACATGGCACACAGACCTTGCTTTATGTTTGTAAAGCACCCATTGAAACTCTGGACACGGTTGGTCAAATTAAATCCCAGTAGCCTTAAAAAAAATTTCAACTTGCTAACTAAAACTAATTAGCAAGTCTAATTGAAGGCAATCTTTACTTACCATCTGTAGAGTGCACATGAGAGCTGCCTATCTGATCCACCAACAGCATGAAGACAAAGCCGAGGACAAGGGATACCCCAATGTAGGCATGCAACCTGGAGTGGTCGTGGCCGTACTCGTGTACAGCCGGGATTTCCGCTGCCTTCTCAGACTCAATCACACGCTGCATCTCACTGGCTGGGTGATGCTTCCCTGTGGTGGGCAAGCAGACAGGTCAGGAGATGGGGGCACTGAACAGGGCACAGTCCCTTTTCTCCTCCTCTGCTGAAAGCATTCCTTGCGCTTTCTTGGACAACACAAAAGTCCTCATTTAAGGTCAGTCTTAGAGCATTTACTTAGAGAAGTGCACATTTGTCTGGATGGCCTCTACCCATACATTTTCAGCATGGGAAACCAAGGAAAGTATTAATACTTGATAAGCCAGTCTACTTTGCTTAAATGCTGCATTTTAAATACAATTCTATGGATTATAAATTGCTGAATAATTCCTTTTTCTAACTGAAGCTGCCAGTTTGGTCAGTACAGCAATACTGTCAAGAAGTTAAGTCATAGCCTTCAGTTAAGTGAGAAAATACAGAATAAGGAAATAAAATAGGTTCCATGCACTAAGAGATCTAATTCACCCCTTAAGATCATGAACTTTCTATCTCAACACATCAGTCTGTAGTTAAACAAGTCAGCATTGATACATCCCATTGTTAGGACTAGAACAACAGTTAAGTCAGCACCCTGTCCTACAAATGTCAGTACTATCTAGAAACATTAAGCCCAAGCCCTGGGGTTGAATGTTGCGTGGTTACTCCCTTTCCCTATGCAAGCTTTAATTCCATAGCCACCCCAAGACATTTACTTTGTCTCACTAAGCTACCCTGAAATTAGGTGAGCTCAGAATGACTCTAAAAATCTGAGAAGAGGAAAGACAATGGTTGGACAGATTTTTAGTTAAATCTGGTATAAAATACTTTATTTGGTGCACAGTCGATAGTTTAAGAACAGTTTCAAATATTGCAGAGATTAGTAAGTGACAAATATCTCTACCTACAACAGCTTTTAGAAAGCAGAGATGCAGTATAACTTTACCAACTTCAACAGGTTGCCATTTGCTCAGCACGATCTTTATCACAAGTAAACACTCACCATACACAAAATTCCCACAACTTTCAACAGAAATTCCACCAGTCTCACTTTGAATTAACACAGGCTTAGAGAAAGCAGGTCTTCCCAGCACATGCATTTAACATTCCCAGTAGTCTTTGGCCTTAGCAGGCCCCAAGATGGATCCTTGAGACCTCCCAACCTTGCTCACAACCACAGGAAATTACTGGTCCTGCAATCCCACCTGACACAGAGGGCAAGCAATGTCCAGAAGTACAGAGCTTTTTTCAGTACTGGCACCAAAGTTTGGCAAGAGTTACCTCAGTATATTTATGTGAAAGAAATTTAATAAAGCTAATTCTAGCAAAATTCTAGGCATTGTTTCCAGCTGATCTAATCAAAGAATCTTGTCTAAGCCTCTTTTCCCAACAGCATACAGATATACACTGTTAAAAACATACAAATAAAGGTCAGGAATAGGGAATTTTGAATATAGTTCCCAACTACCATACAGAGCACAGTAAACATCTGACCTCTTTGCTTCTGTGCTCACCTGAATCATATATCCTTTCTTTTTTTATTTGTCCCTTACAGCCCTTAGCAGAGACAAGGCAACAGGCTAGAAAGACCTTTGGATGATGCAGAAGAGGCATTTAATGCTCCTCAGCACACTTCTTGCTATAAACAGCTGCACTTCCACAGCAGGCAAGGCACTTTATGCACAGTAAGTATTACTCAAATGTTTTAAATGGGAGAACACACCCAGTAAATCTGCTTCCACATCTGATACCTTGACTAAGTCAGATGCTTGAGTGGCATGCTATACTCCAAGGCCCTGAACTACCTACCGTTCAGTACCAGTTGCCACCATTCCAGGACACGGCCAACACTTACAATGATGTTTGGTGGGTTCAATTAATTTTGTAAACCTCTTTAGCCTTCTACTATGAAAACATTTCTTCCTCTATGTTTCTCTGCTAGATCCAATCTCTCATTGATATTATTTTTTTAATGTCTCCCATTTTAGACCACACAAGATTGTTGCCATCCATATTAAAAATTCAACTTTGCTTTGGATCATTTCAAGCCACGAAACAGGTAACTCAGGGCAATCTTTCTGACAGCAGTTATGCCATTTCAGTCAAAACAAAGGACTGACACATCACCAAAGGGCTTTCGTTTGCTGCAATATGCAAATCAAGGTTTTACCACAGACATACATAGATTTATGATCAAATAATCTGCATGATTCACTCTCAGCCTACAAGGTCAAAAATTCAAAGTTAGTTATTCTGCAGCCTGTGGGAAAGATACAGAAGTGAATTACTTTTGTTTCAATAACAAACACCTGTATCAATAACAAACACTTGACTCAGTAACAAGCAACCAGTCCCTGGGTTAAATTATACTTGGAACTGGAAACACGGACACATCTTCACTCTACTTTTTTTTTCCCAGTTATATGAACAAACCTCAATGTTTCCTTAGGCAGCTTTCCAGATTTAATTACACAATGGGTGAAGTTGGGGGAAAAAATACTGAAGGCTGTTAAAATTCTGAGAACTTAACTTGGAATATTCTAAAAACTAGAAATAGGTTTTGTAGTTATATGTGTAATACCCATGAATTTTGCCTCTCTGCAGTACTAGAAAAATCTTTAGAGACAGACTGGCCTTAGTCATGACACCGTGAGTTAGGAGCTGAGTCTGAATTCATTCATAGAACAGATTCTTCTTCCCTAGGTAAACACTTCTGATATTACTACTGTAGTTATGCAAAGTGCCTTTTCTCCACACACTACACTAAGTTATATAGCATATGGCTCTAAACAGCAGGCAGTAGGTATCATACATGAACAGTTTGTCCTATTTAGTAAAAAAAGGAAAGAAAAAAAAAAGACATTCACAGCAATTGTATTTACTGCCCACCTTATTACAAGAAAAATTTAGTCTACTTTAAATTTGAACGGAAAGCAAACCCACTACAGCTCAGAGTGCACAAATTACAGTAGAGTATAAAAAGCATAAACAGAGTTTCTTTCACTTCCTGCTAAATAATGTTTTATATATATTTTCTGTTTACTTCAAATCTAAGCAGAACAACATAATTTTAGTAGAAACTAAAACAGGGTAAATTAAAGCCTATTACTAAAAAGAAATGTGTAACAGTGTAGAAACAAAAATAAAAACAACCCAGTAGTACAGGGAAAGCAGAGTGTGACAATCATCTCTCAATCCCAGAGTAGTGACAGCAGTGTATCAGAAACTTGCAAAGTTCTCTACAGCCTCAACTTTACAGTCCTTTCTCCTGTGACTAAGTTGCTGTTACCCACATTCAGACAAATTTCTGATTCTGAACATTCTGGAAAAATCTTGTACATGCAATAGTAATGTAACAGCACAAGACTCCAAGCTAAAGCAAGATTGAAAGTGCTCTCCAAACAGAGGTAACATGACCTGACTACTTAAAATCACGTCATAACCTCAAACTGATATTTCCTAAGACTTTTTTGGGTGCAAGATGTGCTCCATACTCATGGCCCTACAAGACATAACACTGCTGTTTGCTTTGAGCTATTCATTAGAGCCTGTGAGCTTCTGAAGGCCGGTGACAACAGACTAGAACTGGATTCTTGAACTTGGGACCACACATAGACATCTACATGTGATGCACACACCACCACCCAAGAAAGAAATGCCCCCTACTCTGTGAATTAGCCCTATACAACCATAATTTTCACTGAGTGCATTAAGGTAACTTAATTCCAAGATGCTCTTCAGCTTCATGAAAATCCTTATGAGGGCAAGTGCATATAGATATACACAACACTTCCTGTGATTGTTTTAATGAGAAGCAATCTAAACTACAAAAAGCAAATGGTAAATAGTCTAAAATTCCATTCTCTGCCAAAGGCATCCTTACACTTCCTTTGAAGCTCCAGGGAAAGTTAAACTTTAACTCTTCCCAGAACAACGAACATTACAGGTGACTTGGCACAAAAGGCTGTGGTTCCATTAACAGTCACGGTACCTGGACCAGCAAACAGCTGGGTTACTCATCAAGTCATCTGATCCACAGCCTGATCACGTCCCCTCTTGTCAAATCACTTTAAACAGGCAATAACATGTGATTCTGTGCTGGCTTTATGTCACACTGCTGTGAAACCCTCCCACCAATCTAATTTTAAAAGCCCTAGAAACAAGCCCCAGGGCATTTTAAGACCATGACCCAAGTTATCTTGAACAAGGCCATCTGGGTTTGGTTCTTACCCTCCAAAATGTCTTCATAAAGAGCATGAACTCCTTCTGGCACAATGACAGCCAAGGCAGTCCCACACAGGAGTCCAGCACCCAGAACAGTCACCAACTTTAATCTCTCCTGCAAGCAAAACCAAAACAAGTATTGTCTTTAAGAATGACAATGTCTTCATCATTAACAGGAGATGGGGAAGGGGGAAGAACAGACATTCTTTAAAAACAAAAAAAAAACCCAGATAGGCATAAAAATATTTAAGATAAAGATACTTCTTCTCTAACTGAAAGATCTGATGGTGTGTTCCATGTATTAAAAAATAAAAATAGCATGTGTGTTAAAGCTTTAAAACTACACTATCAGACTACTTGCAGAATGTTATGTTTCTACAAATTCTAGGACTGAATCCCTAAAATAGGGCTAAACTCAGAATTAAAAAAGATCATTTTAAAAGGTTCACTCAAACCAGCGTCTGAATGAGGGAACTGCACCAGTCAGACTGGTAACTGCTGCTCATTTCATGTCTCTGTTTTTTTTCTTTTTCATCTGATTAGGAGATCCATAAATGCAGACAGGTGCTTATTGTTTCTGCAATCAATTCCAAACCTTCCACTAGCATTTTAAAGGGAGATAAAGACTGTAATGAGATTTAGGGCAATAGAAATTATATTCTACTCTTCAGGTAATTACAGACACAGAAAAACCCTTTTCCCCTCTGCAAAGACATGAAACAAACCAGACTCTAAATTAAGACAACTTGCAGAGGCTGTGTCACATCATTTCTTTAACAGCCCTTATCATATTATATGTAGCAGCCCTGGGACTTTAGATCCTCATAACGACTGCACAGCCAACATTTTATGGAGAAACACCATCTTTTTCCATGCACAATGAGATGCCTGGGTCCTACCAAAATACAAACATTAAGTACTGAGAACTGGGACACAGAGGTCAGTGTTTAAGTAACGGGAATCCACTTGCTGCATACCCTTATTATGCCACCCATTCTCCTTCAGGCATCACAGCGACACCCACTGTTTAATCTCACTGAAATAAGCAACTCTTGCCTAGAAGAAAGAGGGGGCTCTAGAGAGACGCACAGGTAGCTTTCTGAAAGCCAGCTGAATGTGGCCATAGGGAAATAACTGGAACATTACTGGGGAAAGCACCTGTAAAGTTTCCACAAACATGCACTTTACACTGGCATATATACCAACTACACATGGCAAGCTGGTATACAGTGGCAATCTACATGAAGAGGGAGGGAGAAATCACAGTAACAGGGCTTTTCAGCCAAACACACAAAACTGACAATATGCAAACCACACGACTCAGAGCCATCCCAAAGCTGGACCATCCCCAAACCACACATTCTCCCCCTCCCCAGCCCCTCTTTATGCTGAGCATGGCATCACTGATATGTAATAGCCCCTTTGCCCAGTTTAGGTCATTCGTTCTGGCTGTGTCCCCTCACAGCTTCCTGAAGACAGTCTTAAGAATGATTCCAGACCAAACAGAGCACTGTAAATCAGGATTAAGCTGAAAGGGTACCTCTGCATACAGAAATAAAGTTCTGTTCGTGTACCTTTTTACCACCAATGCTCAGTTATACATGGCTTTGGTGCAGTTTTATGTTTTCAAGAATATCCAAGTCTAATTACAAGACTGGAAACCAGTATGAGTTCAGAACACAACCTGTAAATTCCACACGGGCAAAAAAGCCAAACAAAAAAACAAAGCCAAAAAACTAATCTGAAGAAATGTATTAACACTAATAAATAATTTTATTGTTCTCCAGCATCTACGACATATTATGTAAGCATTCATTGTGGTTTCTAACTGTCCTAAGTGGCCAGCAGGAAGTATTTTTCCCCACCACAGCCACCTACAGAACTTTTTGTAGATGACAGAGTGCACAGTCCAGTCATTTCAGTTTGCAACTGTCCATGTTGCAGAGGCCTAAGCAATAATTTTTAATCAAAGCAATTCTAACCTTTAATTCCACACTTCCAGAGTTAGCCAGCATTTGCACATAATTTGCAGAGAGAATCAGCTCATCTCTTAAAGTATCTGATTTCAATGTAAAACTGAATCAAGGCTTTCTGAGAGTTTGATACCACATAAAACTCGATTGCCCATGCCTAGACTGCTGGTAAAACACCACACAGAAAAGACTAATAAATGTGTGGTTACTGCTTATGCAGAGTGCTATAGTTTTGGATCCACAATAGATCTCTATTCCTGCAGCTGGTGGGAGCTCCAAAAGTTTCAGGAGCCCCCTGATTTGACTTTATAAATAAACCACACAAACACAGGTCAAGCGCTCTACCCCTGAACACCACCAAATACAATGTCAGAGACAAGTGGCTACCAAGCACGTCCGTGAGGAAAGGCAAACTTAAAAAAAGAGGCCGTGCTAGCCAGTGCTCTCAGCACATCTGCAAGTAAACCCTTTATAGGTGTCCCAGCAAAAGCAAGTTTTGAAGGCCCAGACAGTGGAACCAACAGCACTGAAGGGGAGGTCCATCAAAGCATCAGATGAAGCACCACAAAAAACAGAACTATGCTAATGTTTATGTAAAGATTTCAGAATATGTCCATATAGTATGTGTGTGTATATATATATATATATATACAAGGCTGCGTTTTAATCCACCCGGCTGAAATGTACTTTCATCAACAGGAACAGCGTGCATTTTGCTCATTCCATGCTGTTAAGAATCTGCTGCTCCCAAAGCCCCTTCGTAATAAAGGGGCCAAAGGCCAGGTGCAATCAACTCTGTGACTTGATGGAAGAACAAGTCACATGTCTCTTCCAGCACTTGGCTTTCCAAAAGCAGAAATGGAAAACTTCTCTTAGGAGCTCTTATGACCTCAGAACAACTAAACTCTCGCTACACCACATGTGTATGCAACAATCCTCATTTAGAAATGAAAAAAAACCCAACCTTAGGCACCAGAGTGTATTAGGAGGCTTCCAGAGACTGTAAAAATCATCATCACCTCAACAACCACCTCTCAGAAGCACCTCAATAATCCTAACTTCTGAACTCCTGTACCACTCAGAAACTCAGCCTGCAAAAGCATCCCTCTTCTGTAACACCACTTTACACACCCAAGATATTTTTCCCAAAGAATGTCTTGAGTTCCTTGAGAACCTGAAGTTCTGTAGTAATCAAAGAGCAAAGGTTTAAATTTCAGCAGCAGTACCTGTGAACAAAATTGTGAACCAACATAGAAGTTTTCTGAGAACATTATCAGAGTCGTTTTTAAAAGCTCTAATCTGAGCAGCTCATAGTCACAAAACAGTTAACCTTTGGTAGTTTCTGACACAAGCTTCTAAGAATAACCACACCCAGCTGCTATCACGTTCTTCTACTACACGCTGAGACTTTGCTTCACCTTATAGCTGAGCTGCCTGGATCAAACGCAGCACATTTAAATGGCTTTTATACACAATGTCGAATAAGCACAATTTCACAGCGCGATTTTGAATGAAAACGAATATCGCGTTCACAACTTCCCTAAAAAAACGTCCTGGAGTTTCATGGCTCCTAACGGCACTGCCGTACTTGAGAGGGGCCAGCGCTAACTCCTCCTGCTCGATCCCTCCGCCGAGTTTCTGCTGTTCTCCCTTAGCAACCGGCTAGCAGTTCGGCGAAGCTGTCTTACCTCGGAAAAATTAACTGCCAAAGGTATAATCCCTGCCACATAGCAGGCGACCAGCATGGCCAGAGACAGCAGGCAGATGGAGCGGAAGTCATCCATTTCGCTGCTTTCTGTCCGGTCCCTTAAAGTGAAATTCAACAGCAACTTTTCCACCTCGCCCCGCACGCCTTAACCCGTGCAGACTCCGAGCTCCCAGGAGAGGCTTTCAGCCATGTCTGTCCTGCCCGGGGGCTCCGGACGGCTCGGCACGCAGCGGCGGCCCCTCCGGGCCCGGCGTACGGCAGCCGCTCTCTCTGGGGCCGCCAGACACCGCTGGGCGGGGCGGGGGCAGGGATCCCCGGCGCGGCCGGGAAGGGAGAGGGAGCGGCCCAGCCTTGGGGCAGGCCCGGCCCTCACCTGAGGCAGCGGGACCTTCGCCTGCGCCCCGCTGCCCCCGGGGGGGAGGCGGGGAAGGAAAGCAGCGGGTGCCGAGACGGCTCCTCGCGGCCTGACGCGGGCCGCGTCCGCGGGCCGAGGGCGCGGGGGACCCGCGGGGCCGATGCGTGCCTGCTCTCACCCACCCACCCCCACCGTTGCCTCAGAGGCCAAGTGGAAGCTCCGCGGCGCGGCGCTTCCCCTTCCGGGACAGGGCCCTGCTTCCCTCCCTCCCGCTGACCCACGCGGTTCCCAACTTCGAGATGGCGGGCGAGGCCGCCCAACCCCCACGGCGCAAGCCTCGGCGGGAAGGAGCGGCTCCCTCATCAAAGATGGCCGCGCGCCCCAGCTCCCGCCCACCCTGGCGCCGCCGGCCGCTCCCGGCGTCCCCAGCGCCCCGCCGTGTGGCACCGCGCGCCCGGGCGCCGGCCCTGGGCCTGCGCGCGCGCGTGCGCGGGCGGCACTCTGGCGCCACCGCCTCTATGGTCGGGCGCCGTTAGAGCAGCGTTTCCGGCGGGCGCGGGGGGTTGTGGGGGGAAGCTCGTCGCGCGCCTGTTCTCCGCGGCGGTGCTGAGGAGCGGCAGCCGTGATGGTGAGCGGCGCGGGCGGCGGGCTCGGCCCCCTGCCGCCTAGCGCCCCCCGCCTCTGCCGGGGGCGGAGGGCCCCGGGGAGCGGCGCCGGGCCGCTCCCCCTTCTCGCTGAGGGCGCGAGGTGGTCGCCGCACCGCGGGCGGGAAGGCGCGGCGGGGAAGGCCATGGCCGCCGCTGCGGGCCAGGGTGGGCGGCAGCACGTGCTGCCCGCAGCGGCGGCCTCGCCGAGTGCCGCCTCGGCGCACGGGCTGTTCCCGGGGAGGGCGGGGGGAAGCCTGTGGGCCCGGGCGCGGAGCAGGCTCGCCCGGGAAACTTGAGCCCCTTTTTCAGGGCGCCGCTGGAAGCGCAGCGCTTCCTCGCGGGCGCAGGCGTCGCGGCCCCGGTAATGGCTGGTGCGCGCTGCTGGAAGCTGCCTTGGCCCGAGCCGCTCTCCCCGCGCCTCCCCGGCCCTGGGGGAGGGACAGGCGGTAGGTTGAGCTGGTGGGCTGCCCGGATGGCAGGCACAAAGGCCTGCCGCTCGTTACGAACTTGAGTACGCAGGAGCAAGTTTCTGCCGGGTGGCGGAAGGGCGAGTGCTGCGGGGTTCGCGGCGGAACTCCGCGTCTGCCCGGCCCTTGCTCAAAAGCAGTCAGCTCCGGGCAGGATGAGCAGCTGCCAGCCCCTGTCGCCTGAAGTGAAAGACTGCATTGAAACCGGGGGGGGTTTGCCTAGTAGAAGTAGCTGAAAGCCGTTTAGGTGTATGCAGTGTGCGCCTTGTATTTATAATGGGCCACTCCGGTTTGCATCACTGCACATCTTATGATGCCTGTTTGTTTTCTTTTGTTAATTGGGTTTTTTACTTTACTGTTGAGTAGACTGTACAACTGACAGAAGTCTGGTTTTGGCAGGTGCTGCCTTGCGCCTGAGCCCTGGTGGTTTGGCTGTCGGTGCTGCCTTAACCGTTCTTACAGGGTCTTGTCTTAAGTAAATGTGGCGCTTTCTAAAGCGCTCTTAGAAGTTCAAAGTTGGTGTAATATAAACCATGTGATATCTTGCTCAGTGCCTTGCTTAACAGTAGCAAGTACAACTTTATTTTTAAATAAAAAGCAAGAAAACCTAATAGATGCATTAGAATATTAAGAATCTGTGTGGGGCGCTTCCAGACAACCTGGTACTAATGCATGAAGGTTTATAGATCTCTTCTGGTTTTGGCTTTCTTAAGATTTATACCTGTAGGAAAATGTAATGGCTATTAATCACACTGTTGGGGTATTTTTGTCTGGTCAGCTAAGCATATATTCAGTAGGGCAGGTAATAGTTGGAGAGGATTTCTTTCTCAGCCTTCTGAACTTGCTACTTTTTGCATTTCTGTGGTACAAAAGGAGGCACAATTTTATCAAACCAGGCAATTTATTTTTTCTCTTGAGGTAAAATAATAAGAAACATTTGAGATGTAATGCATTAATTCTACAATTCTACAGATGGTACTGAGGGCATTAGTTTTAATGGTTCTGAGCCAGTATCTGGGATGAGTGGTTGAAGCAATTAAAATTATTTAAACTCAGAAGCCCAAACAATTTCTACCTTAAAGTTCAAAAAGAGTTGGCTGGCCTATCTGGTTCACTGGGGGGGGGGGGTGGTTTAATATATAATCTGATTATTGGGATCATTTCAGAATATATACATCCTTGTAACACTCCAGGAATGGGACAGCCTGGGTACTTATAGTCCAGAAAGTTTAAAATGATTCCCCAGCAAGATTCCTGGAGACTGAATAAAGAATTTGCTGAAATTTGATACAGTTCTGTAACTCCAGGTCAGTTTGGTCTTATCTGTGCTCTCTTAGGTTTTGTCAAATAGACCAAACGTTTTTAATACTGAGTTTAGTTGAAAGAGACATATTTGTGTGTGTATACGTGTTTATATGTATACACACACACACACTATTGGATACCACAGATGTAGTTTGCAAGACATTCTGATGCTGAAGTAGCACAGCTTTTTTAAAACACACTGACTGATGCACCTCATCCTTAGTCAAATGCTGCCAGGAAGTCAGAGTTGCAACCCCTGGAACCAAGCTTTGTCACCAGTGCCCAGCAAGTGAAAATGCTGGTGCTGCAAAGTGTACGTTGTTATAAAGTTTGGCAGCATCATTTGGGCTCCGTAGTCAGACTGTGCCTGTTCAAGCACAGTGCACTTGGGAACAGCCAGATAATACCACACACCCCACCTTGGGGAATTTCTTTAAAATCTAGTGTTTTCTAGAGTACAAGTAAGTGTACTTCAATGGTGTAGGCTCCCTTGTATGTTTTTTGTTACAGTGTGTAGTTCTGAGTTCACCTCTTCTTCCATTTCTGATTGGGAAAAGTCTTGCTGCTGCTGGTTCTCTGTGTAACTTTTCCTGGGCTTCTCTGCACCACCTCCTACAGTGTTACTTGAGACAGTTTTTACAGGCCTGAAAACTATATTCCAAGCATGGGAACACTATCAGTCATGGTACAAAAATTTACACTCTTTCCTTACGTGCTCCTTGTAAATTCTAGAAATTGCCATTCTTTCTTTTTTTGTCACTGCATTTGAACACTGAACTGGTGTCTTCAGTAAGATGTCTGAAGTGTGGGTCAGGATTTTTCTATACCAGCAGCTGATAAATTTAAGCCTGGTAATACGTTTTGGTGTTTGTTTCCAGTGTGTGTTGCTCTGCGGTTGCCCCTGTGAATGTTACATGTTCTGTGCTCGCCTCGTATGGCGTTGAAGATGTTGGAGCCAATTAGCCACACTGGAAATGGCATTTTGCAGCGTGCTTGCAAACTCTCTGTGCTGTGGCACCTGTTAGTTAGATCACAGATTCTGTACACTTCAAAGATCTTCCTGCTGCTTTTCTCAAATTACTTGCTGTACCCAAGTGAAAAAATATTACAGAAATAATGCAAGCCACAAGCTGTACAGTCACCTCAGTCTTCCCTGCAGAAGAGCAAGCTTACAGGCTCTGACGTTTGGAACAGCTCTGTGCCATAACTGCAGGCTCACCAAAGCACAGAACAGCAGCGAAATCCTGAATATTAAGTGCAGATTTGTCGTATAATTTGTGTTCCCTTGAAGCTGAATGATTAACTCAAAATAGCTATTAGAGGTAAAATCTTTAAGGTGAGATTGACAGTGAAGTTAAGCTGGATTCCCTCCTTGCTCTTTAATTGGGGTATTTGAAACCACACTAACAGCTTGCATTTGGCATTAGATAAGTACACGCACTAATGGCATAGCTTTTATGCATTGACTTTGTTGCTTTTGTTCTGTTCAAACAGAAGCTGCTATTTCTGTGGGGTTTTTTCCAATGCAGTAGCTGCTTTGCTGCTGATTTTACGCTTTTTAAACATAGAATCATAGGGGTTGGAAGGGACCTCGAGAGATCATCGGGTCCAACCCCCCTGCCAAAGCAGCTCCCTAGCTCATAATAGAATCATAGAATCATAGGGGTTGGAAGGGACCTTGAGAAATCCTTACATATGTAAGGATTGATAGGCCTGATTGGAAACAAACATTATTAACACAACTTACTTGAACAGTAAGTACTTTTTGGGAAATGTCTGTGTCCTTGGATTGCTGGTTCTGTGTTTTAATATTACCCAGCTTTTTAGTGCTTTGTTCAGATAAATAACTTGATTCAAACAGAAAAGTCATTCCAGTTTCGCAGGTAACCTGTTTTCTTTGTTTTGGTTTGTTTTTCAGTCTCACACAATTCTACTTGTCCAGCCTACCAAGAGGCCAGAAGGCAGAACATACGCTGATTATGAATCAGTGAATGAGTGCATGGAAGGTGGGTGCAAACACAGCAGACAAAATCTCTTGCTAAACCACCCCCCCCCCCTTTTTTTTAACATATTCTCAAACTTAGCAAGAAATTAATGATTTTCATAGTGAATGTCTCTTCTGACTTAAGTAGACTGAGCCACGTTCACCTTGTGAAATTAGGTGGCATTCTTGGTGGGGCCATGCAGCAGTCTTGCCTGAATGCATTTCATTGCAGCATCAGAGCCTAATCCTCGCTGATTTTTGTGCTAGCCCTGTAAAGGAAAGATTGCTACTGGAAATAATACACAAAATACAGTGCACCATGCATGCAGTGGATACAGGATCTGCAGCCTTGTGGCATGCATGCCAGAGAAAAAATCCTACGTGAATGTGAGACACACAGTGAGCTTGAAAAGACGAAATAGTACGGCTGGGTGATTTAAACGTGGAAACTGACTTAACATTAATAGTTCTCGTTCCCAGAAGTTTTGTGGAGCAAGCAAAAGCATGGTGAAGACCATGTAAAGCATCTGTGCTCGCGTTAGTAGTATGTTCTTCTCAAATGTATCAGAATTGTTTATAGGCTATCTTAAATAAAACTGATCTCAGTTCATCTACAGGCTTGTGCTGTCATTCTTACCTCAGCAGCCCTTTGACTCTCTTGTTGCTCTTCTTAGGTGCCTGTATAATAGGAATATATGTTGCAATCACTGTCCTAAAATTATTAGAAGGAATTTCAACTTTCCCTTAGAGCTTACTGCATGGAAAGTTCCATCACTGACAACTAAAATCTTTTTGTCTCTGTTATGATAATGCTTCACTCCATGCATTTTACCTGATTTCTTAGTATTGCATTTCAATGCAAATAGCTAGAACAAAAGCATTTAAAGGGCAAAATCTAAGAAGCTTATGGTATCTGCTTTCATGGTAGCCACCTCTCAACTCTCCTGATATCTGTGGTTCAGTATCTGAGGAAGGTTCAACAAATAGAGTTGGTTGGGGTTTTCTTTTAATGATTGCATTGTTAATCTTATTTCTCTGTAGGAGTCTGTAAAATGTATGAAGAGCATCTGAAGAGAATGAATCCCAACAGTCCATCCATTACATATGATATCAGCCAGTTGTTCGACTTCATTGATGACTTGGCAGACCTCAGCTGTCTTGTGTAAGTGCAGTTGTACATTTCCATTTTGGTGACAGAGAAGTCAGGAGTCTTCCATGTAAACTCTTATGTGTTTTAAATGAAATCAGGAAAAGTTCTGGGGGTTTTGGAGTAACTTACCAATAAGGCAGCAGTGTTGCAGCTGGCATGCCATGTTGCCCACTCCAATTACCTGCATCAAATAAAGTATTTCTAAAGAAAGCTTAGAAACAGATGGTTCAGCTTGGATTTTAGTCACATTGAAGTTCCCCATATTTCAAATACTGAAGTCCAGCAGTTCAACAGCTGCATATTAATGCTAGAATCTGTTTGAATTGAGGCTGTAACTGCCTTTCTGCAGCTGGTCTGATTCTTAGGGAGGCACAATGATTACAGAATTTTATTCACCTGAGAACTGTACTAGTGGTACGGTAGAAGTCTGTAGAAGTGCATTGCAGCCAGCTGCTTATTTTGATCAAGGTACAGCAAGATGGAAGTTTCTGTAAATCCTAATGAAGGGATTGGGGAGCAGAGCAGTCCTCTGGGAAGCCCTAGCTAACTGTTTGAGTAGTTCTGGTAACTACATTTCCAGTTACCATCTGTGTGTTGAAGTTGTGGGCGAGCAAAGGTGGTCTTGTGTGCTTTCCAGTCTCACTATTCAGAACTAAATCACTTAGTCCAGATCATGAGTATTTTCTTTGCCATAAATTTCAAGGTAATGGTTTCATATGAGTGTTACCAACTTTGCAGAAATTCTGTAGGAATAAGAATACAAATCTCACACTCGACAGACACAGTATTTGGCTTTCTAAGCTCAAAATTCCAGAAACTTTTCAAGCTGGTGAGTATGTGGTGTGGATACTCCTGCACTGGAATCCCACTGCACGTGCTTGAGCAGCTGCACAGTGAAGAACCTTTGCCAGTTAATTCCTGTTTAAAATAAAACCCATTTTTTAACAAAATGGAGCATCAGGTTGCTTCCCTTTACATTCTGATGTACAGACAGGATCTGTGTTACTGATGGGGACTTTCTGCAAATGCCATTTACCAAAGTTTTCAGTAGAGTAAGTAACATGGCTTTACAATTTCTGCAGTTGCCTTGTTTGTAGGCATTATGCCACTTCTGATTTTTGGGTGTCCCCATGCTGGGCTGACAGTTTGAAAGACACACCTTGTTTTAGTTTATGTAACAGACTGAAGCTGGCCATGCTTGAAGAGGTAGTTACTGTTTTCTAGGACAGTTTTGTGCTTTTCTTAATTGCATTTGAAAACTCTGTCCCCTGCCAAATTCTACTTCAGCTGACAGTTTCCCACCAGATGGCACACACAGCCCGTAGTGTACCAGACATATCTTGTGTTCTCCTGGATTCCTATAGTACTCCCTTTCTGGTCTTGTCAGTGTAACATCATGGGTGGACTGGGGCAGGGGCAGAAATTAGCAACCCTTCCATTTATTACACTGCGCTGGAACTACTGTTACCTATGGCCTTATCAATATATACTGAAACTCAGTCCTGTGGCCCTGAACCAGCCATGCTGGGTTTTAAATAACAAGGCTGTCTTAGGTTTTTCCCTTTAGGTAAGAACTCTGGATATAGTTAACTCTGGATTTTTGCTTAGCTTTTTACCAGTGACTGTTTTGCCCTTTAGCTACTAAGAGGGAAAGGAGGGTATGAATCTACACATACCATTTCACACACCCTGTTTTTATGTTTTGGTCTAATTCTGCTCCAAATCAACAGTGTCTTGAGTAACTGAGTTCTCTGGCCCTAGCAAAAAAGTGTTAGTTGGACTACTTTTATCAACTATACTTGAGTAGTGAAGAAAATGCATCTGTGGGTTCTTGTTTTTCAGTTTCTTTTTTGTGAAGAGTTCTTGCTTGTTACATGTAAGCTTGCTGTCACTGCCAACTGGCAAGAATCTTTTCTTATCCATCACTGAGTATACCTTTGCTCCTGGAAAATTGTGCTTTTCTTAAGCACAAAAAGAAGTGGAACACTAAACTTAAATGAAGTAAAAACTTGGGTGAGAACTTGAGTAGTGTTAAAGAAGAGTTTGGCTCATTAACACAGATTAGATTCTGTCACAGAAACTGTTTCCTGGTGAAACTGTTCTTCATTCTCCAGAATATTAAGGTGCTCCATTTGTTGTCTGTAATGATATTAATGAATTAAAATACAGACCACAGTGTGATGCAATCACTGAGTAGTCCTTGGAGCAGGTAGCTTTATTTTGGATTCTTACTGATTTGTTGGGTAACTGGTATTAGGGAGCAGGATAAATGAGAGTGGCAGTTCCCATCTACTCCCGATACTGCTTGCATTCTGCTATGCATCTTTCTGCCTCATACTTAAAGACGCTTAATTGTCTGTGAAGCTCTTCTGGTAGAGGTACTGCACAGCAGACTGATACTGCATTCATTCTTTTTCTCTTTCTAGTTACCGTGCTGATACTCAGACATACCAGCCATACAATAAAGACTGGATAAAGGAGAAGATCTACGTCCTCCTTCGCAGGCAGGCCCAGCAAGCAAGCAAATAATGGGGACACCATCATCACAAGGGTTTGGGGGAGGGCTTGGACAGCAGGTGTGTACAGAGTGTAGTAGTGAACGTTTGTATTATAGTCATCCTGTTGCCATCTTGTTAAGCTCTTTAGCCAGGACTGAATGTATTGTTAGAGATACAAGGATTTGCCTTTTTTCAGTGTAAATGGAGAAGAAAGTGCAACATCTTCAGCAGCGTTTTAATTTGTCTTTTTTTTTTCCTCTGGTTAGCTAATGGTCCTACCTTGTTTGACCCCCTGGGGCTGTTCACATTGTACTTCGCCACATTCACTGTATGTGCCCTTCTGTGGGGTTTCCAACATTTAGTTATGTCCTTGAGACTGTCTTAATGGGGAATAAAAACCTATCCTTTAGTTAAACCTGAAGTGCTGAATTCTTTGGCTTTTGCCAGACAACAAATGGACTCTTGCCTGTTTGACAAAGAACAGGGCTTGAAGGGTTATGTGGACTTGAACCAACACCTGTTTGCTGTATTACAGAGTGGCTCAAATTCTGACCTACCGAGTTAACTTCTCTGGTCTAGTCTTCCCTGGGGATCTTGTGGAAACACAGCAACCCTCTGGCACTCTAAACTTGATGTTTCTACCAGGCATGTATATTTGGGTACATTTGTCTGCTCTAGAGTAGGTGACAGGTAAGAGCGGGCTGAATATGTCACATCATCACAGACCCCGTGAATTAGTCTATTTCCAACCTTCCCCTGAGGAGTGAATAGGCAAAGCAAATAGTTTTGATGGCAGTCTGCCCCAAACTGCATTTTCCCTTTACAGAGGGCTTAACTGCTTGCACGTGCTGGAAAACTATCTGCCCCTGGGTATCCTGAACACTGATGTCTCTCATTTTGCTCTACTTCAGAAGTTTGGGTTGGACGACACTGGGCCAAAAATACAGTGGGTAGAAAAGCAAGTACTTTGTGCCTTTGGGTTAGCCTAGAGCTTGTCTACTATAGGTGCAGGTCTGAGTCTTGGTCTGTACGGATATATTCAACCAGGAGCAGTTCCAGAATTAACAGAGAAGTGAAATTCTCTCCAGTGCACTTAACTTCCTGATGCACATCAGTGGTTTCTGATGGACCTGAGAGCAAATGGATTGGCTTAAAAGCATTTAAAAGGATATGTCAAATTGACTGTAGTAAAGCTTTAATGAAAATAGCTTCACTTAAGTGATAAGTAATAGCTCCTGAAGACTTGGAATCGAATTACTGAGGAGATGGAAATTCTTAGAAAGGTATTGGGAAGGGGTGTTAAACTTTTTTTCCCAACATGAATACAAAGTGCAGATGGGACCTACTGGCTGGGCAATTGTGCTGACCAGGAATCGATCCAATCTGTTAACATCAAAGCATTCTTCCTTTGTCATAAATAGTCATTTTCAAAACATAGTATGTCTATTAATCCACTTAAGGTTACTTAATCTCTGAACACTTCTGTAGGAAGCTTTATATTCAAATGCAGCTTGACACAGTAAGTAAAATTAATGAAATATGCTGTTGACCCATATAAGAAGATCCAGGTTTCATATAAGCAATGTTATATTTAATCAGCCAGCATGTAAAATAACATCCATCCTAACATGTTTGAAGTTTATCACTGGCAAATGTTTACAGGGCTTTTGATAAAAATTCCAGTATTTTCATGGTGAATCATTCTAGGAGTTAAGTAGGATGAAATTTTGCAGTTGTTAAATGAAGGCAAATAAACAATGCCTCTTATTAAAAATACTGATTCAGTATGTTCCTCATTCTACCAGCTTGTTTTCAACTTAAAGCGAACCAGCCATGTGGGCTCTTTCCTGGTTGTGAAAATTGCAGGGGACATGCCAAATCTCTACTCATCAGGAACATGGGATCTAACATGGCTCTTCCTTCATTGATAACCTAACATTTGGTCTAGGATAAAACATTTTTCCTTTTTCTTGGGTTTGGTTCTGGTATAGTAAATACAAAATGAAGGCCAGTAAACAGTAAGTAATTTCTCCTGTAGAGCAGAAAATGGGTGGAAGGTGCCTTAGAGCAGGCAGTAATAAATGTTTCTCCTTTATGAAAGGGACTGTGTGAAGGTACACTTTTGGGGAAGTAAAAGGTAAATGAGCTTTAACTTCAAGGTTAATTCACATGAAAGTTTGGGGATTTTTTAACACTTCAGTGGTCATGTCTGTAGTAGAAGTTTTCATGGAACTGGAAAATGTGAGTAAATGTTTCTGTATACCTCTGGGGTATACAGGTAAGATTGCCTTCTGCTGGTAGAATGATGCTGTTTGCAGACCACTTTAAGAGAAGGGATTGGGCATCATATTTTCCCTTTGTCACCCAGCTTCAAGTCTTGGGATATTTTTTCCCCTTGAAATAAGTTACTAGTTAAAACTCTCTAGGGCATAGTTCCTGAGTGCATAGTTCTCCATCTTCCTTTAGAGTTGCCAATCACTTTATTAACTATTCATGAAGCAACAGGTAGTCCGGAAGGAACAGAAAATGCTGCAGCATCTACCTGATGTGGAATTGATTAGCAAGAAGACTCTGGACATGTCTGTCCATCTAATCACTGCCTTCAGAAATACTGTGAGGAGGGTTATGAGCACTGAAACATAGAAAGTGGTAGTAGATAGTCTACTAGCACTATAGAAACACTGCTCTAGCAGGCCAGGTGACAAATTACTTTGCAGTTTGCTTCTTGGCTCCCTTCCAGCCAAGGATGGCAGTGGTGTGTTTAGGACTTTCTCCAGTTGCACCTATCCAGCACTTCTACTAAAGAGGTCCCAAACATTTGCCTGCCTTCAGCTACTTTCAATGTGAGTTTTGTCGGCAGCATTTTGCAGGTAAAACCATAAACAAATGGCGTGAGTACAGGAAGTATTGGAAATGAATCTGTCATCCTGTCCATGCTTCCTTCATAAAGAATAGGTGTAAGTAGCAGCCTTGGTCATACCTACTACAGTAAGGGAATAAATGTTAAAGTAGATTCCATTGGCTGTCTCTGCAGTGGAGCAGTACGGCCCTGTAAAACAGGGATACCGAATGCAGTCCAGAGAGACAGGATTTTTTTAAAGCAAGTCCATGAAACAAACCTCACCTCGGTTCAGTGGGATGTACGAGCCCCCATCCACCACCAGGAGTGCAGAGCAGCCCCAGTGCTTGCCCAACTTCAGCTTGGCTTGTGGAGCCATCAACTGCTGCACCGTTTCTAATCATGGAATAGGCAAGTCTTCCTGTGGTCTCTGGGCTGCCTGCTGCTCGTTGCAAGTTGTGGTATGACCAGAATGGTACAACTCCTTCCTTGACGTGGCTGTTTGCTGAGTAGTAGGGTGAAGTTCTGAGAGATGACTGAACTGATCTACCAGGTCTGTGCTTTTGGAAAGCATTGTGCTGCTCTGCACTATGTACAGAAGACAGGTGTTGTGGGGAGTGGGAGAACAGGACTGCTGAGCAGCACCAGCAAGCAGAAGAGCTGGTCACTTGAAAAGAATCTGAGGTTTTGAGAACAAGGTCAAGTGCCCTAGATGCTGCTGGAGAAAACAGGAGAGAGAGAGAGAGAAAGTGTGTGTGGGGGTGGGGCAGGGGGGGAGAGAGAGACCAATTTTACCTACCATTGCATGCTTCTGCCAGTCAGTAATGCACTTGGTTTAATTAATCCTTTGGTACAAAATCTTGCAGCCAGCTGAAGGACCTAGGTCTGCTGTAACCCCACAGGGATTAGAATTTGAGTTGTATTCAACACCACAGTAACTGGGTCCCTCTCCTACAGGACTCTCACTCTGCAGCCTCCTTCAGTGTGCTGAAAGCGATTGTGAAAAGCAATTTGGTTCTGTATTTCTGCTTTGAGAGCCAGGTAGTTAAAATAGCAGCTGCAGTTTCTTCCATCATCATGTTCTTTTAAAATAGACTGAAATCATGACATCCATCACAACACATCATAAGCAAAGCAGGGAAGTAGCAGCCCTGTCATTACATCAATCTGTTCTCGTGTTTACTGTGCCATAGACAGCAGGGGACAAAGTAGTAGCCAAGACCACCTTGTTATCTTTGATGGTAACTAGTACGTGTGCTTTAAGAAAAATGTTTGCCAGGAATGGAGACTTCACAACTCGCAGTATTTTTCAGACTGAAGGAACCACCAGATTTTCCATTTAAGAAAGGTAAGAAAGGTGCAAAATTGCTGATTGTGATCCCACTACTGTATGTCAAGCAATGAGCTTGAGGGATGCTCCTTAGGATGCCTTACTCCCAGAGGGGAGGAGGAAATGCTACAGCTGCTTTGCTTTCAAGTACGTAAACAGTTAGGCACATCTGCAGTTCCCAGTGCGCAATGGCCTGATTGTACTGGAACTCAGCTGTGTTGGAAACACACACAATCCATCAAGAACTTCACTAAACAGTGAAAGAACAAGGGTAGCTGGATTACAAGTATGAAGTAATTTCAAGCTCTTGTTTTTTCAATTGCTACAAAACCATTAAGTGTCTGCTCTTCCATTTTCTCCCCAGACACATGGTTTGGGTCACTGATGGACACAGGCTCGTGGGCTAGGTGTCACTTTGATCTGATACACACAAGTGGTCTATGTGTGGGTTGTTTTGTTGGCTTGGTTTTTTTTGTTGGGGTGTTGTTGTGGAGTTAGTTTTGGGGTTTTTTTTCTTCCTACTTGAGTGATGTTTTCAATGGGTGTTTTGCAGGGAAGTTCAAAGTGTCTGTGCAGACCTCAGGTAGATCAGGAGGTGCAATAATCAGCATCTTTCTCCACTGCATTTTCCTCATTGTTTCCACTAGTTTGGTGCTTTGGGCATGGTGTCATGAGAAGAGGACTAGAGATGATGTAACTAGCACATAGAGTTACTGTTTAGGAGTGGTTTACTCATGGGCTTCATCAATACCCACAAAACACTTGCCCCAGAACACAAGTGGTACCACAAATTACTTGAAATATCTACTTCATGGCACTGAGTGGTTGCTAAAGTTTTAAAGTTAAATGCAGTTAATAATACTGATTTTGCCACATCCATGTTTTGTTGAAGTCCAGTGCTTCAGCACTCTTGCAATTCCTTCTCCAGATGAGTTGTAGAGACCTTGGCAACTGCTTGCTGCTGCTATTTTGATCCTATGCCCTAGGAGTATAAACTCATTTATACAAACTCCATCTGAGTCCATTTAGAGAACTATATTGAGAGCCCTTGCAATAAAGCCCAATTAGAAATGAGAGCACAGAGAGTATTGATCCCCTTAAAACCTTTTACAGCTTTCAGGCTCTGCTTGGTCACTCATTGCTACAGCAGGCACCGAGCCTTTCCTGCCAGGTCCCTTTCATTAGCTTGCTGGGATTATGGTCAGATTAAGATGTGACTGAACAGATCAACTGGTGGGGGTGCCTGGGGAATGAGGGAGAGCCCCCCAAATAACCCTTGTCACATATGCTCACAGTCCTCTGGGTCAAGTTTTATTACTAATTCAGAGGAAATTTCTATGGCAGTGCTTGCTGCTTCTCTGAGCAACACCAAAAGGACCCCAAAAACAACCCTTTGAGATTTTGAAATCACTGTTACTAATGGACATGGTGTCTGGAGGCCCTGCGTTCACAGAGGTCACAGATGATGGCATCACCACACATAGCACACCTGCAAAAGGGTCCCATGACCCTAACTCAAGACCCTCCACCCTGTTTGCAGTATATTACAGGCTAAGGAATCCCTGTTGTAACGAAGGACATGTTATGCAAATGAAACATCTGAATAAGAACTTTGGGAAGTGTGCACCAGGAAGAACGAATGGCACCCCAGCCAAAATATGGGGCTCAAAGTCAGGCGATTTCAAACTCTTTTCCAGACTGTATCCTAGAGGGTGTATGGTGTCCAGAAGCCCAGATCCAAAGGGTGGAGGTGGGATTTGAATCATTAGATTTTGCACTGGAATCTAAAAAAAGACTATTCAGCTGTAGTCCAAGGCCAGATTCACCACAAAGACATCAGCTCCATCTTCACAATTCAAGATCTGCTCCAACACCCATCCAGAAGCCCTTCAGTCTCAGCTGTGCTCAGACCATCTCTGAATAAATGCGAAGAAAGCTCACAAACAGGGTGTTTCCCCATTCCCCTAGATTTGGTAAGCCCTCCCACAGCACAGTCACTGCAAATAAACATAACAACAAAAGGCCAGTCACTGCTTTCTCTGTTTCACCAAGCCATACAGGCTTGGCTGAGGCTGGCAGGAGGGATTAGAGGGCACTCTAACACTGACCATCTTGAAATCCCTGCTGTGGAGTATCTGAGGACAACCTGCACCAGAGGGAAAGTAATTACAGTTTTCCAGCAGCAGCTGGGATATTTGCATGGCAGGAAGGTCCTGCATTCTAGGCGCTGCTCCAAAGGCTGTTTATGAACTTGAAATTAAATAGTTACGGAGTAAAAATGCAAAGTAATTCCTGAAGCAATCTCAGGCTCCAGGCCTTGCTCCAAAGATGGAAAGCTTTTGAACCACTAGGCTGGAATCATTCATCATCTGTCCAAATTAAGGTTTATTATCATGTGAGGCATAAAGTAGAGCAGCTTCAGGAGGCAGAGCTAAGAACAGCTCCATCTTGAGCAACCCCAGTTTCCCAGGAGGTCTCTTCTTTCCTTACCATATCACGTTGGTACGAGGGCGGGAGTGATTCCTGACAGCCACGTGAGGTGCAGCAAGCAGACCCCATCCTATGGATTTCCCTTAGCAGGAGGCTTCACTTGCTGCAGGAAGGCTGCTATAACAACCCCATGGGGTTCATAGTTCAGCCTGTGCTAAAGACATTCCTGGGCAAAGGGTCTACAGCTGTGCTGGCAGCTGCTGGTCCTGACAAGGGCTCTTGGATGCTGCAAGCAGCTACCAGTGACTCAGCTGGGTCCTTTTTTGACTGGGAAAGAGATGCTGCAAGGATAGTTTAAAGCCAGCTTTTCTACCATCCTGCCCCTCTCAAACTCAGTGCTAAGCTCATCTCCAGTTTGGGAACCCTGCTTAGGTCGGTGCCATGATAGTGTCATTCGGTGACACTATTTATTTTTAATGTCATCAAAATGAAGCTGGGAGGAGGGGAAAAAAAGGGAATAGTTTTGCCCTTCTCACTCAGGACAAAAGATTTGTGCTCAAGAAACCTCCCCTAGATCTTCAGCACTTCCAGACACCTGACAAACTCCTGTCAAAAAAGTTTAGAGTAAACAGAAGTGATGTGTGACAGGTTAAGTATTGCTAATGAACATCAGGTGTTTGCAGAGAAAATGGCTCCTCGTCTTGGATATGGTAATTATTTTAAAAATCTATTTAGCATTTAGATTGCTTACGGGGAGAAGAGCTTGGAGCAGCTGATTGCCTTGAAAAAATGTACTGGCATTAAGTGGGTCTCTTTGAACGTTGCTTTCATCTTCTCAGACAGAAAGCAGAGGTGATGCTTCAGCTTGGAATAATTGGAAGGACTTTGACATCATTTGGTTATCCTTATAATGCGTAGCCTCTAGTTAAAAATAAGAAACAACCAACCAGCCAAACAAATAAAACCCACCAACCCAAACCCAAACCTCACACAGCAGCATCTAAGAGAGTTAAAATACAAAAGGTTAAAGGTGCTGCACCGAAGCCTTGAGAGGAGCCAAGAAAGAGCCACCCCAAGCAGCAGACCCTGCGGTACGCTTTTAGACTCAGCTACATCTGTCGCATTTTTAATGCCCATTTTCATCAACAGATACAGCACCATCAGCTCTCACAGGCTGATTTAGGCTAAACAAAACTCTGCACTGTGCCAGCCTGTGCCAGTGAGCCTGGTCTAGGGGATGGTTTAAAACTATGCAGGGCTGTCCGAAAGGACAAAGCAGCCTGTAAGCCTAATACACCAGGCTGAGCAATTTGGAATCAAGCCTCTGCTATAGTTTGCTATGTTTCCTCACAAATCAGAGAAACAACCTAGAAATAAGGACGTCTGCCTCAGAGAGGTCCCTCCATGCCCACATTGCTGCAGCATCATTTACATTCCTCCTGCCCCACAGCACATTCAGCATCAGAGGCAGTCCAGATGGAGCCCGCTCAGTCAAGCCTTCAGTGACACAGCAGCTGTCGGTGGGCTGGTTTTAGCAGGGGGAAGTATGGGTGTATTGAGCAGCATCGTGGATACACAGTCTGCAGGGTGTTTAAAAGAGAAGAGAGGTGATGCTAGACGCAGAGGGAGGATGGGTGCTGAGCATCCCCTGAGCACTGCCAGTACAGAAGGCAGACCTGCTCTATTTCTCACCTTCCCTGTAGCCATTTCAAGGTTGAAATGATGTATGTTGCTGCAGGAAAACAAAGCAGGATAGCCACCGAGCTCCCCACTAGCCCTCGTTCTCACCTGCTTCAGGCCAGCTCTCTACTGCAGCTTCTGCCACAAAGCCTGTGACTGCTGACTGGCAGCGTTCTGCCCGCCACTCACGCTTCTCAAAGCCAACTGTAGCAAAATGCACATTCAGACATTTAGCCCAGGCAGAAACAATGGCTTAGGCTGAGTCTGTTTCCCAAATCAGGCTAGTGTACACACTAATGGGTAACACTCCCTCCAGCCCCGCAAAGAGGGAAGAAAAAATGCAGCCATTGAAACCAGCCATTGATTTCTGCTAAGAGAAATGCTTCTCTGTTCCAGCTCCTCACCTGCAAAGCCTGCTTCAAGACCAGAAGGGAGGAAAGCAGAAGTAAAGTGAAGCTGATGGCAAAACAAAATACAGCAACACTTTCACTCTCATTTTCCTGCCTGGCTGGGACGGCCAGGTAGGACAGGACGTGTGGGCTCACACTCCAGCTGCAGGGTGGTCACTGCTGTGGACAGCAGAGCAAAGGAATCAGCACAGGCAAACCAGCCCAGCATGGGCACAGTGGCTTAGGCAGCTTGTGCAGCCCACCCTGAGCTCCAGGCAGCGCTGGCTGCATTGCAATTGCTTGCTGAGCCCAGTGCCTGAGGAAGGGAGGGAGGGCCTGTGCCTCTCACGCCACAACGCAAACACTGCAAACTCAGATTGCTCAAGGAAAGAAAACAAATAAACAAAAAAAACCCTTAAACAACTTTCAGGAGAAGATGGATTAGGAAACACCAATAACAAAAACTGTTCCTGTTTGCCATGGAAGAAAGTGCTTTTCTAAGGTGGCTGAATTAAACATCACTTCCTGTGGCAGCCAGATGGAACCATTCCCAGTTTGGAGAAGGCAAGGGAGCACTGGGAGTTGATGTGATTGGTTTGCAGTCATGAAGGATCACACCTGAGCACATAACACATCCTTTTTGCGCAGTCCCTTGGTAAGATGAGGCAAAACATGTAATTAACTGTCCCCATTATGTGTTCTCCACTGGATTTCCAGCCATAGCACTGGTGGCTCTTGTGTTTATTTTAAAAAGGAAGGAGTCACTGGGATGAAGGATGGAAAATATCTTCTAGGTCAGGTCTGGTCAGACTTGGTCTGATCCTGAATGAGGTCCTGACTTGGGAACCATGTTTCAGAGAAAGCCAAGGAAAGAAGCAGGTGGAGGTGTGGCTGAGTTCAACATCTGAGCTGGGACATCAGCCTCAGCTCACCCTGGTGCCTCACATTCTGCTTCAACCTGAAATACACAGACCCCCTCATAGCAGTGCAGCCCTGCTGCTGACTGTGTAACATCCCTCAGGTGGGAGTCAGGCTTGACAGTCGCAGCCTCAGCACCCTTCCTCCACGTCCCGCTGGCTGGCACAGGCCAAGCTGTCCCCTAAAATCAGAAGGGGGACAGCTTGCAGAAGGTCTGAGGGCATCAGGGATTAGAAATGAGAGACAGGTCTGCGTTGTCTTCAGAGCCTGACCACAGCTGCCTTGTCCTAGAAACACCCTAGCCATCACAGGAAGGCTCTGGCTCCTTTCACACCCCTTTCTTTTTTACCCTTTTGCTCCACTGCTGTGAGGGCTCACAGGCACTCATCAGCCATCTTCCCATTTTTTCTACTCTGGAAACCGTGGCCACATTTGAGTACCCTCACACCTAGCTCAGCACCTCCCCTTCCACTGCTTTTCTGTGTGCAGCACACTGGGAACACCACCGCTGCTCCTTCTTAGCAAGGGCAATATTCAAACTGTTACCTTGAAAATACACCCACATTGACATGATTTCAGGTTTGTCCTCATTATGTGTTGGGAGGACGGGAGAACCAGGCATTTTGGTGGGTGAAGAAATCCAAACTGACTCTAGGGGAACATAGAAAGAAAGATGTCATCTCTTCAAATAAGCTGCTTTCTCTACAGAAAGATGCCCTACTTCTTTGCAACAGCAGCATGTCTGCAGGTTAAAACTAAACGACCATCAGGAGATCCCACAGCGGCCCCACAGGGCACTGACATGTGCCAGGATGAAGAGGGATCTCAAGAGCTGCAGTGAAGGCCTTGAGCGCTCATGACCACTCTGGGAACCAGCATTCACCACGTTTACAGGGAGCTCAGGAGATACAGAGATCCAGAGTCAATTGAGACAAGACGGGGAGAAGTTGAGACAGGCGAAGAGGTGTGGAGGGACCCATGGGTGGATTTTTTTGGTCAGTAACCTCATTTTGTTCAGTTCATGCTCACAAATTTGAGCATCCCCCCTAGGCACCAGCCAGCTCATCACTCAGTGCACGGCCACTGTCACTGCCAAGCTCAGCCCCGCTGCAGGCAGGGGTAAGCAGCATTGCTATACTAGTTTCCATGGAAATCATAACCAGAGAAGCTGTTTTCCACCAAAATTACATTAAAATAGAATTTTTGTCCCCAATGGATTATTTTGTTACTGTTTTCTCTCATTCTTCTTTTCACACCGTGCGGGTGACTCTGGGTTTATGTTGATGGTGCAGATTTGCAAGGCGCAAGTTTCATCGATGCGTCGAGCAGAAACCACCGTTTCCATTCAGATGGGATGTGCCTGGCTGGGAGACAGGCAGGTCTGAACACTTACCCAGTGTCATGTCCAGGACAGAGGTACCACCCTGCTCCACTGGTCAGTGACAGGTGGGATCGAAGCGGCGTTTCTCCAGCAGAGACAGGTCAGTCAGAAAAGTGAAGTACAGTGCCCCCCACACCCAGCCTCCCATCGCCCAGCAGCACGCTGCGGCTCAGCAACACTTTTCACAAGGCTATGGACTGTTTCACAGGTGTTTGCAACCCCCCTTTCAGAAACAAAGCCCTAGGAATGTGGATGACAGCCCCTCTGCCTTGTGCCCATGCTGCAGAGTGGCAGGGGGTGATGCCTCCTGCCCACACGTGTGCAGAGAGCTCTCCACTGGAGAAGCAGAGCCAGAAGCATGCTGCAAACACCCCATTTGTTTTCATGGGGCAGAGCAGGGCTGGTTTTTTGCTACCATAGCAGCAAAACAAACACACTGAAGACAGGTTTTGTTTCAGGTAGATCTAAACATCTAATTTCAACATTTGCAGTTCTCTGGGCTTCTCTGCTTCTGTTTGAAATGCTCACAAGTCACAGTGAAGGACTGTCGTGGTTTAACCCCAGCCAGCAGCTGAGCACCACACGGCTGCTCGCTCACTCACTCCCAGTGGGATGGGGGAGAGAATTGGAAGAGGAAAAGTGAGAAAACTTGTGGGCTGAGATAAAGACAGTTTAACAAGTAACACAAAAGCTGCATACACAAGCAAAGCAAATCAAGGGATATGAATATGTTTATTGATAAAACACAAAGGGTGCAAGGGTGTTTGATAATTAACACGACAGTGATTAAGGTTCACTGGTAAGGTAATCTTATTTAGTGCATAGAGAATAGGGTCAGATGGAGCTGTCTGGGAGACCCTCCCATTGAATCATGAGGTTCAGAAAGGATGCCCTTGCTTTCTAAAGTCCTACTCAGAGAGGAGCCTAGGTGTGGCTGGATCCAGTCCTAGTCCCAGACTTGGCCAATGGTTTATGTCCAAAGGATTATATATGCACAGTCGATCCTTTATACTTCTCAGCTAACATCCCAAAGTTTAATGCACTTATTCCCAACTCACTGGATCTGTTGTGGCAAGGATTCTCTTGACCTCCAGGAGTAACCTTGAGAGGCATCCTTTTCAAGGGGAGATCCTGATGTGCAGCCCGCTGTCGTCTCAGGAGAGCTCAGAGGGCTCTTGGGCTGCTCAATATTTATGGAGTAAGATGATTGGCTCAGAGTCATATTTACATACCACCCTCAGGTGCCAGTGGGCACTGACCAGCACTCTGTCCAGGTGGGCACATTAGCATAGACAGCCCTTGGCTATTGTGTTGTTATCTGTCTTCCCCAAATCACTGTGAGACAGATGCAGACATCACAATCACCACCAATGGTTATCAATTAATCCAGATTTACGGGAAAAAGTCAGGCAAAGGTGGGAGCAGTGGGGGAAGCATACCATCACAGTCCCCTCACAACTCCCTGTGCACCCCCAGCCGTCCTGCTGGTGGGGTGAGAGGAGCAGAAAAGACCTTGACTTATTGCTCAGCAGGGATGCAGTCATCTCCCTGTGATCAACACTGCTTTCAGCAAAAATCCAAGTCACAGCCCCATACCAGTTACTGTGAAGAAAATTAACTCTATCTCAGCCAAAACCAGGACCGTCCCCTAAGAGGAAGGGATACAGGAGCTCTTCAGCTGTGGTGGCCAAGTACAAAACAAAAGAGAAAGGATGCAGTAAGTGTATTTAGGTAGGATGCTTGCTCCAGGGAAGTCAGGTTTCCCAGCTTCTGCAATTAGCATGTAATTCTGAAGTGCTGAAGAGGTCTGGTTAGAGGAACAGAGAGAGAGATCCACTGCAGCACCCCTCACAGCCCAACAGCACAGGCTTTTGAGAACGAAGAGACACTCATGTAAGGTCTTTGTATGAAGCAAGTCCCTTTCAGTAGGCTGCAGAAAAAGGAGACCTCTAAGCACCTAATTTCTTACTGAACAGTCTGGAGAACATCGCTGTTTCTAAGAAAATCATCTGCTTTCTAAGTGCTAAAAATGAACTATTTGAGTACTTAAAAAACCAAATTGAATCCAAACAACACTTGATTTGCCTTTTGGGACAAAGCATTTACTGATTTGACCCAACTGTGTGACCACTGTGGATGTGGTGCTTGTTTTTAACCTCCTGCAAAGAAATTACTTTACTGTACTTTGAGGCAACTGTTTCTACTCCAAATTCTTCTCTACCTCATAACATGGGAGATCACTGCGTGTCTGACCCTATCCTCCTCAGAGAGGAACCCATTCCTCACTCACCTTTCCCCCTCCCCCCCATTGGGCTCTTCAGAAGACCAGTATTCTGTTTTCTGAGACAAGACTAATTAAAAGACAGGTATAGTTACAGCTGAGAGTCTCCTGGTTTCTAGGGCACTAGTAATCATCACTCAGGATGCATGTGGTGGGACTCCAGGGACACTGCCCAACTGATGTCCTGCTACAGGAGCAGTGCTGAGAGAAAGCCCCAACTCTTCTTTTGATTGCACACAAACACCAGACACCAGGTATCTGTTACCAGGCAGCACAGGAAAGCATTAGCTCTCCCCACCCCAGCCAACTTCCAACACACCTTCACCCTCCTCCCCTCCCTGGTGCAGCTGCATTCTGTAGAGGCACACCCACCTGATCCTAGTTTGAAAAAGCCTCTGTAGGTCAACTAGCAGACAGGTAAACCCTGATTTTAAACTCAAAGCTTCCAAATTGACATTGCTGGCTGGGTTTCTGTTTTGTTGTGTGGTTGGGTTTTTTTAAACATAAGGTAAGATTAGGAAAGCTTACCAGCCTGCTTGGGAAATCACAGTACTTGAGGCTCAGCAAGGTATACAGATAGGAGGAAGCTGTGGTGCTTCCCTGCCCTCAAGCTAGAGGCAGAAGAACGACCTTTGGGAGGCTTAGCAAGGAGTAGGCAGGCTGATAGCCTGAAGAAAAGATCAAGGAAAGAGTTACAGGAAGAACTACTTCCCCCAACTCCCAGCATTTTCTTTCAGCATGTAAAAGCCAGTCCATTAGCTGCTCTTACCTTTTGTCAGGAAGGGTGCTTACCTGCTGAGGCAGCTGAGGAGAGCTTCTTCTGTCATCTCCAACCACTATGCCATGGTATCCTAGAAAACTCTCTCCCAGGTCCTGTGGTATCCCTCTAGAACCAACCCAGGAACCCATGCAAAGAACTGGGGTACAAACCCTGTGAGAGACAGAGGTAGGGACCAGGCAATAACGCACGGAGGCTCTTTTCTGATGGGAAGTTGAGTGGGAACAAGAACAGGCTGAAACACTTGTTTCAAAGTGGATTTTATTCCAGGCATTAAACAGATTCTGGCACATGCTTTCTTCAAGAAAAGGGAAAACAAATCTGGGCTCCACATTAATTACATCTGGCAAAGTGCAACTTACGAGTGAGTGGGGAAAATAAGCCTTCTGAAATTGGTTTCTGTACAACAGCAGTTTCAGCTCCTCTTAACTAACCCCCCTTGGTTCAAAGCACATGAAATTACACTGGGTGATCTGATACAATAACAGCTTTCTTAAAAGGTGTTGCCAAGGCAAATGCTCTGTCTTGACAGTCCAGGGGGCTGTTTAAAGTAAACAGGAAAACAAGGGTGAGCAGCTGCTTGTTCCGACTGTTCAGGAAACAAATCACTGGGCCAAATTGGAGGGCTCAGTCAGTTTGCTTTCAAAAAACCCACCAGAGTCCAGTTCTGCAACATGGCACTGCGTGAACCTTGGAGGGGGAAAAGACATGGATAAAATTGTTTCTCCTTCCCTTCAGTGCAAGGGAAATGGAAAGTATGCTGATACTGAATTTGGACAAGGCTTCATTTATTCTGAGGAGAAGTTTCGTTTGCCCACTCTTGAAAGGAGCCTTTTGTAAAGTACCTCCTTCTCAGCAACTGCAACACCTATTGGAAACCAACGGCTCCCAAGAGGACGTACAGAGAGGTCTGCACTGGGCCTGCAGGAAGGTCCTGTGGGCAGTGCTTTAGCTGACAGCAGAGTGAGCAATGGGGAGGTGACCTCAGGAGCACGTGTCCAACACTGGGTAAAGTTAGGGCCCTGGTAGCGTCTAACTGTAGGGGTAATTCAAGTTACCGACTCAATGCAATATTAAGCACATTGCCCACCTTTTTCCCTTTTCCCCCTCTGGCCAGGGCACCTGAAGACAGAGAGTGTGCCATCTTCATCTGCCCCAGCTGACAGCCCCAAACAGATGCCAGTTCACACCCTGACAGGGGGTGAGCAGTAGGAAGAGAGGCACAAATCGACATGGGCAGCCCAGGTACCTCTGCTCCGGGAGCGGTCAGTCACCTCCAACGCTGGAGCCAAGCACAAAGTCAAGGGCAGCAGCCGGCACACTGACAAGAGCCCTTTGAAGCAGGGCTGGCCCAAAGCTTGGAGACTCTATATAAGCAGGGCTCCTGTGGTCTGCAGCAGTCAGGAAAATTGTTTGTAGAGGAGCTGGGTCCTCGTCCCAGTACGGTTATGAAGAAGGAACTGCAAGAAAGCTGCACACAGACAGCGGGAGCAAGAAGGAAGGAAGCAGTACCAGGTAGAGGAGTGAACAAACGTGCTGCTACCAGCAACTCTTATGCTGCTGGAGAGTGAAATGGAGGAAGCTCAGATGGTCCATTTAGGATGCATTTTGATGAAATAACTCAATCCTTTAGCACTTCACTGTATACAGAGCTTATGTGCAGTACCTACGTTTTGCCAGGTATGTGAGAACTTGATGTTCCTGTCTCCTACTGCCAAATGATGCTGTTCTGGAAATAGCATCTCCTGCACATTCTTGTTTTAAAAAGCTATTGCTATCAGGATGGCATCTCTTTCCCCCTGACACGTCTGCCTGTCCTGCCCCCTTTCTGCTCCTAGGCTGTTTTCTTTCCACTCTCCACTCTTTCCTGTCGACAGTGGCTCAGGCCCAAAGCATCTTGATTATTGAAAGAGAAATCTCTGAGGAGTCAGCGTCCCCATTCCCACATAGAAGTGTAGCTGCACCATGCTATAAACTTGAGACTAAAGCAAACTGCCTCCTGAGTTTTTACAGTGAAGGCAGGTCATTCATCTAGGTAAACAGTGTTGAGATGGTGAGCTGATGTCCAAGCGAAGGGGGAAACAGGAAAAGAGCTCCTGCCACCTGGCTGATTTAATTTTTTAAATAAAAGAACTGAGAACAGAAAACAAATCATCTGTTTCTCACACAAGCACTGTTGAGAACATGCAGTATCTGTTCTTTTGTCAACTGTTTGGGCTAATACTAAGGTAGAAGAAAGAATTAAAAAGGGATACAAGCATAATCAAAAGCTGACAGCTGTTTAAAATCCAAATGAACACCAGATCAGAAAGGATCCAGGCAAACAATTGCCTACTGAAGGTGGCTTCACCACCTGGTTCCCCTGTCTGGTTCTTGGAGAGGAAGGTTGGTTTAAAAAGCCTAGTTCCAATAAGAAAATGTAATAGATTTATTAGGAAAAGGTAATGTTGTGAGGATTATTTATTTTTATTTGAATAGGTAAGCTTCCTGTGGCAGGTCTGAAAACTCACACTCAGCTACAACTGACTGGCAGCTGGGAGCAGGTCTGGGATGCTAGCTAGAGACACCAGCTGTCTTCTCTATTTCCAGAACACCAAGGAGAGATCCCTCAGCACAGGCCTGTACTGTGGCAGCATTTGTGCAGGGGGCAGTTTCAGCTTCACCAACTCACCTCCCCAAGGTGCCCACCAGGAGGAAACCCAGGAGGTCAGCTGGGCGACGCAAGTGGCACAGGCCCAGGTCTTTCCACCTCCTCCTTCTTCGGGGAGAGAGGGGGAAAAGCAACTAGACGGAGGGGCTGAGTGGCTTGTCATGCCAGGCTGTGTTCACAAGGGCCATGCAGAGCTGGAAAGACAGCAAGAGGGCTGTGCACCTACCAGGGGCAGCAGCAAGCCTGCCATGATGTAGGGGGCTGCATCCCTTCTGCCTCCTGTGGTGGGTAACTGGGTGGGCTCCTGCCACAGGCCTGAGCCAAGTGCAGTGGCACTGTCAGCCTGTGCTGCCCACAGAGCTCCATGCTTCTCCTTCAGGGTGGGGTGCAGCACAGGAAGAGTGTAAAGCCAGGGATGCCAAAGAGCTACCAATGTTTGTGTAAGCATTGTTCAAGCTGTTGGACCGAAGGCTGTGGGCTCTGAATGCACAGAAAGGAGTGGATGAGGAGAGCTGCAGCGCAGCTGTAGTCACTGTAGTATTGGCCTGGGTCCTTCCCCATCTCTGGGTGCAGCTGTGCACACACATCAGCCACAAAGGAGAAGTTAAGAAAACAGATGGGAAGATTTCAACAAGTCTCCCCTCTCTCACCTCCAGCGTCTTCTCTGAAAAGCTCATGAACACCAAGTGCTCAGCTGAAATGGCAGCTTGCAGATGGGCACAATGAAAACATTTAGGGTCAGACATACAAAACCATTCCTCCCTTCCCAATCCTCTTCTGTTCCCCAAGTCTCATGCACAAAGAAACAAGATCTCTGTGCTACCATCATGTTGCTTGTAGCAGTTCCCACTGTTGGCCAGGTACATCTGCTTGGCAAGGGTTCGTCACCACTCTCCCAATCTGGTTTTCCAGGCAGAGACCACTGACGAAGTGCTGAATGAAAGTGCCTTTCATCTTCCACTTCTGTGAGAAGACAGAGGAGAAACATGCCATTACCTATATTCCACCAGGGAACTGTGGGACCAAGCTGGAGGAGAAGGGCTGAGCATAAACCTCAAGTAATCCCCAGCAACTGAGGAGAATGAAAATCTGCCTTCCCAAAGCACTGGTTTCCTGTATGAACAATACCTGGAGTTTGAGTTTAGCTGAATTATAGGGCCAGATATTCAGAAGCATCTCAAAGGCAAACAACACAAAGATCCGCAATTAGTGGCATTTTCCAAAGCACATTATATTCACAATTCCCCTGCCTTTCTTTGTCCTGCATCTCTAGGCATCCAGATACCTGTCAAAACCTGAAACCCTCCTATGGTTTCTTTGCAATCCACAGAAAGGAAAGCACCAGAAGTTCTCCCAACACCGAAAGCAATCCATCCACAGAAAGCAAATATGACACTTATTGCTGCTTGAGATAGATCATATCTCTCTCTCTCTTCCATGTCCCCTCATCTCTCCCCTTGTAATATTCAAGATTTTTATCAGCACTACAGCGAAAGCTCTTCATAGCCCTGCGCCCTTCTCAGCTGGCTTTTCTTCATAATCTTATCTGTCCTGCCAACATTTCAGTTTGTAAGTGTCCATTTGATAGCTTCTTGGTACATATTGCTCTGCTTCCTGCAGTGCTGTCCTCTGGGTCTGCTCCCCTCAGAGCATATCCTCAAGGTCCCACATGTAACCCCTTCGAGGAAGGTCCACTTTGGTTGTGCTGCCTTCCAGGAAACAAAGCACACATGTTTGAATTGCAACATCTGCTGGGAAAGGGCTGTACCTTCCATTCCTGCTGGAAAGAACTGGGACCATTGTGGCTGATACTGAAGAGGAAAAAAGCAGAACCGAGTTTGTGGACTTGGGATCTCCCAGGTGAGGCCATGCCATTTCCCTCCAGTGGGGCACAGCTCAGATCAGCAGGTTATTGGATTGAGGGCTCCAGGGATTTTCCCACCACTCTCTTCAATCACACAGATGACCCAGTCAGAACTAGAGCCTGGGTGCTCAGTCAGTAAACAACTTAGGAATACTATGAGGATGAGACTGATGTGGAAAAAGAAACAGCTTGACAGCACTGATGGACCTCAAGGCTGTTGCAGAAATGGTATGAAAAGGGAATAAAAAATTCCTGCAATATCCAGACAATGTCAAAACTTAACAATATTTTAACTCTTGGGTAATACAGCAAACAGATTGCCACATGCTGCATGGTTTAAGATGTCTAGTTATGCTCACGTATTGCTCACAGCTCTCCTCCAAATCTGTGTGTCGGTTATGTTTCTTGGAGGGCATGGCAGTCTCAAAGCCCAGAGTAATCTGTTGCTCCTGCATCACATATTCCTTCAAGACTAAATACCAGAGGCAGGATCACACTGCCAGTACTGCTAGCCCTGTCTGACAGGATACCACGAAAGGAGAGCATTTTGCAGCAGGAAGAAGCTGGCTTTAATAGGCCAGGGGGCATAGGAAGCTAGTGATGATGGACCTGCTGCAACCCAACACCTACACAGGTCCCAGAGCCATCTGGCTCTCACCTGGCAGAAGTCTCTATGCAAACAGCCATGGAAGAGTTAATACCACAAAGCAGTAGCTGTAATGAGGGAGTGGAAGGCAGGAGGTCTTCTCCCCTGGAAAGCAGAATACTGTGCCTACCTGCTGCGATCTGCACAACAGCCTCCCCACCAGGAAGACTTCCCAGGGTCACAGACACCTCAGTGAAGAGCCTCTTGACCTTCTTCAAAGCACACCTACTGCAGAAAGGGAACCCTCTTCCTTTCCCTGCACCCTCCCCCTAACTTGTGAATTCCCAGCCTCCTCCTTTGCCTTCCTGCATGCATGTGCTAGAGAGCTCCGGCCAGCTGTCTCTCCCACGTACCCCGTAGCTCACCAGAAGACCGTGCTGTGAAGGAAGATGCTGTTAGGAGATCTGCAATGGAGGACAAGGGCAATTACCAAAAGACACTGGTTTTCTTCAGGAGAAAACTAGCACCACTGGGACACTCACTTGTATTATTCCTCCAGATCAGAGACCTGCTGCTGTGTCATCTCTCTGTCATCTGTGATTCCTGTAGGGAGAGTCTACAGCGACAGACACAGCAGGACACCAGCTGTGTCTCCAGCACTCTCACCAGAGCACATTTTCTGCTGCTAACAACCTACACCAAATCAACCAGTTTCTCAAGGAATCACACCACTGGAAAAGTCCAGTGCTTTAAGTCACCCCAGATCCCTATATTCAACAGAAAATGGGTCAAAGATGGGGAAAAGGGAAAAGAAACGCTCCAAAGGTGACAGAGTTGAATAGAAAGCTCATCTGGGCTGCAGAGAGGTGCAACATACATGGAGCTATTCTAAAGCGTACTGACAGTAAGAGCCAAAGTCGGGCTCCTCATCTCACATGGAAGTGGTGTTTTCCAAATGATGGATTCTACCCGTTCTGGCCAGAAATGGCGCTTTGCTGCCCCCTGTGAGGCACCAGAGCACCTTCTCTGACTTCACCTGAACCTCTCACAGGACCCCCCTGCCTGACTGCTAGAGCACAGGATTACCAAGGGCAGCCCAACATCGTATCTCAGACCCTTTGCTGTGGTTTAGCCCCAGGTGGCACTTGCTCACCCTCTTCCCGATAGGATGGGGAGAACATGAAGACAGAGGTAAAATGTCTGGCTTGGGATAAGGACGGCAAAGGGAGAGGGGAATAACATCAGTACTTGGAACATACTAAGTGAGTCATAGGCAATGAATTTGCTCACCACCAGAGCCAATGACCAGCCCATCCCAAACAGCTGCCCCCCATCCCAGGCCAGCTCCCTTTATATACTGAGCATAATGTCATATGGGATGGAATACCCCTTTAGCTAGTTTGGGTCTGCTGCCCTGACTGTGTCCCCTCTCAGCTTGCTGTGAAAATTAACTCTGTCCCAGCCCTATCCCTGAGGGGCCTGGGCAGTAGGAATGGGTGGAAACAGGAGATAGAGCGCTGTCTCACACTGCCAACCACCTCAGAGCTGGGCATCTTAGTCTAAACTGGTCACCTAGAAACATACTTAAGCAGGGGTCCAAGGTACATGCACCTCCTGGGAGGGCCCAGCTTTCTCCACAGACCACAACAGGAGCCCAGACAGCAAACTTTTAAATGACAGTGATGATGCCCATCTTTAGGAAAAACAAAGAAAGCAGAAACCTCTGCAAAGGCAGCCAAACATTACAGGGAGATCTGTCCTCTCCTACAGCCAGACATCATCACTGTCCTGAACTTGGCAGGAAAGCTTTTAGAAGATTTAAGCATTGCACAATCTGAAAAATTTTGGCTTGACAATCTTCCTTGGTCTTCCTCTCTTGTGCAGATGGAGATAATACAGTTTACCAGTCACAGCAGGGTTGGAGATGGAAAAATAAGAATCCATATCTTCTTTGAAATATTGTCTCTTGATTCTCTTCCCCAGTGTCAACCAAATATTTCCTCACGCTTTCATAAAGCTCTCTCTCCATCTCTGTTATCTACCGTTGTGAAGTATTTTGAGGTGGCTGGATGGAACCACTCCAGGTGTAACTACTAAGAGAAAAGTCAGAAAGAGCCAGTCCTCTTCTACCCAATATATATGAGAGCTGAAAGTGTTTACACTGGGGTAATTTTTCAGGGTGATCAAAGTCAGGTACTTTGAGAACAGACAGGTTTCCACTCCTCTTTTCTGATAATCTTTATAAAGTTGCATTTGTCTGCACTTCAGGTAATATGATACACTGGGAATCAAGGTGGGAAAAATTTTCCAATCATGTCCAAAGGCACACAGCACTTCAAATACTGTTTGTCCCACAAGAAAGCCTAGTGTCCTCATTTTCAGGCTGAGGTCATATTCCTTCAGCACACTGTAATGAAATATGGCTGTTTAATAGGATTTCTCAGCATGCTTCTTGTTCTGTTGGGAAATACTGTGCCAGTGTTTCTCATTTTCATTCTCTTGTTTTAGTGCCTGACTCTCACTTTGCCTTCTATTTGTCCTCACTCTAGTACAAATTAGAACACCACTCCCACTGTCAGTCAGAGCCAAACCCAAAGCTAAAGGCAGTAACTTATTGTGTATTCAACTAAAAAATGCTATTCTCCAAATAACATTATGGATGACATCCATCTGGTTGGAAATCCAGTTCTGATTATGCAGAATAGCTCTTGGCTGGTTTTCTGCTAGCAGTGCCAGCTGTTGCTGTTGAATGATCAACGGGATCATGGTGCCAAACACATTTTGGTCCTGGTTCCTCCCAACCCAAGGGAGAATAGTCTGACAGAACCAAAAACCATCTAAATTTTGACTTATTTTGAAGTAATATTCTAGATACGGCTCATAATGTTGTAAAGCCTTTGCTTTAGGCTGACTGTTAGTTAGCACTCAATTTCAGTGTAACAACGTTTACTGTTGTGTTCATGGAAGGAAGGGACCACAACAACATTCCCCAAGAATTCCCACAACAAACTTGAGCATTGCAGGTAGAAGCAGCTGGGTAAGAAGAAATCTGAAATAAGAGTTTGGGGCTTCCAAAAAAGCCCCAACATTTCAGAGCATTTCAGCCCAAATTAGATTAAAAATCCGAACACACGGCTCTCACCTCGTCCATTCAGCCACAAGGTGGTATGGAATGGCATTTTGAAATGCTTAAACAAAATCCTCACTCACAGTCAATTGGCTAAATCATCTGCTAGGTCAAGTCTTTGATTTAAGTGCAGTTTGTTCACATAAGGTAATGGAAAACAACAGTTCACAACCTTAAGCGTGTGTGCATGTCTCTATAACGAGCCTATATATAATCAACACATCAAGGCTCAATAAATCATATTCCAGCAGCAGAATGAGCCTGCTTGTGTTAGTGTGGATTAATCTCTCTTCTGGCTGATAGGGCTTGCGCTGCACCCCCTTTCAGGGGACCCTTGTCTTCCATGACAGGGAAGGCGGGGAAAGACAGCTGATTTTGGCAGCTGCTAGAGTCCTCTGCTGCCAGGGAGGAAAATGCTGCAAGGCACCCAAGGGGAAGCTAAGTGACCTAATTACACAGCGAGGGGGTGAGTGATTACAAACAAGAAAAAGGAGCAGGCGAGCACAGCCCACCTGAGATATCCTTGCAAGGCTAATCCGAGTTTTCCCAGCGTATTCACAATGACAACTCTGCAAGACATTTCTGCATTAACCAACCCCCCAGAGGAAAGTCTACACATGCCTTCCATAAATGGGCAAGACTGGATTTCAGTGCTTTCTTTCAGGAAGAACTAAATTCAGAGATTCATACAGCATTAAAAAGTACTGACAAAAGAGGATGCTGACAAGGACTGGTAGAAAGCTGAGCCCTCTCCTACTTTTGGGCTAACAAAACAATAGATGTGTCAGAAAACACAGAAACAGCATAGCCTTACATGACAGATGACAGAAAATGTGTTCTGTCTCGGTGCAGAGGGAAGCATGGGAATCAAGGATGAAACAAGCCCAGTCCACTGTCTACCAGCGCTGCGTTGTCACCTGTGGTGTTTTGCCCAGGTCTGATAAGAAGGCACGTGACATCTCTGCAAGGGCACCCTGAGCACTGCAGAGGCGATCTCTTACCTTGTGCTGTAAGGCAAAGTGACTTATGTGTCCTGAGAGATCAGGGATGCGCATCTTGGCAACAGCATGAGAGTCACAGAGCTGCATTTGGTTGGGAGCACTGCATTTTGTTTGGGACTCTACTGCTGTGTGTTTTTCCTCAGGGAGCCGTTTGGGTGGAACACACGGTGCTTTATGTCAGTCAGGATTTCTCAAATGAGTTGCACACACTAATTTTAAAGGTTGTTCACATGTCCAAAGACAGCACAAAGAACAGTTCTCTCACTTCTAAATAAGTAAACAAACAATAGCACACACTGCCCTTCCCTTGAGTATCTCCAAGCATTCACTGGTTACCAACCCCTCTGATGCTGTGCTCTATCCATACACCCATCTGGCTGAACACAAATGTATCCATGGAGTGAGGCTGGGGCACTGGAGGTAACCATGTGGCTGAGAGCCCCAGGCAGTGCAGATATCCACATACTAGTGTGTTCTGTGGTCCCCACTTTGGGTGTGGGCAGTCGTATGCATTTGAGCTTATGAAATACACCAGAGAGGGACAGATGGAAGAGGGAAGAGACTTTTGGACACTTTGGTAGTACTGGCTTTGCCCCTGTGTACTGCACTGATGTAGGAACACTGGTATGTGGCAATGGAGGGGTTAAAAACAGGTACACAGTTACCTACCTGTCTACTGTCTTTTTGATTGCAGGCTTCCAGTGTGATTTGAGAGCCAGTAGAGAAGGATGTAATGGAAAGACACTTGTCCTGCTGTCTAATTAGAGGGTCACTGAATACCCACTCCTTTAGCATAAGAAAAAGAAAGATTCCATTAGGATCATAATGGCAAACAAATGGGGGAGAAAGAGTTTTTTCTCTTAGGTATTTCAAAAACTTGTATCCTTTGTTCAGCTCCTACCAATGGCTCCCTGGGAAGACTTCACCCGTTCAGAAGCTGATGCTCAGGCTTGATGCGTCACAACTATTTCAAAGCCTGCAGCTGGCTCCCCTGACCATCTGAGCTGCCTGATTAACCTTGGATTCCATGTAACTCCCTGCTCTGCAGCTTTACTGATTCAGGCCTACAAAGCAGGGGACTCCAAACCCTGATTTACATGACATGCAGCTGCTTCTGCATATTTTACGTAGCAGACATGTTCTGTAATAGGTATCTGGGTCCTATAGATTGTCAAGTGAAGCAAAACACATATAAGCATATCCATGGGCTAACACATATCACCGACACACAGAATGCAGAAGCCACTTCCTTCTTCCCTCCTCTCACTAGATGGATACCCCACCCAATAAACTATTATTTTTATCTTTTCCTCAAGAAGGAAATACAAAATGCAGTACGTTTCAGAGATATTAAATGGTAGTGACATGGAACTATGAGTCAGATTAAATGGCATGCTGAACCCTGGCTGCAAACTGGTTTCCAACACTTAACAGATGTGAATATGCATTTTCTGGCATAAAATATCCTACTGTCACCCTTGACCTTCTCAAGCTGCTTCCCTGCTGCTTTCGGTCACCAAAAGAAGAGGCTCAGCTGGTATAAACCAGCACAGCTCCAGTGCAGTTAGGAGGGCTGCACTGAATTACTGCAGCTGGGGGCTTGGCTATTTAGATCCTATTTGGGCTTCATACCGAAACGCGTCGGTAGAGCTGCACAATTCACGTCATCTGCAGCTACAGCCAAACTGGCAGACCAAGGAGTGTTTCTGATCTTCAGAAAATCTCTTACCCATGTGCCAGGGTACTATGAAAGCACACCCCAGGACTGGTTCTCATGGGTTGGATGATGAAGCAGAGCACACCCAAGCAACAGCCCGAGTGGGAACAGCTACATGACTCAAACCCTGGTTGCACGCCTACTGCACAGACTAGTCACACCCCTGAGCATTCAAGCACTACCTGTTGCCTTTGAGTGATGAAAACCTTCCCACTCTTGCGTCTGGCTGCTGGGTCTGTTGAGCCAACAGAGCTCTAGGAGATGGGTACAGTTTCTTTTTCTGCTTACCATGAAAATCATTAACAGGGCCAAATTCTTCCTTCATTCACTTTTGTACAAACCCACCAGGGCCAGAGATGCCTTTCCATTCACAGATGATAAAAAGGGCAGAAGGAGGAGCAAAGCACCAAACTGAAGCCTGCCTTACCTGAGTGACAGGTGGATTGTTCACTGTTCCTTTACACATTCCCATCCCAGCCAATGTATTCCCTGTGGTGTCCTGTGCCCGAGACTCCAGGCAGTTTCTTCCTTGTTTAATTATTCCTGGAATTAGCTCCTTTTCAGGAACCCTTGAAGTAAAATGACAGTTGCATGGCACTTCATATACAGAAATGTCCAAAGTGCACACCTATTTAGTAGGGTGTAACTGGCCCCTTCTGAAACCTTCTGTCTCCTTTATTTACAGAAAATGAATGATGATCATGCTACCTGTCCACTAGAAATGCCTGAAGGAGGCAAAAGTCAGTGGAGAACTTGGTCAGAGGGCTGATATCCTTTTGTCTCAAAAGGTGTAAGGTGCTTTAGGTGCACCCCAAGTGGTTCAGTGTAATGTCTCTTCAGAAAAAGGCCATATATGCACTGATTTATCCTGCTTCAGCCTCCCCAGTTTCCCAGAGTGCTAGCACATATTCACTGGCTCACTGATACAGGAAAGATCTGTCAAGGCCAGACTACAGCTGGATGTTTCAGCCTCGACCCATGTTAGCCACAGACCTTGCTGGACTGAGCTGTAAAGATGAGTTATCAGGCAAGTCCTAAGGACACGGCTCTACCCAGGCTGCCTCCCAGAGAGGCAATGCCACAGCACTACTGCATCCTCACCCGAGGGTGGGCAGGGGAAGCCACAGGCACAGCTGGTTCTGGCATTCACTGGGGCTTTCTCTGAACCACCCACAACTCTGGACTGAGACTGTCCATCTCTACTTGGGTCAACTACCTCCAGTCTGAGCATCCAGCAGGCAGAGGCAAGCCTTAACAGGGAGGGATGTAGTGCTCTGGCACTTGTCTACACCCCGCATCTCCCAAAACACTACTGCTGCACACCTCTGAGGGGCAGCTGTATGGGGCAGAGCAGAAGGCTCCCAGAGGCAGGAGCAACAAACTTTCCGCATAGTTGTTGTGACAACACAAGCCAGGAAAACACAGGACTTCATTTCTCACCAAAAAGAACAACAGAGGAAAACCTTTTCCAAGCATAAGTCTTTCTTTTGTCTTCTCCTGCCAAGGCTCAGCTTTTTATTGTGACCCTCCTCCCAGATCCCACAGAAATTTCTGCAAGCAGAGAACTGACTCACTTGAGCTCAGGGTAGACATTCTCCAGATACCACTGGAAGGATTTACAGTTCAGTTTGCGCCGCTGCTCAACTCGGTCTGCAACACTGGAAACATGGCAGGGTGTTGAAGATAAGGTAGTGAGCAGGAGGGAGGGGAACAGTGAAGATCAGCCAGAAAGCTTGAGGGAGACTATGTCACTTTTCTCTGTTACTCATTCTCCCACCTAGTTGTTGCTCAGTTTAGAGCACTAGGAGTGACTTGAGGTGCAAAGGAGGAGAGAGTGGCAGGTAACAGAAAAGGAAATTGCCTTCAGAGAGCAATTCTTGCACTTCCTCTGGCTCAAAACAATGGCAAGGCCAAGGTCCTATAGTGTTAAATAATAGACTGCAGAAAAACTACTGTAGGATCATGAAAGCATTTCTGTCTTATCCCAGGTTTTGATGTCCATCACTGATTTCTGGGTCACAAAGAACACTTAAGCCCTTCACAGTAAATCCTGTGTGGTCTGGAGACAGCTTCAGCAATGGTGCTGTAAGAAGCACAGTTCTGCAGAGAAGTGGGCTCAGCAGGTGCTAGAGACAAGTTATAACCAGTTTGTGCTTCTAAATGAGATGTCTCACCATTGGCCATGCTCTCTCCTGCCCCACAAACCAGGCAAACTACCCATTCACTCATCAGGAAAGAGGGGAGTTATCTACCCCATACACCAGCTAGCAGTGTTTGTCCCAGGACTCTGTGTTCATGCAGGGACCCTAGTAACAGCATAGCTCACATTTCCAGAGCAGCTGCAAACTGTGTTAGAAAATATTCTTATCTATCCACTTAAAATGTCTGGCCTTTTAACTTCATTACAGACCCCTGCAGCCTTCTGCTAACAAATGATCTATGACGGGTTACTGAGCAAAAAATAGAGTGACTTAGAAGCAAACCTTGCTAGCCAGATACTCAAGCTGCAAACCTCCCTCTCAAGCCAGCCATCCAAACCCTCTTTGTTTCCCACACCTAGCTCCAGAGAAGATTCAAAACCTATTTCTTGCTAGTGAGGTGTTGACCAGAAGCCCTCCTACTGAGGTCTGGGGGCAGCTTACCTTCCAAAGGACTTCCCAATGGCAGATGGCCGAGCCTCATAGTAGTACTGCTTGTACTCATCCATCCACACCTCTGCTGTGCGCTTGGTGTTCCTGCATGGGGATAAGGAGTTGCTTTGCTAAGTGCTGCTGGAAAATCTGCCCTCACAGAGAGCAGGCACTGGGTGGGCAGACCCAGGCCTGTCTGCTGAGACAGAGCAAGGGATGGTCCCAAACATGTGTTGCAGCACAGATGGAAGTAAATTGAACATGTTAAATCTACAAAGCCTTGCAAGGATGCTTCACTTCAGAAGTTAAAATTTGAACAGCCATAGTTTACTATGATTTTTTCACATACATTCCCTCTGCAGACACTGAACTGACTGTCATCATCAGCCTGATTTACAGTATCCCAACCCCCAGATTAGACTACCACAGATTAATTGAATTTAGAAAGCACCTCTGGGTATCACCTGGTTCAGCCTCCTGCCCAAAGAACTAGCTTCAGGTTAGGTCGCATTGTTCAGGGTCTTGTCTCCAAGGATGGAGATTTCACACCTCTCTGGGGCCCTGTGCCAGCGCTTAACTGCTCTCATTGCAAAGCAATTTCATCATCTTTTTTCTCTTCCCATCTGTCCTGCTGTGGAAGCCATCCTTAGGGCTTGTCTCCAAGCACATACAGCTCAGTAGGATTTCTGTACTCAAAAGCAGCTAAGAGACAACCAACAGCTGAGAGATGACTAATGACTGCTGATGTACAAGCACATGTCACAGGGCAACATCCACAAATGGACAGGGTTTCTCACTGGGGTACTGCTCACCCCCTCCACTGCAGACTGAAGAACAAGATGCACTAATAGAAGCAACAGAGAAAGGAACAGGTTTTGTTCACAGAAAACAGAAACTCATTCTTCCCTTGAGAACAGATGCTCAGCCACAAGCTATTCTCCTCTGCCATCAGGTTTCTCTAGACATGCCCCAACTTAAAGGTGACTGGGCTGCTACCACGAACTACCCAACACTTACTTGATGTAAGTCAGTGCATTGCCCTCAGGGAAGTCATAGGGATGGCGCTTCCTGAACACGTGTCCCACCCGGCTGCAGGGAACGATCTCCAGGCTGCCACCGCACATCCACACTCGGAAAGAGAGCTCTGGAAGACACCCCAAGAGTCATACAGCTGCAGGCAGACTGCCAGCATATCCAAGAAGGGCCACTTAAGCAGTGTGCCTGAAAACCTTGCCCCTCTGCTTTAGACGTGTGGCCTGCAGCAGCAAAACCAGGAAAAGCGGTGCCATGGTAACAGTGGAGACACCATCCTTCCTTTGCTAAAACTGAGGCAACCCTTGCGACTCACAGACTGCCTACCCTTGAGTCTCACTCCTGTCTTTGGCCCCCCAAGTGAGACACATTTCCTTTTGACTAGAACCTTGTGGTTGCTGTCAGGCCTTCAGGGTGGCTCTTGGCAACATACTGAGACCACCCCGACACCCGTTTGTTTTGGACTTCTGTAACTCTTCAGCCCTGCACATGGATGGAAATAAACAAAATAAGAATTCACCATGTAAAGCAAATCATATGAGGAAGAAAGGTAGTTTAGGAGACAAGCAGAAAGAAGAGAACAAGATGAGGGCATAGGAAGTAAATCAATGTCTAGAGCAGAATTGTCTCCCTCATGCCTCCACGTTATCTATCCTACAACATCTTGTTGTTCTGCTTGGCTCTGTTAATTAAAAAAAAAATGAAAAAAGAAAACCCCAGGTGGATGACTGTTGCCCTTTGTCACCAGTTGCCTCTGCTGGAGGAGCTACTGAGAGCAGAAATCAGTCTAACAATATGCCCATTAAAACATAGAAAGAACCCTGCTACTTGAAGAAATCCAGCTGGTCCTGAAGCTAAATTCAACATTTTGTTAAAGAATTAGAAGAACATGGAGCTTTGATGTATAGGTGCTTGTTTGCATCACAGGAGAGATGTGACCTCGCTCAAGCTTACAGGTCCATCTTCACAAGTTTAATCACTGCTGCACCAGAGGGGTTTTCCACTTAGGGCTCATGTGGCAGTGAGAAGAGAGGAAGGAAGGAGGCAAGTGAAAATTAGCCCAGTATTTTGGAGTCCTTACCAAAAGGGCTTCAGACTCTATAGACTGATTACTTCAAAAACTTCATTCAGTTGGGATCTCCCTCCAGCAATGCCTAAATTACGGGGCGCTGATGTTTAGAAAATAAAATTATGTATCCAGATCTAATGGCTGTTTCAAAGCATGTACACACACTAACATCTTCCCAACCTTCAGCTTTGTCCATAGCTTTCCTCTCCAGTCCCCCAGAAATGTTTAAACAGTGTATTTTGGAGGGGAGCAGGAAATGGTGTATTTAATCTAGCCTCTAAGTAAAAACCCACTTTATTAAACTGGTTTTTGTAGCATTTCTTACTAGTTCTTGCCTCTCCCTGACTCCTTCCTAGACCTTATTATTTTCAGTCTCTTTTCAACAGGGAGTTTCAGCTTCGAAGAGAGGAAGGGTGTTTAAAAAACAAAAAAAAAAAAGGCCAAGACATAAGTTTCTGTCTGGTGGTGTGTCCAGCTGGCATTCGCTTTCCTGGAAAGAGGTTCTGGCTCATTCCAACCTATAACAAAAACAAAACTATCAATCTAGCATATGTAACTTAGAGTGGTGCTCATTTCCCAAGAGAGGATTCCTCATGCCATACTGATATCTTTGGCACACAGACAGGCTGCACGTCCAGGTCTGCAAATGGCAGAATTCTTTAAAGCAGGGGTGAAAGAATGCAGATCTGGGGCACAGGAGAGAAAATTGAGATCAAACATAGCTTATTAAGGACTTTTCATCCATCCTCAGATGGAAAGCATAGGAGAACTTTTTACTGTGTATTTTCCAGGAGGTGACCTATTCTGTATGTGCTTTAAATGAATTAGTCACTATGGCTTTTCCCCATCACAGTGGGGGAGAAAGGGATTCACCAGCTCACATCCAGCTGGAAGAGTATTTAGCCAGACAGTAATTGCTGCCTGAACATTTCTGTGTGTCTGTGCTTTGCATAGAGCTTGTCCAGCTCAATGCCCTTCCCATAAATTCTCTTTCCTCACAGGAAAAAAAAAACAACCTTTCAAATAAATAGTCCATTGAAAATGGCCTTCATGGGCAGGGAATGGCCCATCTCACCCACCCAGACTAGTCAGAACCAGTCTCCCACCTCACCTGCAAATGGTGAACTTATTCAAACAGTTCCTTTCTACTCAAAATTGTAATTTGTAGTTAAAACAGTGTTTTGGAACATTTATCAACATTTTTTCTTGATCATAAAAATCTGATTTTCAATTCAGCAAGGGAGACTTTTTTTAAGAGGCTAAATTAACCACTCTGAACACTTCAAGGAAATGTAATATTTTTTGTTGTCAAATACAGGCTGGTTTCTATCCCTTTGCCATGCAGCAGCAACAGGCTTGATGTAGAAGCCACTGGTTGATTTGTTATCATGCACATTACGCTTAAGAGGTGAGCAAAAGTTGGCTTTATTAAAGAAAAGTAGACCGTTTTGTTTTGATGTGTTGCCTTCCCATTGCCATCATCAGAGCAGTGGTGCAGCAACACAACCCAGGGACAGGCCCTGTTAAACAGAGCACAGTGCACTTAGCTTTGCCCTCTTAAGTGAAGAGTGGAGATGCAGGAGCAGAGACAAGTGATGGAAGACAACGAATTTAAAAGGAAAACACATGATAAGGCAAAACTGGGAAGCCCTGTATGCCTGGCCTGGTCCCACACAGCCTGGCCTAGCTGCTGCCAGCCTTTACAAGAGCAATTTGAAGGAAAATGAAGCAATTCTGTGGAGGTTTTGATCAGCTCTATGTGCAGGTAATTTACTGCCACTTAGGGCAGAGAACTTTGCTTAGCATCAAGCTACTGACATACACACTAAACAACAACCCTGGGTCCCAGGTGGGCAGAAGCAGACAACCAAAGACCTAAAGAAATATTCTTTCTCCATCTTTAGGGTTTACAGCTTTTACACAGTTGCAGATCAGAGGCTGGCAGGATGGCCAAGTGGCTGGCTCTGCATCTGGAACAGGACTAGTGACAGCAAGAAGCTGAGTTTGGCTATGCAGAGGAGTTTGAGGAACACAAAGAGAGGGGTCTTAGGCTTGGGTAAAGGCTGCCTGTTATTTCTGCCTACAGTGCTTAGCTGATGCTACTAGTACTGCTGAGATCCCAATGCAGTCCCAATTTAATATCTCTTTTTAATACTATGAATATCATAAAACTGGAGCAAGACAGAAAACAGAGACCACAAGCACTCATTATTAGGTACTTTGTTTTAAAACAACAGTACCTCAATATTCTGTTATTGACCAAAAATATTATTTCCTGGTTTCAGAGCATTTCAGAAAGAGGCAACTCTACCAGCTATGTTCACATAAACAAAAGTTTCCTTTTCCTAACTCTTTCTTTCTAATTGGTACTCCAGGTGCTAGAAAACTCTGTGTAAATCCTTCTTAAAAGGATTTATTTGCAAATCTGTGACATTTATGTGGAAACAGAATAAATTTTTTGGCAGCAATAGCTGCAGAAAAGTCTATTTAAGTTGACTGCAAAACAGAGTAAGGTGTTTATCTCTTCAGCTCCACCTGCATAATTTCTAAATTAATGCCCTGAATACTTGAAGTCTCTGAGAACCTCTTTTCAATACTCTTCTTCCTTTTGTCACTAACACCTGGTGACATTGCAGCGTCCCTTCACATGGGGCAAAGAAAGGTGCCTGGAACATGAAGCACAGGGAGATGTGTTTCAGCACCATTCCCCATAAGATAACGGCACTTGAGTGGACAGACTACCCTGGGCCCCTGAATTCCTCAGATGTTTGTGAGGATCTAGTCTAAATGTTTGCATTCTGAATCTATTTGTACCCACTTACAAAGAGGTTTGTTTTATCAGGAAAAACACTCTTCACCTATCAAGCTGGGAGAGCAACTCATTTATCTGGGGAAGAGGAACAGGTATAAGAAGAAAGTGTATGAGTGACTGTCAACTTCAAAGCTGGGGCAACAGAGGAGGATTGGAGGAATGTTCTTCAAAAACAAACAACAATTAAAATATCAGGAGGTCCTTTTCCTTCTTTTTACGGTAGAAGCACCTGTATAATGCTGCATATGCATGGCAGAGATAGCCCTAGCCTTACAACAACATGCAGATCAGAGCACTCAAAAGCAAAGTAGGCAATGAAGACTGGGAAGTGGTTCCATGTTAAGTATGTCATTCCCCTGAACCACCTTAAACTTACCAAAATTTTCTCCGCCCCAGATGTCCATTTGAGTATCATATTTTCCCAGGTGGTTAAACCATGACTTGTCAATCACAAAGATGCCTCCTGCTATGACAGGGGTTCTGGAAAAGAAAGCAAATGCCCCCACAAAATAATTACATGTGTATGTAGTGCAACCGCCTTCATTTTAGAGGGGGGACAATTTGTCCAGGCCTGACAAATTGTAGCTCATTTAAAAGAGGAAATTAGTAGAGCTGGGATGTGAACGTGCAGTAGGCTTCTGATTCCCCTTCCCTGGATCCTTCTCCAGACTTTGTTAGATGTTCCTGCAAGCCCTACATGAGTACCTCTGTGTCTTTTGTGTCTACACAAATGCTCAGTGTGAAGGAGTGACAGGGACACTGTCTGAGGGCTGCGATCACTAAGTAGACACAGTGCAAGAGACTGCTGAACGTACTGCTCCACTGCTAAGCAAGCTGGTGCTCCTGGAGTACAAAGGAGAGGCCCAAAAATTACACAGAGGAACTGAACAACACTTTTATGTTACAAAGAGAGCTGTCTGCCTGCACAGACAAGCACTGTGACTTTTTATATCAGAATTTGTCACATTCTACATTCCTCAGAGCTAGGTACACAGCAACAAGGCTGGCAATATCTGTTCTAGACAGCAGAGTCTGTTTTGTCTAAGGACATGCATATTTAGGAAGGGAGGATAACTCTGTGCCCAAATTACTAGGTGAGATTCAGTTCCTAGGTCTGCTTTACACTTCCTGGCTGACTGTTTAGCTGCTTCATTCTTTAATTGTTCAACTGGAAGATGGAGGCAATTAAAACTACCTAAAGGGGCTTCTGAGGCATTCAGAGTGCTGAGTGAGACCAGAAAAACAAACATCTAGAAGAAGAGGTGGCTTGCAGAGGTGTCTGCAAGCCTCAGATAGTATATAATTACTATTCTAACAATATTCAGGGATTAATACTCTCAGAGTTATGATATAGACCTCAATGAGTTCAGAAAATAATATAAAGAGTTTGTCATCGAGGAAACACTCTGGCACTTTGCCCTCAGCCAGGCAGTCCCTGTGTACTCCCTGCCCTACATAGGTAAAGGCTTAGTAAAGGCATTTAGAGGACTTTACATAGTCCATCAGAGACAGCTACCTTATAGACTGAGTTGGGTCTGTTCTGGACATCTTCTGCTCTATAGGAATCTGCTCCCACTTAAAGTGAAGGCTCCAGTCAAACCCTGAGAAGGAGAAAAAACATGTCAGGTAGGTTTTGTTACTGTTTTTCTAGTAGCTTAAGCGATAGTGTCCACCTTTATGTCACAGGCTATGCCTACTTTCCTTCCTTGACCTCCCCTCATGAACTATTCAAAATGGCAAGAGTCTATCCTAATATAGTTAAGAAGTCACCAACTTCTTACAGATCTCTGCTCCATTCCACTCCATATATTCAGGACAGTGTTTTTAGTGTGAGATGTAATTGCATTTTGGCCAGTCTGTCTTACACTTCCCTGTCTGCCAAAGTTATGAGTCTTTAATCAAAGGACTTTGTGGGATGTGACATATTCTGGGAACAAAGGTCTGCACATCATTGTAGCCATCACCTCATTCTAGCCTATCATTTATTTGCAGTTGGCCTGTGGTGGGTAGTTGAGCACAACACAGTCATTAACTTTATACCATTGTTAAGGGTAGGTATGGAACAAGTAGTCTTTGTCAGGGAAGTAGTGAGGCAGCAATCCCCAGCCACAGAAGAGGGAGAAGAGCACCAGGCACTGTGGATGACCACAGGAACAGCTGCAAGGGGGCTCAGCTGCCAGGAGAGAAGTGAAAGTGCTCTTCAGAAAATGCCATGAGATAGCCTGACAGATAGGGGCAGCAACTGGAAATGCTGGTTGGATTCCAGTGTACATGTAGTGTAGGGAGGGCATGGTGCTGTTTAATCAATTAACTAAGCCCTGAAATTGCAAAATGTTGTGACAGTGATGGCAAGCTCAAGAGGAAAACACTAGTTGGGCTTTGATTTATCTCTGTAGAAGATATGACTTTGCAAGTTACAGGAAAAAGAGGACAAAGAACCCATCAGGAAAGGTCATCACTCTGTTTTCTTAGAAAGCTGAAGAGACCATCAGTTATTTTTCATGCACTATCCCTCACACCTAACTTATACAAGCCATTCATTACACCCACCTCCCCTCAGATCTGCTGATGCTGCCAGGTAGGCAAAATTATCCAGGCTGATAACATCAATGATTGGACTCACCACTCGGGTATAATCCTGAGGGAAAGAGAGAGAAGGGGAGGGGGGGAGGGGGAAGAGTCAGGCTTTTCTTGAATGCCTGGCAAAGCTGCCAGAGATCAGAAAACACAAAGCTGTACATGTAAATCTTTGACTGGCTCTCCAGTATGGTTTTGGCAGATGAGCAAGGGATCTGTGGCCACTACATTAAAACATGGAGAAAGTGGGTATTAGCCAGCTGTGTGCCATGGATGTGGGGAATGGAGCCTGGGACCCCAACTCCCAGGAGTGCTGTGAAGGAACAACCTTATATTTCCTGCCCAAGTCACCATCTCAAAGGTTTTGTGCTTGTTTTTGATACCTACTGGCAGCCAATCTTCTGCTCAGCCCAACTCACTAATACATTATCATTCTAGCAAGTACTATGAAGACCCCACACTTAAGAATCACAGTGCAAACTGGAAAAAACATAACAGAATATTAAGATATTGGGGGTATTTTAATGGCGTTAAGCAGCACAGACACTTATAGTTTTCTTTTGAAATTCTTGTATTAAGTAGAAGTTGAGATTATAATTTTTCAACATCACAAGACAAGGCATTGACAGTCTTGTGATAACTGAAATATATGAAGAAACAGAGAGCTGGCAATGCCAGAAACAGCATATTGTTACTGGACAGCTGCCAGCCTCCATGCCTTTCCTATCAAACCTTCATTTTAGGCCTTGCAATAGCTTCTCCTGCTGTTGGCCACACTTGGCCAGGATGGCACATCCTAGGTGAGAGCTATCATTCATGTTTATTCCTCTCTGTGCTGCAACAGCTGCACAGTGAGAGTATATCTGCCCAGCTTGAGCTCCCCCAGCACCTACCAGGCAGTCTGGTGCTCCAGCCACTACCCCAACCAATGCTCAGACTGGGCAGAGCAGGACTGAAATCTTAACTATGATGTACATCAGAAATGCAGGAGGTAGTTCAGAAATAGGCTGACTTGAAATCTGCTCAGTAAATTAATAGTGGAGCCAGCACCCAAGCTTTTGCAACTTAGATCCTTCCCTGAAGAAACTAGTGAGGTCCTTTCTGCTTAGGAACCCCTATGCTGCTGCTGCAGCTTGACTTAAAAGAGCAGTAGTAAAGTAAACATTTATGGGCTTCCAAGATAGAGGATTTATTGAGCAGGAATAAAAAGCAGAAGCTTCTAAGTCATTAATCCTGAAGTTTCACCTTCTGCTCCTTCATATTAAGCCAAGCAGACATGAATATAAGGCGGCATTAGAGCCTCCATCCCTTCTCCCAGGGCCCATTTCCACATGATATTCTCTCTTCAGAGGAGGGGATCAATCCCTGCCACTTGCCAGCAAGACTGTAACTTCTCCCATCACCTCTCCCCAGTTTGCAGAGCCATCTGTATCCCCCTCCAGCCCTACAGTGCAGTCAGGGTGTCAGCTGCTGATATTCCTGTCTAACTTTCACTCTTCCAGAGTCATGTCAATCCTTTCCCAAGTGAACCAGTGAAGAGACATCCCTGCACTCACAGACCCCTCCCCTATGCTAGGAAGCTGCCTGCATGCAGGTGGTGTGTGCTGGCAGCTCAGCAGGAACTGAAAGAAAAGTTTTGGCAGTGACTAGGCAGAGGGGAAGACCCAGCAGCAAGAAGGGAGATGGCAGCCATGGAAAAGCTGCACAGTGTGTGCTGCCATATTATTCTATGTACAGGTGGACAGGGCTAGGAAGGCATAAGTTAGTGGTTCAAGTGTTCATCATTGCCTCCCATCACTGAGCACCTCCTGCCCTGCCACATCAGCAGAAGACTGTAAAAGCCAGTTGGGGATCTCTTGCCCATCTAGCTCAGCTCTGTGACAGCCTGCCTGAGGAGCACCTGGGAATGCTGTCCTCACTGGCACTGCTGATGTCATGTGAGGGCAGAGGATCCACCAGCACAGGACAGGTCAGCCCCATCCATTCCAGAGGAAGATAGAATCATAAAATGGCTTGTGTTGGAAGGGACCTTAAAGATCAACAAGGCCCAACTCCCCTGCCATGGGCAGGGACACCTCTCACTAAACCAAGCTCCTCAAGATCCCATCCAACCTGGCCTTGAACACTGCCAGGAAGGGGGCAGCCACCACCTCTCTATGCAACCTGCTCCAGTGTCTCACCACCCTTGTAGTGAGGAATTTCTTCCTAATATCCAATCTAAATCTACCCCCTTCCAGTTTAGAATCATTCCCCCTTGTCCTATCACTGCATGCTCTTCTAAAAAGTCCCTTCCCCACCTCCTTGTAGGCCCCTTTCAGGTACTAGAAGGCCACTATAAGGTCTCCCCTGAGGCTCCTCTTCTCCAGCTCTCTCAGCCTTGAGACAGTGCTCACCTCTTTCACTCTCTGAAGCATTGGCTGCAGCCACTCGCTGTTGACTTCACAGTGACTGTCCAAGAAGGTGAGGATGTCAGCGGCAGCCACTTCTGCTCCTCGCACCCGAGAGCGAATCAGCCCTACAATGGGAAAAGCACAGCAGGCAATCAGGAACATTAGAAAAGGGAACAGCTGAGCCTCCTTCAGAACACAAAATACTTGGCAAGGCCATCACAGGAGAAGAGCAGGTGGTTCTCCTGTACCACACCTCCCTCAGAAGCAGACAGCAGCTTTTGTAGGGCATCCCCTGGGGGGACACATTGCCAGCTGAGCCCTCCCAGCAGACACAGAATGACCTCACCTGTCACTTCTGTCCACACCATTGGGCTTTCTTCTGGTTCTTGCCCTGATGACATCATCCTGCACTTCCAGCTCTCCCCACAGGTACCGTGCTGCTACCTGCTCAGTGTCTCTCCCAGAGCACCCCAGTGCCTCTCTCACCATTTTCATGGGACAAAGCTCTCCTCTCTGCTGTTGCCTTTCTTATTGCTTATCTGGTTTATTTCCACTTTTCCTTTATTCTGCCCTGCAGTCAGAGGTGTCAATCTGACTCCCAGATGTTTCTATACTTTCTTACAGATCATCCCACTACCTGGGATGCCCTTTAAGAACCGAGCAGTGACTCCTGTATCTCCTTCCAGGTCCTCACTCCAGGCCTGCTGTGCACTGACAGGTTTAGAAATAAGCCAGCACATGTGAGTCAAACTGAAGAGCAGCTGGGAAAGTCAGCATTACCATTTATGCACATAGGAGATATACAAGAAATAACTTTCCTTAATTGTATCTATTTATGATAGATACATGATTGTTTCCCTTTCCCACATCTCCAAGATGGCCTGTTATCTTGCACTCTCAGTTTAAAAAGGGTAAGACTTCCATCTGCATCTATATAGGTAAAGATCTTAAACTGCAGTCGTTGCTCTAGCCAGGGCCTCTGGCTCTCATCATTTAAAGTACAAAATGAGAGCCCTGAAGCCAGAGAGTTGATAAGCCAGGTTGTCCCTCTACAAAGACTCCAAACTAGGACACCAAACTCATACTGAAAAACCCAAACTGTAACCATAAGAAACAACATGTAGTCAGCTGGCAAGCAAACAGGGCCTTGTAGGAAAATCTGAAAACTCTTTGTACCTACAGAGCTTTGCACACTCACCTTCTCGACGGGTGTTTCGTAGACACTTGACCTTGGGGATCTTGGTAAGGAGCTGGCAGTCCTCAGCTTAGGGAAGGCAAAAAAAAAAACATTTGGCACACATGCATGAATTATTTGGCTTCATCAGAGAGCTCCAATTAACTGTTCTCCTGCTTCTCCACGGGCGAGGAAACTCTGCTTTCACTTATCACGTTTATAAGGGAGTGTAGTGATAGGACAGGGTGTAATGGCTTTAAACTAAAAAAGGGGAGATTTAGATTAGATATTAGGAAGAAGCTCTTTGCTGTGAGGGTGGTGAGAGACTGGAACAGGTTGCACAGAGGTGATAGATACCCCCTCCCTGGAGGTGTTCAAGGTCAGGTTGGATGGGGCTTTGGACAACCTGGGCTACTGGAGGGTGTCCCTGCCCAGAGCAGGGGTTTGGAACTAGATGGTCGGTAAGATCCCTTCCAAGCCAAACCAGTCTGTGATTCTGTGATTAATCAGCCTGATGGCGTTAATCCTGTCATCTAAAGAGTACACAGAAGAGTACTACTGCTTGCTTGCTGTCCTCCTCAGACAGCTGAGCCTGTGTTTCCTGATGCTCTGAGCAGCCAGGTCTTTGCCCTCCCATGCTCAGTGTTTCACAAGAACAGTGGGACATGCGCTGGCAATTTGGCACTGAGCACAGACAGAATGGAGGGACCACGGGGACCCAGGGCTGCAAATCACCAAAAGTGCCAAGTAAAAGAGAGTCCTGTCATATAAAGAGATCTCATAGGCTCTATTTGCCTTCAGCAGCTCATCTGGGCACTTCCTACCATTTGTTCTTGGTGCGCTTGTTGCTTGGTTTTATTTGATAAAGGCTACAGAGATGTCACCCGCTTCCCTGGAGACACCGTTACATTAACACATGGATGCCTAACCAAAGGCCTCGCTGGCAGCTTGCCAGAAGCTCATGCCCTCCCTGATTTACACAGTCCAAGAAAGATGACAAAGAGGAACAGCTATCGGCTCCAGTCCAGCTGTACCAATGAGCGCTGCATCTTTAGTTCTCTAATATCCTCTCTCTACACCTGCCCTAGCAGAGGTCACAGGAATAACCATTTCTAACTCACTTTTTTCCCTTACTCCACAAAGTCCACACCAATTTCCATGTTTATTGCTCATTTCTTTCCACATCTCACACCTCCCCTTTCCCTCTGTCATCCCACCACTGACTGAGTGCTCCAGGGAGAATGCAAACGTGTGTTTCTTGGCATGTTCCTGTAGGAGCATTTCTATTTTCAAGGACACACGTGTCCTGAAATACCACTCTTTTGTGGGCACTTTGGCAGCTACTGCTGCACCATCCAAGTGGAGTGGCAGGTACTCTTAGTTAAAGAGTGCAAAGATTTTTTGCTGGACATCAGCTACAAAACAACACTCATCTTGGTCAAGTCACAACTTCAGGTAAGTATGAGAATCCTTATCAAGTCATTCACTCTCCAGGAGTGGAGCAGATCACTCTGACTGTAACTACTTCCCAGAGCTTACAAACTCTCTGCATCTTTGGAGATAATGAGGTGGATATTAAAGCAAAGTGTCAGACCTCAAACATGCACTAAAGTGTCTCCATGCAGGTGCCTCAGGGGAGTAGCTGTATCCACAAATATCCAGCTGCCAGTAAGAAAAATGAGAGCTGTCAGAGGATACGGCTTTTTTTAAATCTTTCCATTTACCTAGGAGCCTAAATGGGAATTTCTGGCTGAGCCCTGTGCTGTACAGGTCCCAGAGATCCATCACTGTTGACCTCATACACTTTGGCCACTGAGAATTAAATGTCTACATGCCAAATAGGGGACATGTAGGACTGTTTGTTGGAAGTGCTCAGAAACACCCAACTCCAACAGCTGGGCACATCTCAGTCCTTATCCAAATCACACTGCAAAGCTCTCACAAAGTTAAATCCCTAATCTCAGCATCCACCTTTAAATTATTTTTTCTTTCACCAAAGCTATGTAAGTATTTATCTGCAAAATGAAAGAGCAATGCTTCCTTACCTCAGCAGGCCAAGGTGGGTATTCTCAGCTATCTGTAAAGTGTTCTGAAGGAGTAATTATCGATTATTATAAGTGGCACACAACTAGACTGTTCTTGAATCTAGTGCACATCACGGGAGAAGCAAGAAGTCGTCTGTCCCCACCACCTCACACTACACAACAACCAGGAGCAAGAGCAACTGTGTAGATGGAAAGAGTCCATATACTCATGCAGAAGACACTCCATCCCTATGCCAAGCTGAAGGAGAAGCTATGGCACTGCCCAAAGCAATAGCCCTTCCATGGCTTCCCACAGGGACACCTGGGATCCCACACACCCCAAGGCAGGCAGATAGTCTCACCCCAGTCTGCCTGCAGGAACCCAGGGAGGAATTTTCTCTAGGTTCCATTGCATCCTCTTGCTCTCTCTTGGTTTGTAATCACCCTCTCTGCTCATGTACACCATTGCTACATACCTACCTCTGCTCACAAAACGGTGGATAATGGAACTCAACAGAGAGCTCTGTCAACCTGGCCAAAACTGCCAAGCTGACAGAAAGGGAAGAGCCAATGGAAAGAGAAAAAGAGGAGGAAGTTCTGACCTCTGCCATGCACAGACATAAACTGAACACAGAAAAACTTCCTCCCTTTTCATCTTGCATAGAGACAACAGGGAGTCTCTGTGAGGGAACTGGGCTGAACAAAGCAAACAAAAAGAGGGAAAACAGAAGGAAAGAAACAAGTGCAAGGGAAATAGGTCCATACTTACGATCTGAGCTGAAGTCATCTACCAAAATGATCTCCTGGATGAGGCTGGAAGGGGTGCGGTTCAGGACGCTGCAAGGATCCAGGGAGAAAAGAGACAATCTTTGTCAGATGCCATAATAACAATGGTAGGACTGATACAAATCTGCTACGCTGTGCATTACAGCAGGAATACCAAAATTCAGTAGTGTGGAAGAGGCAACTTTGCCCTTGTACCAGGGTTCATTGACAGGAGACAAACTGCAAGCAGGAATATCCCAGAGAGCTTTGGCATCCAAGACAGATGTTACGAGCACCCACAGCCAGGAAGCTGACTGCAGGACCTGCCTGGAGGCAGCTAGCAAAGGATGCTGCAAAATGCTCTCTGCCTCTAAACAGAGAGGCAAAGAGAAAAGCTCCACCTGTCCAGAAGGAGCCAGGAGTTCCCATCTGCCTGGCTCTGGGCAAAGCTCATTACTGCTGGGGAGTGGAGAGCTGCTACTCTCCCCAGCAAGGAGCTCTGTCTCAATGCCACAAATAAGACCTGCTGGGGCCTTCTCACCCCTTTCCTTTCTTTGGGAGGAAGGACATTTTCTTTGGCAATGTTCTGGACTCTTCTTTTTTTTTTTTTGCTAGTTACTTATCTTTCTTTCAAACTGGTTGAGAGCATCCCACTTTCCTCAGGCTGGTCACAACATACCCCACAATACCTTGGGACTACAATGGGTTTGAACACAGGGACAGGCCCTTTCACACACAGGGAGAGGGAAAAAAATCTGCCCTCCTCAGAGGATGATGCACTCTGGTACCCTTGTGTCAGAGTTGTCTGATTCTGACCTCTTTGTTCCTCTATTTTGTTTAAGATATGTGAACTAATTTTCTATTACCTTCTTAAAGTGTCACCCCTGACTCTACTACAACAACACAGACACTTCCCTTTCAATCCTCCTTCTCCAATGCCTTTATGGCACAGGCAGATCCTCACTCCCTTCAATGAGATTGCTCAGTGGCATTTAGTCACCCCAGTGATGCACATATCTATGAAAACATTAATATAAAAAAAAGAGGTAAACACTGTCATCTCAGTTCTAGCAACCTGTATAAAGGAGGAGGTAAACACTGTCCTCTTGGTTCAACCACGTGTTTCATTTGTGTGGACCTTGCTCTTCTGATTTTCAGCAAATCTGCAGAAAGATTGTTGGCTATTTTGGGGGGAGGGAGGGTTGGGTTTGTTTGGGGGTTTTTTTGTTTGGTTGGTTGGTTTGTTTGGTTCGGTTTTGCTTTATATGATAAACAGACAAGAAAAGTAATCCCGTACTCCCAGGAATGGAGCCTGTAGAGAAATAAATTACCATCTTGCTAAGTAGCATCACTGATGGCTTTGCATACAGAGATAAAGTTTCCTCAATTTGGGATCGTTTTCTTCTATCTCACACAGCAAAAAACTGACTGCTCTGCTGCTCAGTACCACGTCCTACTCTATTTCAGATTTATGCTGCTTCATATGTCCCTGAGAGTATTTGTATTTTGAGCTTATATGTCCCTAGATGACTGAGCTTGCATTTTTTAAAGCTGAATCTCATTTACTTTTCTTGGCTCATACGTCTCTGGATCCTCTAGCATGGTGGGGTGGGAGGTGGGGGATGTTTCTCTTTGTATTTATAAGTGCAACTTCTCCCAGCATAACCATTATCTGCATATTTTACAGACAAGGTTGCCCTGCACAGAAATTCTTGCCTGTGTGAACTCAATGCAAAACATAAGCAATCCAGACAGGCTGCATCCTGCAGTGTAACAGCTGTAAAATGGTATTCCAATGGTATTCTGCCCCCTTTCCCAGTAGCCTGACTGCTAGCAATGCTCACATTTTCTCTATACATTTCAGGTCTTCCAATTCAACATAACTGGGGGGGGGGGGGGGGGAAGCAAACTCCTAGGTCCCTCATCCTCACCTGTCCACTGATTCCCCAGTAGAGAGGAAGCACACCTTGAGGAGTTCACAGCTCATTGTTCAATGTCCAGTTCTGCTCTCAGCCCTGCAATAATTTGTTGTGGATCCTTGGAAAAGGTACTTAATCTTCGTTGTCTTGTCTGTCTTTTTAACAAGGAATACAGTAATCCTAGTATTTGCCTCCAGTTAGGTGCAGAGACTGGCACAATACTTGACTACTTTTGAGGCACAAAATATATTATTAGGATTCCAAAATCCAAATGACAATTGCCTTTTACAGCAGAAACACAGCCTGTGTTCCCCTCAACTCACAGATTCCCTCCCTCCTTTGTCTTTTCCTTCTTCCAGTATCAGTGTCCTTACTGTCACATGTCACCACATCAGGACTGCCAATGAGCTTCTCTGTCCATCCCTCATCAGCTCACAGATAATCTCTTTTTATTTTGGATGCTGGCAGAGGAGAATCTCAGGGGTTTTTTCCTTAGCTTTAAAATAATCTCCCCCTTTTGCCATTATTTAAATATTGTCATTGTCATGACAATGACAATTTGATATAGATTACTACACCCAATGTTCAAGCATCACAAGAGCATCCTTTTTATCAGAACTTATACAGGCACTCTGCATAGGCACCAAACCACTGGCAGCTGTTTGAGTCCATTGCCTTAAAGACCAACTATTCACTTTCACACTTGCATCCGAGGCAAACTGTACCCACAATAATGACTGAAACCAGAAATAAAGAGAAAGAAAGGGATCACACAACAAAACTCTTGATTTTCCCTTCTGCAAGAACGGTCACTGCAGCAGAAGTGATGGTATTGCTTAGTGACTGATCAGGCATAGACATCAATTACACAAAATGCCTTTTGAGTGACAGCTATTTCTGAGGGAGAGCAGGATGCCAAGCTGGTTAACTGATTTGAGAGGGACAGCTGTATCTTGCTGAGGAAGAGATAATCACACAGGCAAGCAACTCCTGACTGACACACATCTCCTGCAGGACCAAGGATGCCAGCAGCAAGCCATTTGAACATTCGGCACGTTCACAGGTTCTGGAGGATAGTCCATTTCCCATTTTTTTCCCCACTTACCCTCTTAGTCTCTTGCTGGGTATTTTTAACCAATTTCCTCCCTCTATACTCAAAACAAATGAACAAAATTTGTCCTGCATAGGACCCCATAAGCATTTGGGGCAGCATGGCCTATTGGTGCACTGGCCTGGCTCCCCTGGCAGCTTGCAGGCTGGGCAGCAGGTCCAGCTTCCAGTTGCCTTTACCTAGGGCAGAGGAGGAAAATGGCCGGAGCCCACAGCAGCAGGCAGGCCCACGCTGCCTCTGCGGACCAGAAGGGACAAGCGTCAGCGTGCTGGAGGGAAGAAGTTATTCCTCCCCACAGTCACTAATCTATTTTCCCCTCTCCCTCATACACAAACATTTCTCCCATCCTCAAGCGGCCCCAACAGCACATCACTCCCATTGCATCGACCCACCAGCAACAGAGATCCCAGGGGCAGCAGGGAGAGCCTGGTAACTACTGAGCTGCCAAGCTACCTGGTTAGCTTGTACAAGACCATGTGTGCACACATGCAGGAATGGTTAGCAAGACAGGTCTGGAGAGCAGGATCTGGTCCCTACAGCTGCACATTCGATCACCTTGAAATAAACCATAATGCAGGAGTCTCATCCCTGGGTCATTTCTCAAGACCTTTCAGCACCAGCATTGCCACCCAGCTGAATTACTCTGCACAGCTGTGAGAACAACACAGTAAGACGGTATCTGGTTCAGGGGAGCACACTTAGGCACCCTCTAGTTTCAATTTAAGCTTTGTTCAATGCCAGTGTCCTTTTCATATATTTCTTCCTAGAATTTCCCAAAATTTTACAGTGCCCAAATTCAGGCACTCACCAGCCAGGTTTGCAAAGATCTCAGGTATGAAAACTTCAACTGGTGGTACACATTCTACTCACCTCTAAAGAATGGTCTTCTAAATTTTTTTAGCCATAGAAAATCTTGCTCTTCGTGCTGCTTATTTCTATCAGTTGTCCTCTTCCACCCCCACTTAGCTTACAGCATCCCCATGGTGTAATTATGATAACTCAAGTTGGGAAAAGGCCCATAATAACAGTCAAATCATATTTAACTTTCACCAGGTGCATCTCAAATGGTTAATTCTAATTACCTAAATAATTGTGCTCTACCTGACTTAAGAGAGCTCTTCTAGATTGAGAAATAATGCCAGCCTGCAAGCCTGGCTAGTCAGCAGGTAAACAGGCAGCACAATTTTATGCCTCCTGTTGCTTAATATCACTGTGGTTCTCTGCACACTAACAGCCAGGTCACAAACCAAACAGAACAGTCCTGTCTCTCTGATTGATCCCAAAATGCTGCACAGTAATAGCTACCACAGCATTTGGTGCACTGGGTGTGTATGCAAACTGAGTGACAATTACACTCGCAGCAGTAACTCAGCCTGCACATTCAGATATGGTTCGCTGAAAGACAGGACTCTTGGGTTGCCAAAGAGGCCTTGAAGAGCACTGTGAAATCTTCAATTCCCTTGATAATACCAGTGTCAACCTGCAAGTGGGACTCAGCCCTGCACCTCTTCTAACACTGAAGTCACGACCTCAGCCTTCACCCCTGTGTACAGCTGTCAAACCTCCCTGGCCTCAAAGATAAAGCTACTGGTCAATACTTGGCTGTGTGACACTGCAAACACTGTAAAGCCCAAGAAGAATTTGGCCTGCGGGTTCCTTCATCAGACAGGGATAAATCATGGATACTTCTGACATTTGACATAAACAAGGAATAAATCAATCATATGCGCTGGCTGTAAACCATCTGGCAATGAAGACTCCAGATGTATCCAGAGGTCTGGGAGGAAATGCCATCCACCCCACCATTCACAGCAGAATTCAGCCCGTGCCTTACAATAGCACTCCTCCAGTAGCAGCAGGATTGCAGGGACTAGTATGGGTCATCTGTATTTCAAGGTCTTTGCTGGGGGCTCTGGGTTGCAGAAGACCACATCTGAGAGACTGGCAATACCCTATCTTGAGTGCTGTGTCCAGCTCTGGGCTTCCCAGGACAAGAAAAAGAGGTACATGCTGAAGCAGGTCAGTGAAACACAACTAAGGTAATTAAGGGCCAAGCGTATCAGACATTTGAGGTTGAAAGAACTGAAGTTGTTTAGCTTTAAGAAGAGAATACTCAGAGAAGTTGCAGAATCTCTGTCCTTGGAGATACTATAAACTGACCGTACACAGCCCTGAACAACCTACTCTAGCTGACCTTGCCTTGAGCAGGCCTGGCCTGTTAATGCACTAGCAACACTCATCTGCTCATTAGTACACTTCACCTCCATAGGCTCTGGATATCAATTTCTCCCTCTATGCATTACCATTGCTTCGAATCTCAACTACTCTTCATTTTAACTATCATGCCATCTGGCTATTTCATTGGCTGCCCTGAGATTTTCTTAAGGATCATACTACCATGGTTTCTGAGCACCCAACCATTGACTGTCTGACCTATGATGTAATCAGGGGAAATCTCCTGCTGTTGCCCTAGCAGCACTGTGATTCTGAGCAATTCTGCTTATTTTCTGAGCAGTGATTCTGTAGAACTCATTTTATGGTTCAAATGAAAAGGAAACGATAGCGGTAAAAATGCAAAATGTGTTAATGCAATACATACAAGTCTCTGGAAACACAGTGGCACCAAACCTGGCAGAAAGAAATCCAGCCTCCTAGCCACGAGGCCAACTTTAAAGAGCTTGTTATTTATTCACAAAGCACATTTCTCTAAGCCCAGCAGATCTGACGGGGAAGAAGCGGTGGTGATGATGATGAATAATGCATTCCTGTTAGTGATACCATCAGTTCAACCTTCTATCCATACAATTCACTCTTCCTTCAGCCTCTACAAGTTGTTCCTGGACCTGCCTACAGGCTTCAGAGGCCCTTTGTGAAACAGCTTGGTAACTTAGAGAGAGCAGAGGGCATTTTTTGTGTAAAAAACGTATAAAGAGAAGAGCCTTCCTGGTTTCTGCAGGGGCGATGGGGAAAGGAGGGAGCAGCTGGAACATTGCTTTGTGCTATGCTCCCATTTACTGGAGGATGCTGACAGGCCCTATGCCACCTATTTACCTGGTTAGATTTGGCCACTGCTGGTGATACTCAGATATGAGGAGACACTGGTTCAAGACAACTGTCCTGAAGGTTCATCAGGGTCTGTGCACAAAGGCCCAGGAAGGAGCTGGTGGGCCACTGGGTTCAGCAACTGTTTACCAGCAAGTGACTCTGAGCACCTGCTCAGACCTATACAGGTTCAGTCTCCACAAGACTTCATCACCTTCTCCTTGAAAGGCTTGCAAGCTGTGTCCTCTGCCCTCACAGAGCTGGCTTCTGATTCCTATTTATGAAACACAGTCCCTCCCATAGCCCTTCGCTCAGCTGCATCTAGAAACCCACAGCATGCCCTTTGGTCCCCCCTCACTCTTCCAAACCAGCAAGGTTCCCACCTGCAGATGCAGACCCTGAAACCCTTTTCCTGCTGCTAATGATCCCCCCCACAAGGTCTATATAGCAGCTAACTGCAGATGTATTTTATCTTCGAAGATACGCCCACACTGCCAATCAAAGTGCCTGACCTGTCCTACTGAGCTAGCTCAAGGGCAGATCACAAGCACTTGGGGGACTACAGCCACCCTGCACCTTTAACTGCTGGAAAATGCCTAACCCTCCATCACCACCCTTCCAGGCACCATTGTTTGGGCCCAGCACCCCTTGCTGAACTCACCTCTTCACTGTGCGGAGCAGGGTGGAGCGTGCCTCATTGTGGAAGGTGATGATGAGGCTGGTAGCTGGCAAGTCTGCATCATAATGTACAGAAGTGCACCTGCAACACGAGAGAGCAGATGTGTAAGCCAAATATCAGTCAGTAGCAGCCACTGCAACAGTAAGGAAGTGTAAGGAAGGAGAGAATAATATGATAAAACCAAAACCAGCACAATTGAGCTGCAGGGAGGGAGGCCCCAGCAGCCCCTGCACCGAGGCTGCAGAGCTTAAAAACAACTGTGCCTGTTGAACGGCAAGGCTTTGAGGCAGTGATGCCTAAGCTCTCAATGTTGCATGCTGAGGAGGGCACATGGGTTTCATGGGGAATAAAGATTTGACATTGGGGACTCTAGTCCCAGACTCCCCAGTCATTCATGTAAAATCTTGTTTACTCATGCATAGGACATGCTAAAGATGCACGGAGCTGGTACACCCAGGCAACGCCGTGTACAGCACTTCAAATTCTTCTGACACTGGGCTTTACAGAAATGAAAACACTAGCTAATGCTGTGATCTGTCTGCATTAGGGAGCTGCTGAGGTTCAACACTAATAGCTCAGCTGTCAATGGAAAGCAATTCCTCCCATCTTCTCATCTGACTTTGTAATGTTAGGTACGTATTATCACTCTCATACACCGAACCAAAGATTAACTCAGGATCAGCTTGCATCAGGGCTGCTCATACCCTGTGGAGAATAGGGATTCTTGGAGGAGAACAACTCCTCACAGACACGAATCCTGGATCCAATTCTGACAAATACTAGGAATGGCAGATTTGAGCTGATCTGCTTCTCCAGAGCATCTGCCTTCTTAACTACCAGCCAATGTCAAACAGCGGTCAGTTTGCTAATTCCCTGTTCAAGAACCAACACCTGAAATTGTGGCATTGTGTTTTTAACAACTCAAGGCCACGTACAGACTGAATCCATCCTGGGAAAAAAAAATAATTCAGATCTTACAGGCACTACTTGTGCTTCCACATTTACTTACATTTCTTTTATAGCCATTACTAAACTGTTACTGGTTTTATCGTTGCATTCAATCCTACTGGCTTATAACTTTTTTTCATTGCAATATCTTATTAAGGGGACAGGAGCTTCTTACAGCAATTTTCAAACATATAAAGAAACCTTGATAAAGAGTAAAGTGAGACCAGAAAGGAGACATACCACATTTATTATTGTTTCGGAATAACTCCATGATGTAATGCATATAAAATGTATTAAGGCATCAGGAAGTGGAAAAGCAGCAGAGATTAATGTTTGTTCTATCTGGGGAAGTCTTCCCAAGATCTGAGCATTATTACAAGATGTGGTGGTTTAACCCTGACTGGAGGCCAGATGCCCACCAAAGCCGCTCTACCACTCCTCAGTTGGACAGGGGAGAAAATACATATTGAGAGGCTTAGGAGTCGAGATAAGGACAGGGAGAGATCATTCCACAATGAATCTCACAGGCAAAACAGACTCAATGTGGAATAAAATGCAACTCGTTTACTACCACCCACACACACACCCTTCCCCAAGAAAGTCCATAATAAAAACAGAGTAAAATAGCGAGAAAGAAAATCAAATCTTAAAACACTTCCCCCAGCCCTTCCTTCTTGCTGGGCTGAGCTGTATTTATGATTTCTCTCCCTTCCTCCCCCCTCTTCCCAGGTGGTACAGAGGAGAAGGGGAATGGTGGCTTCGGTCAGTTCCTCACAAGTTGTTTTCCTTCCTAGCGGGGGTGGGAGAGGAGGACATTCTTCACACTCTTCCCCTGCTCCAGTGTGGGGTCCCACCCACAAGAGACAGTGCTCCATGAACTTCTCCAATGTGAGTCCTTTCCCACAGGGCTTCAAGCTCTCCCTTACCTGCTCCAGTGCGGGTCCCTTCCATGGGGTGCAGACCTTCAGGAACAGAATGCTCCAGCATGGTCCCCCATGGGGTCACAATTCTCGCTAGCAAACCTGAAATGGGCCCCTCTCTCCACAGGCTGCACATCCTGCCAGGAGCTTGCTCCAACATGGGCTTCCCACCGGGTCATAGCATCCTTCATGAATCCCCACCTGTTTGAGTTTGGGATTGGTCCTCCATGGGCTGCAGGTGGGATCTCTACTCCCTGTTATCTTCCATAGGCAGTAGGGGGACAACCTGCTCCACCATGGTCTTCTCCACGGGCTGCAGCAGAATCTCTCTTCTGGCACCTGCAGCACCTCCTCTTCCTCCTTCTTCACTGACCTTGATGTCTGCAAAGTTTCTCACATCTTCTCACTCCCTCCTCTGGTGGAAAAAAGTGGCCATTTGCAGGGTTTTTTTCCTCCTTAAATATGTTATCCCAGAGGCATTACCACCGTTACTGATTGGCTCAGCCTTGGTCAGCAGCGGGTCCATCCTTGAGCCAGCTCGTATGGGCTCTGTCAGACCCTAGGGGAAGCTTCTAGTAGCTTCTTGGAGGAGCCACTCCTGCAGCACCCCTCTACCACCACCAAAACCTTGCCATGCAACTCACAACACAACATCACAGCGGACAAGGACAAAGTTTGGGCTTGAAAAGCAGCCCTCTCTTTGCTTTGGATCAGAAAATACAGCTACTTGATAGGTCAGAAGGAGCCTGTAGGATGTGGAGTCAAGCAGGTCCAAGCCCTGCTTGGGTGCCTGAAGAAGTGACATGTTAATGACCTGTTGACGCCCCCACCCACTTCTTAAACAGGGAACCAGGTCCATTTGAGACACAAGAATGGGCTTTCCTCAAACCACAGTCTAACTTGTATCAGCTGAAGTAAGTCCTCATCCTAAATTGCCATCCCAGCAACTGCTCCAATATTGTTGCAAGACAAGGTACTCAAACACAGGTCCCTCATTCCCAAACTGCTTCCTCTGCAAAGGGAAGGAACATGGAAATACATTTATCTGCCCTGACTATACACTGCTTTGGACTCCCCACTGCTGATGGGAATCTCCACTGCAAACTTGGGGCTGAAACGTTCATACATTTCCAGGGAATCACATATATGTTGTTCTTCAGACTGGAGCCCATAGACAAGGTTTTTCACAATAAACATGTTCTGCATGCTACCACAGATCAAAGTAACAATAATTCACCTTTGAAGTGAGCTGGCTTCAGGCCAGAACATGACAACATAAACAGAAAACAGCAATTCTGAATAGCAGGAAGACTTGTCAGTAATGCAGGCCATGGCACCGCTGCCTCTGAGTCACCAGAAAGCCAACCCTGAGTACTGTGCTGGGAAATGAGAGCACAAGATTTTCATCTCACTACTGCTTGCATTCACAAAGCACCCTGATGATTGTCAGTGCTGGTGGGCTTGCAAAGCTCCATGTCTCACTGAGAAGAGCCATGAGTGTGAGGGGTTTTGTGCAAAAAAAACCTGTCACAGGAGCAACCTGAGCTGCAACGGATGGCTGTGCTCAAACAAGATGATGCTTGGACCTGGGAGAAGAGATGCTAGAAAAGCAACAAGCTGGGTCTGAATTAGTCAAGGGTCTGTGCACATTTGAGACCTTTCCAGGTTAACCATGAAACCCAGTGGAGTAACAGACCGACACTGGTGAAGAAAAACCCAAACCATCCTTTGTCAATAATGCAGAACTACACAGGAAGGCAGTGGACTCCCCACACCAAGAAGCAGCCATGGTTTGGAGCAAGGGCTGCACTGTACCTGTAGTGCCTGGTGTCCCGAATGGGCCGGTCGCTGCTGAGTTTGTCGCTCTCTAGCTGATTAAAAGCATGCTGGCGGTAGGGGTCTTCTCCGGCCTTCAGCAGCTTTGAGGACAAGTAAGCCTTTTCATCAAAACCCCTCTGGCTGTTCTTCTCTCCTTGGGGAGCCCTTGTCATCTAGAGCAGAGACAAGCATCAGAGCATCAGGGAGAGCAGCTGACTCATGTTTAGACACAAGCAATCAGTTCAGACCCACGTATGCTGAGGCAGTTTGTTTGCTACACATCTGGAAGTCATTTGGGTATGGGGGAAGGCAGGACAGACAAGAGCTTGGAAAGGAAAGTGGCAAACCCTTACAGATACGGTGTTAGAACTGACTTTTCCAAGGAAAACTGCAGGCCTTGCTATCCTTACCAACTCAGCCTGGGATGAAAGCTCCTGTTCCTGCCAGCACAGGTGGAGCCAAATTCCCTTTAGCATTTGTTACATAGAGTGTGTGAGGCTGCAGGCGTTTGGAAACCCTTCCACGCAATACGGGTTTGCAAGCAGCCTCCAGCCAACGTGGCTGAAACACAGTATTTTGAGGAAAAACATTTTCAGCCTTTTGGCAATTGGTCTCACAAACAAACACGAGGGCAGCTGATCTAACAGGTTCCCTACTGTGCCTTGCCCAAATCTCACAAAAATCCATGATTGTTGGAAGCTGTATGTGATGACTGTGTACCCAGTCCCATGCAAGAGCTCTACCTGGTCATTGAACCAATGCAACACCAGCACCTGAAGACCATTCAACTAGGGCCACTGGGATGGAGGAGAGAAACAGCTCTAGCCCATGCTGAACTCTTAGAAACAAGATTTTGCTTGGACACAACCTTGAAACTGTAAAATAGCACCTTATAAAGCAATCAGGATTGTTTATACTATAAAAGTAATTTAATGAATTGTCTATAATAGCCATTTGACAGACTAAATCATGAGGAAGCCACAAAATGTTCCCAGCCTTGTACAAAGGAGTGTTGGAGCTACCTAAAACTGCTGGAAAAGGCAGATTTTGACTCTCATCCAAAGCACCAGATAGTCCTGAGACATTGAGATCCTTCTGTGTAAAAGAGTTTGGATACCCTCTAACACTAGGCATGATCACATTTTTCTCTCTACTGTAAGGCTCCTAAAAGGAGTTTAGGAGGGCAAGAGACCAGGGACCGGTCCTGAGCATCACACAGTGTTTTGGTTGGGCCATCTTAGTAGGTTGGGAAACAATTCAAGAGACCCAGCACAACAGCAAATGCCTTAAGCAGGAGAGCGCTTAGAAGAACAAACATCTCTGCACTTTTCTCCAGGAAGAGGTACACTGCAGTCCAGAAAGCCCCAGGTGAACCAAAGAGGTGGGTAAGATGATGGCAAATGAAATTCAGTGTAGAAAAGTGCAAGATAATGAACATTACAAGAAATAAATTGAAATACTCATACACATGGATGGATTTCAAATGAACTGTAACCACTCAGGTTACAGATTTGAGTGTCCCTATGGACAGCTCAATGAAACCCTGCACTCAGCCTATGGAGATGGGAAATCAAGCTAATTGAGTGCACTGCAAATAGGACAGAGAAAAAGGAAACCATCATGAATACTGTTATACCAAAACAGTGACATCTTGGCAGCTGTAACCAAAGCACAAGTTTTGTCAAACTGGTCTCTGGAAGGAAGCTACTGGAGGGTGAAGATAAATTAAAGGTTAGGACTATTTCATTCAGAGAGAAGATTAATTAAGTGAGAAAAAAAAATGAAGGTGGCCATAAAGTTGTGTGTCATACAGGTCAGATTGATGCTGAGATTTTCCTTTCTTACCATACAAGAACAAGGGAAATGTCTTTTAACAGGAAAAGAAAAAAGAGAGTCACTACTGGCAGTTTCAAAGAAAATAATTCAACCACTGCACAATCAAGCTGTTGCATACAATTTACCGTACTGCAGGAATCTCATAGGCATACTTTGGCAAGTAAATCTGCCTTCATCCAGCCCCTCCATGCAGCAAACATCCTGCCTTGCCGGCCCTGCAGCCCCCCGCAAGGGATGCCATGTTCCCTGTTGTCCCCCACCGCACCCGCTGCTGCAGCACCAGCTGGGCACGGCTCTGTGTTAGGGCAACAGCTCCATTAGCTGTACAGCTGCTTTCACAGCCTGCTGCCTACACTCTCACTTGAAATTATATTTTCAGTACGAGAAGGAAAACAGTTACTTTAGTACCTCTAGGAATGGAAATGTTTCCTTCCTCTAATTCATACTAGCTGTTTGGGCAAATTTAGCTTCCATTTCTCTTCTTCCTCTTGCCCAGAACACACTGATTCGTAGCAAACGCCCAGCTTCTCATGCACCTTCTCATATTTTGTGGTCACTCACTTGCCCTTTAGTATTTATCTCTGTCTCCCCAAGACCTGGAAAAATAACACCTGGGTTTGGTTTATATTACCTCCAACGTTTTGCAAAAATCTGGAAGCAGCAACTTCAGGATTCATTCAGGATGACTTCAGGAGTCATTTTGTCAGGGCACTTCCAGAGCCAGGGTCTGCTCATGACAAGGCTTAGGGCAGGACCTGGCAGCCAGGGATCTTCACACCCTCCAGCCAGAAGCAGCACAGTTGGCGAGGAGGGGGGCAGGCACAGGGCATCTCCCTGGGGATAGGCATCTCCCTGAGCATCTCCCTGGGGATCAGCACCATGCTGCTGGCCAGGCAGGGCAGAGGTGTGGGGAGCTGGAGATTGGCCCTTCTTTCACATTGCTGGGGCTGGGATGGACTGTTCCCAGGGGAAGGATCCCCAGGGGGGTCTGAAATGGAGTCCTAGGCCATAGGCAGAGTCAGGTGGAGCCCTGGCAGGGACAGGTAGGCCCATTATTGCCCTCAGGGCCATGACACATTTAAACTTAACTGTTAGAGGTAATTCCTCTAGATACTACGGTTCTCACATACACATCAAATTTAAAAAGTGGTAAAAGAGCAGTGGGAATTAATGGTCATAAATAAATAAAATTTATCATTTTTATCTCAGCCAGTATCTCTTTGTGCCCTCTTCATAGAGGGAAAGGGAGTGGGACAGCTCAGAGGACCTAGCCTCAGCTTCCAGACAGACAGCTAATCAACAGGTAATCAACAAGTAATCAAACAACTGATCTGTGATCTCCCAGAGGACTGCAAGGTAATAAATAGGAGCCAACTGAAATTTGTCAAGAGCACATCATGTCAGACCAACCTAATTTTCCCCTGTGATGGAGCAATCAGTCTTAAGGGTGTGGAGAAGCAGTAGATAGATACCTCATGACTCAGTAAGATTTTTAATAGGTGCTGTTAAGTCATTTTCATCTAGACTATTCTTGCTAATGACAACTAATGCAGAATGGGGGAAGCTAGTTGGAAAGCCACAGTCAAAGCAGAATTAGCAGCTGTCAGCAGAGGGGCTGTGCTGAGAGCAGGTCTTAGGGGTTTGTTCTGGATCCAGTGCTACTCAGTACTTCCAAAACCACTTTGGATATTGAGACAGAGTACACTTACCAAATCCATAAAAAGTCCAGCAAAAGTGTCAGACACACTACGGAAACAGGATTAGAGTTCAAAATTATGTCAAGAAATGGGAAAAAAAAATCTGAAAATAATAAATACAATTCAATAAGGCCCTATAGACCGCTATGGTCCATCTGGTCTGTGCTAACACATAACATGGAAGAAACAGCAAGGTAGCCTCAGAAAAACCATAGATACTACAGCTCATTACAAAGCATACAACAGCAAAACCCAACAAAGAGAAGGGAGCAACCACAATCCTGAGTGGGGCCCAGACAGCTATGAACAAGCCTGGCAAAGTGAACATAGAGTTTAAGGACTGTCTTGCTTTATCAGATTCTCTTCATAGAATATAGATGTTCGACTAGAGGACATTTTTCACTGTTAATTGAAAACACACTTGTCAGGAACAGCACAGGTTCTCTATGAAATAGTAGTCAGTCCCCTGCCAAACCCTCTGAGGAGGGCGGACTGATGTCCACCCCCTCTTTCCCTTCATATTAACATCTCTCACTTCAGGAAGAAGGCAATGTAAGCACATATAAACTTGGGGCATATTAAAGGCACACCCCCTCTTTCCTCTCCCTTCACATTAACATCTCTCACTTCAGGAAGAAGGCAATGTAAGCACATATAAACTCGGGGCATATTAAAGGCACAGTACCTACAGCTTAGCACAGAGTTAAGACTTTTACCACATCAACAGGACAGTTCATACCTGCCTCTATGCTGCTACGCACCCTGTATCCCTATACTTGAGGCTGGAACAGGCGGGAGTTATGAGGGCAGAAGAGCCCAGCTTCTTCTGACTGATATTCTGTGATAGACCAAAAAAAATTTGCCAGATGAAAACAGAAATAAAGATGAATAGGCACTGGAAATGTGAATGTCTAGACTAGGGATTAGCAAAACAGTTTGCACAAATTAAGGTTTGTCCCAAATGTTGCTGAGACCTCCAACACAAGTCGCATGCTGACATGTCAGGAAATACTGTAAACCTTCCCATCTCATCTTTTCATACATTCACGTATGCTTTTCCCTTTCAATAACAGAGTGGCCTGAGTTGGTCTTCTGCTGTTGGAAGCACATTCGTATTTGTGTTTTGACACGGTTCAAGAGACCAGAAACTATTTAAGTAGTGAAATTAACTTTGTCAGCAAGGGATTAAGGGAAAGGAATTAATGCTGTGAAAACTTGTGAGGCTTGTTTCTCACCTAGGACAGCAATATTCCTCTCTAGGCCTAATCCCTTGTGAAACAGTAAGGCTATAATACAGGCAATGCCACTCACCTTTGTGTGTTGTCATTGTCAGCCACCAGACACAGGTCCGTCAGCTCTAGTATTGTGCAAACAGCCACTAAAAGCAGAGCTGCTGGGGACTTTAGGGGCCCAAGATAGATTTTTTGTAACAGCAGGAGGCTTGGACAAATTCAAGAAGAATACCCATACTCCAAGGGCTCATGAGGAATCACTACTTAACTAGAGTAAGGTACGAAAATCCCTCAAAGGTAAGTACAATTAATCATTTTACAGTTACCATGAAGTTAGACCAATGGCAGCTTTATATGACAGACAAATGCTCTGCAGCTTTGCATATCTTGCTTACAAGTGTTTAGTGCTAGTACAACAAACGGAGCAGGGGCCACCATGCTTTCCTTTTGTTTTAAGCTTATTTTCATTATTATGTCAGCTCTGTCAAATCCCAGAACGTAAAAGCATCATTCACAAGCCATCCCCAGTTAGTGTCTTTCTCTGGAAGAACTAACTGACCAGGAAGTTCTAGCTGATGAATATGGACACAAAGCAAGCCAGGGAGTAACAACCTCACCACAACTTCCTCCTTCTTGAAGCTCCCCTTTGATTTATTCCCCTGCCACAACCTCACACGCTGTTACTGCCATGATCCCCAACCCTGCCAGCACCTCCCTCCCACCAGCCCTGCAAAGGTTTCCACTCTGAACTGGTTTAATGCCAGCTCCAGCCCACTGGGTTGAGATAAAACCTTGCTGGCTGAACAAATCCTCTTCCCTCAGAGCAAAGGCCAGGGCCAAGTCACCTTGGCCTCCACACATGGAGCTGCTGGGGCCTGCACGGTGTGGAATTTTTCTCCATGGGCTCACTTCACTTGCTCCATATACTGTCCCAGTGACCTGAAGACAAGTCTCAGAGAGGATAGGACAGTACAGCACCATCAGCAGCAAGTAGATGCTGGGGAGCACAGCAGTGCTTCGGGATGCTACAAAGAACATGCTGACATGTGGATGGGCTATGAATGGCAGAGAGGGTAGGACGAAGCTGCAGCAACTCCCAAGAAAAATTGTCAGGACATCCTACTGGCCCAGAGAGCAAGCTACACTTGATGAGCTGAACCTACAAGATATCACCTCTTGAATACCTATTGCCAACAGCACGTTTTTTGATGGTGGGTTGTATTTCCAGTTGGGTTTTAGAATCCCAGTTGCACATGGCTCTTCTTGTATCTCATGAAATAGTCCATATATTTCTCTGAAAATTGCTCAAAATACTTTAAGAGAAAAGGCTGTGCCTGCCAGAACATGGCCTATTTTATTCATACTTTGTTCAACTGTGTAAAACGTTTTAAATGTGGTTTAGGAACCATGCTCTTATGGAACTTCTGTAATGAAATATTAATAAAAATTACCACAGTTAAATAGGACCATCTCTGTTCTTTGAGAAGTGCAAGTGCTGACAGAGGAGCTCATAGAATGATTTGAATGTTTTGTTTGTGGTTTGCACAAACTGGAGTAACCAAGGGAACCAGTAAAGCAACTTGAATCGATCAGTTCCCACAACAGCTAATTGGTCACTGGAGATTTTCTACTGCCATCAGCAATGGATAATCTTGAAACCTGCTGCCAGTTCCAAATTGGGCTGAAGAGACCACTGGCGGGACCCCAACAGAGGTGATTTTCAATGCCCTCTGAGAAGAGGCCATGGTTTCCAGTTCATAGGGTTTCTCCAGGACCTGCAACAGAGCTGTTGTCACCAAGGGATGGTGAGCAAGAAAAGCAGGGACAGTTTGCTGGGCCTCACTTTGCAGCACTGCTGCTTGCCCAAGGTGTCTTTCCACCTCCCTATTTTTTTCCCCTCACTGTCTCTTGGTATTTATTGCCTTCTGTGCATGCAAAGGCAAATCTCTGCCAGCTGTGCAAGACTATCTCTGCTCTTCTGTTTTAGCCTAAGAAACCCTTTCTCTCTGTCTTTGCCTCATGGCTAGGAAGTTCTAGGAGTCCAAACATTTTCTATTTTTCTCCTCTTCCCTCACAGTTTTGCCAGACATTCAGCTATTGACAAGGAAAGTGTCCTCAGGCCTGAAAAGGCTAGAAAGGGTGGAAATCCTGTATAAGGCAAGAAAAGAGAAGCAATTTTGTTCCCATGTTTGGTTTCCACAGCAATGTTCTCCCCACACCCACCAATTTTTGGATTTTACTTTCAGAGCCTCCTCCAAGAGACACAGAAGACGGCACACTGTTTCCCATGTTATTGCCACAGCCTGGTGAGGTGAACATCACACTCTCCTATGTCAACTGTCACAAGCAGACAAGCTTTTAGTGTTTTAGAGTTTAGAAACGGGATATTGTTGACTTGCAGGTCACAACATTGTGTTGATAGATAAGGCTTGCCACTACCTTTTCAAGCAGACTTGCCATGGTTTGACAGCTGGTCTTTTGGGCAATTCTGGGGAAGAAAGTAGGCACTATGAGAGAAAAAGAGTGTGGGGGAAGTTTAGGGGGGGGGGGATTAAATAAATCAAAACCCAAGAGCAATTAAGTTACTACCTCTGCCCATCATGAACGGTTCTTCTCTGACAGCTTCACACATCAACATGCTCATCCAACTTCTCAGCAATTGGAAAGGTAGTATGTATCCTATTACGGTCCTAACTCCTTAATTTCATGTCTGAGAACTCACAATCTGGATTCCGAGGCAGCCACACAGCCTCTGCCTAGTGATCCTTCTTAGCCTCTTTAGGGGCTCCGTGAGGAAGCATCTTTCTTGTGCTATTTCATCCTGATTCTGCATGTCCTTGTCTACAGAAGGGAGGGATGCTTCCAGGAAGCACATCTTGATCGCTTTGCCCAGGCCTCAAAGGTCTGCAAAGCAGCATGGGTTGACAACTGGAGGACAGCCAAAAGTAGCACTCTGTGCACAAGCACCATTACTACAACACACACCAGTCTGGTTTATTTTGCAGACAGCAGCCCTAAGGGGTGCTGGATACTCACTGCCATGCTGGATATATGACTTCAGCATCACACTGCATGCAAACCAGTCATTTCCACATGCACTCTATAGAGTACACCCATCTTTGACCCAGCTATGTAACCCTGAATCCTCCAGCACTTAGCAAGGGATGGATCCTGCAAAGTTTTCTGGCCCAGCTGCCCAGAGGCAGAAGGACATTGTCCTTAACTGGAGGGAGAGCACATGATGCCCTGGGGCATCCTTCTAGTGCTTTGTTTTCAGGAGCGTTGAATAAAGTGAAGCAGGGAAGCCAAAAGGGCTTTAAAGACAGATGCCTTAGGGCACTCTCTGGCGCTGAGGAAATGAGCCTGCTCAGTACTGTGGAAAACCAGACCCCAGATGAGGTGAAGCAGTTGCCAAGGTTATTTCTTCCCTCAATTTTAAGCCTAATGCATAAAAATGTCCATTATGCAAAATACAAACAATATATTACAATAATATTTTTTAATATATTTATGATGTCCACATACATTGATTTAGCATACACACCCACATGTCCAGACACACATACATCTGGCTTCCATGTTCATTTGATCTTTATCTCATTCCTGGAGTAAAGCCTTTCCCTCCCCCCCGCCCCCCCAAAATTGGCAAATTTTGTTTTGACATGAACACATCCATCTATGCTTTTATAGTTCTCTCCAGGAGAAAAACCATGTTGGGAAACCCCTGAAAAATAGTGAGGGGATGGTCTTAAAAATTATTGAGCACCAGCATGAGAGAAGAGTATGAGTTCTGTGAGGTATTTTTTCCATGAAATAACACTTGTTTTCCAAGCACACCTCTCTCTATCCATAAATAATCATGACAACATCTGGTGTCAGGAAGAAGACAGACATGACAGCACACTCTTCGATTACCTAAGGGACTAGGCAGTTCATGCTGGCACCCCCACCTAATCAACAGCATTGTCAGAAAGAGCTCCCAGTGGGTAGCTGGGGACTGAGTACTTCTGGGAATGAAGGTTTTGTCCAGAGAAAGCTGTCTGCATTCAGACATCTGTTTAGTATCACATACCAAGCCTCTTCATCAAAAGTCAACTAGGTTACTTACTCTATATAGGAGTGGCTCTGCTAACGGCTATGCATACAGAGTTTGAAATACAGAGTTTGAATACAAAGCATCGTTTGAGGTCCTTCAGAGTGAAAAAAAGACCTTATAAGAAGTTGCGCTTTTTCTTCTGGAAAAATATTCTGGTCTTCCTAGATATTTAAAAATGTACAGAATGTTCCTGCTTTCTA